>NC_073694.1:11555505-12215505 GCF_029784165.1 Wyeomyia smithii
CTGATCTGAGTTTAAACACAGCCTATAACTGTGAGCAAAGCTGAATTAGGGTGATGGGAGACACGGGGCGGATAGTTTCGGGTGGTTTTTTTTTTCCTTAGAACGTAGTAAGAATATTGATATTCGATGTGGAAGAGGTGGTGACAGGGTGTCGAAAACCTGGAAAATCCGGGAATATCAGGGATTTCATTTTTCGATCAGGGAAATCAGAGAATATCAGGGAAAACTGAAAAATATTCAGGGAAAAATTTTTATCCGAGTGGTGATTCTTTTTAAAACGACACTTTAGCGAAAAAACTGATTTTTGTAGCAAAAAGGCTGATTCGGGACCGCTACGGTTCGGTTTCATATCCAATTGAATACTTTTCTCACTGGGATTTCGGTGTTGCGTTTACTACGTTGCCCTTTCATGTGCCGAATGCTGAAAAATATCAGATAAATTAATGTTATATTTCAGGAAATTTGATTTAGAAAACTTTTTCGCCACCCTGTGGTGAGCAAAAAAACAGGTCTTCACTTTATGAACTATTTTGTGACATGTTTCGAGAAAGTGAATCTAATGGCGGTAGATTAAAAGGTAGGAGTCACCTCTTTCTAACACTCACAATCTTAATTCAACCAGAGTAATCTAAAAGGGTAAAACTGTATCACAATCCCTACACTTTGTTGCAAATCGCTGAATTAGTTTTTCTGGCCCAGCCTGCACTTCGATAGAAACCGTAAAATTATGATTGTTTTTTATGTCTGCACTCCGCGTGTTACTCGCGAGTCGCAAGCTCAAGCTTCTCAGATGAAGCCACCGCTTGGCAAACAGAAAAACACTCCGTTTGTAGAGAAATTACGTTACGCCTAGCGTTCGACAACATACTTTGTTTCATGATAATAAAGCAGCGAGTGCATTCTCCCGTCCACGTCCCCGTCTGCCAGAAGAATTGCGAATTTACTGCGAACATAAAACGTTCCGCCATGTGAGGTGATGCGCACATCCATAGATTCCGTAGAGGAATAAATCATCCGGGCTCATCACACGGGAGGCCTTTAACCTATAATCCACTCTACTCTCGAGTGTAACGAGGGAGGTCTGAGTGGTCGCGCATCGAAATCTGCTCGGTCGGCGTTGTTGGGCGTGGGAAAGTGTAACGGTTCACCGCTGTTCCGCCACGGTGCAGAACAAAAGCCAAGCGGCGACAGTTTCGTCACCGGCTGACTGGCCACTGTTGCTGTTGCGACTGCCGTTGCTGAGTATACCTCTACGGGTCGTGAAATTCGTGGGTTTTTTCTTCATTTTCGGAGGTGTATTTATGTGCATACCATTTGGGAATCTGAAATTGCTGCCGCAAACCCGTTGAGGGAAATTTGGTTTTAAGTTTTTGATGATGAGTTTTTGCTTTTAAAAAGATCATGAAATTTGATGAGTGATGATTTTTTTCCCACAAACCAAGTAATTCAAGTGAAGTTGCGGAGGGAATTTGACGAATGTTGTGGTTGCTGCTGTTCTTTCTCTTTAGAAAAGGGTTCAAGTTTAAGCTACTTATTGCTAATGAGGCGAATTACTAAACTTGACTTAGTTTCACGATTTGCTTTTGCTCATGCTTGAAAATGAATGATGATGAAGAAATGTACATTTAGGAAACTTAAATTATTTTGAAATGCATTTTCATAAATAAATAATGGTAAGGGTGAGCTTCTTTTGCTATGTAATGGGTTATAATAAAGATAAAGAAAAGCTGCTTCATGGTGGTTTTCATAATAAATCACAAGAATAACTATGAAAGGGGGGCAAATTGAATTGAAACTCAATCCAAGTTGAATCCAAATCTTGTCTAAATCCAAACAATATTTAATTTGATTCCAATTCAAATCCGATTCTTGCGAATACCTATCAAGTTGAGAGTACTTGATCAAATCTTGTCTAAATCCAATCCCAATCCACTCCAAACCGAATAAAAATCTAATCCACAAGGCAAAACTCAATCCACATTCAGTCCAAATTTTACTCAATTTCAATCCCAATCCAATACAAAACCATTCTTAATGCCATCTAAAAAATATAATTCAATCCAAGCTCAATCCAAATCAGTTTCATACCCAATACACCTCATCATCAAATTTGGGACGCATCCTTCGTGTAAAAAAAGACCATACTGTATTGAGAAAAAGATTGAACCTGAATTCGATCCAAATCCTATTTAAATCCAACTCTAATCGAACTCCAACCTAAAAAGGAAACAAATCCCAACCAGACCCGAATAAAATCCTTCCAAAACCAATGCAAATCTAATCCAAATCCAAATCTGATCCAATCCAACCCAAATTATAAACCAAATCCGATCTAAATTTACGCTATTTTCAAACTAAATCCAATTCAAACCCAATTTAATTTCTATCTCGATCCAATCCAAATCTTATGAATTTATTATTCTATTTTAGAACCAATTCAAAAACTGATTCACATCCATCGAATTCCAAATCCATTCAATTCAAATCTAACTCATACCCAAAATTCGATCCCATTCATATCCACTCTAAACTCAATCCAAATCTCATCTGCCCAAAATCTTGCTGCTTGTTGGCTCTTGAGTTGAGATTATGTTTTCGTAGTGTCACCTAGATCTTCAACTTCACTTATACGCTAAGGAGCTTGGCCAAGTAAACTGTATTGAAAACTGATTTCTGCTGAAGGTAATTACCCCTGTTTTCAGTCTTGAAGGTGGATCAAAATATTACTATGTTTAATGTTCGACGTTTCGGCCTTTGGACTTGGTCTTCCTGAGAGGATCTACAAAATCATTAATACATGTTAGAAAGTACATTGCAAATTTTTTTTCTTTCAAAACACCCACATAAAGTTGTATCGTTTTTCGTTCAGCGTACAAACCTTTTCGATAGGTTGTCATAGCTATCAATAGGTTCTTAATTGAAACGTTAGAGTTAATTGAAGCTTTAGAAACTACCTTCATACTTTTACCACAGCAAAATGCACGATGCGTTGGTGGATTTAATTCTTTCCTTTACGAACTAATTACATTTTTTGTTGTCTTATAACCTACATTTTAAGTTTAGTAAAGTAGGCAAATCGCGTAATTTTACGAGTATGCGAGAAATGAATAAGGACAGAAAGTGTGACTTTTCTTCATCCAGTAGGGGTCTCGAACCCGCAATCTGCGATGTCTCAGGCATGGTGTTTTGGTAAATTAACCCTCTAGTGCCCAAATTAGTTTTTAGTCGGACTTCGAAAAAAAAAACACTATGAAGCTTTGTAAACATTTTTCAAGTTCTTTCTGAAGCATTTTAGAGGTTCAACCGGAGATCGTCTGAAGGGGGTCTACTGGGAAGGTAATCTCTCCCAAGAATAATATCGATTACTCTCTACTATTGTGTCCCGTTCCTAGCCAAGCAAGTTGTTTTTGTAACTGAGATTGCCTCTCTCATACCTTGAATAGCGACTTACTATATCTTTTGGTGAGGATCGACTAGACGATTCAGTTGATTGCGAAACTTTCACCGAAATAACTTGGATTTAATTCGTTTTCTCGGGCTTTTTATCACACCTTCAATTCATTTTAATGCCGTTATAAAAATATTCAACCCTTGCATAATATGTTTCTCATTTTTGGTACTTGAAAATAATTGTGTTAGTGCGAAAAATTGTAAATCGGCAGCATTGCAATTTCTCTCGAGTTTCCCCGGTCGTCATTATGAAATAAACACTAGGAAACGAATGAAAATTCAATACAGTCGTTGCGAAAATTAATATAATAAGCCTGCTATCAAAAAATAGTCCCTACTGAGTGAATGTACGAAGTGTGAGAATTGGATAAGCGATACTAAACTCGATTCTTTGGAGCTTTGAAGTTGTGGCTTCGTGTTCTATCTGCTGAACTATATTGCTACTATCATATTTTTCGGATAATTTGGTTACTCCCTAAAACCAAAAATTATACTAAGAATAACAGTATCAGACACAAACAAAATATACAAGTTGATAAAGATGGAAATTCTATGTGGTTAGCAAATTTCGAAAGTACTGTTAAAACGAAAATTATATGCCAATCCAACCTATCTGAAAGTTGAAGAAATTGTAAGGAAAACTGTAATATTTATAGAAGAATTACTTTCCATGAAATGTAGAGAGAAATAATAAAATAAAATAAGAAATAAATTCAAACGAAACTATTTAAAAGAGAGATATTTCTTTCTCTGAAGGAAAACCTGTTGATAGCTGTGACAAAGGATTGTAAAGCTTTGTACGCTGAGCGAAAACGGTACAACTTTATATTCCCTGAGGAAGGCCAAGTCCAAAGGTCGAAACGTCGGACATAAGGCATAGTAACGTTTCAATCCACCGTTAAGACTGAAAAAAGCCGTGTTTCCCTATGAATTTCACGTTACAGTCGTTTTTGAATTCTAAGGTTATTACCTTACATTTGCCTAGGCACAGAGTAAGGAGATTTCGGTTGCTCCAATCAGCGAAGCATCGAGCAACTTTTGTATCTCTAGGCAGTCGCCTAGATAGTTAGACAGATAATTGAATTTATATAATTACTTGCTAAACTTAATGCTAAACGTATGGAACGGTATGAAATCAAACGAATTCTTGTGATACATGTATAATTTTCAACCTGTCCTGATTACTAGTGCACACCTTTATAATAAGATTGCGCGAGATTCACTAAATTTATATATTTAAATCGCACTGTGATCCGGGACAGATTCCATAACTGGAGAGCGGAACTCGTTTGAGTTCTTCTACCGAATGAAAATTTCTAACCCCAAACCTAGAAATAAAGTAGTTTCCCTCCAAATTCGTTAACGCTAGCGAAAATAACTTAAGAAGGTATTTGAAAAATATATAACAAACTTAGTCTAACTTAGCTTAATATTCTCTAGGAAATTTTTTAACTCACATTAATTCAATAAAGTTCATCGGATTGATACGTTTCTAGCTATAGCCAACAAAGAGTAAAAAAATGGGCCCAGATTGCTTCCTTGCGGCACTGCAGAAGATAGTGTGACAACTGAGCGACATCCATAAATCACGTAACACAAAAAACCCAATTTTTGGACCAGCACCCCCCCCCCCTCCCCCCTCATATGTAACGAAACGTATCGCCAACACATACCCCCCCATGAAAATTGCGTAACGCTGCAGAAGGATTTGCTTGGTAAAAATTCTAGTTTTTGCAGAGTCTCTTTTGAGTTTTTTTGTTACGTAACGCTGAACTCACCTACCTTCCCCCTTCCCTGTGTAACAAATCCTTACGCTCAAGGATATAAGAGTTACGTAATTTATAGATGCCGTCTTGAGACTAGAACGTAGCATCCGTTAGCAATTTCGCATCCATTGAGCAAGTACACAATGAAGAAAACAGCAACAGACTGGTTGCGACGGATCTCTTAGGGTCAGATTTATGTTAGTGTAATTCTTACACGAAGCATACAGCGTTGCTCTATGAAATGCTCAAAAAAAAAGAAACATTCAAGCTGGTAATCCATCTTATTTTAGTTCGGATCGAACAAAATACTAGAACTTTCTTGGATGTCGAGTTTGCTCAATGTACCAATGCACAATGGTCCAGAAATCAAATTTAGCGGGAAATTTGGGTCTAGAGCTCTATAGCAACATTTTAGAGAAAAACTTTCATCTACAAAAATGTTCTATATGATAAAGCGCTTATTGAAAAATTGTCAAGAATTATGGTGACCAACATTTTCGATGCAATCAAGTAAAACAATATCGCACGCTAGCCTGGGGGCTAATGCGGTCTCGATCAACTAGATTAGTTGAGAGAATCCGTTATCGATATTGTTATCGGCACATTTTGCAACGATACACCGTGGCCCAGTGCTGAGTCGAGAAAATTTCCAGCTCGAAAAGTTGCTCGACCTGATCGGGAATCGAACCCGATATCACAAACGTGTGGGAGAGCTAGCCGACCGACATCGCTAACCACAGATCCACGGGGACCGACAATGCAATCAAGTATCTAACTTTTTTTTTCTTTATAGACAGAGGAAAAATTTGTTCTACAATGTTATAGCTCTATGAATTTTAAGTAACTTTGTAAAAGAAAGTTTCTCTCTATCTTTGAAAACAACTGATTTATATTGAAAAAACACACTTTGCGCATAGGGTGACCATAAAAAATGACTGTGTTCGATGTATTTAATTTAAAAAAAAATCATAACTTTTGAACCAGTTGATCGATTTTCAGTCTTTTTGGATCAAATTAAACGTAATTAATTCTAGTTATGAGAAAAAATACCAGAAAATAAATCTGGGTGTTATTATATGCATAATGTATAAAATTATTGAAATTTTTGTCTGTTTTTAAATTTAATTTACTCTAATTCAAAAAATAACATATTTTTTAAAATTCCTCCATTTGTAGAGTAAAGTATGCTCTTTAAAATGAGACCAAGAGATATTTTTATGTTTGCCCCAAAAAGAATGACATACAAATGAAAAACGCATATTTTTTGATGAAAAATATTAATAACTTTGAGTAAAATTGAGATATTTATGATGTCAGCATTGCATATTGTTTCTCCCGAAAAGCTCTAAAAGACGTTCAAAGACAGTTTTGAGATGAAACTTGAAATAAAAAAGTTAGAGCGCAAATTGGTTTTTTCAATATAAATCAGTTGTTTTCAAAGATAGAGAAAAACTTTCTTCTACAAAGTTACTTAAAATTAATGGAGCTACATTATTGTAGAATCTACAAAGATAAAAAAGTTAGATACTTGATTGCATCAAAAATGTTGGTCACCCTAATTTTTGATAGTTTTTCAATAAGCGCTTTATCATATGTAAGGGACCGTTTCTAAACCACGTGGTCATATTTTGATCACTTTTTATACCCCCCGTATCCCTCCGTGGTCTTTCGTGGTCTTTTGGTTAACCCCCCCCCCTCCTTCCGACTTTAACCACGTGGTCTTTGCATTTGTCAACTGCCAAAAATACGCTTAATTTTTTTACATTTTCATTATTAAACTTTCAGTACCTACATTCTATATTTCTTAAATGCAAAAACTTCATTCTTGACTTGGTGGCAACAATAAATTATAAGTCAGGAAAAAAGACCACGTGGTCATTTCGTTAACCCCCCACCCCCGTGCGTGGTCTTTCGTGGTCTTTTGACAAACCCCCCCCCCCCCCCGTACCCCTCTTTATGACCACGTGGTTTAGGAACGACCTCTAAAAACTTTGTGGAAGAAAGTTTTTCTCTAAAATGTTGCTATAGAGCTCTAGACCCAAATTTCCCCTTAAATTTGGTTTCTGGACCATTGTGCAATGTAACAAAAGAAACTGATCGTGGAGGTTGTACGTGTCACTAGCGAAGCTAAATCGGTGTTTTGCTAGAAAGATGTCATGTTTTTTTGACGTAGAGTTACGTCTTACGGTTACATTTTGGTATAACTTGGGGTGCAATTTGAAATACCGAAACATTTTCAATTTCGAATGGTTATAACTCAGTCAATAGTAAACGGATTTTCTTCATTCATGCAGTAATCGATTGAAAAATCAGTTAAGCATCCACCAATATGCGGAAAGCTGTGAGTCAGGATGATTTCCAGCGATTGGAATCAGCCCAAAATATTTTTCCAGCGCCACACATAATAAATCGAATAAGTCATTTCAAAAACAGTTACACGTGGTATGTAATTCAACTATCAGATTTTTTTTTTAAATATATAATAAGTTCTTGTAATTATTGCTGTAGTGTTAACGTTAGAGCTTCACAATACAATACATTACTTACTTTTACCAACTGGACATCTGGCCTCGTCCTGTAGATGAGCATGATAATGCTCGAAACCGGTCGACGCTAAAAGGTAAATTTCAGAATTTAACCTAATATTAAGTAAGAGCAATAACTGTTGTTGTCTGGTCCCGTTTACGTTTACGTGTCCGTTCTATCAGTATTGTATATAATAAGTTCTCAAAAAGTTCCCTTGGTCAGTTCGAATCTTTCGAAATGCATTTGTTGTGTCTAATTTAAACTCAATTTTTTTCATCGAGCAGCATCCAATTCAATCCATATTGCATTTTCTTTACCGGAGAAGAGGTACTTTACCGACAAAAGTGTCCTAGCAACCTTCAACATTATTTTCAAATGACTTCAATTCAAATGAACAACGCTTTTTCTCAGTGTTTTTATCCACTCAAAAAAAAAAATAGTGAGCTGGAATGGAACTTTTTCTGAAATTTACCGCTTTAGACCATTAAATTGATTGGCCCCAAACAAGCAAATGCAAAGAAAAACTTTTACTTAAGATAGGACGTCATAATATCACGTTAACCTTGCGGTCGTGTCTCATACACAACCTCTTTAGCTTGTATAGTTTCGTTTAGCAGCTCGTTTTTGAAGCTTTGTCCTACACATCATAATCTACCTTCCGAAAACCGAATCCATGATATTCTGGGGTTAATTTAAGGCTAATAGGCCCTACCACACCAAAATTCAATCCGATCCCTATCCAATCCAATCCTTTTCGTTCAATTTAAATCCCATACGAATCTAATCCTAATCTCAGTTCGAAATTGATTTAAATCCAATTCCAGAACAATTGGGAAAATTGATTTCAAAGCTATGTTGTCTTCAGCAAAGTTGTTTGATTAGTTATTCTCCATCTCAAAGGAGTTGCCATCAAAAACCAACTTGCATGCAAATGCAATTTCCATCGAAATCCGATCTAATTCAAATCAAAATCCTATTTAAATCCTATCAATTTAAGCCAATCCAATCAGTATGTAATCCAAATCCAATGCAAGTCCACGGTGTTTAGAGGTGAATCAGCTAATTTTGGATCTTTTAACGCTTTAAGGATGAATTTCAGATACAAGAAAACCAATCGAAATCGTGAACTTATTTTCGTTTACTCTCCAAAAACGGATTTATTGGAATACTATTTCAAGAAGAAATTTAGTATATCAAAATCCTAAGAAAATGACGCTGCATAATTCAACATTTCAGTCTTTTAGAGAAATGTTGTCCTCAGCGAAATTGTAGATAATGTCGTCACAAAAAACTTTGCTGAAGACCTCTTTCTTCTAACATCTCTTGTTTTGGTGATATAACGTTTCATATTAGACTAGTCTTTAAAATTAGTTTTTATTTTATATCAGAAAAACTACATCATTTATAAGACAACAGTTCTCAGCATATATTTGTATATCAACAGAATATACAACTTTGTAGAACACACGAAAAAGATAACTTCTACACAGACCGAGTTACTGCGAAAATATTTAAACTAAAAATCTGGTTTTGTACATCTCCAAGGCAGGGTGGATTATGGTCACAATCACTTCACTAAATTGATTGAATCGTTTGCCCCTTCCAGTACCTTCATTGCCTGATATAGAATTCTAAGACATATTTTTTACATTTTTTGGTAATTCGACTCCTCGTGTAGAAGCTACCTTTGTAAAGGGTACTACAAAGTTGTGCGTTTCAATGATACAAAAATATATGCTGAAAATAGTTGGCTTCTACATGCTACATTATTTTTGATATTTAAAACAATAATTCTAGAGACTAATCTAATATAAAGCGTTATATCTTTTTTTTTATTTTTTTTTATTTTTGAGTAAATTCAATTGAAAAATATGACGAAAATAATAACAATTAAATAAAGCACACAGGTAATTTTTCCTCAAAACTAGAAGTTTCCTCAAAACAAGACCGAAATTCGATCAACTGGTTCAAAAGTTAAAAGTTCTTGAAAATAGAATACATCGAATTAAGCCGTTTTTTATGGTCACCCTATTTCGGAATTAGTCACGCAAAGTGCTTCAGTTGAGCCCAAAATTGCAGAGATGGATCTTTGTTGGAAATGATCAAATCCGTATTTTTTTATTGGGTCGTTAGGGCGACTAACTCCGAAATAGGGTGACCATAAAAACGGTTTCATTCGTTGTATTTAATTTTCAAAAAGTCATAACTAATTTTTTATCTTTGTGAATCAAATCGAAGGTAATTATTTCTAGTTTTAAGACAAAATATTAAAAAAAATAATTTGTGTGCTTTTACATGTATAAAATATAAAAATTTAAAACTTCGGTCACGTTTTTAAATTGCATCTTATCGAATATAAAAAATATCGTTTTTTTTTTAATTTTCTATATATAGAGTCAAATGTGCCCCTCAAATTAAGACCAAGAGATATTTGCCATGTTTTCACCAAAAAGAATGTCAAACTAATAAAAAATGCATTAATAACTTTGATTAAAATAAAAATATTTACGATGTCAGCATAGCAAATTGTCTCATTTAAAAAGTCCTAAGAGTCGTTTAAAGACAATTTTAAGGTGAAAATTTAAATAAACAAGGTAGAGCGAAAAATATGTTTTTATTTTTAACATAAATCGGTTATTTCCAAAAAAGGAAAAAAAAAAACTTTTTTCCACAAAGTCACTTAAAACCAACAAAGATTTAACATTCTAGAACATTTTTTTTCCTATCTACAAAGATGAAAAAGTTAGATACAGTTATACCTCGATATAAGGCAATTTTATTTTTATTTTCGTTACGTTGTATCGAGTTACGTTATATCGAAGCAAAAAATTTTTTTTAAAATTTATGCAAGAATGTTAATGGTTACTCAAATATGCGCGAAAACCCATTCTCCATCACCTATCAGTATTTTCAAACCTTTCTTATGCCCATTTAGAAATATTTTCAAGAGCAAAAAAAAATTTTTTTCAATTGATACACAGGTTAAAACCTATTACCTATCAGTAATTTTAAACCATTTTTATGCCCATTTAGGACAATTTTCAACAAGCAAAAAAAAATTTTTTTAATTGATGCAAGACTGTTGATGGTTACTCAAAGATGCGCGAAAACCTATTTCCCATTACCTGTCAGTTTTTTTAACCTGTCTTATGCCCATTTAGAGAAAATTTCAACAAGCAAAAAAAAAAAATTTCTAATTGATGCAAGACTGTGAATTGTTACCGGAGGATGCGTGAAAAACCTATTTTCCATCACCTATTAGTATTTTTAAACCTTTCTTCTGTCCATTTAGGACAATTTTCAATTAGTTTAAATAAATTTGAAACTTACTACAAACACTTTTTTGAAGCAATTTTTACCCCAAAAACAGTTGCTGTATCATTTATTTTCAATTTCAATTTTAAAAAGTTACGTTATCTCGAGGTAAAAGTTACGTTATATCGAGTTACGTTATATCGAGGTTGCCTTATATCGAGGTATGACTGTACTTGATTTCATCGAAAATTTTGGTCACCTTAATTTTCGATAATTTCTCAGTAAGCGCTTTATCTTATGTAACAACTTTACAAAAGAAAGTTTTTTTTTTCTAAAATATTGCTATAAATGTCTAGACCCAAGTTTCTCCTTGAATTTGGTTTCTGGCCCATTGTGCACTGTTGGAAATAGCGAATTTGAAGCAGAAACAAATAGGTACTTGAAACAGTTGATTGGAAGCTAAGTTAAGCACCATGGTCCAAGTAATGGTACGGAATTTACAGTTTTAGAATAACGTAATCCCGTGAAGTTCACATCCAATCGGCTTATTTTGCTGACATTTTCGAATAGTTTCTGATTAAATTCGAAAATCAAGCTTCAATTTTTTTCAGCTTCTTTTTGCTCAAAATAAGTTCCCCCCTTTGCATAGGTTAAACAAACCAGTTACTTCCATGAATTACTTTCAATTGAAAAAAAAAACACAGGAGGGTTGTGGGCAAAGCCACGACCGCAAGGTTGAAGTAGAATACTTTTACAAGAAAGATAACCCGACTGCTTGCGTGTCAGTCATTTTGAAATCGGATTTGTTTCGTATATACCGCTTGTTAAGCACAGTATCAACAAATCGTAATAAATATCACACTCCTGTGCATTTGCAGCAGCATCAAACCTCAGTTGCAGTTTATTAATAACCATTCATTATGCTCTTCCAAAAACTTTTAGTAGCCCTAAAAAAAGCCGATTGCTGCAATTGCAATTTTCCTTCAATTATTGCATAAATGCTTCATGGTCAGATAGCGTGCGATATCCGCTCTTACAGAATAAATTTTTCGAACATTGTGGAATGATATAACTGGAAAAACAGGTGTGGCTAAAATATTTCCAGTTATACCATTCTACAACGTTCGAAAAATTTTATTTCGTATGTCGTAATACTCATGTACGAAAAATACATCTCATTCATTCTGGACCCGCCTTTATTTTCAGTTCCTACAGCTTCAGTTTCGTAAGACGGATGTACAAAAACGATTTCTTGTGGACATTCTGTCGAGCCGAACCGATAGAGCTCTCATTAGGGCAACAAAATAATATGTATTGTGTCGCGTTGTGCGGCTTGGAAGTAAAAAATGTTTCCGTCCCCGTGTCGCATGGAAGCAAATTGTTGCGTGTTTGATATTGCCGATGGTAGACATGAGTATGAAGGTCGAAATTCTGCTGTGATGTCTTACCATAACCGTCTTCTTCAAGGCGTTACATCCTTGTTAATAGAGTGTTGTGAATTTTTTTTAAACAGACTCAGCATCGTGAGCAGAACGTGCCGAACTTTTCTGTTTGAAATCGGATTTGTTTCGTATATAACGCTTGTTATGCACAGTATTAACAAATCGTAATATACATCACACTGCTATGCATTTGTAGCATCTCAAACCGCAGTTGCAGTTTATTAATAAACATTAATTATGCTCTTCCAAAAACATTTAGTAGCCTTGAAAAAGGCCGATTGCTGCAATTACAAATTTCATTCAATTATTGCATATATGCTTCATGGTCAGATATACCCGCTACAACTGCTACGCTATTCGTAGCCATGCCACAGTTGTGGCCGCTATACGCTGCCATTAGTATCCACTATCCCTGCATCAGCTGGCCCCAGTGATGCCACATATACAGATTTATCTGCATTTATACAGATTTCTTGCGTATTTTTAATACAGATATCTGCATATACAGATTGCAGATTTTCTGAAAATAATACAGATTTATACAGATTTTTTTTGGTTTTCATGGGGTCGAGCTTCTCGATAGAGATGAAAAACAAAAATTTACTCAAATGCGGTTCAGAGTGTCGGAGGTTTCACTATATTCATATGCTACGCATAAACGTGTACATGAATGAGTCACGGGATAAATGTTAAACAAGCTATAATGCATTTTTTTTTCGAGAAGGATGTGTCTAGTACATATGCAGATTTTTTCACAGATTTTTTTAAATTTCACCAAGGTGACAAGATTTTTGGAGCTCTTAAATACAGACGAAAATGTGGCATCACTGGCTGGCCCAGCTGCTATCGATGCTGAGATCAGCTGCAACTAGTGCGCTATCCATTGCTACACCACAACTGTGGCCGCTATCCGCTATCGCTGGTATCCACTGCACTGCTACTGCTGCTGCTAAGGGATGACTGCTGTTGTCGCTGTCTAGAACTATTATGAGCGGCTTCGGCTGAAACAGGCTCTTATATAGGCCAAATAGCGTGTTTTCAATTGCAAGCAGAGTTGCCACATATTCATCTGTACTGGGAGCTACAAAAATCTTTTTCATCTGTACAATTTCCGGAAGAAATCTGTACCACTGGCCCAGTTTCATTTTCTATATTTAAAAAAACAGCTTTAACGTGAATTGTTTAGAGGGAACCGTAACTGCGTTGACTCAGTTTTAATTCCAAACTACTAGCTTGATTGTCAACAAAACTCTTGCACACTTGAAGTAGGGCTCAGTAATGCATACTACCGATCCATTGCGGTTCAATCCCCTAAATACAGCCAAAAAACAATGAAACCCACATTTCAGCAACACTACCGGTATTTTGTGCCAACATTTCAGTTTAGTTAAATCGAGATTTACTTGTGTGAACAAAAAAAAAATCGAGATTTACGAAAAAATGTAATAGCTGCCATTTTTTAACCAAGTAGAGTGGTGCCATTCTCGGCAGCGAATTTCCGAGATTTGGCAGTAGACTAAGTGCGTGTATTGCAAGATCGCATTCATTGTATTGTTGCAGAGTCGGTCAAAAAGTTTTGTCTAATCTTTTCTAACCTTTTAAAAAATCTGTACCGTGCTGGACCGAAATCCGTACACCTAAGCACATGATAATCTTCGACGGTCAATAAAAAATCAAGAAATCACATATTGCTTTAAACTGTCATGTTTACTTATAAGTCTACTTATATTTTATCACTATTTTCAAGCAAAATGATTAAAATCACTCTGAAACTCGAAAAAATCATGTTTTAATAGAACATGTTTTGAATCGAAATCCGTACACAGTTTTTTGTCTGAATCAAAACCCGTACACTTTTGAATCGAAATCCGCACACACGCGATATAGACTGGATTAGAGTCCATTAGAGTATTAGAGTACATAAATGAACATCTTTTATTTATAATTTATCTTTAAATTTACGAATAAATATATTTTGAGGATCAATTTGTTCCTAAAGTTTCACACAGTTTTCTAATTTTTTATATCAGCTGAATAGTGCAATTTTTCGTAGCGTTTCGTTGCGGCACACCTTATTGTAGCAACCGGAACGCCGGAACCTTTCGAAGCTTCCCGGTACGACTCTCCCTAGCGCACCTCAGCCACAGCTCCTTCGAAATTGTTTGCCGTATATTTATACTTGTTTTCTTCCATTATATGCTGAAAACAAGAAGAAAGTTCAACAATATATGCATGATAATACACATGCTGTACGGATTTCGGTTCAAGCAATTAACAAGGATCAAAATCCGTACGGCACAGTTTTTGTTGAATAAATACAATTTACACTATTCACCAGACAATATACAGCTCGAAAATGACGAAGACTTACCTTTTCCATCAATTTCAAAAAGATTCACAGAGTAAAACACGTATATCCCACTTGAAAAATGTTTTCATCTGAAGAACGTTTTCTTAATAAATTTTCTAACGATACAGCGAAATGACAACTGAAACCGATACACGATTGATTTTTTATTTTTATTATTTTTATTTCATGGCCTACTGACGCATAGTTTAATTTAACAAAAGGCCAACAACTCAACGGACATGTACATGTAACTATCATATGAATTTTTATTTTTATAATGCTTCAAATTGAAGAAAAACATCAAGGTGTACGGATTTCGATACTGTACGGATTTCGATCCAGCACGGTACTTATCTGTACTTTTTCTCGAAACCTGTAATCTGTACGGTACAGAATCTGTACTGAAAAACTGAGAAAATCTGTACATTTCCAGATAAATCTATACAGTTGGCAACAGTGATTGCAAGGTATATGATTCTGTCGACCGTGCTTGGGAAGCAATCATATAACGACCAATCAGAGGTCGAATTTTTCGTTTTGACAAGGCTTGACTATTTTCAATAGTATAATAGTGTGAATAATAAAATTACAATTATCTTCATTTGGGAAAAATCTTAGAAGATTTTCCAATCTATTGCTGCAAAAACGAAGGAAATCCATCGAATACTAATCGATTTATTAGCATTTGAAATTGGACATATTTTTCACATTTTTCGGTTTTAGATTTTCATTTCACATCCCTATGTAGCCGAACTTCCTGAGAGAAGTATTCTACTTCAAAATTGAACCAATCGAACACGTTTTTTTCCTTCTCTGCTCTCCCGCTTCCGCTCCATCTGAAGAAGAGAGACCTTGGTTGTCACGATCACCGTCGCTTACTGAGTTGGAGGCCTTCTTTCACTTTCGATTCGCTTCCTCACTCGCGTTACAGCGCTGAAGCAGGTTCTTAACTGCCATCGATTGACGACGACGACGACGACGACGACACTCCAGCTGAGGATGGATTCTTCTCCACCAGCTTGTGAGAAGAGCTCACGGTCTGTTTAGTGTTTGGAAGCATGGGAAAATGTTGCAAAACGTGTGCCACCATTATTGCACGTTAATCTTACAGACAGAGCTGCGATAGGTAATAATATTCCGCGGTCGGTTTGCGATTGTAACGTAACTTATATGGGCGGTAATTACGGCGGACATTAGTGCGAGTGTGAGAGTTGAGTACGCTGTTTACACCGATATTTACAGCCTGATATTGGCTGGGTGAAACTGATGCTCCGCGAATGTAACGACCGCCGCGTAACGAAAGTCTGGCCGAGTGAAAGATGCGCCCGTAGAGCCAGTTTGATTGAATTTTTACTGTAAAATCGGTGTTTTCATTCGGATCAGCAGAGCTCAGGTTATTCAACCGTTTGCTTGCTGCTAACAAGTAAGAAGAATTTACGTTTGCGAGGTTCAGCGAACAGTCCGAGTGCACGTGCTAAACTTTTTCCAGAAAATTATCCTATACAAAACAAGTAAACTCATTAATTTCTCCGACCGGTAAAAATTACAACCCAATTTCCCCCTCTAACAGTCGAATTACCATCATTTTGGGATTATTTTCTCTGCTTTAACCTACGTTTTTTGTTGTTCTTCTTTTTTCAGAATCTTACCCGAACATTTTCAGCGAGAGCAAAAAAAAACGCAGCTCCACACTCGAGAATGAGGAATTGCTGCCAGTAGGCCACGGATTATAGTTTTTGTGTTTGTTTTTTTTTTGTGAGGTTAGCCCAGAACGTCGTCCGACCCTCATTATGACATCGTCTAATGACATAGGCGGTGGTGGAGGTGGAGCAGGAGGAGGAAGATCCGGTCATCATCATCATCATCATCACCGTCGGAATAGTAGTAGCAATGGCGGCAGCAATAATATTGTCGGCCGAAGAATAAGCAATGTGAGTGTGAACAATAACAACAGTGTGAACAATCTGAATAGTTACAGTAACAACAACAACAACAGTCATCACAACAACAGTCCACGGATGGATCTGGACAAGGAGTGGGATTTTAAGGTGAGTTTTGCCTGTTTTTTCTAATCAGTGCCAGGTTCAACAATCTGAAAAAAGAGGGGGTAGATATACTAATTGCAAACAATGTGATGCTCGACCGCGGTCCGATCGCACCGCGTCTCGTTCGGTTCAAACGTGTAACGCCAGACGATCATCGATGCAAGCAAAACAAGTACACTGAACACTAAGATGAATTTACGCGCATAAAAAGCAAGTCCAGTGTACATTGAGATAAAGAGAAAAAACACACAATTCGAACTACCATAATTAGCCGGTCCGTTGTACGGTAAGAGGTTATGTTTAGCATTTCTAATGCCTAGAGCCGGCGCAGTTCGAACCAGCAACATAATTATAGGAAGCATTCATTTTAACACCAATCACGGGGTTGATTGTTGTTTTAGCTGCCCATTTTTTTTTTTGTGTGCTGTTTACATTGTGATGTGCACACACAAAAGAGTAGAAGAAAATAGTGCCTCGAGCGGCCGCGATTCGATGATGCTTTGAGGGTTGTGCCGTCGCTCACCATTAATAATGTAAAACAGTAATCTCAATAACTTGATTAATCTCGTTGTAGCTGTTTTTTTTTCACTATTGCGTAGCTATGAAGAAGCCGATTAGTGACTAGTCGAACTAAGCTTTGTTGCCGTTAATCGGTTGATAAACCGTAGCATAATTCGCCTCTCTTGTGGCGGGAAATACAAAAAAATGATATAGCGTTAAATACTCACTAGCAATATTCTCACTAGCAATATTCCATGCAAATGTGTTCTTTGATTTATCATGTATCATTCAGCTATTTTCACTCGCGTACAAGTTTTCCATAGAAACACTGCTGATTGTTTTTCGCTTCTAAGTGTACCAAATACCATAAAAAGAGACTGAATGATTCAAACACCTCAATATTAATTGTATCCAAGTTCACTTGCATTCAATAGTATCGCGAGAAGCTTTGAGAGATTATCGCAAATGATACAAAATTATGAATCCAAATGAACGTTAGATTGCGCTCAACGGTTTGATTACCGGAACAAGCAGGTATTATCAATGCTTACGGAAGTAGAAGCATGGTGCATTGACATGTGATATTTGAAATCACCAAGAATCATCGAGGTATACCACGGTGAAAGCACGACGTGGAGTAGCCGAATTCCACCTACAAGCAAGATACATTTGAAAAAATCGTTGCGATCGCTTGAGTGCAATCGTTTATGATTCTTTCGTGAAACGCTCACTATATGTTGCTCCCTTTCGCTTAAAACAGGCAATACTGAAACATAATCATCAAAGAAAGCTACCTTATTCTTCTTTGCTCTAAGCTGTCTCTTGTATACGTGAGAATGTGTAATTTTTATTAGCGATGGTTTGCAGGGATTGAAAGCATATGAATAACACGTTCAGAAATGATTCCCGAATGATTGTTATGCGAAACGATTTTTTCCATCCTTGCTCAGAAGCTCAATATAAATTACCCTACCTTAAGCCATGAAAATTTTTTCGGCTCGAGAATCCTTGCACGGGACCGTCTACATTTCAAGTGGTCAACATAATGAACGAGGGGGATCCACGGAAGGGGGAAAGGTTGTAATGATAATGTCCATGTGGACACGTTATTGGCCTATGATAAAAACTCTACACGTGTTTTGGTTTTAGAGTCATTGTAAGTTATATTTTAGGTGAATTCGGAATTGTTTTATTTGTGAACAATTAGGTTTTTGGTCCCTTAGACATGTTCAGAATCTCTCAGGAATTTCATGTAAAATAGTATAGTTTGTTTTCACTCGTTAGTATTTTTAGTTTTTTCTAGGATAACTTGATATCATTCATCATAAACTTTGTTGTAACTCTCTGAGGCATTATCAACTAAACTATAAAGTTTTTTTAGCTAAATTTTGAATAGATTTTTGTTTTACTTTTTTAGGCTGAATTTGAATCATTTTCTTTCTGGATACTTTCTCTCGTTAGAATTACTCAATTAGTTTGAACCATATTTAAAAGCATTTTCTTCGTTTTTTCTGAATTTCAGGAGCATTTTTAGTTAATTCGAAATATCTAGTTTGTTTTATCCGTTTCTTCAGAGAATTTCATTCTCTTCGGTTTATTTTCTATTTAAGAAGCATTTTCCAGACCTTTTTGATCATGTTTTATTTGACGATTTTTGTTCAACTAAAACGTTCTAAACAATCATTTTCATCGTTGACCTTCAGAGACGTTTCGCAACCATTTTGAGATGAATCCAGATGTTTTCAGCTACATTTACGAGAGTTCTTATGCTTTCTAAATTAAATTCGATATAGGTTTTTATAGATTTTGTTATTTCTTCTGGGCTGTACCTAGTTGCTTTTTACAATTTCTGTTGTGACCTTTTCGCTGTTTTCTTTGCTTTCGTAAGCTTTTAAAATGCTTTCAGTTATTTCTGGGTGTATTTTTGATTATTTGGTCTCTAGATTTCAGAAGCACTTCAGTGAAATTTAAATTGTTCTGTTCTTTCGGTAATTTTTAGCAAAACTTGAAATCATCCACTTATATTCTTCGCAATGCTTCTAACTGGTCCCTGCTTGATTCGGAGTTATTCTGGTTTCTTAAGTTAAAATTTGAAATGCATTTGATAAAATTTATAAAAATTTTGGAAATTACGACCGGCTTCCATTTGTGAATGACATGTAAATTTTATTGCTCTGTTATTAAATTGTTATTTTTGTTTTTGGTCTCAGCTGTCTTTCAAAAGTAATTTCAGTTTTTGGGAATAAACTTAGAAGTGTTTTTTATGTTCAAAATAGGTTTAAACCGTTTCGAGGAAATTCTATAACTCCTTTTCATTTTCATCTTTTCTTACTTTCGATACGTTTTCAGCTTTTAAGTTTTTATTCACATTAACAGTTCATTTCTTCGCTGTACCTTTGGCCAAGGTTTTCAACCTATCCTTAACGACGGGCGTTTTTCCCGAACGTTAGAAGAGTTCATTTATCTTCCCTATTAACAAGAAAAGATGCAAGCGGACTGTTACTAACTATCGTGGAATTGCATCGCTCAGTTCTGTCTCAAAGCTTTTCAAAATAGTTATTCTGGGAAAATTAACCATTCATTACCCAGCATGGGTTTATGCCGAAGTGCTCGACGACGACAAATCTGACTACTTTCACATCGTTTATTACTCGAGAGATTGAACGCGATCATCAAGTTGACGCTATGTATTCTGACCTCTCCGCTGCATTCGACGAGGTAAACCACGAGATTGCTTTGGCAAAATACGACAAAATAGGAATTAGTGACTTCGTGGCTTCGCTCCTACTTGGCTGGCGTTCCTCAAGGCAGCCATCTCGGACCAGGTGTGAATTCGGGTTTCAAATGTATAAAATTATCTTACGCTGACGATTTAAAACTATACAACACAAAAAAAATACTCAAGACGCCCAGATGCTATAACATGCCTTGGAAGACTTTGATAGTTAAGGTGCTGCCACACGGACGCTATTTCTTGTACATAGTTGGCTATTATTTAGACAACTAAGTCTTAGCTCATAGGAACACCTACTCTGTAACGTTATAGCTCATAGTTATGACTTGTAAGTTCAATTTTAACAGCTATTACGTAGAAAAAAGTTGTTGCTGTGTGTACACTCTAGCATTATCTTCTGCATCATAGTTGCTTGCTTTGATCTATTCCGTCATGACGGAACCGTTTATAGTCACTTTGTGACAGTTCAATTCTGTTCGCGCTCGCGTTGTGTTGTTGTTCTGGTTTTCTGAAAGTACTTTTTGGTTTTGGCCGTGAATTGACTCGATTGTTTTTATTTGTGAGTGTTTGTTATGGATCAGAATCAGAAGATCCGGCTCATTGAATTGTGGGAGCAGCATCCAGTGCTGTGGGACCCGACGCATCCAGACCGAATGCGTAAGGGAGCACAAAAAAAAGCTCGTACCGCCATCGCAGTTGAAGACTCTACTTCGTAGTGCCTACTTCATAGCTATCTATTACATAGCTTCTATAACGTTATAGCTCCGACTTTTTAAAAATTGTTTCCCAAATGTTATAGAACTATGACATAGAAATCTATTACGACTATGTGCTATGCCATAATTATACTACTATGCCATAATTTTCGTGCTCCGTGTGGCAGCCCGAATTAACAGGATGCCACTCAATCTGTCTAAGTGCCCAGCTATTTCCTTCGGTCGGAAACATGTCATGTATCTTCACGAGTGCAGCTTACACGGGACTGTTTCGAGTCGCGAAATGGTAGTTAAGGATCTGGGAGCTATGTTCGATTTGAAATTAAGCTTCAAGGACCATGCTGCTTACATAGTCTAAGCTCCGATCCTCACAAGCAGGGTTGGAAATTTTCACTTTTAGTGATAGATTCTCAGTTAAAACAGAAAACTTCGAATATCAGTATCAACACGAGCGAGCTGAAAGCGATAATTGCTGTCAGCTCCAATCCGTTGACAGAATAATGCTGACTGGCAGCATTACTATGATTTCGCACACGCTATGTTGATCTAGCGACTTTAATGCGGTGTAGGATAAAGGTGTCTACCTACTTCCTTCAATTCATGCAATGCATTGGCTCAGATCAAATAATTTCGATATTAATTAAGATATATCATTTATAACACTGACATGATTATAGACTGATAATTGACTCTGGTGACACTCAATATCAGTTTGAAGAGAGTGAGAGTGAAACTGCTGTTGTATCATTTTCATTATTCTGTGTCGAAATTTCGCAACACTGCTCACAAGTTCCTATCTCACGCCTCCACGAGTCATATGATACAATAGACTACCAGTTGAAACGGATTCTACGGATTTTTATGGATTTCTACGGATCTCACCTGTTTTCTTCTTCTGTTCTACGGATTTCTCATATATTTGGAAATCCGTAGAAGTGAACAAATCCGTAGATCTATGGATTAATCCGGAGATCTGGCAAGGCTGATGCGAGATTATTGGCGCTCGTTAATACGATGTTTCGATTGTCTCATTTGCTCCAATCGGTAATTCATTATTGTCTTCCGATCCGATCGAGCCGTGGAACGAAAATCTTTAGTTTAAATTACCTTGTGAGTAAGAGTGTCCCGACAATCGTAAAATTTTATCGCAAACCAAAAACTCGGAGAGGAAAAAATCAGCAAGCGTTAGACCAACTAAAAGGCAGCACAAGCAGGGATACCAGATTTACAGAATTGTCTGTGAAATGCAGATTTTCAGAGTCCGTGGCCGATTTTGTTTTCTCAAATGGCAAATGTTTTTTGTTACTTTTTGCATAGCTTGCAAACTTTTTTCGAATCAATTTTATATTTGCGGATTTTTTCCAAAATGTGTGCAGGTTTTTGCTTGTTAAAAAAACTTTGATATCGGCCAACATACACCAGCGAACAAACCTTCGATGAAAATAAAACCAACGAACAAAGGAACATTGAGCTGACAATGACAACAGCAAGCAACATTTTGTTAAACGATGAAAAACCTACTTTACTGTCAACACTTGCGACTCAGAAAGAAAGGCGGTTAATACTCGCGTAATTTTTCAAAAGGACTTATCTAACATTGACATTGAGAGACTCTCTTTGTTTGCTTTCTCTTTGATCAATAACTATGTTAAATTTTCCATATTTCATAACACTCAATGCATAGTAAGCAAGACAGTATTACAATCTCTCGATTAACGGGAAGAAAGCTTGGAAAATATTTGTAATGACGGCGTAATTAACGAAACAAAGTGAGAGAGGAGAGAATCTCTCATTGTTACTTAGGTCCTTTTGAAAAATTACGCGAGAATTGTTCAAGCGATCGCAATCACTTCTCTTTTCCGATAATTATCATCTCTCGATACTTCTCCTACGTTTTGGCACTTGGATTCAGCGAAGAGTGAATCATCGGTTTGTAGAGCTATTGGAAATTAGGATTTGCAATATTCCCGAGAATAGATTTCCCGGGAAACGGGAGTGAAAAATCTCATTTCCCGGGAATTCCCGGGAACCGGGAAAGGAAAAAATTCTTAGCAAAAATTAGATTTCAAATAATGGTTATTAATAAAAAGTTCCAAACTATCGTTTACAACTTAATTATCAATGAAGAACAAAATTTATTCAAGTTTACTCCAGAAATTCATGAACAATCGTCTACCAACCGCATCAGATCCGCTGACAATTTTCGTTAAGCCCAAATAATGTAAAACTTTGTTCTGTAAAACTTTGTTCTGTAAAACTTTGCTTAAGATCGCTGAATCACCGCTGGGGTCTGATTTCTAAAATACTTCTATATCACCGATTCCAGCTCTTGCTACAATTCATTAGAAACTGAAGAGTCCAATACTTTTAGTTTGTTGAAGATAAAACTGAGTGTTTGGCAGCCAGATTTTAGAGCATTTGAATGTCGTCGTAATTAATGTGAAATCGCGGCCACGACCCAAGTCAGTGTAAACTGACTGAGTTTTATTAATTTATTTATTTCTGGCCGCATTGATTTACGGGTTTCAATTTTTTTTTTATCAATTTACAGGTTTCAAAATTTTTTGTCAATAAACGAAGAAAAAATCAAGCAACTGTCCGCTTAGTAGTAAGCTCACTAACATAAAAAGACATGAGACGAAGAAAATATTTTTTTTAATTTATCGTTTACTGAATACGACAGCATATATTTTTAACAAATAAATTAAGCAAATAATTTGATATTACACGGCAAGCAAATATTGATCGTCGTTTCAAGCAAATATTTGCTTCGTATAATGCACATTATGAAGCTGCTCTACACTTCTACGACGTAAGTTTCGTGTTTTGATACGATATTTAGTTTTGTTGCAATATTGTATGGAAAATTTTCCGAGAACTCGGGAATCCCGGGATCCCGGGAATCAATATTCCTATTCCCGGGATCCGGGAATCCCGGGAAAAGGCAATTCCCGGGAAATCGTTCCCGGGATTGCAAACCCTATTGGAAATTCCATCTCTGAGTGAGAATGAACTATCTCAACGAATCTCCGAATCATTTCATTCGAACTGGCATGTCGTACGATAAATGTTAGAACCGACTGAGAGACGAAGTTGACTCACACGCTAAAAAAAGATCGAATGTTTATCGCCGATCACCATAATGCTGCTGCAGAAAAGCAGCCGAAGAAACTACACGTTAATAATTATTTGAACAGAGCAATTGACGAATTTTATTTGATATTTCATGAAATAAACCATGATATTTCATGAATGTAAACCAAAACACGATTTAATAAATAATGTCAAGTCACATGAGTGGAATGCTAGTTTACACGACTTATATTTTCGAGTTCGTGGTCGATTAATCATGACATCATGATCATGATTGAACCAAAGCCAGGTCACATAAATCAAATGTGCAATTTCATGAACCGAATCCCGCAGATAATGATTTCATAAAACTAGCTCAATAAATCATGAGTTCAATTCATGGTTTTATAGCAAGAGCGAGGTTTTAATAATCAAACGCCAGATTTTATGAGTCTAGTTGATGATTTCATGAGTTAAAATCATGGTTTCACAAGCCAAAGCAAGATTTCATAATTTGAACGCCCGTTGTTCCTGGAGTAGTTTTTGATTGATTTTTTAATATTTTTCATCGTTTTCAGTTGATTATGACACAGTGACCTGATACAGAGCAAATCAAAACAAACACAAAAAGAATCATTCGAACCCATTCACCCTACCTCAAGTGAAACTCTTTTTTAACG
This sequence comes from Wyeomyia smithii, assembly GCF_029784165.1. NCBI lineage: Eukaryota > Metazoa > Arthropoda > Insecta > Diptera > Culicidae > Wyeomyia > Wyeomyia smithii. Next base: position 11,580,043 of record NC_073694.1, read on the forward strand.
ACACTAAATGATTTTTATTTAATGAAATGAAGATTATTTTTCACTAGCAGGAAGTTATTCCAAAGCATATTCTTCCAATCGTTAGAGTACTTCTGTTCGTGCTTGCTTGTTCAATTTTGTGCCGAGTCTTGCATTTCTGTAACCACGTTTCTCGGTAGTGTGAAATCAGCCTCTTCACATCGATCACTATTGAATTGCCTTTCAAGCTGATTGGCTTTCTCACACAACCGAACTCCATTCTGTTGTTATTTGATACCCTCATTGAACAGCTTATTACCGTCGATCTTCAAACTGCCGGCTCAGTCTCAAAATCTCGCTATCACTTGGAGCGAGAAGTTTAGCTTTTTGCAGTAAAACATTCGCCTCTTGAAATTTGCTCAGCGCAACTTCGGCCTGACCGGCGTTCTCCGCTTGCCACGCATCGTCCCACGCTTTTTCGGCCATCTTCTGGAAACATCTCGCTTGTTTCGTTCGATATTTGTAACGTTCGCTTTCGAGTGTAGATTTATCATAAGCTTCCTTGTATTTTCCTTGAGCGGCCGAATATTTGTGCTGTCCGAATAATGCATCCGCTTCTGTACAAAAACCTTGAGCTTGCAGTTCCGTTCGGCTTCGGTTTATGTTCGCTTTGTAGATCACATACTGCGTTCGAATTTGACAGCTGTCGTATGCTTGCTGATATTTGCTTTGGGCTTCACTAAATTGTCCCTGACGAAACAATCGATCTCCTTCGGTATTCAAGGCGGCCGCCATCATCTCTCGACTGGCCTCATCTCTTCTGGTCTTGAAGGTCCCACTTCTATTGTAACCGATTGTACAGGTATCGCAAGCCTGACTAAGTTTCTCATAAGCTTCTTTGTACTTCCTTTGATCAAACATATCTTTACCTTCCTGAAACAGATGATCAGCCAACTTACATTTTTTGTATGCGTCCATCGCTCTGTTCCTGTTCATTTTGTATCTACTGCGAGCAGTATCGATTTTTGATATATCGAAAGCTTGCTGATACTTCTCGACAGCACCACTGAAGTTGCTTTGACAGTACAACACATCTCCTTCACTGTTCAGCTTGGTAGCATCGAGTTCCCGCTGGTAATTTTCCGCACATGCGCTGCAAGCTAGTTGGTACTTTACATGGACTTCCTCAAAACTACATCCTGTATGTAACGTATCTCCTTCCGGGTTCAGTTGATCGGCTTGTGCCTTTTTCTGTGTCTCGTCTGCAAGCCGCGCCTGTTTTTCATTTTGTTCATATATTGCACGTTCCTGACTGACTTTGGATACGTCATGTGCTCGCTGGTATTTCTCTCGTGCTTCACTAAACTTCCCCTGATTGTACAATCTATTTCCTTCGGCATTTAAATCAGCGGCTTCCATCTCTGATTCTGCTAAATCCATATTATTTTTAAATCGAGCCTCTTGCCTATAACCGCTGGTACACAAGTTGTAAGCTTTCTTGTATTTCTCGTAAGCCTCTCGATATTGTCTCCCATGTTTAAAAAATTCATCTCCTTCATTGTTCAGTCGATCCGCTTGTTGATTAATCTCCTGATTTTTTGCTCTCTCTCTGTTCGACTTATACATCTCTTTTGAAATGTCTATCTTCGATCGATAAAAAGCTTGCTGGTATTTATCTCGTGCTTCACTAAACATTTCCTGATTGTACAATCTATTTCCTTCAGCATTTAAATTGGCGGCTTTCATCTCTGATTCAGCTAAATCCATATTATTTTTAAATCGAGCCTCTTGCCTATAACCGCTGGTACACAAGTTGTAAGCTTTCTTGTATTTTTCGTAAGCCTCTCGATATTGTCTTCGATTTTGAAACAAATCATCTCCTTCACTGTTCAGTAAATCTGCTTGTTGATTTTTCTCCTGGTTCTTGGCTCTCTCTATGTTCGATATATAAGTCTCTTTCGCAACGGCTTCCTTCGTCAGGTCACACGCCTGATGGTATTTACTTTGTGCTTCTTTAAACTTTCCCTGATTGTACAATCTATTTCCTTCGGCATTTAAATCAGCGGCCTCCATCTCAGATTTAGCTGAGTTCATGTTATTTTTGAATCTAGACTCTCCGCTATATCCATCAGTACATAAGTCGTAAGCCATTTTGTACTTCTGGTAAGCCTCTCGATATTGTCTTCGATTTTTAAACAAATCATCTCCTTCATTGTTCAGTAGATCTGCTTGTTGGTTTTTCTCCTGGGTCTCAGCTCTTTCTCTGTTCAATACATAGGTTTCTGCTCCGACGCTCATTGACCAAGCAAAAACTTCCTGGTATTCACTTCGTGCTTCACTAAACATTTCCTGAATGTACACTCTATGTCCTTCGGCATTCAAGTCAGTGGCTTCCATCTCTCGTTTAGCCTTATCCTGACTCGATTTGAATCTAGCCTCATGGTTATACCCACTAGTGCACATAGCATAAGCTAGACTGAATTTCTTATATGCCTCACGACACTTTCCTTGTCCCCATAAGACGTTGCCCTCTGCCTCCAAAACATCCGCTTGTCGATTTTTACTCCGATTTTCTTCTGCCTGAACAGACGTTATTTCCTGACCGCTACCCTCATCAAAATAATGTGTTTCCCGTGTAGTAAAATACTTTCCTTCGGCAGAAGACATATTTTCAAAGTACCCCAGTAGCGGAAGAAGTCTGATTATTAGGAGGGCGTATTCTATGGTGTCAATGTAGAAATAAATTTTAACGACTCCGTATTCGGTATGGCGGATGTACTCTTTAACTTCATGTTTCTCATAACATCGTTGATTCAGTGCCATTTTAGAATACTCGGATATGTGTCCCATGTCACTTCGTGTGCGCTTCCACAGTTTGAGCGAGATTGAATTCGTGCTTAAAAAAATAACAAAAAAGCCTTCATCACAATTTTAACAAGTAACGAAATAAATTTGGAGGAAAAGCATCGTTTTATTACACAATTTGGCCACGTCAATCTATTTGTTATACGTTAACTTACGATGAGTAACACAACCAATTCAATCGGCAAGGAAATGGCAAATTAGCAATTGTCGCTTGCCTATCAAGCAATTTAGGCGGGAAAATGATTTTGACAAAATCTTATATCTATGAGTTCAGATGTCTGTCTGTCTGTTCCCTACAGACTCAAACCTTATTTTTAAATATCTCAAAAACGGGTGCACTTATAAAGTTAGTCACAAAGGGTTTTATGATTTGAAATAACCATCAAAATCATATTGCATCATTGAAATTTGATTATGCTCTTAAATTTTGAAATTGAAAAAATCCTGTTCAACCTAACTTTTAAAATAAAAATTCATCCCATATTTCTGTATCGTGAACTTTTTACGAAAATTTTTGGAAAAACGTCAAGTTTCAATAAAAAATAAGTTTCAACGAAAATTCAACAAGCCGGTCCACAGCACAGTGATACGAGAGTTAAAAACGTGAACTTAATTCATTTGCTCTCCAAATAATGGTTGGCATACTATCTTCCGAAGATATTTAGTATATAAAAAGGCTCAAATCATGACAAAAAAAGTTAGTTCGAAACTCAACCGCTAGTGGCGCTGCAAAATCTAACTTCTTATCCTTACACTTTAGAGAAATGGTGTCTTTAGCAAAGTTATAGATAAAGTTCTTACAAAAAACTTTGTCGAAGACACTTTTCTTCTAACTTTTCTTGTTTTGAATATAGAACGTTTCTTATGAGACTTGTTTTTAAAAATAAGTTTTTTTAAATAAACAAGAAACTGTAACATTTAGAAAATTATAATGTCCATATTTGTATATCATTAAAACACACAACTTTGTAGAAGACACGAAATAGATAGCTTCCACACAAATCGAGTTATTCCCGAGTTAATATTCCCAAGTAAAAGCATCATTTTTTGTACACACCTAGAGCACAAAATAGCAAAAACTAGCAGACGAAACCTGCATAGAATGAAATATTATCATAATCACTCTACGAAATAATTTTGAACGTTTGTCCCTTCCAGTATCTTCATTGCCTAAGTTTTGTTTCAAAAACAGCCTTACTCAATGTTTTCGATGACAATACACGTCAAAACGTTGGTCAGATTACTGATCACTACTACATACCTTTTCCAAATTAAAAATGTTGTATCATCTATTGCATTGTTCTAATAATTAAATTATATTTTCATGTATTAATTTCGCTAAAATAAATGAATAAAAAATATAAAGTTGAAAAATCATCCCCATCAGAATTAGCCTGTATTTTGCATCAACGCAGAGCTCATTAGGTGGCTTGTCTCGCAAACTGCTTATAACCGGAAATCAACATTTAAACCTGTTCTAGAAAACTTTTTGGTGTGGTCTAATCTGTATCTATGAAGATAATAATTATTTTTAGTTTTCAAATATTTCAGCAAGATCACCATACCTCTTGATGACTTCGTTCCGGCTTTCTTGTGCCTTCTCGGATAGCTGACCAATAGGGACTAGGAAATGCCTACCAGAATAACAGTACTGAAAACATCGATACAGTGAGATCGATTCTTTGCGTGAATTTGTCCAATGCTATTACTAATTAAAGTTTATGACATATTCGCCCTGCAATTGCACTATGAACTGTCTTTTTGAATTCCATATCAGGCAAAGAAGAAACCAAAAGGGACAAACGATCTAAGTGATTTCGTAGAGTGATTATGATAATATTTCATTCTATGCAGATTTCGTCTGCTAGTTTTTGCTATTTTGTGCTCTAGGTGTGTACAAAAAATGATGATTTTTTAACATTTTTTGGCAATAACTCGGTTTGTGTGGAAGCCATCTATTTTGTGTCTTCTACAAAATTGTGTGTTTCAATGATATCCAGCTTTTTACGCACCATAATGGCGGGCGCTATAATGCGCGTTCGTAATTTGTGAACCTCTTTGCTCACGTCAGATTCGTGATTTCTGCAGTTTTGGCAATTTGAAAATTGAAAATAACTAATTTTAAAAACAAGTCTAATAAGAAACGTTATATATCTAAAACAAGAAGAGTTAGAAGAAATTCAAACAGACAGATAGAAGTATAGTGTCTTCGACAAAGTTTTTTGTAAGAACTTTATCTATAACTTTGCTGAAGACACCATTTCTCTAAAGTGTAAGGCTAAAAAGTAAGATTTTGTAGCGCCACTAGCGGTTGAGTTTCGAACTAAATTTTTTTGTCATGATTTGAGCCTTTTTATATTATAAATATCTACGAAAGATAGTATGTCAATAAAACCATTATTTGGAGAGCAAATGAATTAAGTTCACGTTTTTGAGCTCTTGTACCACTGTGCACAGAGGGGAATCGCTGACCATCGCAAACTGTTTCCAAAGCTGCAAAAACGTGATCGAAATCATTTTGACCCAAAAAACTTGATTTTAGAGCCATAGTGCCTTCAGTAAAGTTGTTCCATTAATTATTCTCATGTCATAGAAGCTACAGTTTTATGATTAATCCACTTAACAGTGAAAAGCGAATTTCACTTTTTTTATTTTTGCATAAAAAAATTATCGAGTTCGGCAAAGTTGTGGCACATTTCATAAAAAACAACTTTGTCAAAGACACTATACTTCTATCTGTCTGTTTGAATGGGCTTATGTGGAGTATTCTACAAATTGCCACTAAAAATCAGTTTTTTCAACATAAAATTTAGCAGTGATTTTCTAAAAATTTTCAATATTCTACAATGTTGTTTGCTATTACAAAACAAACAATGTCTACGAAGCAAGTTTATTTTTATCTCACATATTTCTCTGGTTATTGCCGTTTTTTATTAGAACAATGCAATAATTTACTAACAGATATCTTCAGAATCTGCAAATATCTGCAGACTAAACCATTTCTATATTAAAACATAACTAAAACATCATTCAATCCAGATATAGGCATTTGTCTCTTGCTGTCTCCTGTGTTTATATCTGTAAGTAAATTGGTGCACTATTTTAATAAAAATCTTCAATAACTAAATAATTACAAGAGATAAAAACAAGCTTCCTTCGGTAAACTCGTGTGTTTTATTGTACTGAAAAACATTGTAGAACATTGAAAAATTTTGGAAAATCACCATAAAAAGTTATATCAAAAAAATGATTTTTAGGGACACTCTAGAGGAATCTTAACAATAGTCAGTTTCAGTTGACAGATAGAAATATGGTGTTTTCGACAAAGTTGTTTCTAATAAAATATGCTAAAACTTTACTCAGCAAAGTGGATTTTTATATGCAAAAATGAGAAAAATAAAATTCGTTTCTCTCTTTTGGGTAGATTAACCACACAATTCTAACTATCGTAAAACGAAGAATAATTAACAAAACAACTTTGCTGAAGACACTATGGCTCCAAAATCAATTTTCCTTTAGTGAAAAGATATTAGTGTGAATTAGTGCAGTGCAGTGCAAAAATGAAAAAAGTAAAATTCGCTTTTCACTGTTAAGTGGATTGATCACGAAACTGTAACTTCTATAACCTGTAGAATAATTATTGAAACAACTTTACTGAAGACACTATGGCTCTAAAGTCAGGTTTTTGGATCGAAATAATTTGGATCACGTTTTCGCAGCTTTGGAAACAGTGTGCATCGACCCAAAAATGAAAATGTGAGTTCCATTTGAATTTAATTTTTCTATAGTTGTATACTATTGAAGTGTCAGAATCCAAATTGATTAAGCATTACGACATGATTTGAATTTTCTATGATATTTCAAAATGTACTGAGTCAGCGTTTTTTTGCGTTTTTCTTGCTGAAGCCTCAAGGGTAACTTAAATCTTGATGATGTCTAAGAAAAAGTTGTCTGTATTGTAAGTTGTATATATATATATATATATAAATTATTTTTTTTTTTTTTTTGTTTCAGGTGAAGTGGAAATTTGCATCCAAACCCCTGAGGTGACCAACCTCAGGGAGTGTGGGGTTGGTTTGAATCAGTGACCGGACCCACTAAAACCCCTTCAGTCTCCAGCCCATAATACTCCCCGGGACCACCGCTAGGTATTGCCTCGGGGAGCGGCTTTTGTGCTCTGTGCACCCTCTTGGTTCTTTAGGTCTTTTTGCTAACTTAGCTAACTAACCTGGAGACTGGCCGTTAGCTAACACTGGCGTGTCGGTGGTCAACCTGTCGCCTGTTTTGCAATTCTAAAACTATTTGAGAGGCGGCTGTACAAACCGCCCTCCAAATGTTTGGGTCTTTACACATCCTCCGAACTAGGTTGTCCGGAGTGGTGTCTGGCCCGCTCACTACCATCATGTCGCTCCGCGCATGCACAAAACGAGGGCACACGAAGAAGACATGCTCAGCAGTCTCTTCCGCATCCGCGTACTCGGGACACATGGGGGACCCCGCATGCCCGAATCTGTGTAGATACTGCCTAAAGCAACCATGGCCTGACAGAATCTGTGTCAGATGGAAGTTCACTTCTCCATGGCGCCTCCCGACCCATCCGGATACATCCGGAATAAGTCGATGCGTCCATCTACCCTTCGCGGAATTCGACCACTCCTGCTGCCATCTGATCATCGAGAATGATCTTCTGGTACCTCGTATGCCCCTTGTGTTACTAGCTTGCTAGAAGTTTCCGCTTGCTGCCGTACACTGCTGAGCTATTGGGCATCATGCGAGATAATGCTGCAATAGCCATTGAAGCCCTCTTACAGGCATATTCGACATGTCTCCCGAAGGCGAGCTTGTCATCGATCATCACCCCCAGCAGCTTCAGGGAGCGTTTAGAGGCGATGGTGCAATTCCCGACACTGATCAACGCTTGTTGCTTCGACTTGCGGTTATGACAACTGAAATCTCCGTCTTATGATGCGCCAGCTCCAGTTTTTTGAAGCGCATCCAGTCCTCGACGACGCTTATAGAGTGCGAAGCCGTCGGCTCAACCTCCTCGATCGACTCGCCGTAGACCTCAAGTGTGATGTCGTCCGCAAATCCAACGATCACAACCCCTTGGGGGAGCTTTAGTTTCAGCACTTCATCGTACATGATATTCCACAGTACCGGGCCCAGGATGGAACCTTGTGGAACCCCTGCGGTAATTGGGACACATTTTTGACCCTCGTCTGTGCTGTAAACTAGCACACGATTCTGGAAATAATTTTCCAGAATCCTGTACAAAGACAGCGGAATGTCTAGTTTCCGAAGCGAGTGGGCTATGGAATCCCAGCTAATACTATTGAACGCATTTTTCACGTCCAACGTGACGATTGCGCATTAGCGAATGCCCCATCTTTTACGCTGGAGTGCTACCTCTGCTGTTTTGGTGACGGACAGAATAGCATCCACCGTAGACTTGCCTTTTCGGAAGCCGAACTGGTTACTCGACAGACCGTTTGCACTTTCGGTGTACCTAACCAGTCTATTGAGAATAACCTTCTCGAGCACCTTACCCGCCGTATCGAGCAGACATAGCGGTCTGTATGCCGACGGGTCACCAGGTTGTTTCCCTGTCTTCGGCAATAAGACCAGCTTCTGTCGCTTCCATCTCTCTGGGAATGTACAGTCATCCAGGCACTTCTGCATGACTTCCCGGAATAGTCTGGGGGCCTCTTTGATGGCCTTCTTCACAGCCAGATTCGAAATCCCATCCAATCCCGGTGACTTGCTCACCTTCAGGGAGTTGGCGATCGCGATGAGTTCCTCATTCGTAACCGTTTCCGCCTCCTCTGCCTCGGCACGGCTAACGCCGTCACTCATATATTGGGTGTTCGGCAGGTTGGCCGACCACCTCTGGTCTGAGTTTGAGATACTGGAACGTCGGTGAAGTGACTCGCCAGCCGGAGGCCAAGGATTTGGCTCGTGGCGTGGAAAGAGTCCCTCTATGGTCCGCTCAAGCATCGCTGGTGATTTTTCTGCGGGCGCCATTGCACCGGCGTTACCCCACGGGTTAGTGTTGGCACTAGCGCACAGTCTTTCGAAGCACGCACGTTTACTAGTTTTTATTGCTCTCATAAGCGCCGCTCTTGCGGAACTGAATGCCCCTCGACGATCTTCCCTTTCTTCGTCGGTTCGCGCACGTTGAATCCTTCTTTTCGCTTGAAGACACGCTCTGCGGAGGTCCGCTATCGCTTCGGTCCACCAGTAGACTGGTGGCCTTCCATGCCTAGGCTGGCGGTTCCTAGGCATAGTGGCGTCGCACGCCCGCGAAAGTATGGCAACAAGTTGATCAGCGCTCAGGTTACGAGTTCTGCTCGCCTCGTGTTCTAGTCTAATTGCTTCCGCAAATACCTCTTCGTTGAAGTGTGATATCCTCCACCCGCGAGGAGCTGGAGTGTTAATTCTACTCGCCACATGCGGTCTCGTTTTACAGTCTACGCTATAACAGGCCGCCAGATGGTCGCTATGAGTGTAGCCATCGTCTACCCTCCAGTTCGTGATCAATCCTGGACTACAGAATGTCACATCGATGATCGACTCCGCGCCGTTTCTACTGAAGGTGCTCTTCAAGCCGACGTTGGCCAGATCTATGTTGAGCTTCGCCAAAGCCTCCAACAAGATCCGGCCTCTCTGGTTTGTGCGTCGACTTCCCCACTCAGTTGCCCATGCGTTGAAGTCGCCCGCCACTACCAACGGTGATAGACCGATCAGCTCCCCGGTGGCTCGGTCGATCATCCTTGCGAACTGCTCGGTAGACCAACGAGGCGGAGCATAGCAGCTGCAGTAGTACACTCCGTTCACCTTGGCAACCGCGTATCCTTCGTTCGAAGTTGACACTATCTCTTGAACCGGGAACCTGCTCGTCGTCCATATTGCCGCCATACCGGACCCGTCCGAAATCCAGTTACCGTTTCCGGAAGGAATTCGGTAGGGGTCCGAGATTATGGCGATGTCCGACAACGACTCAGTGACTGCTTGGTATAGCAGTTGCTGAGCCGCGAAGCAGTGGTTCAAATTTAGCTGTGTCACTCTCACGCCCGTGGCTTGCTAGTCGGCTTACCGGCCGTGCACCTCAGGCCTCCCATTATCTGCTTTGCGTCACGCTTCCCGGCGCACGCCAAGCACTTCGGGTTCTCTCCGCAGTCTTTGCTTTTGTGGCCTGCAGCACCGCACCGCCTGCATAAGGAGCTCCTGTCAGGCCCCTTGCAGCTAAAGGACTTGTGTCCTTGCTCGAAGCATCGAAAGCAGACCTCCGGCGGCTGGTAGATGCTGAGTGGGCACATTGACCAGCCCACTTTGAGCCTCGCTACCTTTAGCGCCTGGTTTGCGTCTACTGACGGAAGCCTGACAGTGGCGGTCTGGGTTCCTACTGGGCCTTTGCGCAGTCGAACTGCCTCTGGTGCCACAACCACTTCGCACTGCTCCTTGAGGGCATCCACGACTTCGCATGCCTCGGTGACTTCGTCCAGGTATTTAAGTTGTAGGGTTACCTGCGACGTGAGTGCCCGAACCTGCACTCTATCTCCAAGCGCCTCTTGGGCCAATGCCCGATAGGCTGGGCCCTTGATTCTGGCTTCTTTGCGGAGCTCGACGATCATTTCTCCCTTGCGGGATCGGCGAATGCTACGCACATCTGCCCCCAGATCTTTGAGCTTCGCATCGCCTCTCATTGCCTTAAGGACTTCCGAGTACTTTGACTCTTCTGTCTTAAGGATGAGTGCGTCGCCCTTATTTTTAACTTTCTTCGTCGCAGGATTTGTAACCGGGTGCGGTTTTTTGGCCACCACTTTTTGGTTCCTACTCCTTCCCGAAACCGTTACCCACGGGTTACCGGGAGCCTTCTGCTCCTTGGCTGCCACCGTGGGCGTTGCTTGCGCCACTCCTACACCGGTCTGAGGGCTGTTTGCGATTAAACGCTTCTTGGTGCCCCCGGGGGCCGTCTCTCCCGGGGACTGTCGCGTTCGTTTGGCAGCTGGCCCTGCCGCGCAAACCGCCGCAAACGTGCTGGCGTCCGTTTGGACCGACTTCGTCGCCAGCTCGGTCACCTTTGTCTCCTCTTTCTCCGCAGCCGCAGCTTTCATTTCGAGCTCGGCATGCTCCTTTTTCGCAGCATCGACGGAGGACCGAAGCATGTAGAGGGCCTGCTTCAAGTACTTCGTTGTATTGCTGCGACTTTTCGCAAACTCGATTATAGCATCGAGCTGCTCAGACAGGGCCACTACCCTCGGTAGCGTGTCCCGCTGTTTTCCGACCGCCTTTAATAGCTGTGGACCAGCCACCGCGATGTCTTGCGTAGATCCGGTAGGCGTACTGCCTTTACCGTCTTCGCAGGCGACCTTCACTGCATCCGTCTCCACTTTTCCAACCCATCTGCCCCCATCTCCAGAGTTTTGTTTTGCTGCATTCTTGTTTATTGGGTCCCCCTACCAGCCGCTATCCTTATCCATAATGGAGTAGTCGCCTAAATGGTCCCGAGGTAGTCTATGCCGGAGCAGTGAGGCCATGGCTAGGGGCGGCTGCCATAGCGCCTTATGAGCAACTATGACACCCCCGACCGGCGCAAGTCAGGAAAAGACATCTGATCCTACTCCTGCCTGGTTCCCACCAGGCAATGGACTCGGAACGTACTGGAAGGCCTGCCAGGTTTGACGGGACGGAGACCCCTGCACCGGTTGTAATTTCGCCGTTTCAAGCCGTTATCACACGACATTACTAAGGGAGCTCGGCGCAGGTGCCAGCCCAAAATCATGGTACGAAAACGAAATCCGACTCTTATCCTATAGTGATGCGACCAGTTGCCGTAATTGGGAACATTACTGGCATCAGTCCCAATGGGCGGTATAGTGCATTTGGGTGGTGGGAGCGGCACTACTCGCTCCGTCGGAGCTGCTTCCGGGCAGTGAGGCTTTTTCGAGAATTCAGCGGCCCAGTACCTGAATCTCGCCACGACCTAGGCTAGCTCCCGCTGATGGTTCGGGACTGCTTGCTAGCAGTGAGCACTTCCGTGGCCTTCGGTAATCGCCAATTACCGACCCGTGGTGGCATACAGCTCTATCAGTATTTTTCCGACATCTCACGTCTATGAATTGTAAGAAAAAGAAAAAAAATTGACAAAAATTGCGTGACTTTGCAATAAAGAGGGGGGTCCTACAGAGCGGGGGGTATTCCAATCGACACCAAAATTGGGATTTTTCCAAAGTGACAGTAGATGAACAATTCTCCCAACTTTGACAAAATCTGTGATGGTCGTGTCCAAGTTTGTGCTCTTCCTATGGAATGACCCATGTATATAGCATATTCAAGACATATGCGGCAATCGTCGTAAAATAAGAAGCACAGCAACGGGAGCCAGATTTCAGCTAGTAAAAACATGCATATTTAACAAAAACAAAAAAGATATGCCTTCACTGTTTACTAAAAAAAATTAAAAAAGTTTGAATGTATACCAACAATAAATCGGTATGGCAAATGGCAAGATAGTTTGAAAGTAACAGAACGAAACCATATAAAAGTCACATGCAACACTAGTAATAAAAGACATGACAAAATGAGGGAATTTTGAATATAAATGTAAAATAATACCAAAAATTTTCGTAGCACAAGGAATAAAAAGTTTGAAATGAAAAAAAAAACAGGGTCAAACTTAAAAAAGAATGAAAATGAAAGAGAACAGAAGACAAGAAAAATAAAAATAACAGAGGATGAGAAAACAAAGGATGAACAAACAGTAAATGAAAGCAAATAAAAAAGAAGAAAAGGAAAATTAGAAGAAAATAGAGAAGGAAAAAAAAGGAAAAATATAAGGAAAACGAAGTTACACAAGAGGGCAAAAATGAAAGAGAAGAAAACAATGGAAAAGAAGGAAGGAAGAGGAAGAGGAAAAAGAAGGAAAAATGAGAAATAAATCAAACAAACTGAGAGGAGAAAACAGGAGGTCAATTATTTTCAAGACAATAAGAATTTTGAAAGGCAAAGAAGGTGACAACAATAACCAAGTAAAATAAAATATCAAAAACTAACAAGGAACAGAAAACAAGAATTTAAAAAAAAATGCAAAGGAGAAAAAATAAACAGAAATACAAAATGAAGAAAAAAAGAAGACGTTTATATGGGAAATCGTAGAAAACGAGAATACGAGGAAAGTCGTCAAAAAATACAAAGTTTCATTATTTTATCAAAAATGTAATCTTCCAAAGGAAGAGTCGATTGTTTACCTATATGGAAAAGTTAACCAAGTAAAAATCTAAAAACATCACATTGCTTTTTTTCAGACTTCAATATAATGTTTTATTTTAAAAAGCAGTTTATTTTTTTAAATAACATAAATCAAATCCAATCGTTTACAAAATTGCGCTTCTACGTATGTCAGTCGCTTGAACAAAGTTGTTGAGAATAAGAAATGAATGATTTTTGAATCAAAGGCAACTGCAACTGCAATTATCTTCTACAAAATTTGTGAATCACTTGTGAATGACACACTTTTTTGCAAGTAAAAAACCGTATCACTAGCGACCGAACCCATTACCACTCGCGGATTCTGTAATCTTCCGACTACAAAACCCCCCCAACTGTAGATAATCTAAATGAGTTTATTTTGATAACAACCAATAACACCCTTTCTACACAGTTGGCACATATTTATCACTTCGAATTTTTTCGAAGTTTTATAATCGCTTTGTATCAAAAGAGTGATAAAATGCTGTATTTGCTTTGTTGGCATTTCTAGATGTAGTCCGACCTGTATTGAAACTAATAATAACATAGTTGTTTAGGTTAAAACTCATAAAAAAAAGAATTTCTCGAAAACTGTAGGGACACATTGTCCTGAAACTTCCTAAGATTTCCTCAATGTGGCCGCTCATGTCTTTTAAAAAAGTTCCTTTGTCAACCACTACAAAGTTCACGCCAATATTACGTAAGGCCAGCAAATGAATTCTCAGAAATCGCCCTCAGTCCGACCGCACGTAGTCCGCCTTTTTACGCATGCGTACCGGTGTGAGCAATAAAAATTCTCCTAACATTACTCACCAGTGAGATAAGTTTTAATTTAAAATGCCTTGGTTGGACAAACTATCTAACACTCACCTAATGCTATCTGCTATTTTCAAGATTTTCCAAATTTTTTCTTTAGCTGTATAATTCTTTTTACAACTTTAACCCACACCAAAGAAAACGTAGACCAGCACGATGTGACTGCCAACTGCAAACTGGACAGAAAGCGACAAAGCATGGGGCGCAATACGAAGTCGAGAGTAATTTTGCAAAAAGGCCACCCGATACATCCAGCACGAATTGCTTTGGCTCGTTTCTTTCGTTTTGTTTCTTAAAATGAAAACAAGTTTCAGATACAAATACGATAAAAAATATTTGCTTAAAGAATTGTTCCCCAGTTGCTTCAAAAGCAGGTGTTTTTTCTTAATTTTTTTCTTGAAGTGAAAAGAGCGACACAAGGAAACAATGTTTTGCTTTTATTTGAAAGTAATTTTGGACATTTGAAAAATTGTTTTTTTCAATTATCAAAAATGAAATGGGTAACTACCTAGCAATATTGCACGGCGGCTTGTTGTAACAACTCAAACGGCGTGTGCAGAGTTGGTATTTGTTTTTTTGACGTGGGACTACGTCTTTCTTCACTACACTAAGGTACATTCTGGGAAAACTGGATTGAACATGTAACGTTTTTGGTTGGCGGAATGGAAGATTTTAGATCCTAATAGCGCTCAAACGACTGTTCCGATTTCAATAGGTAATATACCGTTGGAAAGCTAAAACATACAAGATTTGTATAACATGATAATTTTAGTTACCATTTTCTAATTACTCCGCGAAAATTGCGGGAAAGTTTGAAGGTCGAATATCCACGTACATTTTTCATACGATTGGTGTATTTCCCTAACGCAGACTTCAAAAACATAGACGAAATGATTTCACGCATTCAGTCATTGGCTAGCAATGCCAGCCAATTGGCATCGCATTCATCACCCAACGTGAGCGACGAAGAAAGAAAGCGGAAATGCTTCCACGTGATTGGTTCTTCCCCCAATCACCCAAGTTCCCCACATTCTCAGCTCATTCCCTGGTCGACCGTCAAAGCGAACAGTTCGGCTTCCCTTCGATCTGAGTTGGACCCCACCAGTGGTAATCTAATTCAGATATCGTTGTTGGAATACAGCCCGAAACTGGACGTGATCGGCTCTGGGGACCATTGGAAGCCGTTTGGATGCTGCCGATAGGAATTTGTGTAGGTATAGTGTGTCGTATACCAAGTGTGTGTGTGAGTAGCGTGTGTATGTGTGTGTGTGAGTAGCGTGTGTATGTGTGTGCGAGTAGCGTGTGTATGTGTGTGCGAGTAGCGTGTGTATGTGTGTGTGAGTGGCGTGTGTATGTGTGTGTGTGAGTAACGTGTGTGTATGTGTGTGTGTGTGAGTAACGTGTGTATATGTGTGTGTGAATGTGTGTGTGTGAGAGTGACGTGTGTGTGAGTAACGTGTATGTGTGAGCGGCGAGTGTAAGTGGTGTGTGGGTGTGTGTAAGTGGTGTGTGGGTGTATGTAAGTGGTGTGTGTATGTGTATTAGGGTGTCCCAAAATTGCACAAGTCTAGGGCTCACCCTCCAGATGATAGAGAATGGTGTTACGAACAAACTTTTGTTCGGCGGCAGCTCTAGAATATGATGTTTTCAACTGGCCCCGATGACTTTTTTGAAAAAATCGGTTTTTCTTATGTTAAATCCAAAAAACATGTCCAGTTATTCAATTTTCCATGAAACCTAATCCTTTTATATTTTTTACAGGTTCCTTAGGGTCCAAACTGTAAGGGAAAAATTCGTTTCGGATTGATTATCGTCAATTTATTTTCCTAAAAAAAATCTATCGTTTGAAATTCAATCAATAAAAGTGGGTATTAAACCTAATGCTCTCACCAACTGAATGCACTTACATTGAGTGCACAAACGTAGGCTTGACGTGGGACTATTGTGGGTGGAAAGATTTATTTCTGCCATAGCCATAGTATATAACACACACCAAACGTACAAATACCATACACAACAATCCATGAACAAAAAAAAACACATACACATGTCATAAACCATAGCATACAAACTAATAGGAAAAATAATTAACTTGTCGCCTATAAAAGTATTCTGTCGTTTGTCGTTTGTCGTTTTGCACACACATGGTATCCACACATACACGTTTTACACACACGTTATATACACACACACTACTCACAAGCACACGATCCTCAGACACACCCACGCTACTTACACACACACACACACACACACACATACACACATACACATAAGGGTGTCCCAAAATTGCACAAGTCTGAGGCTCACCCTCCAGATGATAGAAAATGGTGTTACGAACAAACTTTTGTTCGGCGGCAGCTCTTGAATATGATGTTTTCAACTGGCCCCGATGACTTTTTTGAAAAAATCGGTTTTTCTTATGTTAAATCCAAAAAACATGTCCAGTTATTCAATTTTTCATGAAACCTAATCCATTTATATTTTTTACAGGTTCCTTAGGGTCCAAACTGTAAGAAAAAATTCGTTTCGGATTGATTATCGTCAATTTATTTTCCTAAAAAAAACTCGTTTAGAAAAGAGATTTTACAAGTTTACTTTGACATTCAATCAATAAAAGTGGGTATTAAACCTAATGCTCTCACCAAATGAATACCATTAAAAGTTGGAAAATTGTATGGGGAAGAACATTGCCAAAGACTACATGGCTCTAAAATTACTTGATTTTGAGATATTCGTGATTTACTGTGAAATAAAAAGTTGAATTTTAATGTTTTCCTACAATAATCAAGGTCGAGTGAAACAATTGAATAAATATTATCAATTTTATAAAATAAAAAAAAATAATTATCGGTTTCCGTTAAACTCTACTGGAAATTTGGGAAATAAATATTGAAATTCAGTCCGCGCAAATATATATTTCGACTGTGACATACAGTCATCCTCAGTGCTAATGTGGACCGGTAATGTGGACTAGGAGGAGTGCTTGGTCGAAAACTGTGCTCGAAAACGAAAATGCTTTCTTCATCTACTTGTTTTTGCTTCATGCACCGACAGCCGACAGTGGGGCGAAGAATATGTAAAGTATCGCAACGTGTAGGATACCAAACTGCTATGGTAAGTTTTTTACAGCAGTCCAACACAAAACCAACCGCTGCCGAAGTAGCCCGATACCCTATTATTTTTTTGTCCCTTTGCAACTAATCTTTCTATTTTTTATAAAAGTGTATCCTTTGTTTTTTTTTCTGGGCGTTTACTCCCTATACCTATGACCCATGTTAACACTGACACAAAGTGTTTTATATCGATCTACGAACAACAAATAACTCACAAAAGAGCGTATTTTAATATTGAAATATTCCTAAAACGGATGCATATGGAAAGTTAGTCACAAAAAACTTTATGATGTGAAATTACTATTAAAATCATAACGCATCATTGGAGTTCGATTATTGTTGGAACTTGAGAGGATTTTTTTTATCTTCCTTTTTTTTGCAGTAATCAATTTTGCACGCGAAACGTTTGTCTTCATACTAAAAAAAACAACGCATTTTTACCTTCTTCCAAAATACGTCCATTATGTGGTTGTGTCTTGGATACAACCTTCCCAAGGTTCCCCAACTGAATCATCAGAATCAGACTCATCGGAAGACAAGATCTCAATAAGACTCGGGGAAACTAGTTTGGTAGCAGCGGCCTCTTTGAGCATTTCTGCGAACGTTGATTTTCCTCGGCGCTTTTTGTAGTTCATGTGGAGTCTGCCCACACTAGAGGCACTTCGTAGCACCTTCTTCACAAGCGTAATCCGCATGTTATTCTCCGCATTTGTCATAACGTTTTTTATTGCCGTAGTGGGTGGCCATGTGGTTTCTGCACCATTACCAGTTGACGGCTGGAATCCTTGAAAAGGCCGCAACGGGCAGACTCGACTCGCTGGCCACGCCGTCCATCTCAACTACGCAAGCTCGAAGTTCCGGCGTACTGTGGTAATGTCGGTACCGGTACCGAATCTCTACAAATTTGCTTTGTGTTCAATGTCTTTACTTTGGGCCAGGGCAAATTTTTTCGTTGGGCCCTTTTTGTTCAAAGAATTTCGAGGAATTTTTTTTTGCAAATTGTGCAACGCCTTCACACTTCGCTGGAAGGTGACGAGCAACAAAAAACCTAAATTAATCCACCTAGCGGTGAGACCCAGCCTTTGTCATTCGAACTTATTATTTGTTAAAATAGATTTACACCAAAAAAAAAAACTTTTAATATACTGCTTGATAATTTCTGCTGGAATTGTAATTCATTCTAAACAACAAATTTTTGGTAGCCAACAGCACAACTATACCGAACATTTAAAATATAACATTCGCACACATATAAACATACATTAACACATATACAAGCAAATAACATTGAATTCTTTCAAATATAAATATATTTTGTTTTTGATCGTGGTATAATCGATTTGTATATGAGTATATGAGATACTGCGTTTAAATATTCAGAAAATGAAATTCTTAACCGCAGTTGATATAACTGATCGTTTCTGAGGGACATCCAATGAATGGGCAAATACCAATCAATATGGGTTCTTCAAACCTGGATTATACCCAGTGGCCAGAATCCGCCCTCAAACCTCATTTTCAATCCAGATGACCACTTCTGGTTGCCTGATAATCATAAAATCATTAAATCCATCATAAAATTGCCGAACCGCCTGAGCTGGGTATTTCGATGGGGAAGATGGCGACAGTTTCCGAACAACAGCCTAAAGTGACAAATATCATCCAATTCGATTTGGGGTAGCGGTATAATACCCGGAGGCCAGAAATCATCTTCAGACGCCATTTTAAATTACTAGACAGTAGTTTCCGGTTTCCGGAAACCAGTCTAAAAGGGACAAGCATTACCCAATGTGAGTTTTTCAGTACCCGGGATGATGCTCAGAGGCCAGGAATCAACTCCATACTTCATTTTGAAATCCGAATTCGCGACTTCCGGTTTCTGGAAAACATCCTTCAATTGCCAAATATTATCCAAAAAAGGTATATCCACGCTTCGGATTTTAGAATATTGATGTTGTATTTGAAGGAAAAGTTGGAGCATAATATTTGAAATTTGACGTAATATTTGTACTGAGTAAATAGTTTTTCTATGATAATGACTCCTAATTTCGAACTTTGATCAAAGTAGCTAGTTTTAAACGGCGGCGGGACAAGAGGCATAATGGATGTGAGGCATAATGGATACGAGGCATACTGTCACAAGGCATAACAGACGCGAGGCCGAATACGATATTGCACGATCGCATGAGATCCAATTATTGTGACTATGTGTCCCGGATTTGCAACATCCATATCAGAATGTCAGAATTAAAAAATATCCATCAGAATGTCTATTTAAAAATATGCTGCACGTTTGATAATCGACAAAAAGCGTCATCCAACCAATTGTATATTAAACTCAGATAAGTTTTTCTCTACTTATGTAGTTCAAGTGTAATTATATATCTAAAGAGTTTAGGTTGGGCGTAGTACTAATTTTTAAATCATGCGGCGAAGACGTATAATCGAGGGCAAGGAAACGAGGCTGATGAGGGCGATATACCGTATTCCGGCTCACTTCCCCTCGGCCTCGAGTCCATCCGGCCTCGCTTCCATTCGGCCTCGCGTCCATATGCCTCGTGTTCGTATGCCTGCCGTCCATTATGCCTAGCGTACTATGCCTCGCGTCCGTATGCATCGCGTCTGTATGCTTGACGAGGTGTCATCGTTTTAAACAGCCTTTGGGTTTTGATTCTTTGTAAGTTTGAGGAACAACCTGAGGGTTTGACACCTGTTTTCTTCAAATAAGTCGTGTAGTCTTTGAGAGAATAGATAAAATAAAAGTCCGATTGCACTGGTCAACACAAGTGTGGCCCCGAAGGTCGAACTAAGAAAAAATGAAAAATTATAGCTTTTCCCGTGAATTTTTTTCCTTCTAGAGCAACTATTGTGAGCT
Organism: Wyeomyia smithii; assembly: GCF_029784165.1. Taxonomy (NCBI): domain Eukaryota; kingdom Metazoa; phylum Arthropoda; class Insecta; order Diptera; family Culicidae; genus Wyeomyia; species Wyeomyia smithii. The sequence continues at coordinate 11,599,921 of NC_073694.1, forward strand.
CTAGAGCAGCATTTTTTTGGATTTTGTCAACCAGTGTTATAATCAAATGAAATGGGTACCTATAAAGCAACTAAACCTTCAATTTATAGCTAAGATTGTTGAAATCAGTCATGCCATCTTTGGCAAAATGCGTAAATTAAAAAAAAGTTTTCTGAACACGTTTCTTTCCATAACTTTCGAACTACATGTTCAGTCATCATAAAATTCGTTATTTAGGGGTTTTGAAGACTATCCGTTCATTTGATACCTGTTTTGTTCAAATCGGTTGTGTAGTTTCTGTAATAGTTTAAGTTTCATAACTTTTACATTTTGATACAAAACAGACAAAGTTACAGTCCGATTATAATAAAATTCAATAGAGTCTTATCAGGCAACTAGACCTTTCTATTGCAACCTATTTTGTGAACATCGATCCTTCCATCTCTGAGAAAAGTGGGTGAGTTCAAGCAGTCTTAGAAACATGGTTCTTGTCATAGCCTGATTTCCCATTATTATACATAACGGACAAAGTTAAAGTGCAATAACAATAAAATTCAGTAGAATCTTATGGGGTAACAAGACCTTCCATGTGACACTGATTTTGTGAAAATCGGTCCAGCCATCTCTGAGAAAAATGAGTGAGTTTAAACAGTCTTTGAAATACGTTTCTTTACATTACTTTTGAACCACATATTCGATCCTTATAAATTTGTTTTACAAATGGTTCAAAAAACAAGCCCGTTCTTTTGATACCAATTTTGTTTAAATCGGTTGTGTAGTTTTTGAGATAATGAAGTTTTGTGATTTACACATTTTGATACATAACCTCGAAACTAAAAATCCGATTACAATAAAATTCAATAGGGTCTTATGATGGGACAACTAGACCTTTCATTTTCAATTAATTTCATGGAAATCGGTTCAGCCTGAGAAAATCGAGTGTGATTGGGAGAGCGTTACACACACACAAACACACACACACACACATACAGAAAACGCTCAGCTCTTCGAACTAGGTCGAGTGATATACGAGATTCGACCCTTCGGAGCACTTTTATACCTTTGGTTTTTTCAGTAATTGCTATACCTCTCTAGGAGAAAGGCAAAAAGCTCTTTACTTCGTCTTCCCGTCTGATAAGCTTTTAGGTGGTTGTATGCCTGTGGCTTAGGGCTAGGATGGCCCCTCAAGTCGGAAGGCCCGGGGCCTTTACCCCCCTTGGCAGGCTTTGGGCCGAAAGAACACAACCTTAATACCCGGTTTGCCCTCCGGATACTGCTTCACCCGATGGATCAGTTTCTGCGGAGTTTTAGGTTAGTAAATAAAAACTAATAAAAAAAAAACAAATTTATAGTTGTCGGCGTATTTAATTCAGTATATTGAGAATAAAGAAATAGGTAGACTGTAACTTTACATTTTATTCAATTCATTGCAAAACCCTGCATTCTATGAATTACGACACCATATGCCAATTGCGATCCCAACAATTATGATAAGAAAGAACGTCAAAATTAGCCTACAAAATGCAGATACAAAACAATCAACGCCATCTATTAGAAGAACTGAATTACGCGAATTTTTGAGAAACAATTTATGCTCTCTTGTCTTCTTTTTGGCCAGCCACATTTTCGTTAAGTTTACCAGTTTCGTACTTTTAAATATCTCATAGGCAAATCTATGTTTTGTACCGTAAATAATAGAATTTTCAACACTAAACAAGCTGAAGAAGTACTGGAAGTTTTTCATAATCGTCGAGGCCAGATCGTTATTGCTGCAAACTATCCGAGGCTTATGACCTGTCAACGCCAGTAAAATAGCTGTCATAGCTAAGACCAATGATTTTTCTTCTTCACCTATAATCGGTGTGAAATGATTTTCAACACCTGCAGACGGTTGATTAACACTCAGCAGTCTAAGCACATAAAGAATCTGAGTGCTACGGGGTGTGAATAACTTTTCAGTTCCTGAAACAACCTGGGATTTCACAGTCCAAACAACTGCCAACCCTGCTAGCAGCTCTGGTATTTGTTCTCGTTTGTCATAGTTAGTCCAGCTGTTAAATGGTTTTTGGAATTTCATATCGAAAACTTTCTTTACAACCTGAAATGCTTCTGAAACTGCAAAAAAATCTTTTTGACCATCGTGGTAATCCTCAAGGAGTTGGTGAAAAGTTTCATCATATTTTTGGTAAGCAGAACGTAGAACTGCTATCTCGGATGAGCTGTTCAATGTTTCGAACAACTTCAGCGCATCGTCAATGTTTATTTCGTTTTGTGTTCGAATAAATTTCGAATACGGATTCTTGGTCCAGAAGATTTGATTTGAAAAGTCTGCATGATAGTTACTGTTATTAATGGCATTCGTGAAAGGTTCAATCCGTTCATTCAGGAACAATTCGAATAATCCATAATCGGGTTGTTTTTTAAGTTTCAAACAACACGTTCTCACGGCATCAAGCAGTTTTCTACTCGTATCGATTTGTTCCGTTTCAGACAGTTTGCCACCTGATTTCCACTGTGTTCTTGTTAGTTGAATCTTAACGTACGACAACAATTGTAGTACAACTTCAATAGTATAGTGCTTTGGGTATGAGGAACTCTCAAGAGACACTGATACTGCTTTGGTAAATTTTTCCACCGCTATGACCCGATAAGTTTTCCGCGATGTTTCGACCCATTTGTTATTGATTACTTTAATTAAGTTTGAATCCTCTAACGTTTCCATGCTGACACCAGGTATAGCTTTGACATACCAATCGAATTCAACTTCATCTAAAACTCTCAAAAAATTATTGTACGATACGAAGAAGGATTTCAAGACTTCCGTAGGAACAGTTTTGTCCAACGCAACCGAAACGATTTCCAGTAAAGCCTGCTTCAGTGATTTCATCTTCGGAAGATGTATTTTGTTAGGAATTACGGTTATAATATCTTCCCTGTATTCCCAATATATGCTGAACTCTTTTACCACACTTTGAAAGTCGTTTGTTATGAGAGAGGATTGAATAAGTTGAGCATTCATTATGTTGAATTGTTTTTGCAAAATTTGGTGGTCAATCTGGGAACAATCTTTCTGTGTCATGTAGGTCATAGTTTGTCTTATGAAGCGGATTGTACTGTGAGTAATAACACGAAACATTTCCATCCCAACAGAACGAGTCTCAATAACAAATTTCACGTAACCCTGAAGAATGGTATCGAAGCAATCGAAGTTATATTCCGCTGACAGAGCTCTGAAAAGAGCTTCGAGCATTATACTAAACCAAATGCACTTTTCGTCAGATATTTCTGATAATTTTTTTTCCCGGTCTCCTAAAATTGGTTCAGAATATTTCATGAGTTGACGGAGTTTAAAATAATGGTGTCGTTTCTTGAACATCTCGATATAAGGTTTGCTGCATATTCCAAAACTATTATAACCTAGATCGAATTTTTTCAGGAGCTCAAAGAACAAGAAATATTCCTGCTCCAAACATTTGGAGAACGAATTCTTAGATTTCCAAACAATCTTTTTGTTCGGATGCCATCCATCATTGTTACTGATAAGAAGAAATTCCGCTTTGTGGTCTGTTCTGTCACTGATGTCAACGATCAAATCTTGCAGGCTTTTCGCCAAAAGATGGAAAGTCGAATTGGTTAATTCTTCAACTAAAATTTTGTTAGTTACTGTTAGCGCTTTCACAAAATTAATCCAACGAACAGCGAGGTCATCCAACGGCTTCTGAAATATGTTTCTATTCAAATCGCTAGTCATATTGGAGAAAAACGTCGTCATTTTTATGAACGATGAGAATTCGGTCGTTGCTGCAGGTCTTGAGAAAGTTTTCTAAACGGATCGGCGCTATCTCCAATAGTTGCTTCCTGTAAGTTGATATATTGTCATCTACATTCCTTCGTAGTTTAGTGATTATTTCTGCACTAGATATCATCGATGAGCGATGATCATGCCAATATATATAAATCTCATCTCTTGCTATTGCTTTGAGTTCCAAAAATGACATTGCCATAGCGCGCAGTTCTAAGCTTATTAACTTGTTCGAAACCATAGTTTCGCAAAACTCAGTAAAGCTTAGTCTTTCAGAATGAGTGCTTAGGAAATAACACAATTGAATGTTTTCATAATTCTTTGCGCCCTTGAACAGTTGTTGTAAAACGTCTAAAATTTTATTTACGATTAAAGACAGCAGTGACTTTTTTTCATTCATCCAAACATCCTGTCTACTTGGTTTTTTCACAGTCGAAACTGACATAGACAAAGGTCTTTCGTGTCTGACCTCAGTTTCAGTACTTTCGAAGAACATTTTAAACGGAGTCGTTATTATTGAAACTAGCTGATTGGCTATACTGTTCTCCTGCCTACCAGAGGCATTGCGATATTCAAGTTTGGTCTGCGGTTCATATTCTTGCATCATCTTTCAGGCGATCTGAAATGTTGTAAGTTTGCTCGTATTACTTTTTTATTGGTTTGTTGCTTTTGTTTCATACTTTCTTACAGTAATTTTTTCACAATTCTTCAAGAAGTACAGGCTTTCTGTGACAACTAATTTAATACTGTTCCAACTGTCACTGTATTGAACAAATCTGCCTGCTCACCGATACTGTCCTAGGCAATGTTTTCAAATACCGATACTTTTTCATTCGCTGCTTGGAAGCTAGAAAGAAAGAATTTCCCGATTTCTTTGAAATTAAAATGAATTATTTATTCGTCGAAAGTTTATACAGGGTGTTTTTGGGAAAATTTCACGAGTTAATAGATCTTCTGATTAGACTCAGGTCTTGCTCGGCTGTACCATGTGAAGTCAATATTTGGCTTCTGGGCATTATTTTGGTTCCGAGATTCAGCAATTTTGAATTTTTTTTCGGCACACATGCGTAAACACGACATTTTCCCTTAAATCGGGGAAGGAGGAAATCGGGGAAGAAGAAAAAAAGGAATTTGGAAAGAAGCTTGGCTGGTTGTTGCATTCCAGAAGACACTCGAATTGCCGTTTGAATTGTCTTTTTCTTCTTGTTGTTTCAGATAGTATAACAGAAAATATCAAGATCTGTATAGAAGGATGCCTTTTCGCGTGTTGAAGAAAATCGACTGTATTAGAATGAAAGGTATTCATGAATGTTAAAGAAAATATTTTTTCTTCTAAAATAAGAGTGCTGAAAATAAATAATCAAAATAACATTCGATTTTGGCAACACGCCAAAAATAAACTTTTCATGACTTTTTTACTTTTGAAGTGGCCAAAGACGACCCCAACAGTAGATATGGCCACCAATGAACTAGTTTTAGGTCCAAGTCATTTGAGGTGTCGCTTGAAGAATTTATAATATTACCCAGCCTATAGGCTGACGACACAAATACTTGATATTACCACCCGAGTAATTAGAGTTACTTTGATTATGATAATTACATTACCGGAACATGTTCCGGTCATATTTCTGGAACCGTTTTACCGATTACGGTCATCCGCTTCGGCAACTTCAACAACCAAAATACCGTTCTTTTTAAGGTTTGTTAAAAAAACTAAAAAATGTGGTTGAACATAATCGCTCGTTTTTGGCACATGTGCACAGAGCCTCAAAAGGAAATATAAAACTATTGTAGTTCTACGTCAACTATGCGGTCGTATCTTCAGGGGCGGATGAAGGGTATTTTGAGCTGCAGGCGAAAATCGATTTGGCGCCCCCCTGGTCATCATTGTTAAGTTTATATTATGAGCATTTTTTGAGTAGTAGGCACTGCCAGGCAGTTCTTGAGAAGTCAATAAGTGCTCATGGAAAAGACGTAAAGTCGTTTTTCAATAAAACATTCCTTGTTCGTTAGCATTTGTCTGAGTTCGTCTTTGTCTGTCCGAGTCAAAGTACGAAGCTATCCTAGAGGTTATGAGCAATTCAAAGGAACGCATCCCGCAGCTGACCGGAGCGAATTATGAAAATTAGTGTTTCCGAGTCGAGCTTCATTTGGATGCAGTTGAAGGTTCATCTGCGCAGACAAAACCAGCTTCGGCGGCAGACGATGCTCTCAAGAAGTGGAATAAAACCGACTACAAGGTCAAGTCAATTCTTGTTGGACTCACAGCGGATGAAAATTCGAATTTGCTCGGTCAAATCAAACGGCAGCTGAAATGTGGCAAACTTCAAAAGAAGCCTTTATAAAAAAATCCGTTTCAAATTAAACGTTGCTAAGAAAGCAGTTAGTACGATTACGAAAGACTCATTTCACTGTTCGCGAAGACCAGGACAAAATAAAACGGTGACCTGATCCATTGGAATTGGAAGTATTGTCTTTTGGGCAAGCCAATATCATCGTGGCCGAGATAAGTAAGTTGTGACATCGTCGTATGGATCATGCAAGTCAGCAAGCTCTCAACAACCTTGCGAAACACAAGATGACCCTTGGTTTTGTAAAGGAGTTGGATTCTACTGGATTCTGCGACTCATGTTCTTTGATTAAGCAGCACTGGGAGCCGTTAGCTTAGTGGCAAATAAAAGTCTCACCGTGTACCATGGCCGCGAATATTTTTCAAATGAGCCTCAACTATTTCAAGACTCATGGAACCCCGCAGCAAAACGGGGTAACTGAACGCTTCAATCAGACGCTGATGGTTGAGAGGCTAAGCTCAATTCTGTCTAATTCAAAAGCTATGAAGATGCTATCTACGGTGGCTTTAGCTGGAAACTTAACCCTTGCGGGGAGCTTCGTAGCCGCAAGGTTACAGAGTTCGCTTTGGTAAACGGGTGGTCGTGGGTTCGAATGTTAGTAGAATCAGGCCATTTGGTTGTCAAAGGACTTTTAGCCCCACCACGTACCCTTCCTTCATTCTGGATTCTACAGTACCCCTGTTGACTCTCCTCCTAACAAAACTAAGTCCCTATTATAATAAAACTGGTGTGAGTAACACATGAAAGTTCTCTCCAGGGAATTGTAACTAGGCGATATTGTTAGGATGGACAGAGGCTCGGTATGGTAGAGCAGTAAGCTTGAAACGGAAAGGTAAATTACACATAAGCACTGATATGAATGACAAGCGTATCACTTACTTCAATAGTGTTACTGCTAATAATATGAAGTGCGGAGTACAGAAAACACCTGGGCAATATCACAATAGATCTAAGCTCTGGTCGCAGTGATGAGTCCACACAGAAAAAAAAAACCCTTGCGGAGAAGCAGATAAACGCAAAACCAGACCTTGACAGGATACGGATTTTAGGATGCTATGACATGTATCTCGAACCAGCAGAGAAACGGTATTAGAGCCCAAGAGCCGAGAAACGGTAATGGTTGGCTACACTCCGAATACCGAATACCAGCTTAGGGACAAACTGGCGAGCAAAATCGTTATTGCCAGAGACGTCAAATTTAACGAAGATTGTTTCCCTTACACTAAGACGGACTCACTGCTTCGCAAATCAGTAAGTGGCTTCCTGTTCAAAGTTTACGGCCACAGTTTCGCGGTCAAGCAAGAAGCACGTGGCATTGAGCGCTGATGTGGCTGGAGTGATTTGATAAGCCGGGTATCTGGATGATGTTGGTGTTACGATTGTGCAACCGGTGACGATCTGAGGACAACCGTAGTGTCATAGGGATGGCTCAAAACCTGACTTCGAACACCATTTTATATACGACCACATCGCAGCTGAATGCCTACAAATGGCACCTATTTGAACCGAAAAGCTGTTGGCGGACATCTTCACGAAGGCGCTGATTCAAAGACCTACAACGAACAGTTTGACTCCACAATCAAAAGGGGGTGGCGAAGTAGGCACTTCCAAGCAAGCGGTCATGGAGAAGATTTTCGATCATTCCCAATGGAGACGTGCTATCATTGAGATCGTTTTTCGACGAACTGTTCATCCTTCGTTAACGTTTGCCTTAGTATTTGCCCGTCCGAGTCCAATTCTAATGTTATTCTACAATTTTTTATTAACTTGCTAATTTTTAGGAATAGCAGTCTAAAAACAATAGTCAACTAAACTTGCCGAATTTCAATAATATTATTATGATTCGAGTTTTAATTTTTTTTTATTTTTTCGCTCACTCATTTGGCGCCCTTCGATGATTGACGAGCAGGCGACCGCCTGCTTCGCCTATACGTTAATCCGCCCCTGTGTTTCTTGAATACCAGCCTCCTATTTTTTTTTATTTTAGGAGATAAAAAACCAATGTTCAACATATAAACATGCATTTTTGAATGACTGATAACTTTTTAAAGGGTTTGAAAATTCGGAAAAATCTGAGAGAAAAGTTTTAGCAAAAATTGTGATTTTCAGTGCCTCTTCATTGAAAACTTTATTTATTTCATTTATTTATTTATTTATTTATTTAACCTATTTCTGTCTGACCTTTTTGGTCTTCATGAAAGTTAGTGGATGAGGAAAAGCCAGTTTGAGGCCGTCCTCATGGAGGCCCCAACCCCATAATCTTTTGTTAGAAATATACGTCAAAATCAAAATTTTACATTGAGCTCATTAAAGTCATTAACAAAATTATAAACATTACAAACTTAATTTCAAATTCAACAAGCAATCCTATACGATTATACGATTCTACTTAGTCATTACATAAAACATTCATCCTATGATAAGGGACCATCCATTAATGATGTCACGCGTTTAGGGGGGAGGTGGTTTCAATTATTGTGACATTTTGTGACATATGGGGGAGGGGGGGTTAGCTTGAGTGTGACATCACATTTAAACTCAAAAAAAAATAAAAATAAAAAAGTCGCATACCTAATCGCAGAGTTCAACTCAGAACTATTTATGATATATGCATCATTCACTTATAGTTCTACGATCCCTTTTTTTTGTTTAAGATTTGCTTTAGACAAAGAGAAATAATCTTTTGTAATTGTTCAAAGCAATTTTGGACATGAAAAAAAAGAGATAGAAAATGGCAAATTCACACAGTGGCTTCTCGCAATCAACTTAATCGACGCAATCGACTAAATCGACGCAATCAACTAAATCGCCTTCTTTGTCTCCTGTCACCAGCGTTGCCAGGTATCCAGATTTAGCTGGATTATCCAGATTTTTGAACATGTATCCAGGTAAACAGCTTTGATGTCCAATTATCCAGATTTTTCATGGAAGATCCAGATTTTATCCAGATTTTATTTTCTCTGTTCCGCAAAAAGGTCATCACTTCAATTTTGGCGCGAAATTTTGCAATTTTGTCACCTCAAATTTTGCGTACCCCAAGACTTTTATCCGAAAATTTATCCTTTCACTCCACGAAATGACTGCCAGATTTTTTCCAGATTTTTATTTTGCCTTTTCCAGATTTTTTAAAAAAATGACCTGGCAACGCTGCCTGTCACAGACAATAAGAATATTTACATATTCGTATGCATATACTGCCGTTCCAATCATAGTAGTCCCATGTTCTACACAAACCTTATGCACGCTGGGACAACTATGCTTTGAACGGCAGTCGGGTAAATACGTATAAAACGCCCCCCCCCCCCCCCCCGGGGCATAACGCCCCAGTCCATTTATTCGGAAACACACAAAAAATGAGACATGAGACTATTGGGGATCCGTAGCGGGTCATAGGACCAACCTTCTGTGCAAGTTTGATAATTGTCACTAGCAGCAAAAAATAAACAAAAATCAATTTTGATTTGAGCTGCTTCAGATCTAATTTCTTGCAGCGTTTCTGTAACCTTTTTTCCCTAGCGTATAAAGTTTATTACCTGGTATTTGAACTTATATATCTCAAATGAACCCAGGCCCGGATTTGAGTGGGGGCAAAGGGGGCAAATGCCCCGGGCCTCCCGATTCAAGGCCCCCCCCCCTAGTCCTGAGGGGACCTTTTTTTTTGCTCGTCATCTTCCAGAACGTTTATTCTGAATGTTTTAAGAAAAGAGGGCCTCACAAACAAATTTGTCCCGGACCCCTCACCGTCTAAATCCGGCCCTGAATGAACCTCTAATCAGCTGTATCTGGTGAAGAAACGATAAAAATCGTATAATTTGCTTTTAAGTATTCAATGCTTTCTGCTACATTACAGCTCCGGGCAATATGCCCCACCGCTAGCCGGGCTTATTTGTTCATTGCTTTAGCGTTTGCTTCTGAGACTTCAAGCGCTGTTCCACTTCGCGTGCTGAGCTGCCATATGAAGCTACTGCAAGGGGCATATTATATTGCATCTGGGGCGTTTTGCCCCGGTAGATTGGAAAGCTTGCAATTTTGTCGTATTTTTTAATAAAATTATGGTGTTTTTCTGTAACAGTAATTACAAAACAAAATAATAGCAGTGCATTACCAACAAAATAGTGTATCCAACTGCATGAAAGATTTGTTGTTTGTGATAAACATAACTACAATATTGACGATGTTCCTTAGGGGGGGCGTATTATACCTGTTTACCCTATAGTCATGTTGAAATATTTCTTCATTTTCGAGGTCGCCGGTGAAAAGATTCCCTTAAGCTGATTCGAAAGACGCCGGAAGTGTAAAAATTATGGCTAATAATATCAGATAAATACAAAGTCGATTTTGTGGCGTTGATTGTTGAGGCACAAGAAGCGAACGTGCAAAGAAACCTACCACTATCAAGATCAATTTTTATGTCATTTAAGGATGCATGCACCGTGTTTTACCGTGTATGTTCGTTTATGAATGACAGCGTAATTTCATTAATTTTTAGTGTCTCTCAATCCAATGCATTCTAAAATTTTGACAAAACGTAAATAAAAAGATGACACCCCGTTAAGCATACAGACGCGAGGCATACGGACGCGAGGCATACGGACGCGAGGCATAGTACCCTAGGCATAATGGACGGCAGGCATACGGACACGAGGCATATGGACGCGAGGCCGAATGGATGCGAGGCCGAATGGTCGCGAGGCCGAATGGACGCGAGGCCGAATGGACGCGAGGCCGAATGGACACGAGGCCGAATGGACACGAGGCCGAATGGACGCGAGGCCGAATGGATGCGAGGCCGAATGGATACATGGCCGAATGGATACAAGGCCGAATGGACACAAGGCTAAGGGGAAGACATGCGAAATATTTTATTATCGTCATCATCATCACAGACCTCTTTCAATAACATGTATTTCGTTTTAAAGTGACATTTGGAAAGCAATACACTCGCGGCCTTCGGCCGACTCCCTGTTCGAGCGAATGCTGTCCTTACTCGCTACCGCTCGTTCGGACTTAACTAAGGGAAGAAAACTCTGTTTGAGTAGATCTAGCAAACCAGTAGATCAGTCGTTTGGGTGCGAGAGGCCGCCGCTTCCGACGGCGGGTCGGCGGCCGGCTCGGACTGTGGAAACCACGGCGGCTTAGTGCCGCCTTGTTTCCTTGCCCTCGATTATGCGTCTTCGCCGCATGATTTCAAGAAAAGTATTATACCCAACTTAAACTCTTTAGGAATATATTTACACCTGAACTACATAATTGGATCTCATGCGATCGTACAACATCGCATTCGGCCTCGCGTTCATTCGGCCTTTCGTCCATTCGGCCTCGCGTCCATTCGGCCTCGCGTCCATTCGGCCTCGCGTCCATTCGGCCTCGCGTCCATTCGGCCTTGTGTCCATTCGGCCTCGCGTCCGTTATGCCTTGTGGCAATATGCCTCGTATCCATTATGCCTCACATCCATTATGCCTCGCGTCTGTATGCCTAGCATACTATGCCTAACATCCATATGCCTAGCGTCCATATGCCTCGTGTCCCGTCCCCAAATAAAAATACTTGGCTATTGTAACATGTGGAGAAGATTTAGAATGCGAATTGAATGGAGAAGAGGAACTAAATATTAATGGTCTTTAAAAATCAGCAATCATTAACTTCTCTGCTTTTGTTGCGATAAGAAGCAAACGAGAATCGCTCCGATATATACTGGTTCGAAAAATTAAAACAATACTGCATTGTACGCAGACGGTACGCGTGTGGTTTCTGTTTTCGATTTCGGTGCTGAAAACAAAAGCAATCCAGCAGCCGGATCAAACTCCCCGCGCCGCCGGGCGCCCGTTACCCCCTAACGCTGCAGAAGACAGTGTATTCTGTATAGACGGCAGGGCTTTGAAAAATCTGTTATACTGTTGCACCTACAGTGCCAATTTTTACTAACCGGGACCTCATTCGTAATGAATTAACCAACGCTTACTTCAATCATCTGCGTCGAATATCGCTTAGCAGTAGAGTTTGTGAGTGATATTCAATATAGTCATCATTCAAGCCACGTGGTAATGGCTTCATGAGCAGCGTTGCCAGGTCATTTTTTTTAAATCTGGAAAAGGCAAAATAAAAATCTGGAAAAAATCTGGCGGTCATTTCGTGGGGTGAAAGGTTAATTTTTCGGATAAAAGTCTTGAGGTACGCAAAATTTGAGGTGGCAAAATTACAAAATTTCGCGCCAAAATTGAAGTGATGACCTTTTTGCGGAACAGAGAAAATAAAATCTGGATAAAATCTGGATCATCCATGAAAAATCTGGATAATTGGACATCAAAGCTGTCTGCCTGGATATATGTTCAAAAATCTGGATAATCCAGCTAAATCTGGATACCTGGCAACGCTGTTCATGAGTAAGATAGTTTTTCTCACAACATCGGCGGGGAAGAAGATAGGGTAGAACAGGGCTAGTTCGTTACGGGGTAAATTGGTCAATGAGGATTACATCAAACCAACGCATCGAAAAAACTGTGTTTTATTTTCACATATCATTTATATAAAAAAAAAAATTATGTTATATGGGTGATTTAATCAGATAAGCAACGAAACTAAATGACAAAACAAAGTGCAGTTGTGCAAATTGTGATTTAAAAAAATGTTTATCGTTGTCCGTCGGTTTTTAAATAAAGAATAATAAACACCCGTTTTCAAATGACAATTCGCTCATTAACAGATTTTGAGCAGGTTTGAGCAAGAACTCAATTAAAAACACGAAGGACAGCGATAAAAATTTCTCAAAAACCACGTTTTGCTCAGAAAATTACTCTCTTTCAGCTGATCTATAACAATCAGAAAACCATAAAAACTTTAGAATTGGGGAATTCGGTTCGAGTTTTCAATTTAACACGTGTTTTCTTTGATCAAGTGTCCATTCAAACCATCAATGTAATTTCAACGTATACACCAAAGTCGCGTTTTACGCGGGGGATACGTGCCGCGTAAAAGGAAACCGCGTAAAAAATAATCGCGTAAATTCCTGAATCTACGTGAAAAAACGCGTAAATTCCAGATTCCGAAATGAAAAAAAAAAATCCGCGTAAGAAAAAAACACCGCGTAAATTCCGGAATCTGCGTAAAAAAACCGCGTAATTTCCGGAATCCGCGTAAAAATGACCACATAAAAAAACTTGCATAAAAAACTGTAAAAAAAGGCGACCTCATTGAACTTTTCGTCAAGCAAGGGAGAGTAACACTTTTTCATCCAACAATGAGTAGCTTTTGCGAACGTCTAAGCGAAAAACTGAAAACGATTTGACTTCCGCCTAATTGCTACAGACTGCTGTAATGCATTGGTGGAGGAAAACTGAATTGTCCTTTCGAAATAAAAGTTGTCACTTTACCCCACTCGCTGATCAACTTCTACCCTACCTGAGGAGCTAATTGGCCAATCTGTCAACCGCTCAAAAAAGATAAAATACACTGAAGCCTTTTAACGCGTATTACGGAATTTACGCAGATTTCAGAACTTACGCTGTTTTTTATGAAAATTTCAGAATTTACGCGTTTTTAACGCGGATTTCGGAATTTACACGTTTTTTTACCCCAATTTACGATTTCAGAGTTTTCACGGTTTTTTACCCGAAGTTCGGTATTAATCCACGCGGTTTTTTACTCGGAATCCGGAATTTACGCGGTTTTCAGAAATTTCTCGTTTGTTATGCGAATTTTGGAAATCACCAGTTTATATACTCAGACTTCGGAATTCACGTGAAGTTTTACGCAGATCTTACAATTAACGCCATTTTTTACCCGGATTTTGGAACTTACGCGTTTTTCACGCGGATTTTTTCCGCGCTACGTGTCTCCTCGTAAAAAAAAACTTCCGCAAAATTGCGAGCTGTTTAATGTAGTTCATATTTTCGCATAATACAGCCATACCTCGGTAGAAGGCAACCTCGGTTTAACGTAACTCGATATAACGTAACTTTTACCTCGATATAACGTAACTTTTTAAGATGTATTGATATTGAATATAAATGATAAAGCAACTGTTTTTGGGGTATAAATTGCTTCGAAAATTTGTTTGTAGTAAGTTTTAAAACCAATGAAACCAATGCGAAAGTTGTCCCAAATGGGCATAAGAAAGGTTTTAAAATACTAATGGGTGATGGGATTAGGTTTCCACGCATCCTTCCTTGCATGAATTTAAAAAAAAAATTTTTGCTTCGATATAACGTAACTCGATTTAACGTAGCGGTAATGAAAATAAAGTTGCCTTATATCGAGGTATGACTGTATTACCGGTATAAAGTAATGGAACATTTTTACTAAAAATGACCAACTTTTCCCGCTCTAAGTACAGATTTATGCATTAGTCATATGTTACACAAATTTCAAAGTTCTATTCCAATCCAATCCGACATACAAAAACAAATACGAAAACAAACGCAAAACGAAACAGTAAGAATGATACCAACCGCCCTCATTCACTTCGTGTCTTGCACGTACACATAATCGGAGAGTGAACGTAATTAACGAGCGCTGCCATAGCGAATGACCGCCACCTAGAAACTAAAAAAACGATCAACTTTACTTTGACTGTTTTTTCTCTGGGCGATCGCTTGACTATATCGAGCAGTCAAGTTGACTGCGGAAGGCGTTCGCATTCGTGTTTTAACAGTCAACTTGCGATCCTTTGAAAAGCACTGATAGTCGGTCCGCGCGTGATTTCTGTTTTCGATTTCGGTGCTGTGAAAACAAAAGCCAGGGCGAATTCCCTATGTAGCCGTTCGCCGGTTACTGTCTAGTGCTTTAGAAGACTGTGCATTGTGTGCAACCGTTACCCATTAATTCTCCTCTTCCTAGATCCTTCCGGCATGGCATAAGAATACCCTTTGACGGGGTCGTCAGATGTACCCTCATCGGTTGGCAAAAAGGAAAAAGAATCGAGTTTTCGGACGTAAACCGAAATTACAAAGGTTAGACCGAACAAACTGCGAGTTGTCGTGAGTAGCTTGAAGCAAGCAAACGCAATTGCTAGCTACGAGCTCTTCACGAGGGAGTACCGCGTGTACATCCCGGCCAAGGAGGTGGAGATCGACGGTGTGGTTACCGAAGGAAGCCACACGGTCGATGACATTTTGCGTCACGGAGTTGGCTGCTTCAAGAACCCCCTGATTTAAGATGTAAAGATACTGGATGTCAAGCAATTGCATTCAGTATCCATCGAAGAAAGGAAGGAGAAATTCCTCCCTTTGGATTCCCTCCGTGTAACATTCGCCGGATCCGCACTGCCGAACTACATCTCTTTGGACAGAGTTCGTCTGCTTGTACGCCATTTTTCCTTTTTGCCAACCGATGAGGGTACATCTGACGACCCCGTCAAAGGGTATTCTTATGCCATGCCGGAAGGATCTAGGAAGAGGAGAATTAATAACTCTCCTAATCTTTCTCGCAAAGGTCGCAAGATAGCCCCTAGCGGATTGACCAATAAGCCAACACAAAAAGGAAGCGGTGAAGAAACCCGAAGCAAGTACCTCCCGGTTTTAATTTCATATCAAATCAGGAGTACCCACCGCTTCCTGGGGCACCAAAAACTCCTCGTGCACCCATTTCGATCAGATGATAAAAAAGAAACATGGTTCATAAAATTTTCTGATGTTGTGGACTGGATATTTAAAACATTCAACATACCAGATCCCCTACAAAATATTCTTCTTGCCCTTCTTCCTACAGTAAAAACCTTTTTGAAGCAACTAGCAGCAACTTGGCCCTTCATTTCAGCTATCATATCTTTCGATGACTAATACGGCGGAAGAGGTTAGGAATTTTATCACTGTAATACAGTGGAATTGCAGAAGTATCATCTCCAAATTCGATCAATTTTCTCATTTGATAAATACATACAATTGTGACGCATTTGCGCTTTGTGAAACTTTTCTCAATTCAAATGACCAACTTAATTTCCACGATTTTAACATCATTCGTCGAGATCGAGACTCACACGGTGGAGGGGTACTTTTAGGGATCAAAAGTGCTATTCTTTTTTCAGAATCGACCTCCCCTCGATCTCGAATATTGAAGTTGTTGCCATTCAAACGAATATGAATGGAAAAGACCTTTGCCTTGTTTCGTTATATATTCCCCCTTCCGCGCGGATTGAACAGAAGCAACTCCTTGATATAGCAGAATTGCTTCCCGCACCTTTTTTGATTTTGGGAGATTTTAACTCTCACTGTTCGCTATGGGGGTCGCTGTACGACGACAACCGATCTTCTTTAATCTGTAACTTGATCGACGACTTCAATATGACAGTTATGAATACTGGGGAAGCGACACGCGTACCTCATCCTCCAGCACGTGAAAGCGTGCTTGACCTATCCCTCTGCTCGACATCACTAGCGTTAGATTGCCAGTGGAAAGCAATCAACGATCCCCACGATAGTGATCATCTTCCAATCGTTATCTCAATTGCTAATGGTTCAACTCCCCCGGATCCAATCAATATTTCATACGACCTTACACGTAATATTGATTGGAAGCGTTATGAGTCTATTATAGCGGAATCTATCGAGACTCACGAGGAACTTCCTCCGGAGGAAGAATACGCGTTCTTAGCTGGCTTGATCATCGACGCCGCGACTCAAGCTCAGACGAAACCGATACCCGGGGTAACGATTAGACAGCGCCCTCCTACCAAATGGTGGGACAAAGAGTGCTCTGAACTGTACGCGCGAAGGTCCTCGGCGTATAAGGACTATCGAAAGTACGGCTCTGTTAAGCTGCTTCGAAAGTACGAAGTACTCGACAGGCAGATGAAGAGCTTAATGAAAGCGGAAAAACGCGGATACTGGCGGCGGTTTGTAAACGCGTTGTCGAGGGAAACAGCGATGAGCATCCTTTGGGATACCGCCAGGCGCATGCGGAACCGTGACGTTTCGAATGAGAGTGAGGAGTATTCAGATCGCTGGATACTCGATTTTGCCAAAAAGGTCTGTTTGGACTCTGTACCGGAACAGAAAACCTTTCGCGACGCGTTTTAAGTAACTACGGAAGAGCCTCCATTTTCGATGTTGGAATTTTCAATGGCTCTCCTGTCGTGCAACAATAAAGCTCCAGGGTTAGATAGAATAAAATTCAACCTGTTGAAGAATCTACCCGACTCTGCAAAAAGACGCTTGTTGAATTTGTTCAACAAGTTTCTTGAGCTAAATATTGTTCCGCACGACTGGAGGGAGGTAAAAGTCATTGCTATTCGGAAACCCGGGAAACCTGCCTCTGATCACAATTCATATAGGCCGATTGCGATGTTCTCTTGCCTTCGGAAATTAAAGGAGAAAATGATCCTCTTACGGTTAGACAAATGGGTCGAAACAAACGGTTTACTTTCAGATACTCAATTTGGCTTTCGCCGGGGCAAAGGGACGAACGATTGCCTAGCGTTGCTTTCTACTGAAATTCAACTAGCCTTTGCTCGAAAAGAGCAAATGGCTTCTGCGTTCATGGATATTAAGGGGGCTTTTGACTCTGTCTCTGTAGAAGTTTTAAGCGCGAAACTTCATTCGCAGGGACTTTCACCAAATTTGAATAACTTTTTGCTCAATTTGTTGTCAGAAAAGCATATGTATTTCTCACATGGCGATTCGACAACTTCCCGAATTAGTTACATGGGTCTTCCCCAGGATTCATGTTTAAGTCCTCTCTTATATAATTTTTACGTCAATGACATCGATGAATGTCTTGCAAATTCATGCACGCTAAGGCAACTTGCAGACGATAGCGTTGTATCCATTACTGGTGAGAGGCTAGCGATCTGCAAGGACCATTGCAAGATACCTTAGACAATTTGTCTGAATGGGCTCTTAAGCTGGGTATCGAATTCTCTCCGGAGAAAACTGAGCTGGTCGTTTTTTCTAGGAAGCATAATCCAGCTCAGCTGCAGCTCCTACTAACGGGTAAAACGATCTCTCAGGTTTTAGTCGCTAAATATCTCGGGGTCTGGTTCGACTCTAAATGCACCTGGGCTTGTCATATTAGGTATCTGACACAAAAATGCCAACAGAGGATTAATTTTCTTCGTACGATTACCGGAACTTGGTGGGGTGCTCACCCAGGAGACCTTCTAAGGTTATACCAAACACCGATATTGTCAGTTCTTGAATACGGTTGTTTCTGCTTTCGCTCCGCTGCGAAAACATACATTATAAAACTAGAAAGAATACAATATCGTTGTTTGCGTATTGCCTTGGGTTGCATGCAGTCGACCCATACGATGAGTCTTGAAGCGTTAGCGGGTATTCTTCCGTTGAAACATCGTTTTTGGAATCTCTCTTACCGGTTGCTAATTCGATGCACAGTTATGAACCCATTAGTAATTGAAAATTTCGAGAGGTTGGTCGACCTTCAATCTCAATCCAGATTTATGACTTTATATTTTGACTATATGGCTCAAGATATTAATCCTTCTTCATACGATTCCTCCAATGTCGCACTTTTAGCTACTTCTAATAATGCTATATTCTTCGACACCACCATGAAACAAGACATTTCTGGTATCCCGGATCAATTGCGACCCCAAGAGATCCCTAAGATTTTTTCCAATAAGTTTAAACATGTTAGTTATGATAAAAGGTTTTACACTAACGGATCTTATCTAGATGGCATCTCTTTCGTATAGGGCTTGTAGACAGTAATCACTGCGTTTGTGGCGATGGCTACCAGGACATCGAGCATGTTACTTGGTCGTGTGTCGAATTCTGTGGTGTTAGGTCCGAGCTTATAGAATGGCTTCGGGCCCGAGGAAAACAACCGAACGTACCCGTTAGAGACATTCTGGGAAGCGGTGATCTCCAGTACATGACACAGCTATACGGGTTTATAAAAAATGCTGGCATTAAAATTTGAAACTTTTTTTTATCTATTTGTTAAATTACAATTCCCGTCACAAGCTGAAAAAAAGACTCGGCATCTTTATGTTTACGCAGACACCTCAGACCAAAACTGTCAATTAGAACATCACTGGTTAGCCACGTACAAAGGAATACCTTCTATGATTTAGAATAGTTAAAAACAAAATTGTAACTCCCATCCTCTCACCTTAAATCCCCACTAGCTCGTAGTCGGCCGCGAGATACAAAAAATGTGCCTCCCTCTTTCCCCTGCTAATTTAGAATAAAAAAAAATGTACTTGGCTCAGTTAAACATAAATTGTATCGTGCCGTGTCAAATAAACTATTTTAAAACTAAACAAAAATCAGCAATGGTGCTGCAGTTACTGTCTCGGCTTTCTATGTCGTCGATATGCGACGCCATCAACAGCATCCTTGGACTTAGAACTAAACGCCTTTCTAGTTATCTTCTTTATTCTTCTTTTCCTTTTAGTTTCAGTTTTTCTTTCAGTAAAATCGTTCTTATTAAGAAAAAATGCATTCCTAACAAATTTCTCGATTTTCAATCAATTATCACCAAAAAAGGAGGAGGTTTAAAAACGTGACGTAATTAAGGGGGGGGGGTCAAGGAAGTTGTGACAAGGGGGAAGGGGGGAGTTAATTTTTTCCAAATTTTGCGTGACATCATTAATGGATCGTCCCTTATGCAATTTGGTCAGATATGAAGTATTCGACAAAGACCTTTTCTGAAGGAATTTGTGTGACGGTTCGCCGAAATCAAAGAACTCCTCTACTGAAGCGAAAGCTCGAACACATGCAGTGACTGGTACATTATATCCGAACAATGTGCTATGTAATCTGGGTTCAAGCACACCAGCAGATCGGAGTGACCGTTGCGGAGCACGAAAATTCAGCAAAGAAAGAATTCTTGGTGAGTCGACTTCTCCATTTAATACCTTGGTCACGAATACAGCTTGTTGGATTTCCCTGCGCCGTTAAAGCGTTTCAAGACCAATAAGAGCCGCCAGGGAAGATTTCTTTATGCTCACCAGATAAATCTTTTTGTACTCGTTCGATCCTTAGAGTCCATGCAAGTTGATAAGAAGACCAGATCAAACACGCCTTTTCCAATAAAGGTCTCACAAGTGAACAGTATAGGGCTTTTAAGCAATATGGGTCCCTTAATTCACGACCTAACTTTTTAATAAAGCCAAGCTGTCGAGTAGCTTTAAATTATAGATGAGCGGTTCAGGTTTAAATTTATGTTGGCATCGAGCAAGACACCGACGTCCAACGTTGTCAGTATGCAGTTTGCGCGTCAGACAAACAGACAAACCTTAGAATCTGCCAGGTATTTGAAAATGAGCCAGATATTTGCCAGATTTCACCCGCGTTGTCTCGCAAAAAGGTCATTACTGCGAGATGGGCCGTGGCTGGCCTTAACCTGCCTACACTTGGCGAGAGAAAAAAATAGTAGGAGGGTGGTATTCAAGACACGGCCGCATGACGTTGACTACCGTATTCTTATATTCCATTAGAACAAATAGTAAAGGGAATTGCAACGCTTCTTTTACAAAACTACAGGGAACCAAAAGGTGCCAGTTGCCGATTATTCTTGTTTACTGGTTAGTCCGTCCAGAATTCCAGACATTTTAGTATTTTGCAGTAGCCATGTACAGCTATCAGCATTACGGGTGAAACCGTCACGAGATGATCGTTACTATTTTGTCTTTCCGCCTCTCAGCTGCTAACACCTAGCGTCCGTATGTAACCGGTACGGTTTAGTAATGAAACTGATGGGGTGAAATGTTCGAACGGTACCTTTTATACCCAGGCTTGGTCAGTTAGTTAGAAAGAAGAAGGGGCTAAGTAGAAAATGTAATGACAAGGAACGTTAATAAGCATCGGAAACAGAAAGTGACAACAACAATAACAACAAAGTCAGATCGATTGCATCCGTTAGTGTTGACTGTGCTTGGGAAGAGAGGTACTGATTGGCTGCGCGGTATGATTTAGACAATCGATAATTATTACCAATTTTTCAATAGTGTATCTCAAACAATAGTTTGTTTTTGTTACATAAATTTAACCGTAAAAGAATTTCTGATCGATTGATGCCAAAACCTCGAAAACCTGATTATAAATGACTGAAAAATAAGCGCTCAAAACCTGACCACTTTTCCATGGTTTTCCCTGGTTGAATTACTAGATTTTCAAATTCAGACGCCTAACTTCGATATAGACGTTAGTCAACGTCGGAAAGGTCATCACTTAAAATTCTGCCAGGAATTTTGTCCAAAAATGAGTGCCAGATTTTTGCTAGTTTTTTTTTTCGCCAGATTTGATTTAAAACTCAGTGGCAACGTTGCACAGTGCAACGTTCCATAGACAAAAATCAAAAAAGTTGGTTTCTTATTGAACCACTTTTATATGCTGATATGTTTTATACATGTTTGAGACAACCTGTAATGATATTATTAACCTCGTAAGTTCACCCATACGATTATGAAACGCATCTACTGTGAAGTGGTTTCAACTATTTAAAAGATACGTTATTTTTGAAACATTCTCTTAGTTTTCAAAATAATTTTTTAATATACTTTATATCTTTTCAAGTTAAAACCAATATGGCAACGGTGGAGGCATGTAACAACTACATTTTACATGTTACTATTGAGACACAACGTAGCGCATTTTGAAGTTAAAGGCTTCTTGGTCATGCTTTTTTGTGCTTGGAGAAAAAAGATAGTTTCGATTTAAAATCGATCGTCAAAAAAAGTACCCCAAAGTACCTCTCTGAATTTCACTTTTTCCTCTTATTGGGAATATCCTTCAAACTTTGGAAGTGATTCCCATTGCTCAAGTTTGCTCTTTCAACCGGAATTCGCGTTTTCGAATGATACCTCTGGCACCAAGAGTGAGCAGTTCATCGTACATATGTCCCTTATTTTTATGTATAACACGTAATTTATGTGTAAAACACATAAAAGATTCCTGATGTAATGATGTTTAAATGTTTTGCAACAGTAAACCGTATATTAACATAAGCAACAGGGTAATAAGAAATAATAATAATAAAAACTAATTGTGATGGCGTTCTCTCAACGTGACAGTCGATCACAACATCCGCTGTGAAACTTTGTCGAGATGTAATGCAACATGCTTATCAAAGAACTATATCTCTACTGACCAGCACGGTTTTATGCTGAGGCGGCCCGTTAACACCAATATTCTCGATTTTACATTGACATGCATTTCCAACATAGAACGAAAAGCTCAAGTTGATGCAATTTACACGGACCTAAAAGCTGCGTTTGACAAAATTGACCATTATATACTGCTGGAGAAAATTTCGCAACTCGGTGCCTCTCAGAAGTTTACTGCATGGCTGAGCTCCTATTTACGCGGTAGAGTACTGCGCGTAAAACTTGAAAATTGCTGTTCATCTCAATTTATGAATAACTCAGGTGTCCCACAGGGTAGCAATATGGGCGCTCTACTTTTTGCATTGTTTTTCAATGACGTGACCTTGCTGTTAGGTGTTGGTGTAAAACTAGTATATGCTGACGAACTGAAACTATACCTCGAAATACGTACTGTTGAGTATTGTCGTCGTATGCAGAAGCTTTTGGACATATTTGTTTGCTGGTACCGTAGAAACTGGTTATTTCTGAGTGTCTCCAAATGCCGCGTTATAACTTTTCATCGTAAGTTGAATCCAATTGTCTTTGACTATCATATCGATGATCAGGAGCCTGTGAGAGTAGATCAGATCAACGACCTTGGAGTTTAATTGGATTCGAAACTCTCTTTTAATTTGCATCGCTCAAACATCATTGCTAAAGCAACACGTCAGCTTAGCTTCATCTCTAAAATTGCTCGTGATTTCAACGACCCTTACTGTTCAAAAACTTTATATTGTTCGTTGGTACGGCCTCTACTTGAAAACTCAGCATGATCTGGTGCCCTAATCAAGTAGTATGGACCATTCGTATCGAACGTGTGCAGAAAAGGTTCATTCGTTTAGCATTGAGAAATCTACCTTGGCGGGACCCGATTAACCTGCCTCCGTATCCGGATCGCTGTCGTCTGCTTGGACTCGACACTCTTGATTGACGCAGGAAAATGGAGCAAGCACTTTTTACAGGTAAAATTATCAACGGTGAAATCGACTCCCCGAAAATTTTGTCGCTGCTAAACGCAGCCGATCTACTGGATTATAACAACCTAGTTTTCATCGCACTATGTTTGGATACAACGAACCGCTAGCTTCCTGCATTCGCACGTTCCTCAAGATTGAAGACATATTCGATTTTGGTATACCGTCATATAAGTTTAGACAACAACTTGCTAACTGTAGATCTATATGAAACGTTCATTATTATCATTCATGTAAACCTAGGTTAGAAACAAACACAAAAAAAATACAAAGAGGAAAGATCACAAAGCCTATTCAACGAAGCGATTCTTACTAGGAGTTTTCCTAAATATTGGAGGAGCTTTCAACAGTATTCTGTTAAATTGCGTGATTGACGGCACGCTTTCTTAAGATATCGTCAGTTATGCTGTGTGCTGGTGAGATTACTAACTGGCCATTGGAATCTGAACTATCATGCAACGCTCGTATACTGTTGCATGTGACCCCTGTAAAAGTGATTATGGGTCTTACTATCATCCAGTCTGGAGTTGTGCCAGACTTACCTGAAACTAATCAACTCAACCCAGCTATCAATACCACACAAAAAATATAAAGTTATATCATGCCCACATAATTTCTTCAAACTGCTTGCTGCAGAAAACCTCCCGGACGAACACATACAATTCGCATAGATTCTCTAGGATTCCTCACATTGGATTCGTGAGCGTCCTTGAAAAAGATTCTTGAATAAAGAATCCTCAGGAATGCCCTGTATATGGCTCTAGGATTCTTGAATAAGAATCGTGAGTGGGAATCCTCTGGATCGTGTTCGCGATTCCTTTCACGATTCCGTCACCGTGTTAATCGGTATCCTGGGGATTCTTACTCAGGATTCTCTGCGTGTTAGTAAGGGCTGCCAAATACGTTCGATACCCTACGCAAAGACGAAACTAAGATGTATAAATTTTCCGTCACGAATGCATTTCGATGGAAATGTACGTGAAGGTTGATCCAAAATTGAAAGAGAGGAAATTGATACTAAACTAGCTGACCCGGCAAACTTCGTTCTGCCTGTTTTACTGTTTAATTTTTTTTTTGTTTTTTTTTTGCGATTTGTTTATATCGTTGAAATGATTGGTTTTATCGGAATGACAACATCCTTGACTTTTGGCTTTTGTGCATCACCTCTATTCCGGATATATATTGGGTGCATTTCAGTTGTTTTCGTTGCTTTCCAGAAACTGAAGTGGTCATCTTCGAATTCAAAATGGTGTCCAGGGTCTTGGCTTCATAACATCATTTTGATTACGGACATATCCCTATGTAGTAGTATTCGGTTATTTTCGGCTGGTTCACAGAAGTTGCCATTTTACAATTCAAAATGGTGTCTGAGGTCAATTTGTAGCTCCTTGCATCATTCGGGTTCCGATGTTACTCATATTGGGTGGTATTTGGTCACTTTAGGCTAATTTTCAGAAACCGTAAGTCGCCATCTTGAATTTTAAAATGGCATTTGGAGACAATTTCTGGTCCCTGAGCGTCATTCTTGTTTAAGAAACACCCATATTGGGTGTTTTTTGATCATTTTCGGCTGTTATCCAGGAACCGGTTGTCGCCATCTTTGAATTAAAATGGTATCTGCGGTCGATTCCAGATCCTGTGTATCATTCTGGTTCCGAAGATGCTCATATTGTATGGAAACCGGCCATTTTTGGCTGTTTTCCAGAGACCGGAAGTTGCCATCTTACAGTTCAAAATGTTGTCTGAGGTCGATTTGTGACTTCAGTGCATCTTTACGATTCCGGAAATTCCCATATTGGTTGGTATATGGTCATTTGTCGCTGTTTTTTGGAAACCGGAAGTCGCCATCATGGTTTTCAAAATGGTATTTGGAGACATGCCAGAAGAAGGAAGGGTGTCGAAACATTATGGACATGTTTGTTACACCTAAAAACATCCACCTGCCAAATTTGGTTCCATTTACTTGATTAGTCCTCGAGATGTGCAGAAATTAGTGTTTCATTTATATAGAACCACTCCCTTACAGAAGAGGGAGGGGTGTCGAGCCATTATGGACATGTTTGTCATCTCTAAAAACATTCACATACCAAATTTGGTTGATTGGTTCTCGAGCTGTGCGAAATTCGTGTTTCATTTGTGTGGGACCCCTCGCTTTCAGAAGAGGAGGAGGGGTATCGAACCATTACGGACATAATTTTGACCCCAAAAAAACATCACATGCCAAATTTGGTTGTATTTGCTTGTTTGGTTTTAGAGCTGTGCGAAATTTGTGTTCCATTTGTATAGGACCCCTCCATTCCAGGGGAGGGAACATGGGAGGGAATATGGACATATCTTTCAACCCCTAAAACATGATTGATGAACACTGCTTTGAGAAGGTGTAGAGTGCATCCTGTATCGGCTCGTAAAAAAGAACTAATTTTTGGGGTGCAATTGGGACTACCGAGTCCCGTGTGATAGAGGAAGTGAAAACGATGCGGCTAAAGATAAGTATCTTAAACATGCGGGAGGTAGTTTAAAATTGTTCATGCATAGAAAGTGACAATTGGAACGAGCGTCGCTTGCTTTCCACATTAAGGCTTGCATGAAAGCTTGTGTGCAGGTCCGAGTGGACAGACAGTGCTGCTGTTTCCACCGTAAATGGAGCAAATGCATTGCAAATAAATGTTTTTTTTTCGCTTATTTTTTTAAATTTATTATTATTATTTTAAGTTCAATTTTCTTATTGTAGCAATTACGTAGGCGACCGGTTGACACATTATTTATTACAAGTTAAGCAATTTGTCATCAGATTTTAGGTAATATTTTGGTACATACATAGGTTATATTTTGCTACGTATATATGGTAATATTTATTCATTTTACTATTTGGCACTCCTCTTGTCAATAAATATAACATGCTATTAAATACGGGTCAATTTTTGTGATATAAATGTATCAAACGAATTGAAAGTCTGAAAATAATAATAAAATCTGTAAGATTCTAATATTATTTTGAGGCGGGGTTTACCGATTGGAAAATTACTCCGGAATGACCTGCAAGTACTCAGTCATTCTGCACAGGGACTTTGGAAGGTCGGTAGAGCTAACTCCTTCTAGAACCCGAAACTAAGATAGTTGCGGAATTGAAATATAATTGCAACTGTCTGTTTTTCACTATATCACTGCCAGACAGTGGGATCTAGAAAGGTTCCACACACACACACATCTTTCATCCCTTAAAACATTAACCTGCCAAATTTGGTTCCATTTAGTTGGTATGTTGTTGAGATGTGCAGAGATTTGTGTTCCATTTGTATGAAACCCCTCCCTTCCAGAAAAGGGAGGGGTTTCAAACTAATGTGGACATATTTGTTACCCTTAAAAACACCAACATGCCAAATCCGGTTCCATTTGCTTGATTAGTTCTTGAGTTGTTCAGAAATGTATGTTTCATTTGTACAGTATCCCTCCCTTCCAGAGAAGGGAGGGGTCTCAAACCATCATAGGAACCTTTCTCGGCCCCAAAAACTCCTACATACAAATTTTCACGTTTATCGGTTCGGTAGTTTCCGAGCTAATATGGATCAGACAGACAGACCGGACTGCATTTTTATAGGTATAGATTCTCCAAAGAAAACCGCGACCTGGACTTTTTTGCATTTACCTATAGTACCTTTCTCAACACGAAACCTCCCTCAAAATCACCAAAAAGCCTGGACGCATCCAAAGGGCCTGGATCTGATGAAATTGCTTCCGTATTTTTGAAAAATCTTTCTGAAGAACTACCGTTCCGTCAGAATGCCTTTTAATTTGTCTCTGAAAATTGAAAAGTACTCCGAAACATGAAGATGTTCTTCATTGGTGCAAAATCTGTCATCCGCTGCTATCGCGGACCTGCCATTACACAGTGCAACAAAAATTGACTTTTTTTCTGCCTTGGCTTCTATATATAATTTTCTTGTCCATTTTTATGCAAAACTAAATTTCCCCGAGTTTGAACATATTGATCAGTTGTCTGATCTACGTAAAATGTCAGCAGATAAACCTATTTTAGTATTGTAGGGGAATTGGGGCAATTGGGACATTTTACGTTGATCAGACACCTACCATTCGATTTCTGAGACTTTTTACTCAAAATAAAATATAATTTGACTACCACTTTAAGATATTAGCGAATTACCATTAATACTCAGAAATAATCGATATTATTTTGCTTTGTGAAATATACTAAAACTATGCCAAAACCGGTTTCGTAGAATCACCGTTTTGTGTCAGTTTTTGTCCGATTAAGATCTGTTTTTTTTTTCAAAAGATGGGTGAAAGGATGCTAATATGTGGACAAACTCTTAGAATTTTGATATTTGGCCTCAAAACAAAATGGTGTCGAAAAAACCACAAAAATTACCGGTTTCTCAAAAATTCAAAATGGCGTCATTGTTGCCCCTTAAGTTGAAATCTGTTCAAACTCAGGGAAATTTATTTTCGCATCAAACTTCATCAAAAAATCATACATAGGAGCCAAGGTAAAAAAATTGTTGCACTGTGTTATCTTTTACCAAAATTTCCCAAAATGTGTGAATCACTCGTGAATTACACAACATTTCTGCAAGTAAAAAACGTAAAAAGTAGTAACCGAACCCAATGACCACTCGCGGGTTCTGTAATCTTGCGACTACGAAACCCTCCAACTGTAGATAATCTAAATGTGTTTATTTTGATTACAACCAATAACACCATTTATACACAGTTGGCACATATTTATCACTTCGAATTTTTTCGAAGTTTTATAATCGCTACCTATCACAAGAGCGATAAAGTGCTGTACTTGCGTTGTTGGCATTTCTAGGTGGAGTCCGACCTGTATTGAAACTAAAAATTACATAGTTGTTCAGGTTGAAACTCATTAAAAAAGGATCTCTCGAAAACTGTAGGGGCACATTGTCCTAAAACTTCCTAAGATTTCCTCAATGTGGCCGCTCATGTCTTTTGAAAAGTTTCTTTGTCAATCACCGCAAGGTCTACGCCCATATTGCGCACAGTCGATGAAAAATAAGCAACACCAGCCAACGAATTCTCAGAAATCGCCCTCAGCCCGCCCGAATGTAGTTCCTCTTTTTACGCATGCGTACCGGTGTGAGCAATAAAAACTCTCCTAACATTACTCACCAGTGAGATAAGTTTTAATTTAAAATGCCTTGGTTGGACAAACTATCTAACACTCACCTAATGTTATCTGCTATTTTCAAGGTTTTCCAAAATGTTTCTTTAACTGTAGAATTCTTTTTAACAACCTTCACCCACACCAAAGAAAACGTAGACCAGCACGATGTGACTGCTAACTGCAAACTGGACATAAAGCGACAAAGCATGGGGCGCAATACGAAGTCGAGAGTAATTTTGCAAAAAGGCCACACGATACATCCAGCACGAGTTGCTCTGGCTCGTTTCCTTCGTTTTGGCTTCAAAAGTGAAAAGGGCGACACAAGGAAACAATGTTTTGCATTTATTCAAAAGTAAATGTGGACATTTGAAAAATTGTTTTTTTTTTCAATTATCAAAAATGAAATGGTAAACTCCCTAGCAATATTGCACGTTGGCTTGTTGTACCAACTCAAACGGCGTGTGCAGAGTTGGTATTTGTTTTTTTTTTCATTTGTAATACACATCAATATATGAAAGGGCTTCATGCGTATAACCATGCATTTTGGTCGAGAATTGTTTAAAAATAAATATAAAAGGAAATATTCATTAAAGTGTTCTACTTTTGCTACTTTTTTGCAACAAAAGCGTTGAACATCATCAGAAAAGAATTAATAACAATAGTGGAATTGCAGTGTATGTAGCTTACACTGGTCGATAAATGCGAAAAAAATTATTCGCAAAACTCGAAACAATTACTCTAGGAAGATTATAGCTTTTTGACCATTCCTATGCATTTTAGTGTCTGTTGAAATTTATTCAACGAGAGTTTATCCAGAATTATAATTCACCGCAACACGTTGTTAAAAAATGGGAGAATATAATTTTCCTGTCACAGAAACATATTTTAGGTTAGCAAAGGTATGCATAGGATATTAAATTATTAATGCGCATCTTTCGTTTAGTTTAGGTTGAGTCTAGAATGTAAACAACTTACGTTTAGCGTTTTAATTTTCTGTGTCACTGTGCGGAACGGTCGAATCATAAGTAGATAGTCACAATTTTTTTAGAACCTAGTTTAAGTTGATTTGAGTTAATTTAAAGATTTCCATAACGTAAGAATAAGTTTTGCCTTTAGTATTGTTTGGATGATATGACTTTTAAATTTTTAAACTAAATGAGTATATATTTATATTTTAATCAAATTTATATTTTAATCAAAAAGAACCTCGTTGAGTGTTATCAGCTTAACCGCTTTTTTAATAATCATCGTTTCGATTATTGTGATATTTTGTGACATATGGGGGAGGGGGGGTTAGCTGGAGTGTGACAACACATTTCAACCCAAAAAAAAAAAATTAATAAAGAATACACATGCCTATACTACAGAGATCAACTCAAAATTATTTATGATACTTGCATCGATCCCTTTGTTTATTCAAGATTTGCTTAAAATATAAAATAAATAAATGACAAAAAAATTTTCGTTAAAAAAGCATGATGTTCGTTGGTTCTGTTTTACCTTGCATGTTTGTTTACAAATGACAGCGTAATTTCATTCATTTTAAGTCCCTCTCAGTTCTACTAACATGTGGAGAAAATTTGGGCTGCGAATTGATTGGATTAGAGGAACTATATGAATGGTCGTCTAGGTATCAGCAATGATGTTGCAGTTACTGCCTCGGCTTTCTATGTCGTCGACAGGCGACTCCATCAACAGAATCCTTGGATTAAGGATTAAACGCTTTTTCTAGCTATTTTTTATAATCTTCTTTTCCTTTTAATTTCAGTTTTTCTTTCAGCAAATTCGTTCTAATGTAAAAAAATGCATTTTTTACAAATTTCTCAATTTTTAGTCAATTATAACGTGACGTAATTTAGTGGGGTGGTCAGGGAATTGTAACAGATTGAGACAAGGGGGAGGAGGGGAGTTAATTTTTTTCCAAATTTTGCGTGACATCATTAATGAATGGTCCCTTATCTTGGGGCTTAATAATCTTATTTTTTAATCTAATGTACACTGCACAGTAGGGTGTCCCAAAAAAAAATCGATGTTGAAAATGTCAAGGTGCTCAGCCCTGAATTGAAAGATAATGTTATTGCTTATTGTTTTGACTACTGGATTTTCTGCTCACTTCTACAATCACAGTTGGATCCGTGCACTGTTGTTGCCAGAAAAGATTCAGTAACACTTATATACTTCCTTCAGAATCTGATTGAATCATACTCTTACTAATTTTTTAAGTGTTCAATCAAGAGTAAAATTTAGTGAATGTATTGCGTAGCATTTATTAGATGTCCGTACATGAATAAATCATTGCAACCACAAACAAGATTTTTTTAAATTTCCAATATTTAAAAAAAAAAGATTCTAATAATGTATTTTGGCAACACTGCCGCACACGAATGAAAGCAAACTGTCAAAAGTATGGTGAGTGATGGTAAATTTTGTTTTTGCGGTGTAGCTACACTCGTGTTACACTTTTTACCTTGTAACTCCGGGAACGGTGTAGTACCATCGCGAAAACGATTTTATAAGTGTCAATGAGCACTTTGATGCACACTTGTTTGTTGTTTCACTTTTAAACTGTGCAGTCAATTTTGGTGGGAAGTGCGCGATATTTATAGCATTTTTCTAGAACATTTCGACTTTCTACAATCTTGTTTTCAGGTTGCCCAAACGTGATTTAAGAAAAAATGACTTTTTTTAGGTACAAACCCACTCTTTTGCACTTTTTTCAAATCTGTTCGATTCCGACATTTTTCCACTTGTTTTTTTATTTTTTTGAGGTTGTTTTTGAATATTTTGCAGAGTTCAGTTCAGCATTGCATTCAGTTTTTTGACTCCCAGAGCCAAACATCACAAAAAAAAATAATTTTTCCAACAATTTCTAGATTTCACATAGAAAAATTCCAATATCTCAGCCCCACGATAAGATATGAAGAATCTTTTTCCATGTAAATTTTCGTCTTGAATCCCGCTTTGCAGTAAAAATTTCAGTTCTTGATCAAAAAATTTTTGAAGGGTTTTATCTTAAAATTATGAGAAAAATTCACTTTTTTGTGATGTACAATGGGCTCGGTGAGTCAAAAATTTGAACGCGATGCTGAACCAAACCCTGCAAATTATTCAAAAACAATCCCACAAAAATAAAAAAATATATGGAAAAATTTGGGAATCAAACAGAATTAAAAAAAGTGCAGAAAAAATCATTTTTTCATAAATTACGTTTGGGTAACCTGAAAATAATTTTTTAGAAAGTCGAAATGTTCAACAAAAATGCTATAAATAACATTATCTTTCAATTTAGGGCTGAGCACCTTGACTTTTTCAACATCGATTTTTTTTTTGGGACAGCCTACTGCACAGGTTACTTTATTCTATTTTTATTTTCATTATTTTAAATCATTCGAATACTTACACTGTATCAACAAATTATCCGTATGGACCGAAAACTGCTTGTTGAGCTGAGGAATGATAGTACAAGCATCGTGAAGCGTCCACAAGTTTCCCAAAATCAGTGCTTACAGTTTAATTCCCAAACAGTACGCAATGTTCTCCATTATAACAGCTACCGCGGTTGTCTCGCCAGGGAGAAGCCGTTTATATCAGCAACAAATATGAAAATGCAGTTGAGTCATACCCAAAGATACGTGCTGGAGTCGGAAGAGTTTTGGCAGAACGGTATATTCACTGACTGACGTACCAGGGTAAGATGCGAGCCAAATGCTGAATCGGATTTGAAAATCACAGGAGGGTTGTGTGCAGAACCACGACCGCAAGGTTGAAGTAGAACACGTTTACAAGAAAGGTAACCCGATTGCTTGCGTGTCAGTCATTTTTTCTAGTAAATAAACGTTGAATAAACAGATCAATTGAATTTTGCGCTTCAACAAGGATTGACCATTTTCAATAATATAGTAAGTTGCTTGTCATGATTAGGGCTTGACAATTTTGTAATTTTGGTTATGCGAAAAAATAATTTTTATGCATATAAAGAAAGTTTTTCGGATGTCGTGCTCATGAATGAAGGAAAAGATTATTCAGTATGTTCTGAGACACAAAAATGAAGTAAAATTTATAACCTTTACAAATTTAAAAATGTAAATTAACTCAAGTGAAAATATTAACTCTTCAATCATCAGGTTTTTATTTCATCCTGAAAAGGACAATTTGTTGTTCAATTCAATGTCGGATAAGATACCGATCACATCTTGGCGTTATCACTGACAGTGCGAATAGAGAATTTCTTGTGATAAAATAAACAGTGAAAAGCTGATTCAACACTCAAAACTAGACGGCTCATGTGTTGTCAAAATGAGACAACTTTTCATTGAATGCATTTACCAGTGCCCGCTATTGCACAGCTACTGCATTTCACTAAAGTGCCTCACTGCATCAGCTGCTATCGATGCTGATACCCGCTGCAACTGCTACGCTATCCGTAGCCATGCCACAGTTGTGGCCGCTATACGCTGCCATTGGTATCCGCTGTCCCTGCATCAGCTGGCTCAGCTGCTATCGATGCTGAGATCCGCTGCAACTAGTGCGCTATCCATTGCTATGCCACAGCTGTGGCCGTTATCCGCTATCGCTGGTATCCACTGCATTGCTACTGCTGCTGCTAAGGGAGGACTGCTGTTGTCGCTGTCTATTATGAGCGGCTTCGTTTAACTCTTTTTTTTAACTCAAAGTATATTTATTCATATTTTTGTATGGTTACATATGGTTTACATAATAATAATCTTTGTTCTGAGGTTTGCTGGTTACTTATTTCTATAGATTAACAATATTTGTGCAGAATTTTACATTTCTTCCTTTATCGGACTTGTTTTTAATTGAAAAATAAAATTTTTTATAACCTACTTAACTACGAATAACTAACATAAAATTAACTTAAAAACTAAGGTACCAGCTCACGAATGATCTGGTGAGGTGACCTGGAGCGGGATTCTCTGAACCTAGTCAACGATGTTGTTCTCCGTTCTTTCAGCACCTGAAGACCAGCCAGGCAATGGATCTCAGAGTTTCGTGTCCTCGGAGGGGTCTGAAGTTTAAGATGGTGGGTTTTAGCGCAGCCCTCCCAGACAGGTAAAGCGTACTCAATGACCGGTAAAATTATTTGCTTGTGAACGGCAAGCTTGTTAGTGAGGGAAAGAGTGGATTTCCTATTAATGAGAGGATAGAGGGATTTGGTCAGTATATTGCACTTGGTAACAGTTTTCTCTACGTGTGAACGAAATAGAAGTTTTTGGTCCAGTGAGAGACCAAGATAGACAACTTCACTCGACCATTCGATGGGAGTGTTATTGAGATGAATTCTCACATTGGCAGGTGGAACAAGTCTAGTTGATTTTGAATGCGGGAATATAATAGCTTGAGTCTCAGCTGCATTGATGCAGATCTTCCAGCTGTTGAAATAGTCGGACAAAACATCCAGACCCTCTTGTAGTCTACGCGCCGAAGCTTTAATCACTCGACCTTTGTAGATAATGGCAGTGTCGTCTGCAAACATAGACAGAATGCCACCACCCGGAAGGGGAGGAGCATCTGAGGTAAATATGTTGAACAGGATGGGACCAAGAAGGCTACCCTGTGGAACTCCAGCATCTACGTTAAACGTATCAGAGGGAATGTTGTTGAGGAAGACCTGGAATGATCTATTCGACAGATAATTCTTGATGATCTTCACGAGGAAGCCGGCACATGCAGATCCCGAGACTGGGATAACGCCTCATCGATGGACTGAAGACACTGGTCGATGTTTTCTGGAGACTCAAGCTGGACGCTGTAGTCTATTGCGTTGTCCACACATCGCTGGAAACGCGCTCAATCGATTTCGATGGTAGTTACGCCGAGAGACTTGGAATCGGTTCCAACTTCGATCCAACTTCGACTACCACTGGGTAGTGGTCCGAGCTGAGTTCTTGGTGAACAACCGGGTCGGTGATGTTGCCCATATTGGAGATGAACAGGTCGATGGTTGCGTGTACTCCGGATCTGCTCAACCGGGTAGGAGCGGCCGGACCTAGGATGTTGTAGTGTCCTACATGTAGGTCGTTGAAGAGGATCAGGCCGTTTTGGTTGCGTCGATTGTTGCCCCAGGTCACCCGCAATGATAAACTGCCTCTGCCTCCGAGTCAGTTTGATGATGTCGCTTCTTAGGTTCGTTGCCGTCCCGTCCCTTACGCTGACTTGCTTGGGACAGTAGGCTGGTAATGGGACCGACTCCAGTGGTCACTTCCAATCCCACGGCCTCGATGACCTTAAGTTGAAAACTCGGTAGCAGATGACAGCTTATTTCACACCTCCTCCAGAAGAATATGCTCGATCCAGCCGTACAAATCGGAAACCGGGAAGGAAGATGTTTACCTCAGGTTTGAGATGCGTCTCCCTGATGATTGCAATGTCTATTTTGTGTGTGTTGAGGAAGTCAACTAGCTCGTCATTCTTGTTCCTGATGGAGCAAGCGTTCCAATTAGCAATCTTGATGATTTCACGGTCCATATTTGGAAGCGATCATCACCGCAGACTGCAGTTGTTTAGCTCTACTTTTGCTATTGCGAAAAGTGTTGATGCATTCCACGACCAGTGAAACGTATTGCTCCATGGTGAGCATGAGTTCGTTTTCAGTTGTGCCAGTTGCAGCTTGGGAGAAAGTCATTGCGGACGAGTTCCCTTGGAGACCTGTTGGGGGTGAACGGCTACCGGATCTCGTTGCTTCAGCATACGTAGAGGCAGCTGTGACTGGTTTGGTGGTGGGATTCAGCGGTAGCGGGGCGAGCAAAGGTATGGGGTGCCGGGAGCCTATGGCAGGGAACTCCTTTGTGTTGTTTGGCGGCACCTTTCGGCGACCTGGTTGATTGTTGGTGGAGGCCCACTTACGAATCTCGATAAACTCTGCGCGTTTCGGGCACGTTCGACTGGTTGCTTTGTGGGCAGCCCCACAGTTGGCGCACACCGGATCGGCGGTCTCCATCAGCTGGCAGGCATCGGGGGCGTGCGTTTGGCCACACTTGATGCAACGGTACGCCATATGGCAATTTTTAGTCCCGTGTCCAAACAGCAGGCAGTAAGAGCATTGGGTGATGTCACGATGCACTGGTTTGTAGCGCTCCCAGGCTACGATGATGTGAAAAAGTGCTCGGATGGACTGCAAGTCCGCCAGGCACGTTGAATTTTTCTCCAGGTTCACGAGATATAATTGATCACGGTACTTCCGAGTTTTGTTGTGCCGCGTCATTTTGTGGATCTGGATTGGTTTGAGTCCATTTGCCTTCAGGTCCTCCAACAGGGTGTCAACTTCCATGTCAGGAAGACCGCGGAGAACAACCTTGAGGTGTTTTTCTGCTTCGATGTCATGGGAGATATATTAAACCTCGTGTTTCTGCAGTATCACTTGCACCGCCTTGTAATGATTCAACGACGGAACCATCAGTTTGTATTCCTCAGTGCACATGCGGATGGTGCATTTCAGTTCTTTGTCGATATAAAACACAATTGCTTCACGTAGTCCTTCCGGGAAGCCGGAATTTTTTTCTTCTTCACTACTACGGGATCCGTGGCGTTTTCCAGGACAGCTGTTGTTGGCCAAAAGCTTTTTAGCCGCAGGATCAGGCATATTGTCAGGCCGAGGCCTTTTCCCCGCACTGGAACTGGTTTTTGATTTACCCATATTAGGGTTCACCGTATCGTCGGTTTCCAACGCGAACACACAAACTTACGAACGAACGCACAAAACGAACGGAGCAAAAATAAACTACTGTACTGCTCAACAAGCTAGCAGAATCTATGAGCGGCTTCGGCTGAAACAGGCTCTTATATAGGCCAAATAGCATATTTTAAATTGCAAGGTATATGATTCTGTCGACCGTGCTTGGGAAGCAATCATATAACGACCAATCAGAGGTCGAATTTTTAGTTTTGACAAGGCTTGACTATTTTCAATAGCACAATAGTTGAAAAATAAAATTACAATTATCTTCATTTGGGCAGAATTTAATATGTGATTTTACAATCTATTGCTGCAAGAACGAAGGAAATCCATCGAATACTAACCGATTTATTAGCATTTGAAATTGGACATATTTTTCACTTTTTTTGCTTTTAGATTTCCATTTCACATCCCTGTGTAGCCGATTCCAGTTGACATTACCTTTTCCATGACGTCTCTATCACCAGAAAACGCAAAAAATAAAGGCTACTAGAACAAATACTAGTACTATATGAAGTATTATATAACTTCATGAAAGCAAGCCAACTTGTTAAACTGAAGATGCAAAATACATATCGAGTACCACTCAAGCATGGAAAAGTTCACTCACTAGCAATATTTCATGCAAATGTGTTCTTTGATTCATCAGGTATCGTTCAATTGTTTCCACTCGCGTACAAGTTTTCCATAGAAACGCTGCTGATTGTTTTTCGCCTCTAAAAGTTCCGAATACCATAGAAGGAGACTGAATGATTCAAACACGATAGTATTTATTGTATCCAAGTTCACTTGCATTCAACATTATCGCGAGAAGCTTTGAGATATTATCGCCAGTGATACAAAATTATTAAACCAAATGAACGTTAGATTGCGTTCAATTGTTTGCTTGCCGGAGCAAATAGGTCAATTTAGCCCACCACTGCATGGGCTTAGTTCGTAAACAACTATCTGGCATCTCTTTCTTACTTGCGTAGAAAACCGCAATGGTTTCTTTTTTCCTGGGTAGATCTGCACTGACCCAGTGGAATAAAGAAATTCGCGCATTCGTGGGTCGAAAATCGCCATAACAAGGCGCATGCGCAAATGTGTTGCTATGACAATATTAATTCAGCACATGCGCAAATGTGTTGTTATGTACAGTACAACTAGATCGAGAATCGCTTTTGTCAGTGGCACTTTCAAATAATTATAAATTGATTATAAAATGCAATGTACAACCTTTCTAGATGGACTGTTTCTGTTGCTTCAATATCAAAGTTGTTTTCGCATAGTTTCAACGTTATCTAGACTCAAAACATAACAAAGCTAGAAAACATTGTTAGATATACGGTAACATAAAATGAAATGATACTGGCTGCATTGCAAGCGTTTTGTTTATCTTTTCATGACACATTTTGACCCACCTCGAATAGTTTTATTGAAATCGTTAAAATAATTTTAATAACAATTTGATCAATTTAGCGTTGGCTGCTGAATACTAAAACCGGGGGCGGGACACGAGGCATATGGACGCTAGGCATATGGATGTTAGGCATAGTATGCTAGGCATACAGACGCGAGGCATAATGGATGTGAGGCATAATGGATACGAGGCATACTGCCAAAAGGCATAACGGACGCGAGGCCGAATGGACGCGAGGCCGAATGGACGCGAGGCCGAATGGACGTGAGGCCGAATGGACGCGAGGCCGAATGGACGCGAGGCCGAATGGATGCAAGGCCGAATGGACGCGAGGCCGAATGCGATGTACGTTAGGCATAGTATGCTGTACTACGATCGAATGAGATCCAATTATGTAGTTCAGGTGTTAATATATTCGTAAAGAGTTTAAGTTGAGTATAATACTTTTCATGAAATCATGCGGCGAAGACGCATAAACGAGGGCAAGGAAACGAGGCGGCACTAAGCCGCCGTGGTTTCCGCAGTCCGAGCCGGCCGCCTACCCGCCGTCGGAAGCGGCGGCCTCTCGCACCCAAACAACTGATCTACTGGTTTACTAGGTCTACTCAAACAGAGTTTTCTTCCCTTAGTTAAGTCCGAACGAGCGGTAGCGAGTAAGGACAGCATTCGCCCGAACAACGAGTCGGTCGAAGGCCGCGAGTGTATTGCTTTCCAAATGACACTTTGAAGCGAAATACATGTTATTTAAAGAGGACTGTGATGATGATGACGATAATAACATATTCCGCATCACTTTCCCTTGGCCTTGTGTCCTTTCGGCCTTGTATCCATTCAGCCTCGCGACCATTCGGCCTCGCGTCCATTTGGCCTCGCGTCCATTCGGCCTCGCGTCCATTCGGCCTCGCGTCCATTCGGCCTCGCGTCCGTTCGGCCTCGCGTCCGTTCGGCCTCGCGTCCATTCGGCCTCGCGTCCATATGCCTCGTGTCCGTATGCCTGCCGTCCATTATGCCTAGCATCCATATGCCTCGTGTCCGTATGCCTGCCGTCCATTATGCCTAGCGTACTATGCCTCGCGTCCGTATGCCTCGCGTCTGTATGCTTAACGGGGTGTCATCACTAAAACCAACAATAAGGAAAGCACTTTGCAGGTACGTAGTATTGTTATTAGGCGTGTAATATTGAAGTGGTGCGGCTGCCCCGGTTGGGCATTTTATATACAGTTTTTCTGATAGTACATCTGGAAGACAACTTGAAGACAAGTGCCATTTATTGTTTGTTGAGCTCATATTATTGAAAAACATCTCCGATACCAGAAAAAACGAACTTATTTTTGAAGTGTGGTTGAATTACTGATGAAAAACAACTTCTCACAAATGTGGTATTCTAGGTTGTTTTCTATATTGTTTTGATAGCATCATAAACACAAGCACCGTCCTTTTTCATTTATTAGTTTACAAAACACAGCATAGGTTGCTATGAAATAACATCGCAAGAACAAGAATATAACAACACAAGTTTTTAATTGCGCTTATAGCACTCTTATATGATTACTGTCATTGGGAATTATTTTCTAACATGTTTTGTGTGTTACTTGGGGTGCCTTGAAGGCGAACGGCATCGTAAACTTAACGTTTATTGAATCCTACCATGGATCGATTCATGTACATTGACAATTTTAAGCACAGTGCGATAGAACTGGGTTATGGATCCGATTTCCACTTCGTTCAAGATAATGATCCGAAAAATTCGTCAAAACTAATCAAGGAATGGCTGCTCTACAACGTTCAATCTATACTTCCACATTCTCCCCAATCACCAGACCTTAATCTCATAGAAAATTTGTGAGGTCATCTTGAGAGAAACAACCGAGAACATACGATCTGAAACCAAAAGGTTTTGATGAAACAATGGCATGAAATTTCGTCTGCTACAACTCGAAGGAATTTTAGCAAACGGGTAGTTATACC
Source organism: Wyeomyia smithii (assembly GCF_029784165.1). Taxonomy (NCBI): domain Eukaryota; kingdom Metazoa; phylum Arthropoda; class Insecta; order Diptera; family Culicidae; genus Wyeomyia; species Wyeomyia smithii. The sequence continues at coordinate 11,639,276 of NC_073694.1, forward strand.
GAGTACAGGGCGGCGAAAAAATGTTCAACATGAAGTTCCCTGATTTTACCTGAAATTCCATTTAATTTTCCTGGTATTTTTCAGCATTCCGCTCAAAAAAAGTGCAACGTAGATTAACGCAACTCTGGAATCCCAGTGAAAAAAGTATTCAATCGGATATGGAACCGAAACGTAGAGGTCCCTAAATAGCCTTTTATGCTGAAAAGCCCAAATTAACGGACTTCGAAAAAATCACTATGATCAGAGCCGGATTTACGATTGTGGGGGCCCGGGGCCCAGTTTACAGTTGGGGCCCCAGAATAAAACAAACCCGTTTTTTTATCGTACGAGTTAAAAACACTTATTTCTCATTGAAAAGTTACCAAAAATTTGCTAGAATTTTTTCTTACGAGTTTTTTTTTGCAGAGAACTTATTGATTGAATAATCAACATTCAGCTCCTTCAGAATATTGTACTCTCAACTTAACAATGCTAAGTTTGACAGCCTTTCACTCTTCATAGTCGTACGCAACCTATTTTCAATCAGTTTCATCTTCGATAAAGATCTTTCTCCAGTTGCGTTCGAGATCATTAGGCTCAAATAAAAAAATGTATGCAACTGCTCGAAATCCGGAATTTTTTGCTTGATATCTGAAAAATAAAAACCTACCGCAATTCGAAAAAAAATGCGATCCGCAAGCAAAAATTTGCACACAATTTGAGAAAGACTGCGCAAATATAAGGCTACGCTGGCAATAATCTACAGAACCTAGGAAAAAACTAGGGGTAAGCGGGGTAAGACCGCCCCCTTGAGCAATTCTGTTTATAGAAAAAAAGTTGCGGCTGCAATTTCATTTTTTCTTCGCTAAGAGGTTCTTCTATTCAATACCCGCATTTAAAAAATAAGAACTGAAATATTTTTGTTTATTTTCCAGTTTTTTTTTCAATTTTTAAAAATTCATTGAAAATGTGCAGATCTTTTTCATGCGGGGTAAGCCCGCCCACCAGCGGGGTAAGATCGGCCACCATTTTTTGAGGATAAACAATATTTTTAGGGCCGAAACGGTTGATTTTATCGGTATAGTGTCTCTGACAAAGTTGTGGATGGTATTTTTTTCTTTTTAAATAAAATATACACTGTGAAAAATCTGAAAAAAAAAATTCCAAGTTTCAACTTATTTTGTTTTCTGATTATTCAAGTTCAGATCAATGTTTAGGTAACTTTTTTGGTTTTCAAAATAAATAGATTTTTCAGAATTGGGGGTTTTCAAGATATTGAATTCATAATATACCTATCTTTAAGCTAAAATTTAAAACTCATCAAACCTGTCTGTATAATTCTTTTGAAGACTTATTATGTATAGAAAAATACTAATAATTATTCTTTCGTTTATTTATATTTTCAATTTTCTATGTTTTTTTTTTTTTTTTTGAAGAACAAAATTATCAACGACTCTATACACCAAACAAACCGTCAAAAAAAAATTCTTCACATAAATTTAGCTATTAATATTTCTATTACTCCATGATCCAACAACCATAAAATTTTAGCTTACCTTTTGTAGATTTTACAGGCAAAAACTTATTTTTTCAAATAAATTTGAAAAAAAATATATTTTCAATTCTATTTTTATATCTTTTCTTTAAATTTTTTTAGAGTGTGTATTTTTTTCGGAAGTAAAAAACTACTATTTTCAATTCTGCCGGAGACGTCATACCAATCAAACAAACCGTCATGTCTCTAAAATTATTTTGGTTCATTAACACCATTTTCACACAGGTTTACTTTTTTCAAAAATAAGTCTTGTTAAAATATATTACTAGAAAAGCTTCAACCAAATCGAAAATGGTTGATTAACATCGATGTCTTATGTGGCTTGAAGTTGCTTTACCGATCCTGTAAATATTCCCTTTGTAGTGTCGAGGCATTTGGGTTTTGAAGTAAAACAACAAGCAGTTGGATACGTGGCGGTTTTACCCCTTGTATAGTGGGCGACTTTACCCCCAGTGGAACATTTTCATATTTGACCTAAAAAGTAGTCAAAATTACAAGATTACTCACGGCCTTCGATATTCCCGAAAAAAGATAGATTCAGGCAAGCGATTAAACGTATATTCACGAACAAAACAATAGATTTGTAGACTGAAAAACCTTAAGTCCCGTCCCGCAAAACAATAGCGCATTGACTGGTTGCCAGCTGAAAGGTTGTTTTTGATTATTTCTGCGACCGTTCGCGCACTATCAAAACAGAAACAGTGTATGTTTGCTTTCTATCAAATTTGTGCAGCATATTGCGCTTCTGTGACATTATTTCTTTGCAATGTAAAATTAGTGTCCTCACACTGATCACTATTAGGTTGCATAGCATTGAATTTTACAGACACCAGGAACTGATCGACCAACTTTATCGAATCGGCAACATCGTCAAGTTGCTCCTGCGCTAACCCCACACAAGCCACAAATCGCTGATCGTACTTGCTCCCAAACTGGAAGTTTTCCTTGGCATGTGACAACTGCCGTTCCGCAGATATAAGCTTGTCTCTAGCCTGTTCGTACTGTTGCTGCTGTTCAAGCTGCTTCGCTTCTCCGAGCAGCCGAACTCCGTCCTGTTGCGACTTGATGCCCTCATTGAACAGCTGATTCCCGTCGATCTTCAAATTGCAGGCGTTACTCAGTCTCAAAATCTCGCCATCGCTTGCAGCGAGCAGCTTAGCTTTTTGCAATAAATCATTCGCTTGTTGAAATTTGCTCAGCGCAACTTCGGCACGACCGGCGTTCTCCGCTTGCCACGCATCGTCCCACGCTTTCTCGGCAATCATTTGCAAACATTTCGCTTGTTTCGTTCGATATTTGTTACGTTCGCTTTCAAGCGTAGATTTGTCGTACGCTTTCTGGTACTTTCCTCGAGCGTCCGAATATTTGTGCTGTCCGAATAATGCATCCGCTTCTGTACAAAAACCTTGAGCTTGCAGTTCCGTTCGGCTTCGGTTTATGTTCGCTTTGTAGGTCATATATTGCGTTCGAATTTGACAATTATCGTAAGCCTCTTGATATTTGCTTCGAGCTTCACTAAATTGTCCTTGTCGAAACAATAGGTCTCCTTCGGTATTCAAGGCGGCCGCCATCATCTCTCGACTGGCCTCATCTCTTCTGATCTTGAAGGTTCCACTTCTATTGTAACCACTTGTACAGGTATCACAAGCCTGACTAAATTTATCATAGGCTTCTTTGTACTTTCCTTGATTAAACATTTCTATACCTTCCTGAAACAGACGATCGGCTAGTTTACATTTTTCGTACGCTGTACAAAAACCTTGAGCTTGCAGTTCCGTTCGGCTTCGGTTTATGTTCGCTTTGTAGGTCATATATTGCGTTCGAATTTGACAATTATCGTAAGCCTCTTGATATTTGCTTCGAGCTTCACTAAATTGTCCTTGTCGAAACAATAGGTCTCCTTCGGTATTCAAGGCGGCCGCCATCATCTCTCGACTGGCCTCATCTTTTCTGATCTTGAAGGTTCCACTTATATTGTAACCACTTGTACAGGTATCACAAGCCTGACTAAATTTATCATAGGCTTCTTTGTACTTTCCTTGATTAAACATTTCTATACCTTCCTGAAACAGACGATCGGCTAGTTTACATTTTTCGTACGCTTCCGCCGCTTTGTTCCTGTTCGTTTTGTATCTACTGCGAGCAGCATCGATTTTTGATTTATCGAAAGCTTGCTGATACTTCTGGACAGCACCACTGAAGTTGCTTCGACTGTACAACGCATCTCCTTCACTGTTCAGCTTGGTAGCATCAAGCTCCCGCTTAGCTGCGTCGCTACTCAACTGGAATCCAGCTTTTTTCTGGTAAGTCTTCGTACATGTGCTGCAAGCCTGGTGGTACTTTTCATGGGCTTCACTGTATTTACCCTGCGCGTATAACGTATCTCCCTCCCGGTTCAGTTGATCGGCTTGTGAGTTTCTTCGCGCCTCGTCTGCAAACTGGGCTCTTTCAATGTTTGCCCCATATATTGCACGTTCCTGACTAACTTTGGACACGTCATGTGCTTGCTTGTATTTACTTCGTGCTTCACTGAACATTCCCTGATTGTACAATCTATTTCCTTCGGCGTTCAAATCAGCGGCTTTCATCTCTGATTCAGCTGAATCCATGTTGCCTTTGAATTTTGCTTCCTGGTTATAACCGCTGATACACAAATTGTAAGCTTTCTTGTATTTCTCGAAAGCCTCTCTATATTGTCTTCGGCTTTTGTACAAATCATCTCCTTCACTGTTCAATCGATCCGCTTGTTGATTCATCTCCTGATTCTTAGCTTTCTCTCTGTTCGACTTATACATCTCTTTTGCAATGTCTATCTTCGACCGATCAAAAGCTTGCTGGTATTTATCTCGTGCTTCACTAAACATGCCCCGATTGTACAATCGATTTCCTTCGGTATTCAAATTGGCGGCTTTCATCTCTGATTCCGCTAAATCCATGTTACTTTTAAATCGAGCCTCTTGCCTATAACCTCTGGTACATGAATTGTAAGCTTGCTTGTATTTTTCGTAAGCACCTTGGTATTTTCTTCGATTTTTAAACAAATCATCTCCTTCACTGTTCAATTGATCCGCTTGTTGATTCATCTCCTGATTCTTAGCTCTCTCTCTGTTCGACTTATACGTCTCTTTTGCAATGTCTATCTTCGACCGATCAAAAGCTTGCTGGTATTTATCTCGTGCTTCACTAAACATTTCCTGATTGTACAATCTATTTCCTTCGGCATTTAAATCAGCGGCCTCCATCTCAGATTTAGCTGAGTTCATGTTATTTTTGAATCTAGCCTCTCCGCTATATCCATCAGTACATAAGTCGTAAGCCATTTTGTACTTCTGGTAAGCCTCTCGATATTGTCTTCGATTTTGAAACAAATCATCTCCTTCACTGTTCAGTAAATCTGCTTGTTGATTTTTCTCCTGGTTCTTGGCTCTCTCTATGTTCGATATATAAGTCTCTTTCGCAACGGCTTCCTTCGTCAGGTCACACGCCTGATGGTATTTACTTTGTGCTTCTTCAAACTTTCCCTGATTGTACAATCTATTTCCTTCGGCATTTAAATCAGCGGCCTCCATCTCAGATTTAGCTGAGTTCATGTTATTTTTGAATCTAGCCTCTCCACTATATCCAACAGTACATAAGTCGTAAGCCATTTTGTACTTCTGGTAAGCCTCTCGATATTGTCTTCGATTTTTAAACAAATCATCTCCTTCCCTGTTCAGTCGATCCGCTTGTTGATTTTTATGCTGAATCTTAGCTTCCTCCATGTGTGAGTTGTAGGTCTTTTTTGCGACGGCTTCCCTCGACAAGTCGTACGCCTGTTGGTATCTGTCTTGTGCTTCCCTAAACATTCCCTGACGGTACAGTCTATTTCCTTCTGCATATAAATTCGCAGCTTCCATCTCTTGTTTGGCTTTATCCCGGCTAGATTTGAATCGTGCCTCATGGTGATACCCACTAGTGCACATAGCATAAGCTTGACTGTATTTTTCATACGCCTCACGATACTTTCCTTGTCCCCATAAGACGTTGCCCTCTGCCTCCAACTCATCCGCTTGTCGATTTTTACTCCGATTTTCTTCTGCCTGACCAGACGATATTTCCTGACCACTATCCTCGTCAAAATAACGTGTTGCCCGTGTAGTACAGAACTCTCCATCGTTAAAAGCCTGATCCCCGATGTACACCAGTCCCGGAACAACCGTGAGCCCTCCCAGGATGGCGAACGTTGTCGTGATGTCAATGTAGAAATAGATTTTAACGACTCCATACTCAGTATGACGGCTGTACTCTTTAACTTCGTGGGCGACGTTGCACCGGCCATTCAGAGCCTGTTTGGAAAATCTGTCTATGTCTCTCATGTCACCTCTTGTGTGAGATTTATTTCCAATTTGGGGCTGAAAGAAATTGAAAAAAAAAACCTTGATCACAATTGTAAGAAGCAACGTAAACGAAAGAGGGCCTATATTTACTCCATGAAACACCCCGATATACGTTGGTAGGTAAAAAACGTGATTACATTACAATCATCAATCGAATCGACAATAAAATTGTTGTTGTCAACTTACTTGAAACCAGAAACGTGCCTTTGCTATACCGTCTGACCACCCATCGCTCCACTACCGCTAAGAACGTATGCGTTACTCAATTTTAAACATTTATAAATAATGAGTTCTTTCGAAAACAGTGGTTATTTATCCACTTCATCAGACACTTTCCATTCTTCTGAACTAATGAACTGCGTGTAGAGAAAGAGAGAAAGGAAAAAATTGACCAAAGAGAGAGGAAGATTGAGATAGAGAGAAATGAAAATAGAATAATGCGGTGCGGTTGTGGTGTAATTTTTTTTTTTTTTTTTGAAAACTTCTTCTTTGTGAGTAATCATAACATTAATCATAACATAATCATTACATTGAACGACTATTTCTCAAAAGCAAAATATGTTGTAATCTTGCAATCAGTATCTGCTGAATGGATATTCAATACATTTCATAAGTATAATGAACAAACAGGAAAACAGGAGAAAAAATAAGAGAAAGAAAAGGTAAGAAATAAAGAGAAAGAGATAGTCAAAAAAGAGAGAGAAATAAATTGATCGAATAAGGAACACACGGGAAGAGAGAGGAGTAGAAAGGAAAAAAAAATAGCAAGCAAGAAAGGAAAAAAAATAGCGCGAAGAAAAGAAGAGCGAGAGAGAAGGAGAGAGAGAGAGAGAAGGAGAGAGAGAGAGAGAGAGAGAGAGAAGGAGAGAGAAAGAGAAGGAGAGAGAGAGAGAAGGAGAGAGAGATAGAGAGAGAGAAGGAGAGAGAGAAGGAGAGCGAGAGAGAAGGAGAGAGAGAAAGAGAGAAGGAGAGAGAGAGAGAGAGAGAGAGAGAAGGAGAGAGAAAGAGAGAGAGAGAGAGAGAGAGAGAGAGAGAGAGAGAGAGAGAGAGAGAGAGAGAGAGAGAGAGAGAGAGAGAGAGAGAGAGAGAGAGAGAGAGAGAGAGAGAGAGATAGGGGGGAGATGAGGAGAGAGATGGAAAGAAAGAACGAGAAATATAAAGAAAGAAAGTGAGGTAGAAGGAAAGAGAAAGTTATATAAAGAAAGAGAGGGAGATAGAAAAAAGAGAAAGATATCAAAAGCAAGAAAGGGCGATAGAAGGGTAAGAGAAAAGAAGAAAGCGAAGGAAAGAGAGGGAATTGGAAAGAATTGGAAAGAAAAACAAAAAATGGAAAAAAATAACATTAAAGAAAATTAAAAAGGTTAACCAAGAAAGAAACATGTGAAAAGAAAACTGAGGAGGGTAAATAGAAGGTAGATTCCAAGCGAAAAAAAAACGCAAGCGAATACAGAATAAATTAGAAACAAAAAAAAATAATACTAACAAGCAACTAAGAAGCAAAAAATATTTGAAAATTAGAAATAATAAAAAAAAATTTCGAGAATTATAGCAATTGTATATGTTTTACATGTAAAAACACACAGATTTTTTTTTTTTGGTTATTTCACATAAAACCAACAGAATTATGATGAATACTATATAAAACTGAAATGAATATTTACAGCTTTCCATCCGTGTGCGTACTCGGCGTTAGCCAGCCCCTGTTTCCGTGTGTGAACTGTGGCGTTCTAATCTTTTCGCGGCTGGTTGATTGGTTAAGCATAGCAGAGCCGACAAGCAGTTGCTGGGAGTTCTATTGCAGAGTTGCGAGCGGCTGTGCGCTTGGAGAGAGAGGGGTGCGAATCTTTTACATAGCTCCCGCTTGCGGTGCCTGATCAACAAAATCAACTATAATCGGACTCGATTATCCGGAGACTCGATTATCCGGAATTTTATTTTTTTGGTGTTCGTTTTCAATTTTTATTCCGAAATGTTGTCTTTACCATCCCTTCTAGCATATTTGTTACCATTCAAATCATTTCCAGCAAGTTTAGGACATGTTCAAATCAAGTGAAAATAATCAATGTACAATTTTTTTTTTTGCTTCTCAAGATTTTTCCCATTTTCGCCTCAAAAATAACTTCTGGTTACGCCACTGCACCATACAAATAAATTAAATAAAAGAAATATTTATTTTATGTTCGTTAATCGTAAAATTTCAGTATTTTTTGTGTGATTCGATTATCCGGAAAACTCGATTATTCGGAATGAAAATTTTTTTGATGTTCCGGATAATCGAGTCCGACCTGTATCAGGTTTTTTTAAGTAGGTGAAGAGTTAGCACTCTTGAACCGTTATGTTCAAGACTCCGCACATCTTAAACCTCATTAAAAGGCAACTTCGGTAGCATTAGTTTTTCTATAGTAACAAGAAGGAGTCAATGTAGGGGGGTGGAAATTTTTTACCCCTTACACGCTCGACGGGGTACCAGGGTACCCACAAATAGAAATTCTTGTAACTTTGACAAGTTTCATCCGATGTCGATAATTTTAGCACATTTACATCATCTGACAGTTGTCCTTATGAATTGAAAGATAAAAAGAACAAAGCCTAGCAATATGTGCGCTGATTCGCCGAAGTTGCAAAATTGTTCATCACTTGTGAAAGTTCTGATCATGTACGCAGCAGGCTTGAAGTAACCGTAGCTCGTACGGTGGAACGGATTTTTGTAGCATTGAAGTTGACATGCGTTGTGAAGTTCGAAAATTAATTGTAGACAGCAATTTCGGAGGATCTATTTCGTCATTTAGAACTTAAGCAACGAATAATGCCTGCTGTATCTTGCGGCGTATCAAGTCCAAGCAAACGACAGCGATCAGGATAAGGAGGGAGATTAGCTGGATCACGCCAGGGTAAATTTCTTAAGATCAAACGGAAAAATCTTCTCTGCACACGCTCCTATCTAAAACTCCAAGATAGCTGATACGGTTTCCAAACCACGCATGCATTTTCTAGTATGTGAAGTACCAACGAGCAAAATAACGCTCTCAAGCAATGGGGGTCCTTGAATTCACGTCCGATTTTTGCGAGAAAAAACCGAATTATCTAGTGGCTTTAGAAACTATCGCCGTACGGTGACTCTCAAAAGTCAATCTTCGGTCCAAGATAACGCCAAGATCGTTTACGCGATCGACTCTTTTCAACTGATGCGCGTCAATGACGTACGTAAAAACTATCGGTGATTGAGGCCGGTGAAATGTGATCACTTCACATTTAGCTGTGCTCAGTGCCAAGGCATTTAGTTTACACCACGTCACAAAGCAGTAGCGACTGTAAACGGTAACAATCTTCGATGTTACGAATCGTCAAATAAATTTTTAAATCATCGACGTAAACAATTCTGCAGGTGCCAGCAGCGTCGTTAAAAAAATTTTTGGAAAAGTAGTGGCCCAAAATTACTGCCCTGCGGTACACCAGATTTGTTCGTAAAGGAAGCTGACGTGACGATACGTGGTAAATCTAATATTTCGAGATATTTGCTCTAGCAAAATACGATGGTCGATACGATCATCAAAAGCAGCTTTCAGATCAGTATAAATAACATCAACATACGCTTACACCAACGATCGATTAAATATTCAGCAGAATGAGGATTTAAATTTTTTTTTGCAGCTGTGAAAATCATTTGCGGTGTAATTTCGAAAATGTCGAGATCAATGAGATCAGCAGGAACATTGGCAGCGGCGCGACTTGCTTGTTTATTGAAAACAGAATCTGAAGCAAATACCGGAGAAAAAATTGGTGAATAGCACGCAAGACTCGAACGTTGAGTTGGAATTTACAAAATACCCAAAACTTTTTTGGACTTCTCCGGAAGTCAGTTTGTACCTTCATAACGTAAGATTTATAGAGGCTTGAGTTCAACTTTATATATTCCGAAACTGAGAAATTTTATGAATATTTGAACAAAATGTTTCAATTATTTATTGAATGTTTATAAAGTTAACTTCACAGACCATTTTTATGATTTTGGGTGTTTGGTGATATGCCCTTACAACGGTATTTTTCTGGGACAGATTCCACCGGCGCTTCTAGTGGCCATAGAAACAATTAAAAAAAAGCAACAACGTGGTATTTACCAAATACCATCGAATATGAGTATTTCCGGTTGCCTTAATGAATTGAAGAGACCTGAAACCGACACCAGACGAACCAGACGTCACCACCTCGAATTTCAGAATACTGTGTGAACTTGATTTCCGGGCTATGGACTGGTCAACACAGGGGCACTTCCAAAGGTTCAACCGGAAAAAATGAATGATTATAACTGTTCAACCATTCTTGTGAATTTTGGTGTCCCTCTTTGTCCTTAAAACGAACTGTAATATTCAGACCAGCAATGTTATATGCTGTCATCTGGACAAGTTGTTGTGTAAACATGAAGAATGTGTTTCACAGTAAAGTTATTCGTTTTTGCCTTCCGAGTTACACCAGAACTGCATTTTTTTCTGACCCGCTCTAAAAAGTGTAGTGTGCAAATTTTTAGCTGCAGAAACGGGTGTATCGCAGCATGATGTAGCGTACTGGAGGGTAATTTCGGCATGCTGGTAAATTGGGCCTATGTCTCAGTATTTGCCTAGCATCTACGTTCACGAGAAACATTACACAAAATGTACCATAGATAATCATATTTTTGAACAACGGCTAGCTAATTTAATATTTTTTGGTGAAAAAAAAACCATAAGTTGAGCCTTTTTCATGCAATTGTTACACTAACCTTTTTTTTCTGCCTGACTTCAAGCCTCGCCTAATTCGGCCGAATAAATACCATCCACCGCTTACACTAAAAGACATCTCGTTCACCAATTTTCCGATGCAAAATTTTTCGAATTTATCCACTGAATGAACAAAAATTTTCATTGTATATCTTTTTATAACACTTATTCTACCAAAAAATTATACATTCTGCTCACATTTCTGCTTATTTTCGAAAAAAACACGATAAATTTGCCTGGTTCTCTGAAAATATTCGCGATTGTAATTTCGGCACAGTCTTATTTTCGAACACAATTCACACTACTACATTTATACATCCAGAGCTGCTAGTTTTAATTTCATCATTTTGACTAAAATCCCTAATACTGAACAGCTTTCGTCTACCAACTGGCACCCAGGCTAAAACACATACACGCTAATTGGCTTACACCCTTTTGCAAATTCAGGCAATTATTTTTGACAGGTGTTGTAGAATAAGAACACAGATACGTAAAGCTGTTGTTTTGTTTGCTTGTACAGGTACCGAAGTGTCTTTATAGTATCGAAAACATATTTCTAATAGTTAATTAGGTTGTATAAATGGACACGGCTATGAATCGCACGACGAGCCGCTGCAAAATCGTGCAGGCACCGCCAAAGAAATTGGCAATCGAGCCGGCTCTGCTAATGGATTTGTCGCTGAGAAAAAAATTCTGTTGTGAATGCTTCACATTTGGAACCAGCACCCGTTTTGAACAATCCGCAGCGTGATTTGCAGTCATCTGTGTTGACGGAATGTGACCCGCTGCTGTCGCAAATATCTCAATGTTTTGAATCACTACTTTATAATAACAATACAGGTGAGTTTATATACTGAATAATCTCTGTAGTCTGTATGTAAGTTACCTAGTTCGATTTGAATGAAGAAAAAACAAAACTCAGTCGTGCAGACGACGGTTTAGCTTTCATACATTGATTACATAGATTTCTTTTATATTATAGTGCTAAATACAGATATATTTATACTGAGTTGGTTTTCAGGAAAACAGACTCATCAACGATACAGTCAGATGCATTTGAATAGCGTCGTGGAAAAGGTTCGCTGTAAGACTTTAACTGTGTATAAAGCTTGGAAGTCTTTCGGCATCCCACGAACTACAATACAATATCGTCTCAGCGACAATTATAAACATAAGGGTTCAAGAGGTCCCAGAACAGTGTTTACTGTAGAGGAAGAAAATAAAATTGCCAACTGGTTGCTGGAGATGCAACGAAAAGGGTTTCCTGTTACCGTTGATAATTTGAAACATAAAATATCCAGCTACTTAGAATCAAACCCCAGACCAAATCTATTTCGGAAAAATGTTCCAGGTAATGATAAACAAATTTGTTCACTTGAGAAGATAACATATTGCGATAGGGGTTCTTTTATTTGTAGTCTCGTATCGTGTGATATAAAAAAAAGAGACAGGAAGAATAAATATTTCTATCTTGCATTCACTTTTTCAGGGAAAAGCTGGGTTAAAGGTTTTTTTCAAAGGCACCCAGCGCTCACAATTAGGAAACCAGAAGCAGTAACGAAAGCCAGTGCATGCGTGACTGAAAAAGATATTAAAAATTGGTTTCAAACCGTACTTGATTATTTCACGGAACACAATTTGATAGATGCACTGAATGATGCCTCACGAGTCATTAATGGCGATGAAACAGGATTCCTATTGAATACATGTCCATCACGAGTTATTGCCAAAAAAGGAGACAAGAACATACCCATTATAGAGATTGCAACAACTAAAAAAAAACATTACTGTTTTGTACTGCTTTTCCGCCGATGGATATGCCTTTCCACCAGATGTTATCTTAGCATACCGGCGGCTGCCTAAGGATATTATACGTAGCTTTCCTGGTACTTGGGGACTCGACACTAGTGACAATGGATGGATGACTACCAAAAATTTCGTTCTTTGCATTAGAAAATTGATTTACCCATCGTTAGTAGAAAGGAAAGTGAAATTCCCTGTTATTTTTTTCATCGATGGCCATAAGAGTCATACGACATTTGAAGCCGCGGAAGCGTGCCTAGAACTCGGGATCGTGCTGGTAGCTTTACACCCTAACGCAACTAGAATCATACAGCCTGCTGATGTAGGCAATTTTGGACCATTGAAGAAAAGCTGGAACAGATGTGTGGAAAATGTCCGACAGCAAGGCCATGAAATAACGTTAAAAAAATTTGGACCAGTACTAGAGCAAGCCATGAGTGAGTCCTTAAAACAAACAACAATAATCAGTTCATTCCGTCGCTGTGGAATATTTCCATTCAACGCTAATGCTGTAGACTACAGTAAGTGTTTGGGAAAATCAGTTGATCGCGGTAACGGTATGAAATTACTATCATGTATATTTACTTTCACTCATGTCATGGATATATTTTCAGGTTCTTCTTTAAACTCTGAGCTTGGAATTTTTAATGACACTTTGCAAAATACTTCTCAACCTTCAACGTCGAATTCGTTGTGGCCAATAAATGAATCAGAGGAAACACATCAATCAGTGAAAGAAAGAGATTTGAATTTTTCGAGAGATTTTAAAGAAGAGGCCGCATATAAACTCATTCAAATTGAGCCTCAAAGCATAAAACAGGACCTCATTGCGGACGAAATTAGTAACAGCGAAACTATTAAAAATAGGCGCTTGTCGGAATTTTTATTAACACCACCAACTCCGACACGAAAAGGAAAACATATTAATTTTAAACAAAAGTCATATTCAATTTTAACAGCAGCAGAAAGGTTGACAGAGTTGCGAATTGAAGAAGAAGGGAAAAATGCAGAAATGAAAAAAAAGCCGAAGCGGTCGCGAAAAGAGCAGCACTGAAGGCAGAGAAAATGCAACAGAAGAAAATCAAGGACGAAGAAAAAGCTCTGAAAGTGAAGGAGAAGGAACGGATTCAAGAGTTAAAGGAACAGCAAAACAATAGCAAAAAAGAAATGAGAAAAGGTGGATGTAAAACTAATCACCATACCCAACACCCAATTAGTTTGAAAGTTATAAGATAAGTATTTGGAAAAGAAAAAATTTAAGATAGGGAGATTTAAGAGTTTTTCTTTTACAACATTTTCATACAAAAAAATAGAATTTGTTATGAAATTGTATATCGTGTCCTATGTGGCAACAAGATGTTTATCAGACGCTAGACTCGTAGTAATTGGTTCGAAGAACTCTGAGAAGGGTAAACCAGAATGGTGACAATAGCATAAGCTTGCGAAAACGCTCAGTTTAACGAAATGTGTTGAGTATATAATAAGTAACTCGGCCCATATCAGATATATCATAGTGGGTACTATGCTTTTTAAGAGGCAAAAGTAAAACTATCCAGAATACATTTATTGTTTGGCTTTCGATTCATTTTCAACAACACTTGTCGTTTATAAAAAATTAATAAAAAATCTTTTAAATTGATTGTGACTTATTCGTGTAAAATTACTCTCCTAATTTGGTTATAAAATTATGAACAACATTTATTATTCTCGTTGTTCACAATAAAAAGATGATAGCTCATTTAAAAAATACGAACGCTGTTGAAAAAGCGGATTTTATTCTAATTTATCATACATTAATTTTCTTGCCAAACTAAATGGAGAAAAGAATAAAATATCTTGTGAATGGTGAAGAAAAAAATATCAGATTCGGAACAAAGATGTAGAACAGAAAGTAAGAACGTTATTTTTTATCGAACCAGAAATTGAAAACAAGAATTTAAAAATCAAGTTAGACCCTTTTCATATTTTTGTAACACACTTCATTACATGTCCATGTGTTGGTTATGTTTTTATTTGAAATTAGCCAATCATAACCATGCCGGAAATAGGATCGAAACAGAACCGAAAATAGATTTTTAAGACCGAAAATAAACGCTTGGAGTAGTTTGCTTTCTGTGGATATAGTTTAATTTTGAAAACGTCTGGCAATTTTCGAAATACATTTACTTATTCACAGATTGTTCGTGAATAAGGTGATGTGAAACACGTTACTATTGAATTGACAATTAGTTTTGTGTTGCCTAAAATAATTCAACGCTTCGCCTAATAGGCCGAAAATAGGTCTTTTACCCTACATGAATTTGTTGTCTACCACACCGATACCGATAGCGATTTGTTAAAAGGATTTTTCACGATTTCAAACGTTATCTTCACTAAACGAAACACTCCGCAAATAAGTATCAATGAAAACCACTTAAAGCAAAATTTCAATACTTACACAAGATTATCAAAATACCGCTACACATTGATACACAGCTTGAACGTTGAAAAGAAAACTTTTTAGCTACACTTCTGCAATCAGTTTCATCTACGATTGATTTTTGTTTAAACTAAAGAACCATTACTAAGACTCATTGATTCGAAAATGAAGTATTATCAGCACAGTTTGCCACTTTGAAACGATTAAGAAACGACGATAAAGGAGTTCTCCGAAATTGACCACCGAACGACAGCAGAGCATGCTTGCCTAAGTTTGTTTTGATTTAGTTAATTCCAAGAAGAGCACTGCGCCACTTGAGAGCGACCGCGCATGCGCAGTTGACAAGTGATAAAAATTCTCCCAACATTACTCACCCAGTAGCGTGCAGAGCGCTACAACGAAAGTGTGGCCAGTGTCGCAGAAAACTGATGTGCGATTCGATCGTAACTTAGTTTAGCTGTAGGTAGGAAGAAATCTGGCCCAAGCAAATCAGAATCGTAACGTTACCCAACTAACCGTCAAACAAACGTCCATCGGTTGGTTCCGCCATGCGATGGACGGCCGCACAACGCGTAACTCTTGGCTTGTTTGGTCCGATCGAACCAACCGACCGGGACAAGACGAAACAGTTGATTACACATACTGGTTTTTGAGTTTTGTTTTTGAATTCCGACAGGGCGGCTTACTGGTTAAGGTGTAATCAATCGTTCATCGATAGGACAGTAAAAAAAACGTAAAACATTACAGTGTGTGATCTAGTTAATTTGCACCAGAACTGAGCTGTTTTTGGCGTTGTTTCAGTCCTCTCCAGGCCAGTCGAATCACGATTGTTGACAGCTTTTCACTCGTAACCGGGAAACCAACTGTTGTTGTTGTATGCACGGCCTACTGAACTGCACAATGAAGTTCACTTCGTCGCGCCGGAAAAGAAAATGAACAAGTAACGATTCACCGCTCACGTGTAGCTAGAAACGTGCAGGACTGGCGATTAGAGGTCTCTCCGCTAACTTCCCTGTCCGTTGAATGAACAACCTAATCGGAAGTTGTTTGTTAATGTTGCATTTTTTTTGTCTCGATTTCAGAAAAATACGAAATATCCCGAATCGGATGATTGCGATTCGTTGCCACCGCCACCACCCCCGGAAGATGAGCCGCCTTACTTCGACGAGTTGCCGCCCCCGCTGCACCATCACCACAACCACTTGAGCCACCTGAACCAGCTGGATCTGGTCGGATCCAGTCCGACGGATAAGTTGTCCCGCAAGCACCGGTCCAACTCGGATAGCAGCCAGTCGAAGCAGCAGCAGTTGCGAGCCAACGGATTACAACAGCACAAGGCTCACCATCATCATCACCACCATCATCACCATCGGAACTCCAAGAGTAGCCGGGCCGATTCGGTTCTGTCGAGTGATTCCGATATACGGTTCACCCGGCGGAAGCTGGGCGACAATCAGAAGTGCGGCTGTGCGTTGATTGCCGGGTTTTTGCTGATACTGCTGTTTGCCGGTGTGGTCGTTTACGTGGGATGTAAGTAAAACAAGGAAACCATTGAAACTTTGAAACAGTTTACAATGTTTTAAAACGATTATATTGCTTGGTTCAGAATCCATTCGACAGTGTTTGCTAAAATTAAAGGGTAATATCCACCAAATGCTAAAAAAACAAGGCTTTTTTCATGATTTTTTCAAAGGACATTTGAGATGTTGGGTATATAAATAATATATGTGCAGCGATTGCCGTGAACCGCTTTTTTTTAAGTTCTTCCGCGGCGAGCAGTAGAAGTCGTGCCCAACGCCACCTATAACCGAAACAAAAATTCTTTCTTTACCTACATAAGTGTCGCTAGTGATGTACACATGATTATATTTTCATAATATTTCTTTGCAAAATGGCAACGGTTTGGAAAACAAATTCTTTTTCGACAAAAAAAAATCGACTTTAGTTGTTTAAAACTTTTGTTGTTGTTGATCAATCGCTAAAATCGTTTGTACTTCACAAGATAATCTAATAAAGAAGCTACAGTAAAATTTCAAGTAAATCGGATGTAAACTTTTTCTGTTCTACTGCTCGCCGATTTTGAAAACATGGTTTTGAGAAAAACGCGTTTAAAGTTTCAAAATGCTATAAATCTTAAGAATCGCAATAATAAAGCCCCTAATATTTTTTTTGTCTTCAGTCAGCTATCCCTGCGCCGTAAAGTTGTCCTTCCTGGGCTTTATTTTCCTCTTCCTTTTTGTTATCTGATGTGAGGCTGCGCCTAGCCTCTTTCGCGATATCGGACATGCGATGCTCAGCGACTTTGACGCGGTTGGCGTCCGATCCCACGCAAAACTCAAACTTTTTACTCATATTTAAATACTTTTGAAGATAACTCACAGTGGAAAAGTATTGAAAAGCTCGAAAAAAGAACATACACAACGAGAACGGCTGAACGACTAAACAAAGGGAAACTGTGAGTAAACCTATGCTGTAGAGACGCTATAACTGTCGAAGCTTAATGCAGCGACCTCTATACTTCAAATTTGAAACATGATAACGATCATAGGTAACTTCTGCTAGTTTACGAAGCCTTGAAATAAGAAGAAAAACGGGCATCTCCAAAAAAAAACGAAAAATGTTATTTTGGAGCATAAAACTTGTTCGGTAAAAATTTATTTAAACGAATTTTGAGCTTAGATCAGTACTTGGGCGATGTAGATTTTGATTCTAGGATAGTTTTAACATGATTTAAGCCAATAAAGAAATGACATAGAACAATTTTTTTTGTGGATTTTACCCCTTAATGATTGAGGTGACAAATAATGTGAAAATTAAAACAAGGGACCATTTTTCGTTCTTTTCAACTACGATTTTCATCCACCATTGAGAGTTTGAGAATTTTGAGATTCTATTTCATCGGTTTTTGGAATCTGTGATTTAAGATTTCAAAATTCTAGGATTCAACAATTTTTATAATCAGAAGTTTTAAATTTAAAATTTTAAAATTTTAGCATCTCCAAATTTTGAAGATTTGGCATTGCTGAATTTTTATGTCCTCGAAAATGAGGATTTATGGATTCTGGATTTTCAGCTCTCTAGTTTTTTTTGTAGTTATTTGTGTAAAAACTGAAAAAGCTGGTTTGAATTTTGGGATGAAATTCTATTTGCCAACAGAAAATTTGATTAAAAGATTTTAAGTTTTTATATATTCAAATTTTCAGACTATAAGACTGTAAAATTATCGATTTGTTGAATGTAAATTATTTTTTATGAAGCTATAATTGTAAGTGTATAAAGTTCAGGGCTTTTGGTAAAAGGATTTTCGCGGCCCCCTTGCTGGCCACGGACCCCTGGTTGGAAACCACTGCTCTACTATTATAAAATTCAAGGATCTCAAAATATGAGGATTTTGACATTTTCATTCATTATACTCTAAGAGATTTCATATTTGTAAGTTTTATCGCTTATTTTCAGGATTCCAGAATTTTTATATTTTACCCAGATTTTGAATATTTTTTAAATCGTGAACTACGGAATCTGTGGGTACTAAAATGCTAAATAGTTGGAATTTATAATATTCTCAAGCCAAAATTTCTTAGAATCAAATCTCTTGAATCCACAATTCATAAAATCTTAAATCTAGGAATTCTTTAGTAAAAAAAATTGAAACTTCTCGAAATGAAATAACCAAAAAATCATTGGTCCTAAGGTTCTAGATTCTTTCAATCCCAAAGTCATGAAATCATAAATCCCTAAATCCAAAATTTTCCGAAACCCCTTCAAATATAAAGGTCTTATACCAAAGACGTCATAAAAAATCTAAATCTATCTAGAATGTGGAGTGGCGCAATCCAAAAATTCTCTAATCCTGAATTCGTGAATTTTCAGAATCTTCGTATCCCAATTTGCAGAACTCCGAGAAAATATGTACCGTACTGCATCAAATTTCGAACACTTAAGCTATGATGTCACTTCTTGCACTAAAAAATCAACGAAAAATTAATTTTCTCGTCGACCTCAAAGGTTTAACATGTTGGTTATTTTATTTTTGTTGGAATTAAGTGCTATTTGTATAGATTCAAACAAGTTTTGCTCATTGAATTAACTGAAATTGAGAACTCGGCTTCGATTCAAATTCCGAACACTTCAATGTAATCACTAAGAGATAGATAGGCAAACCTCTCAAAACTGTCACTTTTTTTAAACGCCTGCTAGTTTCCTGGCAAGTGGTCCTACAGTGAAGAGCTATACATCACTGGGTAAAGGACATTCCAAGATACGGAATGGTATATAATAATCATACTTTTGATTACTTTAGCTATAATAGTTTGATTGTTGTTCCGAAGTATTCGAAGTTAAAGACTGTTCTAAATTTGAGTCCAAACGGTATTAGTGCCAAAATCCTGAAAATAATTAAATCAATAGAAAACTTTGGAAATCTAGAACCTGAACTCCAATGATCCAAAATTTAAAAATTCTGATTTTCAAGCTCAAAACCCCAAAAATATGTAAAAATACTTAGATTTATTAGTCCTCAAACCAAATACACCCGAAATTTTTAAAAGCAGAATCCAACAATAAAAACATTGGAATCCCTAAATTCAAATCCTAGATCGTGAGATCCTGAATCAAAACTCCTAAAATTTGAGCATCTCAAAATCATACTCAAACTATCTGACATTCTAAAATATAATAAAATTGTAAAGTCCTGTCGTATGTGTTGTAAATCGGCTTTTATTTCACTTAGTAACTCAATCCTTTATTTGAAATGATGTCCGAACCGTAAATGGATTGACAAAAAATGGAACTGTGAAAGTTAACTTAGGGCATCTTCAGCGGTGGTCTATTTTTGGAAAAATTTTATACTAGATTTACACCAGAAAAACCTGAATAGAACTTGCTAAAATAGACCAACTTCGCGTTTCTCGCACCAGTAATGTATATTTTATTGTTTTAAACCGCTGACATCTGTCACCCGTCAACAATTCAAAACCCAATGCTACAGTTTCCCATGAGACTCGTTATAATATAAAGTGCTCCATATTCAACAAACAGGAATTAAATAATCTTTACGCACATTAAATGATTACTTTGACAAGACACTTTATATCCACGGGACTATGGATTTAACGGTTTGAGCTAAACGTCAGTGACATTTCTCAGGAAGGATTGGTATGATCGAAAAATTATTGCTGCAAGTGGGCTTCGGAGGAAAAACATTTGATCGCGGAGATATTCGCCTTTCGTTTTCGTTCCATCTATTTCTTAGATCTTAAAATCTTGCAGTTCTACAAACTTGGGCTCGTTTCTGAGGATATTGTAACAAGCCTGCATTTTGAAAGTGTCTTCGGGGTACATTTTTCTGGCTTCTTGAGACTGATCGGTGTTGGTAGTTCCACTACAATTGAGGCAGTTAACGAAGGCTAGAAAGCCAACGTATGAGTGTAATCTTTCACGGCTTTTCAGAATTCTCCGTTTTGCTGGTCGGTTTCCTTGATGAAGTCTTTAGTTTTTTTCAGCCAAGAACGACAAAACTTTTCTTCCGAAAAACCACAAAAATGAATTGTGGAATTGATGTGAAAAATCTTTGTTTAGTTTATCCCACAATGCACGCTAAGCTTATATAGAAATACCTAAAAATGAGCTATTCAATTAAAATATGACATTTTACCTGTGTTATAGAACGATCTATTTCTTGTTCCAAAAAGTGACAAAAACATATCAAAACCTATATCAGTTCCAAAATTTTTCAGTTTAGATCTGGTATAAAACAAAACTTACAACACCAGTGCAGCAGTGAGTTTGAATTTGTTCCAAAAAAAATAAAACAAAACAACGATTTGGACCACCGCTGAAGATGCCCTTATGATGGTGAGCAGGAAAACATGATAAAAATTAATAGATGAAATTCGAACATTTACTGAAGAAGGATGGCAAACTTAACAAGTTACATAGACTGTCGAATATTGGTGAAATATCCTTAAATGCAAGCTATTTGAAACCCTAAAAATTCAATTTCGTCACTTCGAAATCTCGAAATCAAAAATATATTTCCATCCCAGATTCAGAACTTCTAAATTTCTAGAAACGAAAATTTTTTGAAACTCTAGACTGATCTTAATGGGATTTATGATTTCAGTTTTACATAATTCCAGAGCTTTGGATTTTGGATGCTTGTGTTTCACGTTTTTTAACATTCGAATTTACGGCTCAAAAGAATAGGGATTTTCGAAATTATTTCTTGTTTTAGATCTCAAGAGGTCTGAACTTCTAGATTCTAGAGTTTGTAGATTTGTAGATCTCATGATTCAATGATTTTATATTTTTTGAGTTACTGGCTTCAAAAACTAAAGTATCTTGGGATTTGGATTTCTGGCTTTCGAAATTCCAGCATTTTTGGGATTCAGGAATCATTTTCAAAATTGTATTAAGAACATTTTAAGGTTCGCTTTTATATTTTAAAAACTTCAGATTTTAAATTTAGAAGTATTTTACTATTTTAGGTTTGCTAAGTTCCTTTAATTGTATGAAAAGGATTTCGAGATTTGGGAATATTTTATTTTTTGTTCACTGATTATACCTGATTACTGATTTTCGTTTTTATTCGCAGGCGGTGAAGTTTTCTTCAAGAATTTCAGAGTTTACATGAATCATTAATTTTCTGCGTACTTGCTTAGGGGCCATCCACATTCCACGTGGATAGATTTTTAACGATTTTAACCCCCCCCCCCCTCTCCTTCCGTGGACAACTGCCCATATATTTTCTATAAAAATTTTATATGGACCATGCTCGAATGACATATCGCAGACAACGATCAACGGAAACCTGCTGTAGGTTACTCCATGCCGTTTATCGAGCCCTACTCTATCTGGTGGTGGAACTGTAGAATCTGACAGTGGAGTTGTGGATCACCTCCGAATGAGCGTTGCTGCCACACCGGTTACCCAGGGATCTGGGGATCTGTCCGTCAAGCACAAGGAAATAGAGGTGGAAGAAGAGAAAAAAGTCGTACGTTCTTACAGTTCCACAGTTCTTCTGTTACAGTCAAGAATATTCATTATCAATTTAATACTGGATAGACTATAATAATGTTAGACCTACAGTGGCGGAGGTAGTGATAAGTTCAATTATTCATAATTTATATACCACAAATCATAGGTATTTATGAAAATTTCTTAACCTGGTATATAACTTTGTTCGAGTTCGGCTACTTGCTCCGAATCAGACGTTGTTCTGAGCCGCTCCTAACATGAAGAACAGACGCCGAATGTTTGGCAGGTAATTAGCGTTATCGAGGGTGCACCACGTGGAGGTGAACTACCGTGCAAACCGTAATTAATAACTAAAACTAACTTAATTGTGTTAAAATTTTTGGGACTCAAGAATACTTGAATTAGAAAATTTATGATTTTATGTTTTATCAGAGCTAAATCTTCAAAATTTCAAGAATAAGTATTCTAGAATTTTAATTTCGGATTCAAGGAATCACGATTCATCGGATTATACGGGTTCTTTAAAAGTTTATATTCAATAATTAAATTTTTTTGATTTTTTTTCTATTTCATTATATGATTATTATAAGGACTCTTTGATTTTATGATTATAGAATTTTAAAATTTTCACTATCGGAATGTAATATCTTGGGATCCCAAAACTCAAAAAAAAAAAAAAGATTTTAAAGACTGTGAAATAATCGATTTGTAGCATTTATGGATTTAGTCGTTCCATGGATTGTATGTTTTTTATAAAATTCAGGTCTTTGAATTTCACGAATTTTAGATTTTGAGATTCAAGCATTCTAAGACTTCAATATTCTACCATTTCAGAAATTTTGATTGCATCGTTTCAGAATTGCAGAATTTTAATGTATTTGGATTTCATGATTTTGGGAATTGAAGATTCTATGTTTTTTCGATCACAGAAGAACTGCAGGGTAGGTTCAGGAATTTCAGAATTCAGAATTTTGGGTGTGAAGTTTTGCATATTTGAAATTTTAACATTGTATTGTAGGATTCAAGGACTTTGAGGTTCTGGGATGTTAATATTCAAGAGTGTCTGAATTTTTAAAATATTTTGCATTTGATTGGCTCCTTGATTATTGAATTTTAAAATTAGGATTATTGAATTTTAAATTAAGGAAATTAACGATATTTTACTGGTAAATCTCAAGATATTTGAATTTTTTTTTACTGGTAAATCTCAAAATATATGAGTTTTATAATACTAGAAATTGCCTCTCCCAGCTGGTCTCGAGGTACGATGCTGGCCTAACAAGCCAGTCGTCGTAGGTTCGAGTCTCGGCTCGGGAGAGACTGTTAGTGTCAGTAGGATCGTAGCGCTAGCCCCGCAATTGCCCTATACACTTAACAGTTGGCTGCGAAGTCTGTGTATAATAAACAGAAGGTCGAGTTCCGATACGAAATGTAGCACCAAGGCTTTGCTTTTTTAATACTAGAAATTAGAAATTTGAGAGTTATAGGATTTCATAATTCTGGATTTGATAAGTTTCAGAACTTTTAGTTCTCGAGAGTTTGGGATTCTAATATTGAATAATATCAGCATTTAAGTACATTGAAGTTGCTTTTAATGCATCTCTTTCGCGGACTCCAGAGTCGTTTTTTGACTTTAAATTTTAGAGTTATAACATTTTTAGAAACTAAGATTTTGAGATTACTGGAGTTAAGATAGTAGAAATAAAAGATTTTTGGAGAATTTCAAAACTTTCAGTTTCGAAAACTTGGTGGTTAAGGTTTTAACATATTTGGCATTTCAGAAACATTCCATTTCAGGATTTATGATTTTTGACTCAGGAATCAATTTTGAAAACTAATGGATTTTGGGTACCTTTATTTTGCATTTTTTAACTTTTGATTTTACGGCACAAACGAATTTTTAGATTCTACGCTTTAAATTTTTTGATTATGGGTTTCAGAGTTTGATGGTTCTTCGATTTTATATTCGTTATATTTTTAAAATTTCAAAATTTTCAGATTTGAGGAATTCAAGATAGTAGCAATCATAGGGTTAGGGATTTTCGACTTTGAAGATTTATTAATTTTAGCTTTTTCAGGATGTTGGATATGTTTCAGGATTAGTTTTTTGATACTTTCGATATACGAGGATTCTAGAATATCACGATTTAATGGAGACGATTTAAGATAGATTCTATAGATACGATTTTAGTATTTTTTTTTTAGATGATGAAGTTCAATGATTTCCATGAAGATCTTGGGATTTTAATTTTTTAGACTGGTATTTTAAGAATTTTTGATTTGAATTCGTTTGTGTTTATTTTATCAGTTATTATGTTTTGATGCTACGAATTTAAATCTTAGATTGCAGACATTTCTGGAATCATGTGACTCTTTATTGTTTTATTTCGGGATTCCATGACATAAGGGGTTTGGAATTTTAGGATTCTAGGATTTAAAAATTCTAGAATTAGGATTTCTAGATCTCATGCTCCAAAAATTTTGCGTTTAAACATTTAAAATTTTGGAATACAAAGATCTTATATATTTAAAATAATTGGCTTCTTAGACTGAAGTATTTTGGGATTTGGATTTCAGGATTTCAATATTCTAGCATTGTTGAAATTTGGGATTTAAGAATCTTTTTAAAATTAAAATAAATAAATTTTATAGTTAGCTCTCAGATTTAGAAAACTTCAGATTTTAGCATTTAAGTTTTTTTACGATTAGTGAACAAATCACTGATTTTTTACGCGGACTTCAGAACTTATGCGATTTTTTTTCTTGTCTTTAATTACTTACAAACTTGACGGTCCTGGTCCACCGTGTCTTCGACGAGTTAAAGGGGTGAATTAAGCGATCTCTATTACCGAGGATTACCCGCCTTTGCCGTCACCTGGCGCACACTGTTTCCAAAGCTGCAAAAACGTGATCGAAATTATTTTGACCCAAAAAACTTGATTTTAGAGCCACAGTGTCTTCAGTAAAGTTATTCCATTAATTATTCTCCATGTAATAGAAGTTACAATTTTGTGATTAATCCACATAACAGTGAAAAGCGAATATTACTTTTCTCAGTTTTGCATATAAAAATTCATCGTGTTCGCCAAAGTTGTAGCACATATCATAAGAAACAACTCTGTCGAAGACACCATACTTCTATCTGTCTATTTAAATGGACTTATGTAGAGTTTTCCTCAGATTACCACTAAAAATCAGTTTTTTCAATATAACTTTCAATAGTGATTTTCTATAATTTTCCAATGTTCTACAATGTTGTTAGTTATAACAAAACAAACAATGTCTGCGAAGCAAGTTTATTTTTATCTCACATATTTCTCTGGTTATTGCCGTTTTTTATTAGAACAATGCAATAATTTACCAACAGATATCTTCAGAATCTGCAAATATCTGCAGACTAAACCATTTCTATATTAAAGTATAACTAAAACATCATTCAATCCAGATATAGGCATTTGTCGCTCGCTGTCTCCTGTGTTTATATCTGTAAGTAAATTGGTGCATTATTTTAATAAAAATCTTCAATAACTAAATAAATAAAAGAAATAAAAATAAGCTTCCTTCGGTGAACTCGTGTGTTTTATTATACCGGAAAACACTGCAGAACATTAAAAAATTTTAGAAAATCACTATAAAAAGTTATATTGAAAAAAATATTTTTAGGGGCAATCTAAAGGAATCTTAACAATAGCTTATTTAAATTGGCAGATAGAAATATGGTGTCTTCAACAAAGTTGTTTGTTATAAAATATGCTAAAACATTCCTGGATTTTTATATGCAAAAATGAGAAAAATAAAATTCGTTTCTCTCTTTTGGGTGGACTAATCACAAAATTCTAGCTTTCATAAAATGAAGAATAATTAACAAAACAACTTTGCTGAGGACACTATGGCTCCAAACTCAATTTTTCTTTGAGTAAAAAAGTAATTAGTGTGAATTAGTGCATTATTTAAGTAGATATCGTCAATAACTAAAAAAATATGGTAGATAAAAATAAACTACCTTTGAAGAAATTGTTTGTTTTAGTATAGGAAACAATATTATAGAACATTGAAAAATTGTAGTAAATCACAACCAAAAGTTATATCGAAAGAACTGATTTTTAGTGGCAATCTGTAAAAAACTCCATATAAGTCCATTAAAATAGGCAGATAGAAGTATGGTGTCTCTGACAAAGTTGTCTCTTATGATATGTGCAACAACTTTGCCAAACACGATGAATTTTTATATGAAAAAATGAAAAAAGTAAAATTCGCTTTTCACTGTTAAGTGGATTGATCACAAAACTGTAGCTTCTATAACATGAAGAATAATTAATGGAACAACTTTGCTGAAGACACTATGGCTCTTAAATCAAGTTTTTTGGGTCAAAATGAATTCGATCACGTTTTTGCAGCTTTGGAAACAGTGTGTGGCGGCCGGAAAAGTTGTCGTTGACAGTCTGAATATCGTTGGTCGGACTGCGTTGCCAAGAGCCTCTGGGTCTGCCTCTTCTGCTTCAGACCCTTGTAGGGTCTGACAAGACGCCGTTGAGCTTGGGATTGGCTTATCTGGAACTCTTCTATGCCTGAGTTTTCGTGATTGAGCTGGTCAAAGTTTTTTTTTCGTTTTTTGTCCTGTTCCAATTCGTGTTCGCCAATAAACCTGATCGATTTTTTATTTAATTTTCCGTAACGTTTTTGTTTATTCTGGTACAGTAGGTTGTGGGCCCAAGGTCCCCATTCCACTGACATCTTGAAGAAATCCGTGTTTCGAGTTCAGCTGCACGCTCCGTTTAGACGCTGTTCTGAGCCGCTCCTGACATGGGAACAGACGCCCAAGTATATGCTATAACTAGGCGTTATTCAGGTTGCGCCACATGGAGGCGTACTACCGAGCAACCTTTATTTTTTACGTAGATCTCGAAATTTACTCGTTTTTCTAACGCGGACTTTGGAACTGTAACTTTTTGCAATTTGAAAACTTAATTATGTTAAAATTTTTGGAACTTAAGAATACTTGAAATAGAAAACTCTTGACTTTAGGTTTATGTGAATTCAGGGATTGATTTTCAAAATTTCACGAATTGAAATATTAATTTTAGTTTTGGACCCCCATCCGCCCATATGCAACGAAACGTAACGCCAACACTAACCCCCCCATAAAAATAACGTAACACTGATCTTACCGCAAGGATATCCCCTCTCCCCTAATGAGCGTTACGTAATTTACGGATGCCGACTGATTGAAATTTTTGGATTTATTTTATATGATCCTCGGAATGCAGAATTTGGTGGGAGGAGAACTGGCAGCACTGCCAACTGATAGTACGGGCTTTGAAACTTCTCCGTTAAATTTTTCGATTTTCGAGTGATTTATGCGGACACATTTGCTGCAAAATGAAGAGACGTGATCCTAGTTGTTTTATTCACGTGGTAATTGTGAAGTTTTAGTTAAAATCAGAGTGTTTCTAGCATGGGGGTGATAAATTCATCCACGTTTTACAATTGCAAACCGCACGGCCAGAGAAGTTGGGCAAGTGTGAGTGCAAACTCTGTGCTTTTCTATATATCTTTTCTGTACGTTCTATGTTTAAAATTTGACATTTTCAACTGTGGAAAGCTATGAATCGAGATTTGAGGATTTTATATCGCGTTTTACAACTCACTTATATATTATTTACCTCATCGCTTATGTCGAATTGTATATACTCGATCATATTTACATTGCCTCCAGGGGAACTCATTACCATTACAGAATAGACCAGAGTAAACGACATCCAAGAATTTGAACCAGAAGAATCATTATCATATTTTATTAATTTAAAACATGTGAATAATACTTTATTCAACAGCTTACAGTGGTTGTAAGTCTAGAAATTGTTTCGCGTAGTTTTGTGGATTATTTGTTGTGATTTTTCTAGCTGTCACTTTCCACGGTGATACAACCTTTCCTTTCCGTCGCAGTCGTGGAGATGCAGAGGAACTCGGTCCCTGCCAACAACGGCTGTTACACCTCCTTCCTTACAACCGCCTTCCTTACCCCAACGATCGTAAGGACGTGGCCGGCGCCGTTATCGATCCATACAAAGCGGTCGTCAATGGATTGTTGTACCCTGAAGATGGCGAACTAATCTCAAGTAGCCATATACGTGGTTCCTTGTGCAACTTCACTAGCTCAGATCGATTACGAAGGAGCAGAAAATGTGCGATCGTAAAGCTCAAGCTCCTCGGAATGCAGAATTTCGTCGATCTAGAATTTTTCAGGTCTTACGATTATTTATTTATAGAATTTTACGATTTTATGATTATAGAAACTTGGATTTTCTAGATTTCAAAACTTTGCGCTCTTAGGTGCTTATGATTTAGATATATTCGTGCATCCCTAACTTTGGCATTCTATTCAAACCTTTGGTCATATATTTTATACTCTTTTGCACCAACAATTCCTCATTCGAAAATCTATCTTCCTTCACAGACACCTACCTGCGACCGGAACCTCTGCCGGATCGGATATTCCGTGGGCGGCTGCGGGTTGTCGAGGGTGATCACTGGACTCCGGAGTTGGCCGATCAAAACTCAAGCCGGTTTCAGCAGCGGGCGCGAGACTACCGAGAACGAATCAACCTAATTATGCGACGATCTGACCTACGGGAACCGTACGAGGGTAGCGAGATCCTCGCCCTGGATGGGTAAGTGTTTTTTTTAAATCTTACGATGGAGTCAATCACTAAATTTTGTATTTTTCCACGCAGCAACGAAGGCGAGGACGTGACGCTACACTTTGCAATGTATTTTGACCCGTATGCGGATCTGGTATCCACCGCCGACCTTCACTCGATTCTGATGGAAGAGATAACGTCCGATCATCCTCGCTACCTGCGCAACCTAACCATCGATCCGTCCAGTTTGATCATCAAGGAAGTGCTCGGACAGTTTGACGATATTCCAGGAACTTCCTCGTCTCCGCTGGGTGGTAAAGATGATGTTATCAACGAGATTATCACCACGATGCGACCACCTCGAAAGTGTGAACCACTGCGTCTCAGCTACTGCCGCTCGGTAGGTTACAACTTTACCACCTATCCGAACATCTTCGGCCACGGATCGGTAGAGGAAGTCGAAGCCGACCTGATATCGTTCCGTGAGCTGGTGGATGCCGAATGCTTCCGACAGGCATTCGACTTCATCTGCCGATTGTTGCAACCCCCGTGCGAATATCGCCGTATTGAGGAACCGACTCCGGGAAAGATATGCCGCCAGTATTGTCAGGCGTTCTGGAATGGGTGCGGCGATCGACTGCCGGAGCGGTTCAAGAAGTACATGGATTGCGAACGGTTTCCGGAGTCCACGGCAATACAGTCTTGCCACAGTCGTCCTGGTTGTGCAACGGAGCTGCAATCCAACGCTCTCTCGTCCCGGTTGTGCGATGGAGTTGCTGACTGTCCGGATTTGTCCGATGAGAACACGTGCACCTTCTGCCCGTACGGTGCGATCTACTGCGGCCGGGGTAGAGTTTGCTACGCCCGGAACGCTCGCTGCGATGGCAAGATGGACTGTCCGGACGGGAGTGATGAGAAGGATTGTCGTAAGTGGTTTCCTTCAGATCGAGCCCGAGATAATCTAATAAATTTTTGCTTTTCTAGTCTCGATTTCACCTCAGGTAACGTATTTGACGTTCCCGGCACCGATCGTGCCGTACCGGCCTCGCTTCTACTCGGAAGGGTACGCTGTCTTCTCGGAGAAGGGAATCACCGGAAAGTTATGCTCCGTTGGGATGGAGACCAATGAGTACGTGCGTAATACCGTGGCTGAATCGCTGTGCAAAGCGCTCGGCTACGAAAGGGTCGAATATTCGGAGGTGCGAAATGATACGGAACCCAACACCAGCTACGTGCGAGTGCTGGACCCGCGAGCTTCGGAGATCAGCTTTGTACGAACGACCTGCCAGAGCAAGCAATCGCTGTACGTGGGCTGCGGACAGCTGGAGTGCGGAGTTCAGTCGGCTCTGCCGAGTAATCCAAATGTGGGACTGTCCAAAATGGCCGCTCCTGGGGATTGGCCATGGTTGGCAGCGCTGTTCCGTGCGGATACGCACGTTTGCGATGGGACTTTGGTAAGTTACTTGCGATGAGTTCTGTGTGGTATTTGATGGATTACATTCTTACAGGTGTCGTCTGATTGGGTTTTGACGACGGAGTCATGCTTCCAGGGCCAACCCAAAGCGACATGGATTGCCATGTTTGGTGCAGTGCGATTATCTTCTAATGCTCCCTGGACTCAACGACGACGAATTGTGAGTATGCTCTAAAAGCAGTTTGAATCCCCCTTTACTCATATTAATTTTCCCCCCACAGATTGGTATGGTGAAATCCCCGGTCGAGGGCAGCACGGCGGCATTAGTGCGCCTAGAAAACCCTGTCGTTTACTCGGACTTCGTCCGTCCTATCTGCCTACCGGACATCCCGCTGAAGGAAACCATCGATCGGAGCGACCTGGTCACTCCAACTCCCCACGCCGCACGATTCTCTAAGGCACGCCAGCGGAAACGCATCAAGGAATACCGCCAGTACTTCGAGACACCCGGTGAGGAGGACCCTTCCGAAGACTACGGCGAAGCCACGGAAGCAACTCGCTACTCAATCAACGAATTCGCAGCCGAATTCGCAGACGAAGGCGATCAAATCCCGAAAGCCGAAGCCGTTGGTGCCGTCAGCGGTGCCCGGAACGCGTATCCCCTGCCGGAAAATTCCCCCCAAACCAACAACTACATTTCCCCCCTGAACCACATCGGAAGCAGCTTCCAGCCGCCCAAACCGAAGCAGTCCGTGTGGACAAATTGCAACACGCTCGGCTGGAGCCGCCAGCGAGATCATCTGCAGCGAGTTCAGCTTAAAATAAGCGACATGAAACCCTGTGAGAACGTTTCGATCGCCACCGTTAACAGCATGTGCACGGAAGCGGCCTACCACAAGCAGGACTGCAGCGAAGAAGAGTTCGCCGGTAGTCCCGTCGTTTGTTTACTCTCGACCGAACGGAAATGGGCCCTGGTAGGGGTTGCCTCCTGGCGGATAGCGTGTGCTCCCAACGGAGTTGCCCGGCCCCGAATGTACGATAAAATTACATCCAATAGCCAATGGATCCGAGAAATTATTGCCGCCTCGGTGTAGCCTCCGGCAGGGTCTGCGTGATCAAATTATGTGCAAATATTTAGCTTATAAACGTGTGTATGTTTGCGCGTGTATGTGTGTGCGTTCGGGTCAACACAGCAGGACCAAGGCGGTGTGAAGTCTCGAAGTCCCAACTTTCCCGGAAGAAAAAGAAGAGAAGGTAATTTTTTCATTACTTCATTGGCCATTCGTTCTTCCGCCCCGGAAGTGACATCGATCGTGACTTTCACTGCGCAGCCGTCGGCTGAAATGTATAGTAAAAAAGAAAAACCTTCGAGTTGAGTTTAAAAAGTGCACGGCTTTAGGAACCTCGACATCTCGTGGGAATGATTTATTTTTTTTATGAGTTACGTTAACCGGTGTATTATAGTTGGAGCAAAATTTAAACCCAAGCTGTTTTAAAGTTATTTTTAAATGTTAATTGTTACGTTACGTTACTCAATGATTCGTAAAACCTAGACTGCTTCTTAAGAAATGCGAAACCCAAAACGGAAACCCAAATTTAGGCAATAAAGCAAACAGTGTCCTAAACGCTGCGACGTACGTTAATCGGCGCCAAGAGTGAACAGTTCGTGGCTGCCTGGGAAGGAGGTAGTGATTATCCATCAGAGGAGTGTTTAAGAACCATTACTGCTTATTTGATTTACTCCAGATTCTATCCGGATGATGCTACATAACCGTAAAGCAGATTTTTGCTTATAAAAAACGAAAAAATTGTGGAGATTTATCCTATCTACATTAGGTGAATGATTTACTGCCAGAATTTACCTAGAATGGATCGAAAATTTGCTGGAAAATGTGTGGATCTCATTGAGGACTTTTGGGACAGTTTCGGACCTCTTTCTAGCGGCGTCGTAGTTTGGTTTGGTTAGACGAAAAGCTGAAATTTATTTTTTGCAATTAATTTTTAGCATAAAATTTTGAATTAATAGTAACTTACAATTTTGGTCTCTTCATATACTGTCACTAACAATATAAGTCAATTTTTCAAATGAATTTACTTCTAAATTTTGAACAACGTGTTTCTTCCTTGCAGTAAAAAGTGCAAGTGAAAGACAATGGTGCTGATAAGGAGGAAGTGATCGCCGATAAATGAGCAGGGTATTTTAGATTGTGGATCTCGATATAATGAATTGACTTCAAGTGAGCAGTGTGTTTGAGATTGAATTTCGCACGGGCAGAGGCGCACCAACATCCCCCGGCCCTTAACGCTGGTTCTTGATCTCCTGTGTGTCAGCGTTATCAATTTTTTTCATGCAGTGTGCTGGTTTCCTGGATGTCCAATATCGCGATCTTCATTACAGGACGTCGTAGCACCCCATTCTGAGTTTTGACGACGTCCGTCGCGTCCTGTCAATGTAGATAAAACTTTGCCTCGCAGCCACCCATTACGCGTGGATTCGTTCACAATAACCACCAGGTCCCCCTTTTTGCACTCCTTCGTATCTCCTGCCCACTTGGGGCGACAAGCAATTGTAGGAAGGTATTCCTTAATCCAGCGATGCCAGAATTCGTCCACCAGACTTCTCATTAGCCTCCAGCTGTTGCTCACGGCTGGTACCGGTAAAATTGGTGCCTTTGTCGCTCCAAATCTCCAACGGCGATCCTCTTCGTACCAGAAACCGTCGAATAGCCATCCTGCATGAGTTCGTGGAGAGTGATTGCACTACTTCCAAGTGTACTGCTCAGATGATGAGGCACGTGAATAAGGCAACCCATCTTTTCACCAGTGAACGTCCTATCTTCACCTAGATAGGGCCAAAATAGTCAAGGCCCACGTGAAAAAAAGGTCTGACAAACGCACTAAGCCTTGCTATGGTTGGACCATGATTATGCTTCAAAACCGTTGGAAGAAAGTGGGGCTTGAGACCAAACATGGTGATGTGGATATTCACATCGATTATACATCCAAAACTGACCTACGCTTCGTTAGTATGGTGGCCGAAAACCAAAGAATCCACTGCCAGAACAAAGAGAAATAAAGTTCAACGACTTGCGTGCATTGCTATAACAGGAGCAATGAGCAGCACCCCATCAAAAACTCTTGATCCAATTCTTCTTCTGTTGCCGTTGTACGAATACGTGCAACTAGAAGCAGAAAAGAGTGCATTGAGGCTCAAACGAACGAAAACTATCTTGTCAGGTGATCTTGTGGGTCACCTGACTATATTGGACTTTTTCAAAAGAGGGCCAGTGATGAGTATGAATGGAGACTGGATGGCACCTCAGGATAATCATGATAATATCCCCTCTTCCCTGTAGGGAATATTATTCCCTACAAGGTGTGCGAAACGTCGCGTACAGACTGGGAAGTCGATGTTCCTGATGTCCGTCTCGGTTCAACGATATTTTTCACAGATGGCTCAAAAGTAGGTACAAAAACTGGTGCAGGAATCTTCGACCCTGGAATTGATATTTCAGCGGCAATGGGACAGTGACTAGAAAATTTCTTACTTATACTTTTAAGGCTTCAGACCGATTTATCGACAAAGTACCGAATACAGAATACGTCGCCATGTCCCTCGGTTTTGGGCCGCTATCCTCCAATCGCCCCCAACACCAATTTCGCGTGCATCCTCGTCGACAGCACACATCCAACGAGTGCGGGGTTTACTCCGAAGTCGACGACCTCTATCGGGATTCCTGCTAAATATAGCCTTCGCTTGACGCTCATCCGACATTCTCGCTACATGCCTGGTCCACTGAAGTCTGCCGTGTTTCATCTGCTTGACTATATCCGCCGAGTTGTATGCCTGGTACACTTCATGGTTCATGCGTCTGCGCCAATCACCATTTTCTAGTTTGCCGCCAAGGATTGAACGCAAAATCCTACGCTCAAAATCACCAAGAGCTCGCCGATCAGCCTCTTCCAGCGTCCATGATTCATGGCCATAGAGAGCCACCGGAAGAATCAGTGTTTTATAGAGTGCAAGTTTAGTACGGATTTGCAGACTGCTGATTAGGCAATCCGTAAAAGGCCCCACGTCTAACCTCGTTGTCACATGTCACTAATGTTCCCAGGTAAATAAATTCGTCGACTCTTTCAAATGTTTCCCCATCTAGCACCATCGCAGCACCAACCTCCGACGGACTACCACACACTCTGCCAGCCACCATGTATTTCGTTTTGGCAGAGTTTATGACAAGCACTAATCTCGCAGCTTCCCTCCTGAGGGGTCCGAAGGCCTCTTCCACAGCTCTACGGTTGATACCAATGATGTCGATATCGTCCGCAAAACCGAGAAGCCGTGCGACTTCGTAATGATGGTGCCGCTTCTCTGCACACCAGCTCTCCGTATCGCACCTTCCAATGCGATGTTGAACAATAAGTTCGACAGCCCGTCACCCTGCTTCAAACCATCCAACGTCACGAAAGAGTCCGATATCTCACCGGCTATCCTGACGCTTGATGTAGAACCTTCAAGGGTGGCAAGTATCAGCTTGATCAGCTTTGTTGGGAAGCCATGTTCGAGCATAATCTGCCATAACTCATTTCTCTTAACTGAATCGTACGCTGCCCTAGAGTCTATGAACAGATGCTGCGTCTGCAAGTTGAATTCTCGAAATTTATCGAGGATTTGTCGCAAGGTAAACATTTGGTCCGTCGTGGAGCGTCCCCCTCGAAAACCGCATCGGTACTCGCCAACAAAGGTCTCCTGCAACGGCCTCAGTCTGTGGAACAGGATGCGGGAGATAATTTTGTAAACGGTATTGAGAAGAGTTATGCCCCGATAATTGCTACAGTCCAGGCGATGGCCTTTTTTGTAGATCGGGCATATGAGACCCTCCAACCAGTCCGAGAGCAATTCTTCATCAGACCACACTCTCAGCATGATCCGATGGATGGCACGATGCAGCTGTTCGCTCCCGACTTTGAAGAGTTTGGCGGGAATGCCGTCCTTCCCGGCTGCCTTGCAGTTTCTCAGCTTTTTCACTGCTTTCTTCACCTCGTCCATGGATGGTGGATCCACAGCTTGACCATCATTCTCAATAGTCATCCTGCTCCTTTCGACTCCACTGTTTCCCTCACCGTTCAACAGCACACTGAAGTGTTCCTTCCAACGCCTGGCCACCTCTGTTTTATCGGTTATCAGGTTCCCCTCCCTATCGTTGCACATGACAGGGGCTGACACGTTTCGATTTCTGATTCCGTTGACCTTCTTGTAGAAGCTCCTCGCATCGTGCCTGGAGAAGCACCTTCCGCCTCCGCAAAAATACGCTCCCAATGCTGCCGTTTCTTCCAGCGATGGAGTCCCTTTTCAGCGGCTCTAGCATCTCGATATCTACCCACGCTCTGAGGAGTCACAGCCGTGGCCAACATGTAACCCCTGGCGCGGTTCTTCTCCTCCATCACTCGCTGGCACTCAGCGTCAAACCACTCATTGGACTCAGCTGCCGCAGTTGTACCCGACACTTTTCGTGCTGTAGTGCTGATCGAACTGTGGATGCATCCTCCTCGTTGCCGTGGCTTTCAACACGTTGGACAGCCGGGCGCGGATTTTGGCTACTACGAGATAGTGATCCGAGTCAACGTCCGGCCCTCTGGACGACCTCACGTCTGTAACGTCTGAAAAGTGCCGTCCATCAATCAGAACGTGGTCGATTTGAGAGCAAAGCTCTCCATTCGGGTGCATCCAGGTGTGCTTACGTATGTTCCGGCGTGCAAAATAAGTGCTACATATAGCCATCCCCCTAGCTGCAGCGAAATTAACAAGCCTCAGGCCATTGTCGTTCGTAGTAGAGTGGAAGCTTTCCCTACCAGTTACGGGGCGGAAAAAGTCTTCGGCACTCATTGTATGTCTTTTCCAGGAGCTCATAGAACTCCTCCTTACCGTCATCGGGTTCCTCGTTGATCGGTGCGTACACATTTATTAGGCTGTAGTTGAAGAATTTGCCCTTAATTCTCAACACGCATATACGGTCACTGATCAGCCTCCATCCAATGACACGCTTCATCTGTTTCCAATTAGCACGAAACCGACTCCTCTTTCAGCTTAATGTGGTACTTGAATGAAGTATCCGCAATAGGATCTACTGCTCGGAATTCGTGTTCTCCCGATTTCGGCCACCGCACCTCCTGGATAGCTGCAACCTTCACATTCACCTTCCGCAGCTCCTTACATTCCAAGTATCGAGTTTCCAATAATCGTTGTCCTTTTTCGTTCGCCTAGGTCCATGCCGATTATTCCGTTCCGTATTTATATCTGGATTGTTCGTAGTATTTAATATTCGGTATGCTGCCTTACTAGAGCTACGATACCTAGTCTCGCGACGGGGCTGCCGTCTTTGATATAGCTGGCGAGACACCGCGTTTCATGATTCAGCCGCCCGCTCCGAATCAAACGCTGTTGTATGCCGCCCCTAACATGGGGAAACAGCCGCGTACGTCCCCGGGGGGTTGGTTACCCGATCTCCACTAAGGTTACTTATGCAAATATTTGTATTTTCTCTTACAGTCAAGCAGCGCTGAAAGCACTTGATGCTTAAGCAGATATTAGACGAAGCAAATATTTGCTGTTTTTGGATACAGATTTTATTTTGTGCAAATAAAAATCGTACCAAAAATAGCAAATATTTGCGTCGTCTAATACCTGCGTAAGCGTTATAAATGTACATGCAAGTTTGTCTGGGAATGTATTCTCCCATTGCGACAGCTGTGTCAAACAAACTCAGTAAATTTATACTGGGTTCCAGGATATTGTGGCATTGGTGGGAATGAAAGGGCAGACGAACTTGCGAAACGAGGATCTAACTCACAGTTTATCGGCCCAGAACTTTGCTGCGGAATATCAAACTGTGCAGTGAAAATGGAGCTTAAACGCCAATCCAACCAATTGGTTGGATGCCAAAAAGTGTTCCCAATCTAAAAGATTTATAACACCAAACAAAAACCATTCAAAAAAGCTCCTAGAGCTCAACAAAAGAGCTCTTTGTACATATGTCGGCCTAGTAACGGGGCACTGTCCGAGTAGATATCATTTAAAGAACATTGGCCGGGTTCAGGATGATATCTGTCGCTTTTGTAATACGGAACGCGAGACATCGGAACATCTGCTTTGCAGTTGTGGTGCATTATTTAAACGCAGATCAAGACTTCTTGGCAGTGGCTTCTTACAGCCCGAAGAGATTTGGTCTCTGAATCCTGGAAAGGTGATTGGCTTCGTAAACCATATTTTATCTGACTGGGAGCGTGTCGGTGCAGGTACCTGATCACTCACAACAATAGTGGTCATTGTATTTTGCAAAGGGACACGTATAGCAATTGACTGGGATATATTACAAAAGTTCATATCAATGGACAACGTAATCCTAATTCCCTAACAAAAAAAAGCCTTGTTTCGTTTTTCTTATTTTGCAGTGCGTACATAGATTTCCTATTGAAACCGACAAGCCATTTTGAGTGAACTTTGTCAGTAGCTCTATTTCTTCCGGGAACGCATGTTTTTGATCTAGAAGCCATAAAGTGTCTTGGGCCCTATTGAATTCCTCCGGGGTAAGAAAACATTGTTCAAGTGGTAGTCCCTGTTTCTTTCGACGAATGTTTTGTATTGCACGGTGTACATATGCGACTGCACGCCAAACTCTTTCAAACTTAGAGAAACGGCTCCAATCGATTACTTCATTTACCACAATATATTGTACCATACATGGTTTCAGTTCTTCTGGGGTTTCTTCGCTTATAAACTGCCGTGGCCAAGATGCTTCTGTTTCTCTTAGGAACTGAGGTCCAGTAAACCAGCGACTTTCTGGGTACAAGTTTGGTCCTTTGCCCCATTTTGTTGCCTCGTCCGCCACGTGGGTACCCACTTCCAATCTTTGGCATTAGTTTTGGAGAGAATCTCTCCCATTCTACAGGCCACAAACTGCCGGTAGCGGCGGTGATCGGAATTGATCCATGCGAGTACTGTTTTCGAGTCGGTCCATAACACCCTTCTCATGATCGGTAAACTGTGACATGTGCAGAGTGTTTTCATTGACCTACAACCGATAACGGCTGCCTGCAACTCCAACGGTGAATATCACCGCGAATATTGACTGAATATTGCGCTGAATATGGGCTCTCACACTTCAGGTATGAGAGTTAGAACATTGCACTATTCGACAAACTTGTAGTACTACTTAGGGACTACAAGTTCGTTATACATTGTTTCACAAAATTTCATTTTTGGAACGAGCTATCGGCACACGGCGAGCAAACACCCCAAAATTGAATATGCAACCTTGATCTGGGATTTAAAAAAAAGATTTTTTTCGTAAAGCTAGTATTGATTTCTTCGTTAACCTGCTTCTGACCTTCGAATGCATACTTTTTTTAATTTTATCTAGCCTTCAGAAACGTTTTTAGTCATTCTGAGCTTAAATTGGAATCATTTTCTTTTAAGTTGTTTTTCTGGCCATTTTTCGGCAATTCTGAGATTAATTTGGTGTTACTTTCTTTTTAGGTCCCAAATTGGAATCATTAGTTTTTGACTTTTCCGGCCTAAGCAGTGTTTATTCGCAAATCCGAGCTCGATTTGGAATATTAGCTTTCAGAAGATGTTTATGTCTAATTGGATTTTTTTCATATTTTGTTTTAGTCCTTTAAAAGCATTTTTCCGCATTTTTACATTTTTTTCAGCTTCGCTGAGCTTAATTAAAGATCATTTTTGGACTTGGCCTTTGCGGCCGCAATCCAAAGCTTATTTATTCATTTTTTCTGGTTATTTTTTCCTTTGGGCATTAGGAAGCGTTTTTCCGAAATCCTGAACTTATGTTGGATTATTTTTCTGAACTGAATTTTGAATTTTTTACTTTGACAGCAGCCCAAATTCATCAATTAGAAACGACGACGTTCAAAATAGCTTATGCACGCCCCTGCCAACGTACGCCTACAGGTTATGCGTTACGCAAAACGCCTCTCTTGGGCTGTCAGCAACATATAAAACTGTCTCGCTCTTTAACATTTTTGCAACAACGCACGTGCAGCGTGCGGTACACTACCACATGCTAAACGCAAACAAGTGGTTGCTACTGACTGTCGTGGCTTTCGCGTGACTCAATGTAAGTTGTTTTTTCTTCGAATCGAATTTCACTGCTTCATCTGCGGATGATTCCAATACCTGCTGCTGTTTTTCTTCTTCCAACTGTTGCATCTTTCCACTATCATCCTCCATCCACTTACCTTCCGCACCTGACCGGTTCCAAGTTCCTCGAGAGCTGTTCTCCAGCAAAGTAAAATCAAGACATCTTCTCTCTGCTGTACTTTTTTTTATTGCATGCCCGCCGCTTCGCTTGGCTCAGATTGCCTCCAGTCCAGTCCGATCGCGACTATTGACCGGTTCGGAACTGTTTTCTAGTGTTGTCCTCGCGCTGAAGCTTATGCCACGTGTTTTCCACAAAAGTGCTATTTTCGCCCACTTTGCAGGTTTTTGTTGAAAATTTTTCGGTTCCCCTCTAGGGTTGAGTCGAGCCGCTTTGATTGGTGAAATTTTCCAACGAAAAAAAGGCGAACTTTTGACTGTTTTGATTGAAAACAGGGAAAAAAACTATCGAGTTGTCAACTGTCCGGGACGGTTACTGTGTGAAAATATTGACGATTTATTGACTTGTTTCACGTGGTTTGTGGTATGTTATTAGTCATTTAAGCACTCTGCAAACAATGGTATCGGTTTTTATCCCGTTTTTCCGACGCCTACTTTGTATCCTCTCATCAAACAAACCGACTGTCAGTTAGTAATGTGCGCATTAGTTCGTGCGTGTGTGTGAGTTATAAATTGAGCCAATTGAGTGTTGTGTACAAACTATCCCATACACTCACACACACTAATTTTTGTTTTGACTGTTGCGAAGCATGCATGAATGAATGGATGAAAAAGCATATGATTTTACGCTACAACATTTTGAAGGTCATTTAACTTTGTTTGTTTACTATGCCAGGTCTGTGCGGTGCGAAATGCCAGCCTCACTAGTGTTGGAAGATGGCACGATCGTGCACGGTGACAGCTTCGGTGCCGCGGTTGATTCCGACGGAGAGGTGGTCTTTCAGACGGGAATGGTTGGCTACCCGGAATCGATGACCGATCCGTCTTACCACGGGCAGATTCTGGTGTTGACGTATCCTTTGATTGGGAACTACGGCATCCCGGGCGAGGATCTCGACGAGTGGGGCCTGATGCGGCACTTCGAGTCGAACAATAAGATCTGGACGGCCGGGCTGGTGGTGGGGGAGATTTGCGACGAACCGTCTCACTGGCGCAGCAAGCTAACCCTGTCGGAGTGGATGCGCAAGCACCGGGTGCCGGGAATCAGCGGCATCGATACCCGTGCGCTGACTAAGAAGATACGCGAAAATGGAACCGTTCTGGGTGAGTCTTTAGCAACATTGATTTATATGTGGTGTGGTTTGCAAGCGGGGAAAAGGTCAGCGCCAACTTGATGCTTGCTCTGGCTTGCAAAAAAAAAAAACGTTATACTTATTATTTACTTTAGAAATGTACTTTTTTGATTGCCGGCAATATTCCTGAAATAAGTTGATTTTTGTTTGGGTCTGCACAAGTATTGCTATTAAGAGGTATATATTCTATATTATCGTGTATGTTATTGCCTACGCTTATGAGATGGAGCGAAACTAATATTTAAATGTAACTAGCCGTACTTGAAAACCCCTATGTATCAATTTTCACCGTTATCGGTTCAGTAGTCAGACATTCGCATTTATAGATACATACTAGCTGAGTACCCGATCTTGCTCGGGATCCAAAACTAGCTCTTGTTATGGTGGCTTAGAAGTTATTGATTTCTGATTTGTTGAACTCAAAAATTGATATTTTATGTTACTATTGAATTTGAAATTTCGAACCGTATTGTGAGAAGATTATTTCGCCAATCAGTGGCCAATATCTGGTTTATCATTCTATAACCATTTTGTTATGCCAAGAAACATCGGTGCCTAGTTTGATAGAGACACGACTAACTGTTACAGAGTGATGGTGGATCACACATTCAAATACACTACAACTATTATATAGATAGATCTGAAAAGGATTTGTTCGATGTTTTGGATCAAATTTTAATTTAACAACAGCTCAACCTCAGTAACTAACAGTAACAGTAATTTAGCTATCAAATGATTATTATATCGAATCGTATGTTTTAAAAAACGATCAATCGCAAAATTCGGCCCGCGGATTAAACGTTTTGTTATGCTTGCCTAGAAATATGTGTACAAAAGTTCGAAAATTACTAGAAATCACCCACTTCAGATATTCTTAAAATATATCCTAATACAAAAACAGCCTAAAACTATCGATTGAAAAAACGCTGGATACCGCAGAATACTAAAAAATGTCGATTTGCTCTAAATTAGTAATGTATGTGGTACAACAAATGGTGGGTCAAATTTGTCTGCATCACCTCTATCAGCCTCTTAGACATAATTTTTTATTCTTTACGTGTCCCCATTGTTCCGGAGATACCGATATTTGAGCGTTATTAGTTTTATGCAAACTGTAGGTCACCATCTCAGGATTCGAAATGGCGATTTTCAGTTTCTAGACAAGGTCTCGGTTCTAGAAGAATCAATATTGGAAAGCTATCCGAAAGTTTATTTCAAACTAAAGTGTTGTCCAGTTAGAATCCGGAATCACTTATTGTCGTCAAATAAACCGTATATGATGTGCTCAAACGTTCCAGGAAGCGAAAGAACGTGGATCGAGTGCCTCAAGGTAAGCGTGTGTGGAACATATGACCGCAAGCTGAACCAAAAGATGTTGAGAACCTTCAGAGCAAACCCTGCACTACAAGATAATGAAATCGCGCAAAAATACCGTCTGAAGAATTCGTTTGCGAGCATGGTACGTTCTTATCGAGCCACCAAGCAACCAAGCAGAAAGTTGAAACAAAGTTTCGTTACCAAAACGCGAGCTCGGAGATTGTATCAGCATATAATTGACCATGGGAAAAACACAGTGATCTCAAATCTACTACACATTGTTTATTGGATTGTCCCTGTGACTTATATATAGTAATAGAGAAAATAGATATCCGTATCCTCTGTGCGGTAGAGAGAAATTCCAATTTCACCTCACGCTCTTCGAACTGTAACGCGAGCGCTTCTCTCTTGCTAGTGCTTACCACGCTTTTTATGTACGCGCGCGACAACGAGTGTTAAAAAAAAAATAGTAGCAGGGTGGTATTCAAGACACGACCGCATGACGTTGACTACCGTATTCTTATATTCCATTAAAACAAATAGTAGAGGGAATTGCAACGCTTCTATCACAAAACTTTGAGGCACCAAAAGGTACCAGTTGCCGATTATTCTTGTTTACTGGTTATTCAGTCCAGAATTCCAGACATTCCAGTTTTTTGCAGTAGCCATTTACTAATAACAGCCACCAGTATTACGGGTGAAATCGGCCCGAGATGACCGGTACTATTTTGTCTTTCCTCCTTTCAGTTGCTAACATTTAGCGTCCGTATGTAACCGGTACGGTTTAGTCATGAAACTGATGGGGTTTGATTGATTGATTTCTTTTGAAGGGACTTTAATCCCAAACGGTCATTCGTCCCTCTGCTTTGCTTGAGGAGAAACAGTCTCTTATATAGCCCAAAGACATACGCTGGATGATGGTGGCTTCTCAAACCTGGCGGTACCGGTGGCGGTGCCACACGAAGTGATGCCACATTTTCATCTGTATTTTGGAGCTCAAAAAATCTTATCATCTTTGTAAATACAACACTGATAGAACGGACACGTAACGGGACCAGACAACAACACTTATTGCTCTTACTTAATATTAAGTAAGAGCAATAAGTGTTGTTGTCTGGTCCCGTTTACGTGTCCGTTCTATCAGTGTTGTATTGTGAAGCTCTTACGTTAGCACTGCTCATATAAATACTAGCATCTTGGTAAAATTTGAAATAATCTGTAAAATGAAATCTGCATACGTACTGGACATATTCTTCTCGAAAAAAATGCAATATAGCTTGTTTAACATTTTCCCGTGATTCATTCATGCACACGTTTTTATGCGTAGCATATGAATATAATAAAACCTCCGACACGCTCCACCGCATTTGAGTTAATTTATTCAACTATATAAAGAAGTTTAATTTACGACCCAATGAAAACCAAAAAAATCTGTATAAATCTGTATTATTTTCAGAAAATCTGTGTGAAAAATACGCAAAAATCTGTATAAATGTAGATAAATCTGTATATGTGGCATCACTGGCCACACGCGCCATAAACATGCATACACGCCATAAACATACACACATGCTATATAGCAAGCCACACACCTTATATATTGGGGACACACGCTACAGATATTCACACACGTTATGTGCACACACCCTATATATACATACGCTGAATGATGGTGGCTTCTCAAACCACCTGACGATGCGAGTCTCTTTAAGGTTCGGGTTGTATTCACCTAACGATATCTGAATCGGATTACCGCTGGTGGGGTCCAACTCAGATCGAAGGGAAGCCGAACTGAAAGAGGTGAGAACTGCAGCAAACCACTACCACCGCCGCTGTTGCCCGCTGCTAATCCACTTCGCCTACTGCCATCGGTATTG
This sequence comes from Wyeomyia smithii, assembly GCF_029784165.1. Taxonomy (NCBI): domain Eukaryota; kingdom Metazoa; phylum Arthropoda; class Insecta; order Diptera; family Culicidae; genus Wyeomyia; species Wyeomyia smithii. The sequence goes on from NC_073694.1 coordinate 11,682,853, forward strand.
ATGTCCGCTGCTGCTGGGGTGAAATGTTCGAACGGTACCTTTATACCAAAGCTTCATCAGTTAGTTAGAAAGAAGGAGGGGCTAAGTAGCTAATGAAATGACAAGGAACGTAAATAAGCATCGGAAACAGAAAGTGCCAACAACAATAACAACAAAGTCAGATCGATTGTATCCGTTAGTGTCGACTGTGCTTGGGAAGAGAGGTAGTGATTGGCTGCGCGGTATGATTGAGACAATCGATATTAATTACCAATTTCTCAATAGTGTATCTCAAACAATAGTTTGTTTTTGTTACATAAATTAAACCGTAAAAGGATTTCTGATCGATTGATGCCAAAACCTCGAAAACCTGATTATAAATGACTGAAAAATAAGCGCTCAAAACCTGACCACTTTTCCCTGGTTTTCCCTGGTTGAATTACTAGATTTTCAAATTCAGGTGCCTAACTTCGATATAGACGTTAGTCAACGTCAAAAAAAAAAAAAACAAATAAAAAGCTCTCAACTCCACCGATGGAAAAAAAATCGCTTCTGGCGACTAATGAATACGTATAAACCAAGCCTATGATGCGTTGACATCGTCGTCAGTGTGCGAGTTATTCTTATTCTTCGCACATTTGCAAACAGACCTCCATGGTAGGTGAATAACGAAGATCACAAAAGAGCACCATATATAAAAAATCGTTACTGGTGCACTCTCTCCGCCTTCCTTCTTACGATGTACTTTTCATCGTGGAAGCACGCAATATATGTTATTCTCTATATGCACAGCTGAGAATATAAAGTTAGTCGCGTTATGAACAAAAAGTAATAAGAGAAATTGGATCGTAAATATTTACTCAATGATGGGGATTTTTTTTTTCAAGAAAGAGAGTTCGTGTTTTCCTACTCTCACTCAACTCAACGGGGTTTTTTTTTGTGGTAGCTGGTAGGTGCAAGCGCAAGTGCAAATTGCTAGTTGGTTAGAAGCTTTTGTCGGTATAAGGCGTCAATATGGACAAAGGGCTAAGAAAAAATAATGTATCCGAAAAAGTTCGGCAAATGTTTGTGGCGGAGAATGGCAATTTCCGGTGCACGGCGGTGGAAAATTGTAGCTATCGGCCAAAAGTCATTAACGTTACGAACTGCCATCGTAACTTTTTCTCTCTCAGTTTGCCATGATCAGACAACAAATATTTAGCTAACCTTTTATAGTGTTTTCATAACAAAAAATGAGATTTCGGAAATATTAACTTAAACAACTTTTTTAACCATTTTAAATTTTGTGTATTGATAATGTAAAGCAAAGCCTTGGTGCTACATACCGTCTTGAAATTTGAACTTCTGTTTATTATACACAGACTTCGCAGCCAACTGTTGAGTGTACAGGACAATTGCGGGGCTAGAGCTACGATCCTTCTGACACTATTAGTTTTCCCCGAGCTGGAGAGAGAGAGAGAGACTTTTTTATTTCAAATAAAGTTGTTCCTTGATCATTGACAAAATTGATTTTTTTGACGTAGAATACGTCTTACGGCAACATATATAGGGGTTCAACTTCAATACAGGGATCCAACTTCGAAAACCGAAAACATGGAGAGCGTCACGAAAATTGTCCAATTTCAAACGTTCTAAACTCAGTCAGTTTTCAACCGATTTCCGTCATTTTTGCAGCAATCGATTGGAAAATCATTTAAGCAACCGTCCAAATGCAGAAAATTGTAATTTGACTGTTCGAACTATTGTACTATTGAAAATTGTTGAACCTTGTCGAAACGTAAATGTCGACCTTTGATTGGTTGCTTGCTGCCTTTCCCTAAAAAGGACGACAGAATGGAGTACCTAGTTAGCCAGGAATGCACTCGTTGGGCTATATAAGAGACTGCTTCTCCTCAAGCAATCTCAGTTTACTAGCAGCAGGCAGCAGCGGCGGACAGTTGCAGCGATGGCAGTGGGCAAAGGCGGCGTGGAGCAGCAGCGGGCAACAGCGGCGGCGGTAGTGGTTAGCTGCAGAACCTAACTTTTTCAGTTCGGCTCCCTTTTGATCTGAGTTGGACCCCACCAGTGGTAATTCAATTCAGATACCGTTGGGTGAATACAGCCAGAAATTAAATGAGACTCGCACCGCCAGGTGGTTTGAGAAGCCACCATCTTCCAGGGTGTATATATAGGGTGTGTGCACATATATAACGTGTGTGAATATTTATAGCGTGTGTCGCTAGCGTGCGTGGCTAGCTATATAGCGCATGCATGTCTATAGCGTGCGTGGTTTGCGTGTGCATGGTTATATAGTTTCTGTGCTTGTCTATAGCGTGTCTGTGCATGTCTATAGCATGTCTGTGCATGTTTATAGCGTGCGTAGCTAGCAATATAGCGTGCGTGACTAGCAGTATAGCGATAAAAATTATCATATATAGTTTCGAATAAATCATCTCATGTTGATTTTACACAGTAAATCATCAGAACTAAATCAAAAATTTGCCATGTCAAAAAACAATATTCAGTTGTCAATAAATGGCATTGACAAACATTATTAACCTCTTTTGACTTCAGCTAAGCCTCAAAGTTTACTGAGTGTATTTCAACATTTATTTGAAGAATGTTTGCGCCAGTGAACCTGAATCACATAATTTTTCGCTCAAGTCCTACTATTTGCAGCGATCAGTTTTAAAATTATCTACGCTACTGCAAACTGCAGAAAATTGTTCGTATTAAACCTAGGTTACCGGGAATGCACTATTGGCCCTCATCGTAGCCACTGCCTAAATTAAGCTTTCTCAGTGCAACTTGATACAAAAGACAGCCACAAAACAATACAATTCAATTCTTGTTTTGGATATGGCGTCAAGTGAAACTGCTTAGCTGCACATAGCTTCTGCTGTTGTTCTTTGTCGTTACCGGTGCCGTCTGTAGAGGTAAACGTCATCTGGAACAGAGAGACCATTAAATTGATAAACCCCATTGAGTGTATTCCCAAACCTATTGCAAGAAATACATTGACTTAAGACAGGCTGTCGTATTCTAGGTTAACTCTGCGGTCGTGTCTAATAAACAACCTCTTCAACTTTTTCACGATGGGTAATTCCTTACATATAATTAGTTGGTGTTAAGTCAGATTAACATTTGAATATAAACAAATTCTAGATTTACTACTCTTTGAATTTCGGAGTGTTCAAGCTTTTGTGCAATTCTGATGTTACGGGCCCGTTTGATTTATCACTAACAGCATGTTTCTCCTACTTGACCCATTATGGCCCAACAACATTTGTCGTTACAAACCCAACCAACTTTTCAGAAACAAACCCCCTGTGGTCAATGAAGGCAAATAAATATGTTACCAAAATCGAACCATCGAACCGCACTGTGTCAACAGGGTGTGTTACAACTGATTCAATTGTGACGTACGGAGAACTTACAAAACAAATTTCTTCTAAATATGTATTAAGAATTTTTTCCTTACTGTTACAAGTGTATACAAATTTTAATAACAGTTCGAATATTTCCAAAACAAATAAAAACAAAGGTTCAAACTGTAACTGTTTTCAGTACAGAGCATATAGCTCTGAAACTAACCTTATAATCGTTCTGACAATGCTTTTCGGTCGGAGGGCTGTGGAATGAGCGCGAAGCCTTTTAAGACCACCATTGTTGGCCCTAACTAGTGTTTCTTGAACTGGTATTCCGCGAACATTCGACTAATTGAAAAAAGCTTCAATGAGCTTTTTATCATACCAATTGTTTCTCCTCTATGTTTTTCGAACTGTTGTGAAAGATAGAAAAAGTTTTAATGATTTGCAAAATATTGCAGATTTTATCAGGTATTAATCAGGCATTAGACGTAAAAAACACTTGCCATATTTTGTTTGGATTTGAGTTGCATAACATTTGTACTAGGGTAAATATGTTTGTTAAATTAGCCGTTACAAATTTGATCTGTAAATACTTTATGTCATTTGTACTCAGAAATATAGAAAATTGGAAAGGAAGGGAAAAAAAGATCTGAGTTTTTATGCTTATATTCCAAGTTCCTTGTTGAATTCAGTATGAATAAACAAGTCCAGTGATAATAAAAATGTCGTTGCCAGCATATGTTTAATAAGAATGATAATTCTACAAACCTCTACAAATTTTTGCTAAAGATTTTGCTAAAGAAGCCTTATTTTACCTCTCGGTGTTATTTCGAATATATTCGGTTCAACACAATTGGCATACAGCACTAAAACCTGAAAATCGCAGCACTGAAACGTGAAAATGCAGTATCAAAATCTGCAATAATGCATCCAAAACCAGTTCAAAAGCAAGTCAAGCATTATTCAAAGATTTTCAAAACTCCATCCCCTCTCACTCTTCCATAACGTTACTACCCAAATTAGTATGAGGAAAATATTCCATTCACTAATCATAACAAAAACTAGTGAGTAATGTCATTGACGAAATCGCAACGCAATACAACAAACGTATGATTTCTCGGTAACAAACATAGCACATTTTGGTATCTGTTTGGCTGCTATAGAAAACCTGCTGAAAAAAATACCTTCCGAACTACTTACTCTCCCTCCCATCATCACCGCACCGCATCATCGCTGCTGCGTCACTGCGATGCGAGATGCAATCCAACCAACATTTATGGGACTCTCAATTATTCTTTTGCTTGTTGCTATCGTTTTTTTCCTACGATGCGCCACGTACGAAGAGAGAATTACAACGGAGCAACGCGCATCACTCTATTCTCAGAGTTGTATGTAGTCAACTGTTGTATTTGTCATCTCCGAGTGGCCAAGGCACCAACATTTTATTACGTATTGAGAGGATACAATTTTAGTCATGAACTGTGCACTTCATGATGTGCACAACTCAAGATGAAAAAACAATCAGCTCAAAATCATTTCATTTCCTTCACTGCGCATAACTAGCTTGTTTATATACGAAAACTCCATCCGAAATGGCTTGTACTGCTTCAGATCATGCTGATCCCAGTTATCGGTCTCGATGCACTCGATCAGTTTCTCTAGCTCCCGATCTGCGGATGTAGCTGCGACAACTTCTCCAATATCTATTGCAGTTGATTCTTGTACGGCTCTAATAACTTCTTCGGTATCCGAATCGAAATCTTCATTATTTTCCATAACCGATAGCAGTGACAATGATTCAACCAGCACACGTCTAATAAACATATCCGTTTCCTCACCCCAGTGTGGGTCTTCTACATGAGCCGCAAGTTTAGATAAGCAATCAGCCAAATTCGCAGACCCTTTTCGATAAACGACTCTGAATCGAAACGATTGAATTCTCAGCAACCATCTTTTGATTCGAGCTGTTGGTCGTGATGTTACCGAGAACAATGTTTCAAGGGGTCGATGGTCCGTTTCAAGCTCAAATGTTATTCCCAGAAGATAGTGCCTAAATCTTTCAACAGCCCAAACAATACCTAGAGCTTCTTTTTCGATTGGCAGATACGTTTTTTCTATTTCTGACAGGCTTTTAGAAGCATAACTTATGACTCGAGGTTAAGAGCTTTTGAACTGTATCAAAACGGCTCCCAACCCAACCCAACCCCTGAGGCGTCTGTTACTACTAGGGTACGATCGTTTGGATCATAGAATCCTAAACTGCCTGCTGACCCAATAAGTGCCATGACTTCATCGAAAGATGATTGGTGCTGTATATTCCACTCAAAATTAGATTCCTGCTTCAATAGCTGTCTCAGAGGATAGTTAACGGTTGTTAAATTTGGGATGAACCTTGAAATGCATGATTGATATGCGTTAGTGAGCTTTTTAAATAATATATCACTAATTTCCTACCTTGAAACATACGTTACTAAACCCAGGAAACTTCGAAGCTCCTCTTTCGTACGCGGAGCTCTACAAGACAAAATCGACTTGACTTTTTCCTCGCTCGGTGATACCCCATTGGCTGACAGTTTGTGTCCGAGAAATGTAACTTCGCTCTGCTTTAATCTGCATTTGTGGTCATTCAGTAATATTCCGTATTGGCTCAAAACATCTAGCGTCTGTTTAACGGCAGAGTCATGTTCTTCCATAGTCTCGCCGAATATCATGATGTCATCGATAAATACGACGGTGTTGTTGCACCCTCCCAGAATGTTCTCCATAAGGTTCTGGAAGAGCTCCGGCGCACAATTGATGCCGAAAAGAAGCCGTTTGTATCGGAATAGTCTCCAATTGGTAATAAAAGTGGTGACGTCACGACAGTCTTCAGAAAGTTCCACCTGATGAAATGCTTGTTGGATATCGAGTGATGTGAAGTATTCCCAAGTAACAATTCTGGTTTAATCAAAGTTTTATAGCGCCCTTTCGGCTGTATTAAGCGCTATAAAATTTTGTTAAAACCAATATTGTTACTAGGGTTGGGCATTGGGAAATCGTGATACCAAATCGTCGACAACGGGTAGCGGATGATTTAACCTCTGGATAGCTTGGTTTCCCCTCCTCATATCAACGCATAATCGTAAGTCTCCGTTCTCTTTTAGGATGGGAACTAATGGCGAAACCCATGACGTTGGTTTCTTAACCTTTTCGATAATATCCATCCTTTAGAGTTCGTTTATCTTCTGTTTTACTTTCTCCAATAGAGGTATGGGGCAGCGGCGCAAAGGTTGAATAATGGGAGGCACTGTTCCGATTTTAAGTACGCCCAGTTTCTGTGCTGTCAATTTACCCAGTAACGGTTGTTGTCCTTTATGAATGACATAAAAAGTCGCGTTCGTTCGCAATATGTGCCCGTTATCATCAACTTCAAGTTCCGCATCAAAAGCAGTAAGAAGATTCAGAGGTATTCGCCCATACGCCAAGAATCGTTTGCCTGTGTCAATTCTTTCATTCGATATCCTAACATCACATAATTTCATCAATTCCCATGTCGTATCATCAATGAGATTATGTGTGAAACCAGAATCGATCAGCATAGCGATTTGGACACCACCAACTCGGCATTGAATTACTTCGTCACCTTCGCCCCCAACATTGTAAACCGGAAAATGTTCTGGTGATTTATTACCGTCATTTTCATTAACATTGAAAACGTTCCTGGGACGTTTCTCTGGTGTCGCGAAATGTTGCTTGCGTTTTCGGTTATCTAGTTTCTCTGGTGTCGCGAAATGTTGCTTGCGTTTTCGGTTATCTAGTGTCCGACTTTCCTAGTTATTTGAAATTATTGTTGTATTCAAATTTTAATACCAATATAAAATAGTAAGGAAAACAAAAATATGTACGTACCTTTTCATCAACATGACTTGTCTTCGATTTAGACCGGCATACCGATCGAAAATGTCCTACTTTACCACAGGAACGGCATGTTTCGGTCGCCGCAGGACATCGAGCTCCAGGCCGGTGAGCCTCATATCCGCACCTCAGACACTTCGAACTCCTGCCAGGATTGCTGGTGAATGAACGATTGGCACTACTCTCCGATCTTCTGCTGTTGTTGGTGAATAATCGGTTGACACCGCACTCTGACCGGCTTTCGGATACTCTGTGGTTAATCTTAGAAGACTGATATCGAACTGCCTGGAATGCGTTCACGATTTTCGTCGTGTCGTCCAACGTGAGAACTTCCTTTTCGAGTAACTTTTGCCTAAGATCATTCGATGCATATTGTATGATTTTATTAATAACAGCAATATGCCGGCTTTCTGTAACTGTCTTGCCAAAAGATATCTTCTCCGCTTTTTGCTGCACTCGTAATGCAAACTTTTCAATAGGTTCATCAGTTTCGGGGGCCATTGACCAGAATAAAAAGCGTCCAAAACTGTCATGATGCTTGGGAGAAAAGTGCTGCTGTAGTTTCTCTTTTGCTACTAGATACGGGTCTGCATCGTCATCCACGTCATCTTCGTCATTTATGCCTGGCAAACCATAATATGCACTCTGTAATTCCATCCCACCCATAGCCAGTAGCTGCACCTTCTTACTTGCACCATCCTGTACACGAGCAGCAGCCATAACATTCTCGAACCACCTAATCCACATGTTCCAAGTATTTCGCACTTCAGATGCCGGAAGGTGTTTGTACTTGAAGTGGGGAAGATTGTACGATGCCGGACTCAAGAACTGTACATTCTGATGAACAACTTGCGGTTCTGGGGCCAGCTCCGATTATTTGTCACTGAATACACATGAAAAATAAATAAAATTATGGATGTTTATTCTGCTAGCCCATTCTATCAATATGCACTGCTGCTGTCTTACAATCAACAAATCAGCAGCATGTAATCATTACATATGTCGTGAGAAATTCTCGAGAATGCATTATTGTCAGCATCAAAAATAACCGGAATTCAATTGTAAATAAACTTCGACAGTTTCAACCGGAATTCAATCGGTTGCATTTCGACTGAACACTTCTTACCGGAATCCAATTAGTTTTTTTCTTGCCTGCCGTCATCTCATTGCTTCTAATCGGAATTCAATCGGTTGCTTTTTCTCAATTACCTTCAATAAATATCCGGAATTAAATCGGATGCTCTCAAAACACAAACCGGAATCAAATCGGTTACATTTATCTTTAGAGATGATCAAATAGTTTGTTAAAATATCGCTGCACTGTTTTTTTTTTTTTTTTTTTTTTTTTTTAAGATAACTCTTCTTGTCGCTTTTATGAATATTGGTTGAATCCAACACACCGACGCACTAATCATCAATCCAATTTCGTTACTCTTGCCAGAGAAAAAAATCATCACGGCAATGTAACGCCATTTTGTTTTATTCGCACATGCCCGACTTTTTTTCTCACCTGCAAACTTTTACTGCTCTTCTCGGTGGTATGACTGATGAAATTGAAAATGATTTATTCACAGAATTGAGAGGGTGTAACCTGCAAATGAAAGCAAGTTTGCGTTTGCACAATCGGCCAATTTTCTCCAGCCTTCAAAATGGCGCTGATCATCCGATTTTTTCGAAGTGCTAATTTTTCACCGATTTTACTTCACTGAGCACTTTTTCTGTTCCTGATTTTCCGTGAATAAACAAATAAACACGAATTATATTTTTCCCGTCGAGGTTTTTCTTTTTCACCTCGTCGCCACGGTTTGTGAGAACGTTTAATAGATCACAGAAAAACTAACACGCGAAGTATAAAGGGCTCTTCCCACTGCTTCCGTTCCGGGACCGGGCCGTGGCTGTTCCGCGCGTCGTCCGGGCTCGTTTGAGATTGATTGCATGCGTTCTTATGAACGCATTCACACTGACGCGCCGTGCCCAGACCGGGGCAGCGTTGAGTTGCCGTCGTGCTGCTGCAGTGCGAGAGAAAAACTATCGTTGCCGACGATACTTTGTGTTGGCCGGAAAGTGCACGGAAGGCACTCGGGTGGATGCGTGTATGTTGTAGTGACATATTTCGCGCGGAGTGAGCTGCGGTATAAAAAAAAGGGAAAGACGTTCTTTCACATACACACATCAACATTTCTCAGCCAGAGCGCAGCGCAGGCACGGTTCAAGCACGGCGCAGTGTGAATGCATGAAAAGTCCCGGACGAGCCCGGTCCCGGCCCGGTCCCGGAACGGAAGCAGTGGGAATAGCCCTTAATGCTTCCAGCGGTAGGGACTAGAAGTGGGCAATCCGCTCACGAACTGATCTAAAGAGCTGGTTCTTCAAAGTGAGTGAGTGATCTATCGTTCTTTTTTAAATAGCGGTAACTCACCCCTTACCTCAAGCAAATAGCTGATAGCTGATTTTGTTGATCAGACACCGCAAGCAAGAGCCAAATGAATGCTTCACCCCAAGCGCAAAGCGGCGCGCGACACTGCAATAAGACTTCCAAAAAAAAGCTGCCATCGGCTGCCTGCTCTCCTATGTATAATCATCCACCAGCCACGGGAATAAAAAAATAAAATCTACTTGCCAAAGTTCACACACAGGCACACGGACTGGCTAACGCCGAGAACGCACACGAAAGGATGGCAAAAGTGGAACGAAAAGAGCGAAAGAACTGGTTCACTGATCTTTTGAATCTGTTCAGACAATCCGCTCCCGAGCTGATCAGAAAGTCAGTGCTTTAAAAGATCGAAATCTTCTGATCGCGAGCGGATTGCCTGCGAGCTGAACAGAAGAGCCATCGGAAGAATCAGTTCTTCTGAGAGCTAAAGATTTCGCTCTTTCAAAGAACTGAGTCTTCCGATCAGCCTGCGAGCGGATTGCCAGAAGATCGGTGAATCAGTTCTTTCGTTCTTTTCGTTCCACATCCATTCGTGTGTGTACTCGGCGTTAGTCAACCCGTGTAGGCACCTGTGTATGAACTGTGACAAGTTGACTTTTTGCAAGCTCTTGCGGCTGGCTGGTGGGTGGGTAATGGGATATGCAGGTTATGCATAGCAGAGCAGACATTTGGTGGCAGCTTGTTTTTGGGAATTCTATTGTAGTTTTGCGCGCGGCCTTGCGTCTGACAAATCTGGTGTAATGCTTTCACATGCCTCTCGCTTGCGGTGTCTGATAATTAGCCACACTGATAGTCAACAAAAATTATGTATGAACGAAAAGAGCGAGTGAGCTGTTATAAAGAACTAGTACACCTTAGTGAGCGGAACCGCTCTGATCCGCTCACTATAGTGAACCATTTTTCCCATCTCTAGTAGGGACTAGAGATAACTGACTCGGTTGACGAAAGGTAGCGCTTTCGAGAGAAACGTATTAGTGTTAGTGAGACTCGTCTATCACAAAGGTAATAGTTATTATGCGTTTTCAAATATTACAGCAAGCTCATCATACCTCTTGATTTCTTTGTTCCGGCTTTCTTGTGCCTTCTCGGATAGCTGGCCAACAGGGACTAGGAAATGCCTACTAGATTTACAGTAGGGGTAAGCGGAGTAAGACCGCCCCCTTAAGCAATTCTGTTTATAGAAAAAAAAGTTGCGGCTGCAATTTCATTTTTTCTTCGCTAAGAGGTTCTTCTATTCAATACCCGAATTTAAAAAATAAGAACTAAAATATTTTTGTTTATTTTCCAGCTTTCTTTTAAATTTTAAAAATTCATTGAAAATGTGCAGATCTTTTTCATGCGGGGTAAGCCCGCCCACCAGCGGGGTAAGATCGCCCACCATTTCTTGAGGATAAACAATATTTTTAGGGCCGAAACGGTTGTTTTTATCGGTATAGTGTCTCTGACAAAGATGTAGATGGTATTTTTTTTTCTTTTTAAATATAAAATACACTGTGAAAAATCTGAACAAATATTATTTTTTTCTAAGTTTTAACTTATTTTGTTTTCTGATTATTCAAGTTCAAATCAATGTTTAGGTAACTTTTTTGGTTTTCAAAATAAATAGATTTTTCAGAATTGGGGTTTTTCAAGATATTGAATTCATAATATACCTATCTTAAAGCTAAAATTTAAAACTCATCAAACCTGTCTGTATAATTCTTTTGAAGACTTATTATGCATTGAAAAATACTAATAATTATGATTTCTTTTATTTATATTTTCAATTTTCTATGCTCTTTTTTTTGAAGAACAAAATTACCAACGACACTATACACCAAACAAACCGTCCAAAAAAATTTCTTCACAAAATTTGACCAGTAATATTTCTATTACATTCCGCGTCGAACACTCGACAGAAACGGACGTGCAAAGTGGTCGTTCTATTACAATCCGGTCCGTGTGTACGAATAGCCAAACAAAAGAGTGTATTATTCGCGCTAAATGCCAACTAGATTGTGAGTTGTGTCGCTACGTTCTGTACCCGGCTCGCAACTTTGGCTGTATTGGTGCAAAATACCAGCTGCAGTTTTGATCTGTGCACAGTGAATAGATCTTTCTAATTCAAGGCCATCAGTTGACAGTCGAGTGTGCTGAGTGATCTCACACCCGGCTCACTGCTGCTGGCTGTATTGGTGCTGCTGTACTGGTGCTGCTGGCTGCTTTGGGTGCAGCTTCGAACGATCGGACTACCACTGCTGGAAGGAAGAAGTAAATAGGTACGTGTTCTTGTCGGCGCTAGTGCGCTAGTCCGCTACATTTAGCGCGATGGATATAGATCCCTCGCCTCCCGTGCCACCATCCCCGAACCCCCCTGACCCTGACCCTTCTGTTACCCCCTCCCCTGTTCATTCTCCAGTCCCCCCTCGCCCCAGGCTTTACCCGGACGGATCTCAACAGGGCAGCTATACTGTTTATTTTCGTCCAAAGGCAGGAGTGAATTCAAAGCGATTAAACATACTGCAAATTTCAAAAGACCTGACGAAGGGGTACAAGGCCGTGACCGAAATTTCCAAGGTCCGACCTAACAAGCTCCGTGTCGTGGTCAGTGATCTGGCACAGGCCAATGCTATCGCTTGCTCTGAGCTCTTCACACGCGAGTATCGCGTTTACATACCCGCACGAGACGTGGAGATCGACGGTGTCATAACCGATTCGAGTCTGTCTGTCGAGTGTATCCTAAAAAGCGCAACCGGTTGCTTCAAAAATACCGAAACACAGGCGAAGATTTTGGATTGTAAGCAATTGCGGTCCATGTCTCTCGTCGGCGGTAAAAAAGTTTACACTCCGTCAGACTCGTTTCGCGTTACGTTTGCCGGATCTGCACTCCCTAGCCACGTCTCGATCGACCGGGTTCGTCTGCCTGTGCGATTGTATGTACCCCGTGTTATGAATTGCACCAATTGCAAGCAGTTAGGCCACACAGCCGCCTACTGCTGCAATAAGGCACGATGTAGCAAGTGTGGGGAGACTCATGCGGAAGATTCTTGCAGTGTTAATGCTGAAAAATGTATTCACTGTGGGGAAAACCAGCATGAGCTCTCCACATGCCCGGTGTACATGCAGCGCAGAGATAAAATCAAGCGGTCACTCAAGGAGCGTTCAAAGCGTTCTTACGCTGAGATGCTGAAGAAGACCGTGACCACTTCTACCATAACATCGAACCCCTTTGATCTGTTGCCCTCCGATGAAACCGATTCTGACGATTCATCAGCGGGAACATCTTATGCCAATCCTGGGGAGTCTAGGAAGAGGAAAAATGTTTCTTCTCCTAAACTTCCCCGTAAAGGTCCTAAGATTTCCCAAAGTGTAATGAAAAGTACGAACAAACCAAACAGTGCTGCGGAAAAACCGAAGCAAACTCCTCCTGGGCTTGCAAATTTAAAGTCCCAGAAGGAGTTCCCAGCACTGCCAGGAACATCTAAAACCCCAGTTGTTCCTTTTGCACATCCAGTTGATGAAACAAACTCTGGATTAGTGAAATTTTCTGACATTGTTGACTGGATTTTTGAAAATTTCAATGTACCCGATCCAATTAAAATTTTTCTTACAGCATTCCTCCCAACAGTTAGATCATTTTTGAAGCAGTTGACTGCCCAATGGCCCCTCCTTGCAGCGATTGTATCCTTCGATGCCTAATTCAACCGCGTATATGAAGGATTCTATCTCTGTCTTACAGTGGAATTGTAGAAGTATTTTACCAAAATTGATTCGTTTAAAGTTTTGATAAATAGAAACAAATGCGATGCATTTTCCCTTTGTGAAACTTGGCTTACTTCAAATATTGATCTCAACTTCCATGATTTTAATATTATTCGCCTTGATCGAGACACCCCATATGGAGGAGTACTTTTAGGGATTAAAAAGTGCTATTCTTCCTATCGTATTAACCTCCCCTCGATTCCAGGCATCGAAGTTGTCGCATGTCAAATGACAATACAAGGTAAAGAGCTTTGTATTGCCTCAATATATATTCCTCCCAGAGCACAGGTTGGGCAACGGCTGCTCTTTGATTTAATAGAACTTCTTCCCTCGCCACGTTTGATTTTGGGAGACTTCAACTCTCATGGTGTGGCTTGGGGTTCCCCCTACAATGATAACCGCTCCTCTTTAATCTATAACCTTTGCGATGACTTCGACATGACTATTTTAAACAACGGTGAAATGACACGTATCCCGAAACCTCCAGCGCGCCCAAGCGCTTTGGATCTATCCTTATGTTCGACGTCGCTACGGTTGGATTGCACATGGAAGGTAATCCTCGATCCTCACGGTAGCGACCATCTGTCTATTCTTATTTCAATTACTAACGGTTCAACTCGCATGCGACCAATTGACATTCCGTATGACCTCACACGGAATGTCGATTGGAAGTTATACGAGGAAATGATTTCAAAAGCGGTCGATTCGATTCAACATCACCCACCACTTGAAGAATACAACCTCCTCGCGGGCTTAATCCTCGACGCCGCGTTGCAAGCCCAAACGAAGAAATATCCCGGCGTAACGATCAAAGAGCGGCCTCCAACTCCGTGGTGGGACAAAGAGTGCTCCGATGTCTACACGCAAAGATCCGACGCGTTTTTGGCCTTCCAGAAGGGAGGTATACCCGACGACTATATACGGTATTCGGAGCTTAATACCAAGCTTAAAAGCCTGGCTAAAGCAAAGAAACGCGGATATTGGCGTCGGTTCGTGAACGAGACGTCGAGGGAGACATCGATGAGCACTCTTTGGAACACAGCCCGAAGAATACGGAATCGCGTAACGGTCAACGAAAGCGAGGAGTCTTCAAGTCGGTGGATATTTGATTTTGCCAGGAAAGTATGTCCGGACTCTGTTCCTGCGCAAAACTTTGCTCGCGATACTTCTCCGGGTCACGACGCGATAGAATCTCCTTTTACGATGGCAGAATTTTCAGTTGCCCTCCTGTCCTGTAACAATAACGCGCCTGGGTTAGATAGAATCAAATTCAACTTGTTGAAGAATCTACCCGGCAATGCCAAGAGGCGCTTGTTGAACTTGTTCAATAAGTTCCTGGGGCAAAACATTGTACCGCAGGATTGGAGGCAAGTGAAGGTGATCGCCATCCAAAAACCAGGGAAACCAGCTTCTGATCACAACTCTTATAGGCCGATTGCAATGCTATCCTGTATCCGGAAATTGATGGAAAAAATGATACTCCGTCGTTTAGACCATTGGGTCGAATCAAATGGTCTACTATCAGATACTCAATTTGGCTTCCGCCGCGCCAAAGGGACGAATGATTGTCTTGCGTTGCTTTCAACAGATATTCAGCTGGCGTATGCTCGCAAAGAACAAATGGCGTCTGCGTTCTTGGACATTAAGGGGGCTTTTGATTCCGTTTCTATTGACATTCTTTCGCGTAAACTTCACCGACAAGGATTTTCTCCAATTTTGAACAATTTTTTGCACAATTTGTTGTCCGAAAAGCACATGCATTTTACGCACGGCGATTTGGCAACTTTTCGCATTAGCTACATGGGTCTTCCCCAGGGCTCATGTTTAAGCCCCCTTCTTTACAACTTTTATGTAAATGACATCGACGAATGTCTGGCAAATTCATGCGCGATAAGACAACTTGCAGACAACAGTGTAATCTCTGTTACAGGAGCCAAAGCTGCCGATTTGCAAGGACCATTGCAAGATACCTTGGACAATTTGTCTGCTTGGGCTTTACAGCTAGGTATCGAATTCTCTCCGGAGAAGACTGAGATAGTAGTTTTTTCTAGGAAGCATGAACCTGCTCAGCTCCAAACACAATTAATGGGTAAAACGATTTATCAGGTTTTGGTACACATATATCTTGGTGTCTGGTTCGACTCTAAAGGCACCTGGGGTTGTCACGTGAGGTATCTGATGAAAAAATGTCAACAAAGAATGAATTTTCTTCGTACAATAACCGGACAATGGTGGGGAGCCCACCCAGGAGACCTTATAAGGCTTTACCAAACAAAGATATTGTCTGTCATTGAGTACGGGTGTTTCTGCTTCCGCTCCGCAGCAAACACACATTTGATCAAACTGGAGCGAATACAATATCGTTGTTTGCGTATCGCCTTAGGTTGCATGCAGTCGACCCATACGATGAGTTTGGAGGTCTTAGCTGGAGTACTACCATTGAAAAACCGCTTCTGGAGCCTGTCTTCTCGTATTCTAATCAAATGTGAGGTCTTGAACCGTCCCGTGATTGAAAATTTTGAAAGGTTAATCGAACTTAATTCTCAAACCCGTTTTATGACATTGTATTTCAATCACATGTCCCAAAATATTAACCCTTCTTCGAATATTCCAAATCGTGTCGACTTATCAAATACTTCTGATTCTACTGTGATTTTCGATACATCCATGATAGAAGAATCTCGTGGAATCCCGGATCATTTACGCGTGCAGCAGATCCCTAAAATTTTTTCCAATAAATATCGAAACATCAACTGCGACAGTATGTACTACACTGACGGATCACTTCTTGATGGGTCCACTGGCTTCGGTATCTTCAATAACAATTTAACCGTCTCCCATAAGCTCGATAATCCTGCTTCTGTTTACATCGCAGAATTAGCTGCAATTGAGTACACCCTAGGGATTATCGAAAAAATGCCCACGGACCATTATTTCATCTTTACGGACAGTCTCAGTTCCATTGAGGCTCTCTGATCGATGAAAGATGTTAAGCACTCTCCGTATTTCCTGGGGAAAATACGGGAACATCTGAGTGCTTTATCCGAAAAATCTACTCAGACTACCTTAGCGTGGGTCCCTTCTCACTGCTCGATACCGGGTAATGAGAAAGCGGACTCTTTGGCTAAGGTGGGCGCAACAAACGGTGATATTTATGAAAGACCAATTGCCTTTAATGAATTTTTCGCATTTGTACGTCAGAATACGATCATCAGTTGGCAAAATTCTTGGACCAAGGGGGAACTGGGAAGGTGGTTACATTCCATAATCCTCAAGGTGTCGACGAACCCGTGGTTCAAGGGGTTGGATGTAGGTCGGGATTTCATTTGCGTGATGTCCCGGCTTATGTCCAATCACTATAGATTTGACGCGCATCTCCGTCGTGTTGGGCTCGGGGAAAGTGGTATCTGTGCCTGTGGTGAAGGTTATCACGACATAGAGCACGTTGTTTGGTCATGCTCTGTACACCGTGACGCCAGGTCTAGATTAATAGCTTCCCTGCAGGCCGAAGGTAGGCAGCCGGCTGTTCCTGTTCGTGATGTCTTGGCGAGCCGTGACCTATCCTACATGTCCCTTATATACGTTTTCCTGAAATCCATCCACGCCCCAGTTTAGTCCTATCCCCTTCCGCCTACATCCAACCAAACGACAAGAACACGTTAAGACCCCGGATCCGGAAACAGCAATCAGACCCGCACGATACTCTCAAGGCCCGATGGAAACAACCCAATATGCCAGTCCGTAATATCTTGGCCCAGCAGAGGAACAAATTTAATATGCTGCTTACCTATGGCAATGAAAATCATCAAACAGCAACCTGTGCTTTTAATGCAAAATATTCTAGCTTTAAGTTAGATTTAGTTTCAGCTCGTAGTCGGCAGCGAGGATAAAAAATTTGCTTTTAGTTATTAAGATACTTTAGAAAGTAAGCTATCAGATATAATTGGCGCCGTTAAACATTGAATTGTATTTGTGCCGTGTCAAATAAACTATAGATATAGAAAAAAAAAAATATTTCTATTACTCCATGATCCAACAACCATCAAATTTTAGCTTACCTTTTGAAGATTTTACAGGCAAAAACATGTTTTTTCAAAAAAATTTGAAAAAAAATATTTTTAATTCCATTTTATATTTTTTCTTTAAATTTTTTTAGAGTGTGTACTTTTTTCGGAAGTAAAAAACTATCACTTAAAATAATTTTCACGTCATAATTACCGGATAAGTTATGTGAATATTTTCCACTATCATTTTCACGTAGATTCTACGTGATTGTCATTTGAGTTCATCATGATCTGGTGATATGATTTATCCTATGAATTTTATACAGCAGACATATTCATTTTATGTGAATTTCACGTAGAATTCAACTACCGGTAAAATGGAAAGCATTCGATTATCTGCTAGCTACTACGTTTGATACAACGTAAAATTTCCAAATTTTGTTTCCCCAATTAAAAGACGGCAAATAGTTTTTAGAAACTATAGAAATATGTTGCTTGATAAATCGCACGGCCATGCAAAATCTCCGATTCGTAAATGAATAAAACGACATAAAAACGGACAAATATTACGACATTTGCCGGCGATAACTATTGTAAGCTGCAACTGTTTATGTATGGGAAACTCCTCGACCTTTGAACTAAATCTGTGTGAAACCTGTAAGCTCAAGGCTTGATGTCAAATTCGTACGGTTTTTCGAAAGCTCACTTATTGGCAAGCCGTCGAGAAATTCTATTTTATTGTCAGAGACTGAGTTAGACAACATCTTCGCCATTTTGATTTCTGTGTATTTTCACATAGAGAGTTCACGCGATACTTCTTCTATGACATTCTGTTTGACGTTGCCAAGTTACTACGTGATAAAACATAGTATGCATGTGATTTTCACGTAGCTGTTATGTTTGTCACATAAATCATGCAAAATGACAGAAAATGAATAAGTACAAAAAATTTCACGTAACAATAATGTGAAAAATATTTTGAGTGTACTATTTTCAATTCTGCCGGAGACGTCATACCATTCAAACAAACCGTCCTGGCTCTAAAATTATTTTGGTTCATTAACACCATTTTCACACAGGTTTACTTTTTTCAAAAATAAGTCTTGTTAAAATATATTACTAGAAAAGCTTCAACCAAATCGAAAATGGTTGATTAACATCGATGTCTTATGTGGCTTGAAGTTGTTTTACTGATCCTGTAAATATTCCCTTTGTAGTGTCGAGGCATTTGGGTCTTGAAGTAAAACAACAAGCAGTTGGATACGTGGCGGTTTTACCCCTTGTATAGGGGGCGACTTTACCCCCAGTGGAACATTTTCATATTTGACTCACGGCCTTCGATATTCCCGAAAAAAGATAGATTCAGGCAAGCGATTAAACGTATATTCACGAACAAAACAATAGATTTGTAGACTGAAAAACCTTAAGTCCCGTTGCCGCAAAACAATAGCGCATTGACTGGTTGCCAGCTGAAAGGTTGTTTTTGATTATTTCTGCGACCGTTCGCGCACTATCAAAACAGAAAAATGTGCAAAATGTTATGTAATTGTACTGTAATAGACACGTTAAAGAAATTTTTAATTATTTTATAACTTGGTAGTAAAACTACGGTTGGCGGTCTTACCCTGTTTACCCCTACTAAAAATAAAAAAAAGATTGATACAGTGAGATCGATTCTTTGCGTGATTTTGTCCAATGCTATTACTAGTTAAAGTTTATGAAATTTTCGCCCTGCAATTGCACTTTGAACTGTCTTTTTGAATTTCATATCAGGAAATGAAGATACTAGAAGGGGCAAACGATCAAAGTGATTTCGTAGAGTGATTATGATAATATTTCATTCTATGTGAGTTTCGCCTGCTAATTTTTTCTTTTTTTATGTTCTTGGTGTGTACAAAAAATGATGCTTTTTTAACATTTTTGGCAATAGCTCGGTTTGTGTGGAAGCTATCTATTTTGTGTCTTCTACAAAGTTGTGTGTTTCGATGATATACAAATATATGTAGAACATTATAACCTTCTAAACGTTACATTTGCTTTTGTATATTCGAAAAACAACTAATTTTAAAGACAAGTCTAATAAGAAATGTTATATATCAAAAACCGGAAGAGTTAGAAGAAAAGTATTTTAGGCAAAGTTTTTTGTAAGAACTTTATCTATAATTTTGCTGAAGACACCATTTCTCTAAAGTGTAAGAGTAAAAAGTTAGATTTTGTAGCGCCACTAGCGGTTGAGTTTCGAACTAAAACTTTCTGTCATGATTTGAGCCTTTTTATATACTAAATATCTTTGGAAGATAATATGTCAATAAAACCATTATTTGGAGAGCAAATGAATTAAGTTCACGTTTTTGAGCTCTCGCACCACTGTGCACTGTGCAATGAGATACAGAAAAGTTTCGAATATCGTCACGAAAATACGCCTCATACTATGAAACTTCTGTATTGAAAGTTGTACGGTTATCGTGGAAGACGTTTTCAAGTTAACAGTGAACCGTGAGCTTACAGGAAACAAATAGACAGACGGTGATCATTTCGATTGTATCACACTTTTCCTAAATGTTTGCAACGCGAGCAAATTTCACTTCGGTATGCAAAGAATAAAGTAATAGGTAAACTGTAACTTAACATTTCATTAAATTTATTACAAAACCCTAAGTTCTACGAATCACGAAACCTATGCCAAAGGCGATCGCGACACTAATCATTAAAAAAAAGAACGTCACAAATGACCTATAAAATGCAGATACAAAACAATCAACACCATCTATTAGAACAACTGAATTACGCGAATCTTTCAAAAACAGTCTATTATGTTTCGTCTCTTTTTTGGCCAGCCACATTTTCGCTAGGTTTGTCAGTTCCATATTTTCAATTATTTCACGGCAAAATTGTTGTGTTATACCATAAACAATGGATTCTTCAACATTGAATAATGTACAGAATTGCTGAAAGTTTTGTCTATCCCTTGATGCCAGCTTGTCATTGCTGCAAACTATCCGAGCATTATGACCAGTCAACGCCAATAAAGCAGCTGTCAGAGCAAAGACCAATGATTTTCCTTGCCCACTTAGAATTTGTGCGCATTGAATTTCAACACCTTCATTCGTTTGATCAACACTCAGCAGTCTGAGCACGCACAGAATCTGAATGCAGTTAGGAGTAAGAAATCCTCCAGTTCTTGAAACATCCTTGGATTCTAGAATAGACCAAACAACTGCCAACCCTGCCAGGAGCTCTGGTATTTGTTCTCGTTTGTCATCGTTGCTCCAGGTTTTAAATGGCTTCTGGAACTTGATAGTAGAAACTTTGTTCGCAACTCGAGATGCTTCTGAAACTAAAAAAGAACTGTTTGAATTTAGGAGTGAAGAAATTAACACAACTTTACCATCGTGCGAAGTCTCAAGAAACTGGTGAAAAGTTTCGTCATATTTTTGGAATGCAGATCGTAGAACTTCTAGTTCGGATGCGCTGTTTAATTCTTCGAACAACTTCAACGCTTCGTCAATGTTCATTTCGTTTTGTTTTCGAATGAATCTCGTGTATGGTTTATTGATCCAAAGGATTTGATTTGTTAAGTCTGCATGAGAGTTACTGTTATCAATGGCGTTTGCAAAAGGCTTGATCCGTTCATTCAGGAACAGCTCGAATGATGTATAATCAGGTTGTTTCCTGAGGTGAGGGCAACACTTTCTCACCGCATTCAGAAGCTCTTTAGTCGTACAGATTTGTTCCGTTGCGGATAGTTCATGACCAGATTTCCATTGGATTTTCGTCAGTTGGTTTTTAACGTACGAAAGCATTGTTAGTAAAACTTCAATAACATAATGCTTTGGGTGTAAAGAACTCTCAAGAAGCAATGCTGCTGCTTTGGCAAATTTTTCGACCGATATGACCCGATAAGTTTTATGCTCTGTTGTGGCCCATTTGTCGTTGATTAGTTCAATTAGCTTTAAATCTTCTAACATTTTCAAGCTCACATCAGGCACTGCTTTGACATACCAATCCAATCGAACTTCATTTAAAACCACCAAAAACTCACAATACGACCTAAAGAAGGGTTCCAAGACTGATTTGGCAATAGTTTTGTCCAACGCAACCGAAACAATTTCCAACAGAGTCTGCTTCAGTGATTCCATCTCTGGGAGACATATTTTGGTAGGAATCTTAGAAATAATATCCTCTCTATATTTCCAATATTTGATGAACTCCTTTACCAAATTTTGGAAGCTGCTTGGAATGAGAGAGGATTGAATAAACTTAGCATTAATTAAGTTAAGCTGTTTTTGCAAAATAAGGTGATCAATCGTGGAGCAATCTGTATGTGCCAGAAAGGTCATTGTTTGAACCATGAAACGAACTGTACTGTGAGTAATAACACGAAGCATTTCCATCTGATCCGGACCTGCTCTAATCATAAAATCCACGTATCCCTCGAAGATGGCTTCGAAGCAATCCAAATCAAAATTCGCTGGCAGAGTGTGAAAAAAAACGTCACTTAGTAGCCAACACCAAATGTACGTCTCGTCAGCTATTTTAGATGAATTGTTTTCACTTCCTCTCTCACCACCTAAAATTGGTTTTAAAAATCTCACGAGTTGCATCAATGTTAAATGTTGTTTTCGTTCGTCGAACAACTCAACGTTATATTCGAATGAACGTTTTTTACCATCACAACTCAGATCAAAATGCTTCAGGAGCTTAAAGATAAAGAAATATTCCTTCTCCACACATTTTGTGAACGAACTCTCAGACCTCCAAGTAATCTTTTTTATCGAATGCCATCCAGCACCGTTACTAGTGAGAAGATCTTCCGGTTTGTGGTCTGTTCTATCACTTATTTCAACGATCAAGTCTTGCAAGCTTTTTGCCAGAAGATGAAAAATCGTATTGATTAATCCATTAACTGGAATCTGTTTTGTTCCTGTTAACGTTTCCACAGAACTAATCCAACGAACGGCAAGGTCAGCCAGTGGTTTTTGAAATATATCTGCATCCAAGTCTTTTGTCATATCGAAGAATAAAACAACATCTTGTTTATGAACGAAGAGAATTTGTTCGCTACTGCAATTGCTGAGAAAGTTTTCTAAGCAGCTTGGTGCTATTTCCAACAGTTGCCTCCTGTAGTTTGTTACATTTTCTTCTAGAATCCTTCGTAATTGAGTGATTACTTCTGCACTAGGTTTCACCGTCTGGTGATGATCATCCCATATTCCCAAAATCTTATCTCTTGCAGTACTACGAGCGCTGAGTTCCAAAAATGACGCTGCGCTAGAACGCAATTCTGTGCTTATTAACTTGTTTGCTACTATAGCTTCGCAAAACTGGCTAAAGTCCAGACTCTCGGAATGCGTGCTTATTATGCTTATTAAATAACACAATTGAACGTTCTCCGAACAGTTTGCGCCCTTCAACGTCTGTTGTAGAACATTCTGAATTGTCTTTACTATCGAAGACTGCAGTGCTTCTCGTTCAGTCGTCAAATCATCCTGCAGAACATTCAAAATCCGTAGATTCAGAAGCAGATTTCTTTTTGCTTCATCAAAATTGGCAGCTTGACTGATCGATTGTGGATCATTAATTTGTACTTTAGCCACAAAATTATCATCCGCCATCATCAGACAGCCTTCGTTATACAATGTAATGTCCAAATCTCCATGGCAAAGTCGTGCAGAGAAAGCCAATTGATCAATCCTCTTTTTTGTCGGTAGCATTTTTTTGATGTACTCTCCACTAGTAAAATCGCGAAAGATTTCGATACTTTCATGATTTGATACTCCACACTCTTCCTCGCGTCTACTTGCTTTTGTCACAATCGGAACTGACACCAGTGAAAGTCTCTCGTCTCTGGATTTATTTCCAGCAGTGTCATCTAACTCTTTATTCGGAGTCGTTGTTTCTGAAGGCAGCAAGTAAGCCGGTACCTCGTTAGAAGCTTCGTCTCTATCGGTCATCTTGCAATCGATCTGAAACGAAATAATCTTGCTTGAATTACTTGTTAAAAACTATATAAGTTTACTTACTCACAGCACAGCACTTATCGTCCAATAAATAATCGCTAATCGCTCTTTGTTGTTATTGTTGATATGTATAAAACACTC
This sequence comes from Wyeomyia smithii, assembly GCF_029784165.1. Taxonomy (NCBI): domain Eukaryota; kingdom Metazoa; phylum Arthropoda; class Insecta; order Diptera; family Culicidae; genus Wyeomyia; species Wyeomyia smithii. The sequence goes on from NC_073694.1 coordinate 11,706,353, forward strand.
AGCATGAATTAATTTTACTGCTAGTGACATTCGATCTACAAACTGTTGTTGTTGTTCGATGTTACACTGTTTCACTTGAATTAATTTGCTTCACACTGTTTTACAATAGTTATTCATAATTTTCCCAAAAAAAGTACAGTCTTTTTTCGTGACAGCTAATTTCATACTGTGTTCCGACTGTCACTCTATCGAGCAAATCTGCCTGCTCGCCAACCGATTCTTCGATATCGATACTATCGATGTTATTTCCGAATGGTGTTCGTAACGATTTCTTTGGATTTTTTAGAACAAATTTATTTATTTATTCGTTGAAAGATTGTCAATAAAATTAAATTAAATAATGCGACTGTGATTTATATTGTGATTCCGAATATCGATGTTAACTTTTCCGATATTCATACCTACCTGAAGCAAAGCCAACCATGCTGTCAGTTTCCGTCGCTTCTTATGACTGCTACACTGAAAAAAAACTACTCATATTATGGTGAAGAGTGCAACTGTCAGAAGTTAGAGAATAACAAAGCACGTTGGGCTGAAATTGACTAATTTTCTGTTTAATAACCAACACTAGTTGAAGCGGTACGAATGTGGTTTCACAAAAAAAATGAAAAAAAAAAATTAAAAAAGATTTAGACTAGATAAAAGCTTGGGGTTTTATTTAACATCAAAACAACAGATCTTGAAAATCTGAAACAAAAAGTTCTATGGATGTGCACAATGGTTCAAAATTCAAATTTAAAGGGGAAATTTGGGTCTAGAGCTCTATAGCAATATTTTACAGAAAAACTTTCTTCTACAAAGTTGTTACATATGATTAAATGCTTGTTGGAAAATTATCAAAAATAAGGGTGACTTAAATTTTGGATGAAATCAAGTATCTAACATTTTTAACTTTGGAGATAGAAGAAAAACTTGTTCTACAATGTTATAGCTTTGTTTATTTTAAAATAATTTGTAAAAATAGTAGGAGGGTGGTATCCGTGATACGACCGCATAGTTGACGTAGGACTACAATAGTTTTATATTTCCCTTTGAGGCTCTGTTTGATTTGAGCTCGTTTTAAACATTTCTTAAACATTGTTGTAAAATTTTGTTGTAAAATTTTCCTGCAATTACAAGTTCGTGGAAAAAATAACGATAAAAAATTACAGTTTTTGAACAAAAATGTTATTCACAGAAAATTTAAAATGGACATGAGAAAAACAGAATGCAGAGTTTAAAAACAAACAACGCATTTTATCTGTACAATGAACCTAATTTATATACCCTGCTATCTGCCTCTACCGACACGTACAGAATTTTGCTGTCCCCGGTGGCGCAGCGTATTTTGCGAATAATCATATTGAATTCTGATATTTGCTACTACATATACGAAACAAGAAGAAAAAGAAGACAATTTAAACGGCAATTCGATTGTATTCCAGATCGCCAAACGATACCTACGCGTTAACCCAACACACCCCACTGTGCGTCGACAACGGCAATGTAGTCTAAACTTGGCTTGGCTGCACACAAATGGATATCGAGTTCTACTGTACTGATAGACGACGAGTGACCAGCGCTCTATCCATACATTGCTCGGTGCAGTACTGTTGCCTGTGCCAGATTGTTTTCCATCAAGACATCAGTTTTAATATCATTCTGACAGCAGAACGTTAAACTGTCTGATAGTGTAGGTGGTTACGAACTTTCCGAAAAAGCTTCACCTTCAAGACATCAATAGAGTCTAGGCTCATAGATTTTTTTTTTTTGCCACTGATATACGGGATATCACAGCAACCAGTTGGTGTCTATTTATGAAGTCTGTGCCAGGGGCGCTCGCATGTGATTGGTACATTGTTCGTGAAAATTCGACCTTGAAACTTTTATTTAATTTTCACTGATAAACAATAAAATGATAATGATAACTGAGGAATCACAAAATTGTCCATCATTTTATCAATCCAACGACATATTGATTATTGTAATCCAGCATGTGGTTACATCAGCATTACCGTTTGAAATCTTTCATTCCAACGTTACACTTTGGTTTTAGTTTCCGCAGAATGTATCTCGATATAGTGCGGTTAGACGTAGTCCTACGTCAAAAAGTTTTTTTAAATAGCAGCCAAACTAATAGAGCTAGATGCTTGGTGTCAAAAAACAACTTGTAGAGTGGATTTCAATGTTTAATTTAGTTAACAACAAAATCCATGTTTATCGCACATTTTAGAGAGAAAATTGCAGTTTAGTTCTCAAAAAACATTTGATTTCACGTTTATTCCTTTCTAAGTGCTTCTTATTTTTTCTAGTTGGGCGTTTTTAAGACACTATTGATTACGATATTTTCTCAGTTTTCCAACGAAATCAACAGAAATGAGCTAGCTGTCACACTTCTTGTGATAGACCTCGTTAAAGGCAAACATAATCGAAAAATAAAAAAATTAATAACTCTGTAGTAGTTGAAATCTGATCATATGCGTAGAAGGTTTTATCATCAAATAGGGTCTTCTAACACCCCTTAAAGGAAATGCACTAATTCGCCCATTGGGATTGACGCCAGTAAGTTCCCAATCACGGTTACTGGTCGCAACGCTATATGATGAGAGTCGGACTTCGTTTTCGTACCACGATTCTGGGTTGGCACCTGCGCCGAGCTCTCTTAGTAAGGTCGTGTGACAACGGCCTGAAACGGTGAGATAACAACCGGTGCAAGGGTCTCCGTCTCGTAAAACCTGCCAGGCCTTCCAGTACGATTCAAATCCATTGCCCCCGGTGGGAACCGGGCAGGGGGGGGGGATCAGATATCCTTTCCTGATTTGCGCCGGTCAGGGGTGTCATAATTGCTCATAAGGCGCTATGGCGGCCACCCTTAGCCACGGCCTCACTAATGAAAATCTACAAATGTGCGCAGATGGATTGAAAAATCCATTTGCACGAGGAGGCATCCAGAGGACTCCGCCGACAAAGGTGGAAACGGATGCAGTGAAGGACGCCTGCGAAGATGGCAAAGGCAGTACGCCTACCGGATCGGCGCAAGATATCGCGGTGCCTGGTCCTCTGTTGATAAAGGCGGTCGGAACACAGCGGGAAATGCTACCCTCGGAGTAGCCCTGTCTGAGCAGCTCGAGGCTATAATCGAGTTTGCGAAAAGTCGCAGCAATACAACGAAGTACTTCAAGCAGGCCCTCTACATGCTTCGGTCCTCCGTTGATGCTGCGAAAAAGGAGCATGCCGAGCTCGAAAAGAAAGCTGCGGCTGCGGAGAAGGAGGAGACCAAACGGACACCAGCACGTTTGCGGCGGTTTGCGTCTGCAGGCTCGCGGGGGCACCAAGAAGCGATTAATCGCAAACAGTCCCCAGACCATATGATGATGATGATGATGATGGTCCCACCTCATACCCCTACATCGGTTTGAGCTGGTCGATTTATCTAAGAAAGATATTATTTAACCCTTCAAAAGAATACCAATAATTTGAAAATTAAAAAAAAAACGATTTTCCAATAACATCATTGATCCAAGGCTCATCCAAAATGTTTCCAACCCGAAAATTATCCGGATTAGGTTAGGAATCGAACCTAACATTTAGGAGCTTTAACTAATCAGAATTGGTTCTGGATAACGATCCAAAACTACGAGAGAGATCCTATGATACTATAGTTCTCGATAACGAGCTTTACAGTCCACAGGCAAACCCAAGCCTTTTCAGTTTTTTCTCCCAACCCTTTGTTCTAAATCGTGATAACAGATAAATATTAAAAATCTTGATGAAAATATATATAATATTACAAACCAAAAAAGCAACTTATCTACCCGATATGCGTTTTGTTTCAATTTCAGGGGTTTAACCCTGATGTACTCAGTATCTAGATTGTCTTTGTCAGTCTACGCGCGCGTGGCTCAAACATGTGTAGTCAACTCATTTTTTTTTAACTCTACTATTTATTATTATAAGCTATATTCAAACAAAAATCCATCATCATCAATGAACATAATAACTTAGTGTACCAGATAAATTTTGAAAAAAAAAAATACTTAAATATTACAATCTTCTTTATTAATTTACAAAAAATTCGTTGAAATCTGTCTACAAAACAGATTTTATGTGTGAAATACAAAGCCTTTTAAACTCCGCCATTGTTGCTGCACGTCCAGCATGAAACTCGAAGAAGTGTATCTATTACATCTTAATATTAATCGCATTACTTTATTTTGTAACCGCTGTAATCTCAATATTTGTGTATTATTTGCAAGGAATAAGATGGATGAGCAAAAGTCTATATGTGGTGAAATGATTGACTTATACAACAAAATTTTACTACTAACAGTCGATTCATTTTTTAAACGGCACGGAATACCATATTTTTTAGCCATTTTCTGATGACGTTGTCAATGTGAGACTTGAAAGTTAACTTGTCATCAATGATTACTCCAAGATATTTTAACTCATTCACGCGATCAATCTTCTCACCATTAATTGCAATATTTACGTCTGGTCTGGAGTTGGCCGAAGAAATAATCAAATATTTAGTTTCGCTAATGTTTAGCTTAAATTGTTTAAAATTTAACCAATTCGCCAGATAATGTAAATCTTGGTTTAAAAGTGTTTCAACATCATTTGGATTTTTAGCCGCAATGAACAGAACAGTATCGTCAGCAAATAAATTTACATCACAAAACCGTAAAACTCGCTTCATGTCATTAATATAAATTATAAACAAAATAGGCCCTAAAACACTTCCTTGCGGTACACCCAGTGTATTAGCAATGGAAACTGATTCAGAATCATAAAAACGAGTCTTCTGAGTTCTAGCACACAAATAGCTTTCAAACCATTTATATGCTGTCCCTACTACACCAAAGCGCTTCAATGTTTGCAACAATAAGGGCCTAGAAATTGTTTCAAAAGCGCGTTTTAGATCCAGAAACACCGCAAAAATAGTTTCTTTAGCCTCGATTTTCTCTTTCCATTTTGCTAACACCAAATTCAATGCAGACTCACAAGAGTGTCCCTCTCGATAACCTGATTGTTCTGGGATCAGCAAATCATTACTGTTTAAATAATGCACTAGCTGGCCTTTAACAATTAGCTCCAAAATATTCTCTAATGTGTGCAGTATATTAATGGGGCGGAACTCTTCGGCTTTATCCGTCCCAGTAATTTTGGGGATAGGAACCACAAGAGATTCCGTCCAAACTTCAGGCACGTGCCCTGTTTGTAAAGATTCGTTAACAAGGTCCAGCAGGTCGTGTCCAATTATATGAAAGCAATCTTGTATTACTTTTGCGTTGACATTGTCGATACCAGCCGATCTCTTCAAAGAGAAACAAATATCTGTCAACTCTGCAAAAGTAATAGGATGAAAACCATCAAATCTACAGTTATTATGGATCGGCTGTATTATCTCGTCAGGTTCATTGACCACATCAATACTTTGATTGCTCGATTGAACACTTTCAACGAAATAACTGTTAAATTTATTTGCAATAACTCGCGCGGAGTTTTCCTCAATACCATTAAAAGTTATGCACTGTGATCAAGCATGGAAAAGTTCACTCACTAGCAATATTTCATGCAAATGTGTTCTTTGATTTATCAGTTATCGTTCAACTATTTCCACTCGCGTACAAGTTTTCCATAGAAACGCTGCTGATTGTTTATCGCTTCTAAGAGTTCCAAATACCATAGAAGGAGACTGAATGATTCAAACACGACAGTATTTATTGTATCCAAGTTCACTTGCATTTAACATTATCGCGAGAAGCTTTGAGATATTATCGCCAGTGATACAAAATTATGAAACCAAATGAACGTGAGATTGCGTTCAATTGTTTGCTTGCCGGAGCAAATAGGTATCAATAATGCTTACGGAAATTGTAGCATGGTGCATTAGCATCTGATACTTGAAATCACCAAGAATCATTGTAGTATATCACTGTGAAAGCACGACGTGGAGTAGCCGAATTACGCCTACAAGCAACCACCATTTGAAAGAATCATTGCGATCGCTTTCTGGCAACACTGGTCTCAATGTTTACCTGACTCTCACGAAGAGAATCGCTGACAGATTTCAAAATAGTCTCGATCGCGTTAGAAACAGCAACATTTATCTGGGTTTCAATTTTGTTTTGATTATTTGTGAGCGACTGAGAGACCAATGATAAGGCACCTCTCATCTTTGTCAACTCACTCAAAACATCATCTTCCCCACCGTCATCACAGGCTGATAAACACGAAACACATTTAAACACAATATTATCATTATCATTAACGACTTTCGCTGCTATTTTCGTAAGGGGCGTGCAAACTCTGTGGAACTGAGATTTGCATTTACCGACGCAAACAACCGGATCGTCGCTAATGCGAATGATATTACCAATCCATCTTCCTTATAACTAGACGTAATTACCTTTAATTTGACCCAGAAAGATCGAAAATCGATCAACTGGTTCAAAAGTTATGTTTTTTTTTTTTAAATAAAATACATCGACTATAGCCGTTTTTTATGGTCACCCTATTTCGGAGCTGGTCCCCTTAACAACCCAACGAAACAATACGGGTTTGATTATTTTCAACATAGATGCATCTCTGCGATTTTGAGCACAATTGAAGCACTTTGCGTGACCAACTTCGAAATAGGGTGACCATAAAAAACGACTGTGTTCGATGTATTTAATTTTAAAAAACTCATAACTTTTGAACCAGTTGATCGATTTTCGATCTTTTTGGGTCAAATTAAAGGTAATTACGTCTACTTATAAGAAAAAATACCAAAAAATTAATCTGGGTGCTTTTTTATGCATAATGTATAAAATTATTGAAATTTACGTCTTGTTTTTTAATTGAATTTACTCAAATTTAAAAAATAACATATCTCTAAAAGTTCCTCCATTTATAGAGTCAAATATGCCCTTCAAAATGAGAGATTTATGTTTGCCCCAAAATGAATGACATACAAATGAAAAACGCATATTTTTTGATGAAAAATATTAATAACTTTGAGTAAAATTGAGATATTTACGATGTCAGCATTGCAAATTGTTTCTCCTAAAAAGCTCTAAAAGTCGTTCAAAGACAAGTTTGAGATGAAACTTGAAATAAAAAAGAAAGAGCTTAAAATATGTTTTTTAATATAAATCGGTTGTTTTTAAAGATAGAGAAAAACTTTATTTTACAAAGTTACTTAAAATTAATGGAGCTATAACATTGTAGAACAAATTTTTCTTCTATCTACAAAGATAAAAAAGTTAAATACTTGATTGCATCGAAAATGTTGCTCACTCTAATTTTTGATAATTTTTCAATGAGCGCTTTATCATATGTAACAACTTTGTAGAAAAAAGTTTTTCTCTAAAATGTTGCTATAGAGCTCTAGACCCAAATTTCCCCCTAAATACGGTTTCTGGACCATTGTGCAATGTAGTACAATCGACGATACTTGAAGGCAAATTCAAAGGTGAGGATGTTCTCATTCCGAAAACGATTTGACTTTTGAGTTTAAACGTCATGTTTGGATTTGAAATGACTATTAAAAAATCGCAAAGTCAATCTTTGGAAGTGTTAAGAATCAATTTAGAATTTTTATGCTTTTCACACGTCCTGTGATATATGTGATATATATTGATATATTGTTCATTTATTTTCGAAAAGGTCGTCTTCCACCTGAACAATTTTAAAACTGTTTCTTTTATGCGTGAACTTGAAAAACTGTTTCTTTTTTGTGTGAGCAAAAAAACTGTTTCTTTCCAGTAACTAAATTAAAATCACAAATGCAAACATGTAGAATCGTGAATGTTCAAAATTAAATAAAAGAAAAATAGGTGGGACAAAGTCTGCCGGGTCAGCTAGTTTTCGAATATTTCTCTTGTTTGTCTTTCTATTGTATCAATGTTAAATAATAATTCATGAAATTATCATTATTATATTAATCCGCTGTTTTAATTCCTAAATTGTGGAAAACAAAAATATTGTTTAAAAAATATTTGAACGAACCAGGGAATTTAGTTTCGGGTATTGAGTGGCCACCCTGTTGAAATCATGCGGAAAAAAGTCGGGGAAAATACCCCTGGATCTATCTGTTGTAATTCTCGACGCCTACGAACTGATCTTTTGCCTTCGAGCGAATTTCTTGAGGTATTTTTAATGTTTTTTAAACCTGCATTCCAATACCTGAGTTAGGTATACAAATTAGAAAAAAAAATGCAGATGAACAAAGTGCAGAAGGTTTGGAACGATTAGGTAGGAAAATAATCACGAGAATGGATAAGGGGGAGTGATTTTGTTTAAAAATTTCTGAACTTTCAACGATCTTCTTCATCAGCAAGAGGCACAGATTTCCCCTGTAAAAATAATACAATCAATCAAAAGTCTTTTTATAAAACTTTTATTCAACTCTATTCAATAGATACTAAACTATTTAAAGTGCATTCAAATATTTCATGGCAGTTTGATGCTTAAGTTGTGCTTCGGATAATCTACTCGAAAAATTCTCCTGTTCTTTCAAAGCTAAACCCTGCCTAACCGCATCTAAACTAGCGTAAGATTCAACACCGGTGAGAAAACACAAAAACAGATGATTCCGACAAACAATCAACTCGTAGCTGCCGTTGTTGTCAATTCGAGCAGTTATTCCTTTGATAACCGCTTCTTCGACAGGATCATGCGAGAAAAACGTCTGAATAACGTGCAAGCCTCCGTAATTTTCTATCACGTCACTCGACTTGAAGTCAATACCTCGTACCACACCGGATGTAGTTAACGTAATGGTTCCAGCAATGCCCGCTTCTTCAATATACCGATTCCTCAGTCCCAGAGTGGTATCCTCTGTCAGCACGTTCATATTTCTCAACCGACCGAAGTATTCGTTGTGAAAAGCCATCAGCTCAGTCTCGCCATCAAAGCAGATAAGCACGGATCGGTTTTCCGCTAGTACGGCCTTAACGCGTTTGAAGATTGCCGTCATCCATCGCGGACCATCGACCAACATGCGAAAGTCTCGTGACTGGTCGAAGCGAAGATTCGAGACTCCCAAGTGCGTCGGCATTATCGACGTTTGGTTGATGTTAAGTAAATTCGCGATTGAGCTTGTACTGGCTGATAGTGTACTGGAAACACCCAGAATTAGCGAATATCTTCTCAGCAGTTTTGTTCGTGAAAGTGAGCCGCATGGCAGAAGAAAATAGCCGTAGTTGATTTCGTTGTCTTCTTTCGTTGTGCGACCAGATTTGCACAGCCGAAGGTAGTTGAAAACGTTGTAGTAACTGGAATAATTTTCACTTGCGTATTTTTTATGGAAATATCGGCGAAGTATGGTACCTTCGGGACTGAGTTTGAAATCCTCCTCCTCTGGATATCGGAAAACTTCAATAGCACATTGGATCATCTTTCTCAGATGTTCCTCAAACAGTTGATCGATATTGTAGCGTTTGACTTGTACTTCATCATCGTGAACCATAAGCCTAAACTGCTGGTCGTTCTCAATGAAATCCTGGAAGGCTTTCCCTTTCTTCATTCGCTTCGAACCGATGTAGGAATAGACTGCGTTTACCATGTTTTCCACTTTTCCGTTGCACTTTCGCAGCGATACAAACTCCCATATTTTTTCCTGTATTAAATCCAAGCCCGGTAGCATAGCAACTACTTCGACATCATGCGATGGTTGATTGAACCAATGCAGATCATCGATTAGAAGAACGAAGTTACGCATGTCATAAAAGAACGAAGTTTTCTGTTCTTGCTGGTTTGCACCCACCAGCAACTGCGTGAATAACTTTCCTATTTCCGTACGATCAATTACATCATCGGCAATCGTTTGGACTGTACCGTAAACAATGTAATCTTCAACATTAAACAGGGCGTAGAACTGCTGGAAGTTTTGTTCATTCCTCAACACCAGGAATTCATTTTCGCAAGCTATCCGAGGTTCGTGACCGGTCAACGCCAACAAAGCAGCTGTCAGAGCTAAGACCAGTGATTTACCCTGTCCACTTAGAACTTGTGCCAGATGATTCAGAACGCCTTCGGTCGGTTGATCCACACTCAGCAGTCTGAGTATGCAAACAATCTGAGTACAGTGAGGAGTGAGAAATTTTCCAGTGGTTGAAACATCCTTCGATTCTAGAATAGACCAAACAACTGCCAGCCCTGCTAGGAGTTTTGGTATCTCTTCACGTTTTTCGTCCTGAGTCCAGGTTTTGAAGGACTTTTCGAACTTCATTTCCAAAACTTTGTTAGCAATCCGAGATGCTTCCGAGGTGTATTCTGAAACTAAGAGAAAAACTGTTAAAATTTAGGAGTCAACATATCATAACACTACTTTACCATTGTGAGAATCCTCAATTAGTTGATGAAAAGTTTCGTCATATATTTGGTATGCAGAACGTAGAATTTCCAGCTCGACCTCGTCGTTCAATTCGTCGAACAACTCCAGCGTTTGATCGATGTCCATTTCGTGCTGCACGCGTATGAATCTTAAGTATGGGTTTCTGGTTCCCTCGAGTTGATTTGTGAATTCTTCATGCGAGTTACTGTTATCAACGGCATTCGCTAGAGGTTTGATCCTCTCATCCAGGAAAAAATCGAATGACTTATAATCCGGTTGTGATTTGAAATTCAAGCAAGACTTTTTCACCACATCAAGCAGCTCTTTAGCCGTACAGATTTGCTCCGTTTCTGACAGTTTATCACCGGATTTCCACTGAACTTTCGTTAGTTGGGTTCTAACGTACGACAGCATAGTTAGTAGAACTTCAATCACATAATGCTTTGGGTGTGGAACGCTCTCAAGAAGTAATGACACTGTTTTGGTGAACTTTTCTCTCTCAACGACTCGATAGCTTTTATGCTCTGTTTTTGCCCATTTGTTGTTGATTACTTCAATCAGTTTCAAGTCCTCTAACATAGTCATGCTAACACCGGGAAAAGCTTTGATGTACAAATCGAATTGAACTTTGTTTAAATCCACTAATAGCTCACAAAAGGATTTTAGGAAGGATGCCAAGACTTCTGTGGCGCTAGTTTTGTCAAACGCTAGCGAAACAGTTTCCAGCACGGTCTTCTTCAGTGATTCCATCTCCGGGAAACAGATTTTGGAGGGAAATTCGCTTAAAATATCTTCTCTAAGTTTCCAGTATCCGTTGAATTCGTTTACCAAACTTTGGAAGCTGCTTGGAGTGAGTGTAGGTTGAACGGACTTAGCGTTGATGAAATGTAGTTGTTTTTGCAAAATCTGGTGATCAATTGTGAAGCAATCTTTTTGTTCCAGGAAGGTCATAGTTTTTACCATAAAACGAACTGTACTGTGAGTAATAACACGAAGCATTTCCATCTGATCGGGACCTGCTTTAATCATAAAATCCACGTAACCCTCGAAGATGGCTTCGAAGCACTCAATTTCAAATTTCTCTGGCAGAGTATGAAAAAGAACGTCACTCAGTAGACAGTACCAAATGTACTTTTCGTCCGATATTTTTTCCCTCTCATTGTCTGAAATTGGTTTCAAAGACCTCACGAGTTGGCTCCAAGTTAAATGATGTTTCCGTTCCTCAAACAGTTCGACAGCATATTCGAAGGATTGCTTATCACTATCGTAATTCAAATCGAAATGCTTCAGCAGCTTTATGATGAAGAAATATTCCCGCTCCAAACATTTTGTGAACGAATTCTCCGACTTCCAGGTAATCTTTTCGATCGAATGCCACCCAACGCTGTCACTAGTGAGAATATCTTCCGGTTTGTGGTCAGTTATGTCACTGATTTCAATGATTAGCTCTTGCAAACTTTTTGCCAAAAGATAAAAATTTGTATTGAGTAGCTCCTTAACTGGATCCAGCTTCGTTAACTTTTCCACAGAATCAATCCAACGAACGGCAAGGTCATTCAGCGGCTTTTGGAATAATTTTTCATCTAAATCCCTTGTGATTTCGAAGAATAAAGCGACATCTTTTCTATGAACGTGGATAATTCGATCGTTGCTGCAATTGTCGAAAAACTCTTTTAAACAGATAGGTGTCATTTCCAGTAATTGCTTCCTGTAGGCTGTAATATTTTCATCCATAATGCTCCGCAATTCAACGATTAATTCTGCACTAGGTGTTACCGCATGATGATGACCAAAAAGAGCTAAACTCTTATCTCTTGCTGTTCTGCGAGATTCGGCCTCTAAAAATGACGCTGCCGCGGTACGCAACTCTGTACTAATCAATTCGGTTGAGGTTATTGCTTCGCAAAACTGAATAAAGTCCAAACTGTCGCAATGGGTGCTGATAAATTGACACAATTGAATATTCTCCGAACTGTTTCCATGCTCCAGCGTTTGCTGTAAGACCTTCTGAATTGTCCTCACAACTGAAGTCTGGCATCTTTCCCGTTCGGTTGCCAAATCGTCCTGCAGGACTTTCAAAATTCGTAGCTTAAGAAGCATATTTCGCTTTGCTTCCAAAAAATCAGCAGCCTGAGCAATCAATTGTGGATGATCAATTCGTACCTTGGCCACAAAATTATCATCCGCCGTCATCAGACAGCCTTCGTTGTGCAGTTTAACGTCCAAATCGGCATGGCAAAGCCGTGCGGAGAAGGCCAACTGATCGATTCTCTTTTTTGTCGGGTACTTCTTCTTGATGTACTCTCCACTATTGTGATCGCGAAAGATTCCCATCAAATCAAGACACTGAATTGAAGCTCCGCACTCTTCTTCTAACCTGCTGGGTTTCGCAACATTAGGTACTGTCACTATCGAAGGTTCATCGTCTTTTGTTTCACTTAAAGATTCGTTTTCAGGATTTTCTTCCACATCTTCACACAATTCACCTTCCGAAATCGTCATTTTGGATGAAAGCAAGTCAGCAGTCGTGTTAATTTCCACCTCTCCGAAAACTTCGCAACGTTCAGAGTTGCACTGAACTTCCTCTATGACGACCATTTTACTTATTAGGTTAACTCACTGAACGCATAAGAATGTGGAAAAAAACAACTTTCATTGGAGAACTTTCTGCGCTACAAAGCACTATTCAACATTCATGAAACACAATGGGACCAAAAACTAACATTCTTGTTATTGCTGTTCGATCGTCAAATTACTTTTATCGATTGGTTAGCTAACGACCTTCCAAAAACTACATCTTAACGTAAAAGCTGATTTAATACTGATTCTCCAATCATCACATACATCTCAATCTGCTTATCCAGCCGTCAAACGATTTCACTCACACACATGCTTTTTTATGCTGTCAGTTTGCGTTCTGCTTATGCCTGCTGCACTGAGAAAAATACACCACCTTTTGGTGATTGTACCTACAACTGTGCGGAAAGGCAAGACGTGATTTTTCTTATGCAAATATTCATCTTTGACTACCTACAGCATTAAAGTAAAGCTCGTCTTCTGAAGAATACCTACGAGGCACTTCAGTCTACCTAATCCACATTGGGCAGCTTGTTCAATGTCAACGTATCTCTTGCAATAGGTTAGGGAATACACTCGGATTGAAGTTAATCTGTTGGATAGTCTGAAGCGGGAAATTTCAGAAATAATTCACTTTCAACTCTCGCTGTTTTTACGAAAAACATCGGTAGCCCTGATAAAGAGCGTTGTTTAATTGGCTTTAAGTCGTTCGAAAATAGAGTTGAAGATTGCTCCAACAAAGTTATTGGTCACAACATCGAACGAAGGGTTGTATGCAAAGCCATGACCGCAAGGTTGACGAAAAATTAGAGAAGTTGAATCATTGCAGCGTAAGGATTTCTTCTTTTAGGTTACTACATGAGTTATAGCTCATTGAGTTCAACAATATCAACTGATAAATTACATCAAAAGTTTCTCTAAAGTTTTGACGTAGAGCTACGTCTCTCGGGAAGTTCAGATTTCCTTCGTTTTTACAGCAACCGATTGAAAAATAATCTATGCATCCACTCATATGCAGAGAATTCTGGATCCTGGCAATCAAAATCTGCAGCCGACTAAACTCAATTGTGAGCTTCCTACTGTGTTGTCAGAGTGCCTTTTTTCCACTGTCGAAGTAGCACACAGATGCGATCAGCATCATAACCAGTTTAAATTTGAATAACAAATTGTCCTTTTTAGGACAGAACGAATAAATGATTGAAGATTTAATATTCTCTCAAGAGGATTTGTGCAAGAACTAAAAGTGAAATGTTAGTGTTTGTTCCATTCCCAGTGATGTACAGTGGTTCGAATCGTATGGCAAGGGCGGTCATAAATCATTTTTGTACAATATTGTTCTTGAAAACTTCTGAAATCGACAGAATCAGATGTTTTTTGACTACCGCAAACTTTTTTGGGACTGTTATCATCCAACTTGTTTCAATTTTCTTTTATTTCCATTATCATGCATATGTAATAGGGTGCCAATAGAATATAGGGAAAATTTTGACCAATGAATTGTAAAATGAGCCAATTTTCAAAAGTCTTGCCTTCTCGAAAAAAGTTCATATGCAAAATTTAAGCTCAATCGGGTTTCGTTAAGTGATCCCTCAAAGCGATCAAAGTTTGACTATTCTACCATTGGAAAAGCCTCGAACAAATTTGATATTGTCTCAGAAACCTCCCGTATTTCAACACCAAATATCAAAATTCCAGAGAGAGAACAAATTTGTAAATTTGAGCTGAATGTTCCTCAACCCTTCTAAGAAACTATGTGAAAAGCATAAAATTCAAACTAAGAAGTAAGCATCTTTAGCCGCTTACCATCGACTTAGATGCAAATATATGCAAACGGAACCTTAAACAAGTCTTTCCTGAGTTCTGAGTCTTTCACCGCAATAGCAAAACATTCCTGTTTCTGAAAGTTCATGATGAAAATAAACAGATGAAGCAATTGAATTTGTTTTAAAGCAGATATATACATAATGCAAAAAAACACGTACTGCTTAAACTAATTTTGCAAGTGTCAAACACTTTCATTTATCTCGTGCTCAAAAGTGAACTGTTCATAAAATAGGCCAACAAAAACATCTTATCTGCATTCTTAGGTTCATAACCGATCCATTAAATCAATAATAAATAGAAAACAAAAAAAAATTCTTTTCAATTTTTGGCCTATGGGAGAACCAGTGTGTTATGCTGTTATCCTGATTTCCACTTCAATATGCATTCATAAAGGGAAAAATCATTTACTATTCAATTGCAGATTTGTTAGCCCTGATAAGGACAGTGTTTTCATGGGAGCAATTCTGCCGGTACCCGGATAACTGTCCCATAATGAAAATCAACATGTTGAGAGAACGACGATTTCATATTATCCGTGAATTTTCTGATTTCCAGCTATTTTAAGTATTTACATCCAAAACCAATGACCAGAATAGTTTCATGGCACGATAAGTTCAACGTTGAGAACAAAAAACCATGGATGAAATTGGTTTTACGTTACATAATTCGAAAAAAAAACAATATGGGACGAAATATGCGGGTACATTTCAAAAGTACTCGCATATTTTGTCCCATCACATATAAATTGAACTAGCAACCGGCAGTATCACTGGCAACGTAGATTGTACCACAGAAAAACAACTTTAGTATAGTTAATTGAATGACATACTTCTATATGCCTAAAATTATCCGATATACAATAATCTGGAGCAATCCAGATATTGTAAATACACCTCATTTTGATCTTAATATGGTTTACATAGTTGGTAAAATAACAAAAAATAATACTGTCTGCTGGGGTGAGATTAAGCCACGGGAGTGTGATTGAGCCAAAACGGGAAATGTTTGTATGTTAAATTGCTTAAGATTTCTAGATCCTAATACCTCAAATTGAATACCTCATGAAACTTGACATATTTATTCACAACTTCAAATGAAATATAGATAATATCAGTGAACTGTTCCACTTGAATAATGTTTCAAAATACAGGATGAAATACATTAGAGATGGTCGGG
Source organism: Wyeomyia smithii (assembly GCF_029784165.1). Lineage (NCBI taxonomy): Eukaryota > Metazoa > Arthropoda > Insecta > Diptera > Culicidae > Wyeomyia > Wyeomyia smithii. The sequence continues at coordinate 11,722,233 of NC_073694.1, forward strand.
TTTGATGTTTTTCAAACCCGTACCCGACCCGAACCCGAGATTTTATAGATTTTATAGTCGGGTTTCGGGTTTTCATACCCAAACCCGACTTAAAACCGACATTTTCAAACCCGAACCCGACCCGAACCCGAAAATATTTTTTTCACAAAACCCGAACCCGACCCGTACCCGACACTTTCAAAAATTTTCAAACCCGAACCCGACCCGAACTCGTCGGGTACGGGTCGGGCTCGGGTTGCGGGTTTGAAAACCCGACCATCTCTGAAAAACATGCGCAAATAACGTTTGCCAAAAATGTCCCTGGGAAACCAACCCGATCAAGAGATCACATCAACTTACTGCTCAGTTGGTACGTTAGGATGTTGTCTCCAATGTGTTGAATGAAAATAATGTTTTTCCAAACTGTACACTTTTCGAGCCCTTTTGGGGTGAAATTGTGCCAAGCTATAATAAACGGTACAGTTTACGGAATTTACATTCTCGACAGAATTATATCAGTATACACCCAAACACTTGCATTGTTTACATAGAGTATGTTGTCTAGCTATGGTAGGGTAGGGAACGGCTTAAGCAGTAGCACCTATTTTAATCAGTCGAAGAAAACAGGCCTCAAACTCCTGCATTTTGATCAATATCGACAATTTCAATGATGGAAACGAAAACTTTGATTGTCTAGCTGTCTTACGAATATAAGAAAAACTGTTATTCACAAAGAAATCACACAAAAATCACCATTCGAAACAAATCGACCTGTATTGCAGCCATTCAGGAGCTACTTCGGGTGCTGAAAAAAACGCCTGCAAAACAGATGGAAACTGCTTAAAGTAGGTTCGGGGTGATTGGAATAGTGTACCTCGATTGGTAACTTTGATTGATGATTGTTAAAGTTTGCTAACTTAGTTTTACAATCTGAAAACAAGTTCTGACATAGAAAACGATAGAGAACAGATTGATATACTACAGTTTGAGTTTCACCCAACACATTTCGAGTATTTCGTCTGAATACACAGGCGGTTCTTAAGGCTGCTTAGAATATGTTCCCTACCCTATCATTTGAAATAATGACTTAAAGCTTGAGAACAGTAAGCTAACAACTGTTAGATGGAAATTTACAATGACTGATATTACTTATGGAATGTAACAAAATTTTGTACACCTATTCTATATAAACTGATGTCTTTAAAAGCGAGAAAGGAGAGTTGTGGGTACGTTTCCAGTGGTTTTGAGATCTCCAATAAAATATACAGTAGTCAATGACACATAATAATTGAAACGAAAAGTCTTCTCAGGCTTTATGTCCTAACGTTTTCCATTTCTAAGCTACCTGGAGACGCCACTATGTGTATAGAGACTGTCTATAAGCCTCGTTCTCATAACTGGTTACTCCAGATATCGATTTGATCCAGTCATACATTTTTTTATAATTCATACGAAACGTAGTTTCTGGTCAACCCTCTACAGCCCCTTAATAGTCCACATTGTTTATGGTCGTTTATGGTACTTACTGTTTTATCATGTTATTCATGTGAATTATAAATATTCATTTAACAGGTATTAAATTCTACTATTTGTATTTGGCACAATCACACCCCATAGAAGGGGTGAGATTAGGCCAAAATTCATTTAATTTTACTAAAATTATAGTTTATTGTAACTTAACCATATTTGCGGCAGTCGTTAACTAAACAATCAAGTGTGCATTGACGTGATTTGGATCAAACTCATTGCCTAAATGTGTGCATTACTAGATAAGGAACAAAAACGTAATCTTTTTTGGCACAATCTCACCCCGGCAGACGGTGCCAAAATGTCTGTCTGTCTGTCTGTCTGTCTGTCTGTCTGTCTGTCTGTCTGTCTGTCTGTCTGTCTGTCTGTCTGTCTGTCTGTCTGTCTGTCTGTCTGTCTGTCTGTCTGTCTGTCTGTCTGTCTGTCTGTCTGTCTGTCTGTCTGTCTGTCTGTCTGTCTGTCTGTCTGTCTGTCTGTCTGTCTGTCTGTCTGTCTGTCTGTCTGTCTGTCTGTCTGTCTGTCTGTCTGTCTGTCTGTCTGTCTGTCTGTCTGTCTGTCTGTCTGTCTGTCTGTCTGTCTGTCTGTCTGTCTGTCTGTCTGTCTGTCTGTCTGTCTGTTCCATATAGGCTTGGAAACTACTGAACCGATCGGTGTGAAATTTTGTATATAGGGGTTTTAGGTGCTGAAAAAGGTGACTAAGATAGTTCGAGACCCCTCCCTCTTCTGGAAAGAGTAGTCCCATACAAATGAAAAACAAATTTCTGTCCAACTCAAGACCTAATCAAGCCAATCGAACCAAATTTGGTATGTGGGTGTTTTTAGGGATAACAAATGTGTCCGTGGCAGTTCGACACCCATCCCTATTCTAAGAGGGAGGGGTCCCATACAATTGAAACACAAATTTCTGCAGAATTCGAAAACTAATCAAGCAAATAGAACCAAATTTAACATGTGGATGTTTTTGGGAGCAAGAAATATTTATATTGTAGTTCGAACCCTTCCCTCTTCGGGAAGGGAGGGGTCCCATACAAATGAAACAAAAATTTCTGCACAACTCGAGAACTAATCAAGCAAATAGAACCAAATTTGGCGTGCGAATATTTTTTGAGATAAAAAATGTTGCTAAGGAATACCTAAAACCCCTACGTCTTTTGGAAGGGAGGGTTCCCATACAAATGAAACACAAACTTTTGCACAACTCGAGAACTAATCAAGCTAATAAAACCAAATTTGGATTTTGGGGGTAAAAAATATTTTCGTTGAGATTTGACACCCCTTTTTCTTCTGAAATGAATGGATTCCATACAAATAAACAACAAATTTCTGCACAACTCGAGAACTAATCAAGCACATAGAACTTAATTTGACATGTGGAGGTTTTTGGGGGCAAGAAATGTTTCTATAATGGTTTAATACCTCTCCATACTCTTAAAGGGGGCGAGGGAGGCTCCCATAGAAATTAAACAGATATTTCAACCATTTCAAATATCTCCATATTGGTTTGACACCCGTCCCTTTTCTGGAAGGGAGGGGTTCCATACAAATGAAACACAAATTTCTGCACATCTCGAGAACTCACCAACTAAATGGAACCAAATTTGGCAGTTAGATGTTTTTAGGTATAAACAATATATCCGTAATGGTTTGACACCCCTCCCTCTTCTATGAGGGAGAGGTCCCATACAAATGAAACACAAATTTCGCACAGCTTGAGAACCAATCAAGCAAATACAATCAAATCTTGCAGGTGAATGTTTTAAGGTGTAACAAACATGTCCATAATCTTTCGTCACCATTCCTTCTTCTGACATGTCTCCAAATACCATTTTGAAATCCAAAATGGCGACTTCCGTTTTCTGAAAAACAGCGGCAAATGACCAAATACCTCCCAATATGGGTATTCCCGGAATCGTAACGATGCACTGAAGTCACAAATCGACCTGAGACAAAATTTTGAATTCAAAGATGCCGACTTCCGGTGGTTGTCAAACAGCCGAAAATGACCAAATACCCTTCAATATGAATGTTTCCGGAGCCAGGATGACACCTGGAGGTCTGAAATTAATTTCGCATGTCATTTTGCAGTCCAAGATGACGACTTTCGGTTTCTGAGAAACAGCTTAAAAGGACCAAATACCACCCAATATGACTATCTCCGGAACCAGGATGATGCAATGAGCTGAAAATTGACCTTAGATACCATTATGAATTGTAGAATGGCAACTTCCGATTTCTAAAAAACGGCCAAAAATGGCCGATTTCCATACAATATGAGTATCTTAGGTACCAGAATGATACACAGGAGCTAGAATCTACCACAGACACCATTTTGAATTTCAAGATGGTGACATCCGGTTTCTGGGAAACAGCCGAAAATGATCAAATAACACCCAATATGGGTGTTTTTAAACCAGAATGATGCTTAGAAGCCAGAAGTTGTCTCCAAATGCCATTTTAAAATCCAAGACGGTTTCTGAAAAACAGCCCAAAGTGACCAAATACCACCCAATATGAGTATTACCGGAACTAGAATGATGCAAGGAGCTAAAAATTGACCTCAGACATCATTTTGAATCGTGAAATGGCAACTTCTGGAGAACAGCCGAAAATAACCCAATACTACTACATATGGAGTTGTCCGTAATCGAAATGATGTGAAGAAGCTAAGCATTGACCCTGGATACCATTTTGAATTCGAAGATGACCGCTTTCAGTTTCTGGAAAACAACGAAAATAACTGAAATGCACCCAATATATTTCCGAAATAGAGTTGATGTTCAAAAGCCAACAGTAGAGGAAGTTGCCATTTCGATAAAACCAATCATTTCAAACGATATAAACAAATCAAAAGGAATCAATGAATTTGAAATGTTTAAAATTATTAAATTAAACACTAAAATAGGCGGGACGAAGTTTGCCGGGTCAGCTAGTATATTATAAATAATCAGTAACGAACAATTTTCACTTAGAAACTTACTTTTAATGAGATACAGTCATACCTCGATATGAGGCAACTTTATTTTTATTTTCGTTACGTTATATCGAAGCAAAAGAATTTTTTTTTCAATTTATGCAAGAATGTTAATGGTTACTCAAAGATGTGCGAAAACCTATTTTCCATAACCTTTCTTATGCCCATTTGGAAATATTTTCAGAAGCAAAAAAAATTTTTTTTGATGCAAGAGGTTACCTAAAGATGCGTGAAAACCTATTTCCCATCACCTACCAGTATTTTCAATCCATTCTTATGCCCATTAAGCGGAAATTTTAACAAGCAAAAAAAATTGATTTTAATTGATGCAAGTCTGTGAGTTGTTACTGAAGGATGCGGGGAAACTATTTTCCATCGCCTATTAGTATTTTTGATTCTTTCTCATGCCCGTTTAGGACAATTTTCGCATTGGTTTCATTGGTTTCAAAACAAAAACAGTTGCTGTATCATTTATTTTTGATTTCAATACGTTTCAAAAAGTTACGTTATATCGAGGTAAAAGCTGCGTTATATCGAGGTTGCCTTATATCGAGGTATGACTATTTTAAAAGCAACTTAAATACCTTATTGAAGGCATAGCGAGATATGATTTCAAAATTTTCTTATATTTTCATATCTATGTATGAAACGTGAACATCTTTCGAATAGCACGATAAGTTTTCGTAGCTCACAGTACGACTTGAACTGCCTTGCAGAACGGTCGCATTTTACCAACAACTCGAGGCTTGTCTTAGACTACCGAGATATATTGGAAATTTTCCGCTTTCAACAGGTAATCTTTTTTCAAGAGTATCTTTTGAATCGCAAAGTATTGGATTTGTTTTTAACGTTCAACGAGTGATTAATGTGTAAATTCGTGTTGACAAAATTTGTGAAAAGTGAAAGTGACGTGAATTTTGTTCTGAAATACCAGGACGAACCAGAAAAGCTCGTTTGGGAGAACTTCAAGAGACATGGAGGTATCCATAATATCACGCAATCCCGGAATTGTCAAGCTTATGGTCATGGAACTCGTAACTGCCATATGGCAACAAAATGCATGATTTGTGGTGACTCTTCCCACACAAAGGACATCTGTCCTGTGAAAGAGACCACTAATAATTTCAAATGTGTAAATTGTGGGGGTAAACACAAATCAAATTTCTTTGATTGCCCTGTTAGGTCGAAAATTATTTCCTAAAGACAACGTAGGTATTCAAAACAACCTGTTGTCAATAATATTAATGTGGGTAATCAAAAGACTTTCAATACTGTTCAGGCAACACCAGCCTTTCCTGTAGCTAGTGTGTTTGTAGGTAACAATTCAAATTTAGAAAACAACAAATTGAGAACAAATAATCCTGTTCAGGCACCACCAGCCTTCCACATTTGCTTCCGGTGCTTTGAGGGCGGACATAAGTCCTGGACCTGCAAGGGGCCCGATAGGAGCCAGCTGTGCAGGCGATGTGGAGGTGCAGGCCATAAAGCAAAGGACTGTGTGGAGTCTCCCAAGTGCATGGTATGTTCCGGGAAACGGGACGCCAAACACTTTATGGGAGGCCCCAGGTGCCCAGCCGGTAAGCCGGCTGCGAAACCACGGGCGTAAGGGTGACGCAACTGAACCTGAACCATTGCTTCGCGGCTCAGCAGCTGCTACACCAAGCCGCCACTGAGTCGTTGTCGGACATCGCCGTCATATCGGACCCCTACCGCATCCCTCCCGGAAACGGTAACTGGGTTGCGGATAAGTCCAGTTTGGCGGCCATATGTACGACGAGCAAGTTCCCGGTTCAGGAGGTTGTCTCAACCTCAGAAGAAGGGTACGTAGTTGCTAAGGTAAACGGAGTGTTCTACTGCAGTTGCTATGCTCCGCCACGTTGGTCTACCGAAAGGTTCACCCAGATGGTCGACCTCCTATCCATGGAGCTAACGGGCCTAACGCCGTTGGTGGTGGCGGGCGACTTCAACGCTTGGGCTGTGGAGTGGGGAAGTCGCTTCACGAACCAGAGGGGCCAGATCCTGTTGGGGGCTTTTGCAAAGCTCAACCTAGATCTGGCTAACGTTGGGAACAAAAGTACATTTAGCAGAAATGGTGCGGAGTCGATCATCGACGTGACGTTCTCCAGCCCAGGACTGATCAAGAACTGGAGGGTAGACGATGGCTACACTAATAGCGACCACCAGGCGGTCTGTTATAGTGTAGACAACAACGAGAGGCGGCAAGCGACGGGTAGAGCCAACACTCCGACCGTTCGCGGGTGGAAGACATCGCACTTTGATGCCGAGGTATTCGAAGAGGCAATGAGAAGGGAGCGCGAGGGGGGCAGTTGGCTCCGCCCGACTGCTGACCAACTAGTTGCTATGCTATCGCGGGCGTGCGACGCCACCATGCCTAGGACTCGCCAACCTAGGAATGGAAAGCCACCGGTTTACTGGTGGACGGACGCGATAGCCGACCTTCGCAGTGCGTGCCTCCGTGCAAGACGGAGGATGCAGCGTGCGCGAAACGAAGAAGAGAGGACAGAGCGCCGCGCAGCATTCAGTTCGGCAAGATCGATGCTAAAGAGTGCGATAAAGGCCAGCAAGAGGGCCTGCTTCGATAGGCTATGTGCGAGTGCCAATACAAACCCGTGGGGTGACGCCTACAGGATCGTAATAGCCAAGACTAAAGGCGCGCTGGCGCCTGCAGAGCGATCACCAGCGATGCTGGAGCGTATCATCGAGGGACTCTTTCCACGCCACGAGCCAAGTCCTTGGCCTCCGGCAGTCGAGTCTCACGTCCGACGTTCCAGTATCTCAGACATAGACCAGAGATGGTCGGCCAACCTGCCGAGCATCCAATCCGTGAGCGACGACAGCCGTGTCGAGGCAGGGGAGGAGGCAAGGGTTACGAATGAGGAACTCATCGTGATCGCCAAATCCCTAAAGGTGAGCAAGGCACCGGGACCGGATGGTATCCCTAACCTGGCGATCAGGCTGGCGATAAAAACGGCCCCGGGCTGTTCAGGGCAGTCATGCAGAGGTGCCTGGATGACAGTCTCTTTCCGGACAGGTGGAAGCGGCAGAGACTGGTCTTATTGCCGAAGGCTGGGAAACCGCCAGGGGACCCATCGGCATATAGGCCTATCTGCCTGCTGGACACCGCGGGCAAGGTGCTTGAGAGGATCATCCTCAACAGACTGGTGAGGTACACGGAGGGTGTACACGGTCTGGCAAGTAACCAGTTCGGCTTCCGGAAGGGCAGGTCCACGCTGGACGCAATCTCTTCCGTCATCAAGACGGCGGAGGTAGCAATCCAGCGCAAGAGAAGGGGAATACGCTACTGCGCAATCGTCACGCTCGACGTGAAGAATGCGTTCAATAGTGCCAGTTGGGACTCCATAGCGCTCGCGCTCAGGAGCATCCATGTACCGGTGTCGCTGTACAAGATTCTGGAAAATTATTTCCAGAATCGAGTACTTGTTTACGACACGGAGGAGGGTCAGAAGTGCGTCCCAATTACCGCAGGAGTTCCGCAAGGTTCTATCCTGGGCCCGGTGTTGTGGAATGTCATGTATGACGGAGTGTTGAAACTCAAGTTCCCTGTAGGGGTTGTGATCGTCGGCTTTGCAGACGACATAACGCTGGAGGTTTACGGCGAGTCTATCGAGGAGGTCGAGTTGACGGCCGCGCACTGTATACGCAAGGTCGAGGACTGGATGCGCTCCAGGAAACTGGAGCTCGCGCATCATAAGACGGAGGTCACGGTTGTGAACAACCGTAAATCGGAGCAACAGGCGGTGGTCAGAGTCGGAGACTGCACCATCATCTCGAAGCGATCCCTGAAGCTCTTGGGGGTTATGGTGGACGACAAGCTCACGTTCGGGAGTCACGTCGACTATGCCTGTAAGAGGGCCTCATCGGCTATTGCAGCACTATCTCGTATGATGTCCAATAGCTCAGCGGTTTATGGCAGCAAGCGAAGACTTCTTGCCAGCGTGGTTTCGTCCATACTTAGGTATGGTGGGCCAGTGTGGTCAAGAGCGCTAGGTACTAACAGTTACCGTGGTAAACTGGAAAGTATTTACAGGCTCATGTGCCTGAGAGTTGCGAGTGCGTATCGTACGGTGTCATACGATGCAATCTGTGTCTTGTCCGGCATGATGCCTATCAGCATCGCCATCAAGGAGGACAGAGAGTGTTTCGACCAACGTGACACAAGGGGCATACGAGGTACCAGAAGGTCATTCTCGATGCTCCGCTGGCAGCGGGAATGGTCCAACTCCACAAAGGGCAGATGGACGCACCGACTCATACCGGAGATATCCGGCTGGGTCGGGAGACGACATGGCGAAGTAAACTTCCACCTGACACAAATCCTGTCAGGCCATGGTTGTTTCAGGCTATATCTGCACAGGTTCGGACACGCGGTGTCCCCCATGTGTCCCGAGTGCGTGGAGGAGGAGGAGACTGCCGAGCATGTCTTCTTCGTATGCCCCCGTTTCGCAAGAGCGAGGAGCAACATGATGGCTGTGAGCGGGCCTGGCACTACTCCGGACAATCTAGTCCGGAGGATGTGCGACGACCCGGACATCTGGAACGCGGTCTGTGCGGCCGCCTCTCAGATTGTTCTGGAGCTGCAACGTGTGTGGCGGGTCAACCACCAACACGCCAGTGGTAGCTAATTACCAGTCTCCAGGTAGTTAGCTAGGAGGTTATAAGAGTAAAGAAGGTGCATCACGCACAAAAGCCACTCCCCGACGTAATACTTAACCGTCGTTCCGGGAAGACCAGGGCTGGAGACTGGAGGGGTTTTAGTGGGTCGGGACAGGGATCAGTAGGTGTCTGGGCGAGTGTAACTACCCCAGCATCTCTCCCCTAGTCTCATCCCCACACCCTGAGTTCTCTTCTCAGGTGTCTGTTTGCAGATTTCCCCGCCACCTTTAAAAAAAAAAAAAAAAAAAAAAAGGCACCACCAGCCAGTATTGATTTAGGTAGTCCAACTCCCGAGAAGATTGAATACCTACAATAATCCATGCTGCAGCTAATGTCCGTTTTGTTGAACTGTAACTTGATGTACGAGGCTGTTGAAGAAGGTATAAAATTTACAACTGATATTGTCATGAAATTGAAATTTAGTAATGAATTTGAATAACTGTAAATTTTCTAAATTGGAATGCTCGCTCTTTAAAAGCGAAGGAAGATGAATTTTTATATTTTTTAACAGTCTATGGTGTACATATTCCAGTTGTGACTGAAACGCTTTTAAAGCCTAACATCAAACTAAAAAGAAACCCCAACTATATAGTTTGTATAGTTAACAAAGTCATTCATGCAGTGATTTATTAACTCATGCTGACTTCGATTCTGATCATCTTCCCATAACATTTTCTATTTCCCATGAAACTATTTTAAATCCCACTAGATCTGTGTTAAATTATCACAAGACTAATTGGGATAAATATCGTTCTACAATCGAAGAAAATTTGAATGATGATATTATTTTACAAAATAGTGCTGACATTGACAAAGCATTAGAAAATTTTAGCAGCTTAATACTCAATGCCCGGAATTTATCAGTTCCTAAGGCCCGAGTGAAATTTAATGCACCAATTATTGACAGTGAACTTCAACTTCTTATACGTTTGAAGACCATACGGAGACGTCAATTTCAAAGAACTCGTGATCCTGCTTTGAAAGTAATTTTTAATGATTTACGAACGAAAATCAAACAAAGATTCATTTTCTTGCGAAATGAAAATTTCATGAGAGAAGTTGAACAACTAAAACCATATTCCAGACCTTTCTGGAAGCTTTCGAAGGTTCTTAAGAAACCTTCAAAGCCCATTCCAGTCCTCAAAGATGGCGACCACATATTTCTTACGAATGAACAAAAAGCTCAAAAACTTGCCAGCAGTTCGAGAGTGTTCATAATTTCAATTTGAACGTAGTAAGTCCTATTGAAAATGAAGTATTACAAAAGTATAATCATATCACCTTTCAAGAATTTCCTCCTGATGAGGTACTAGAAACAAACTTGAATAAAATACGAACTATTATCAATAACTTTAAAAACATGAAAGCACCAGTAGATGATGGGATTTTTTATATCCTCCTCAAAAGACTTCCTGAATGCTCTTTAATTTTGTTGGTGAGAATTTTTAACAGATGCTTTGATATAGCATATTTTCCCTCAAAATGGAAAAATGCCAAAGTCACTCCAATTTTAAAGCCTGAAAAAAAGGATTAAGTTATCGTCCAATTAGTTTACTCTCTTCTATAAGCAAACTTTTTGAAAGAATAATTCTTAAGGGGTTACATCTACCAAATGCTCAAAAAAGCAAGGCTTTTTTCATCATTTTTTTTACAGGACATTTGAGATGTAAGGTATATAAATAATATATCATTGGATTGAGCAACACTTGCAGAATAGAAAAAATATTTTTATTGCTATTTTTGTTACAAAATGACGGCTGTGCAGCGATTGCCGTGAACCGCTTTTTTTTAAAGTTGTTCCGCGGCGAGCAGTAGAAGTCGTGCCCAACTCCACCTATACCCAAAACAAAATTTTTTTCATTATCTACAAAAGTGTCGCTGGTGATTTTTAGAATTTTTCTTCGCAAAATGGCAACGGTTTGAAAAAAAACAAGTTCTGTTTCGACAAAAAGTTAGTTGAAGAGGTTGTGCATAAGACACGACCGCAGAGTTAACGTAGAATACGACAGCCTGCCTTATGTCAATGTATTTCTTGGAATAGGTTTGGGCATACACTCAATTGGGGTTAATTAATTTAATAGTCTCTTTGCTCCAGATGACGTTTGCCTCTGTAGCCGGCACCGCGGTTTCAATTGCTGCCGTATCCAAAACAAGAATTAAATTGAATTGTTTTAAGGCTGTCTTTTGTATCAAGTTGCACTAAGATATCTTAATTTAGGCAGTGCTCGCCACGCACGCTATATAGCAAGCCACACATGCTAGCCACACACCTTATATAGCTAGGGACACACGCTACAGATATTCACACACGTTATGTACACACACCCTATATATACATACGCGTTTCGGGTTGTATTCACCCAACGATATCTTAATTGGATTACCGCTACACAGTGGTTTAAAATAGCAATGTCGCGAACTTAATTCAATAGTCCCTTAGTGTTTCACTTCAGGACTATAGTGTCTTCGAAGTAATTGTTTGTATTGAAATTGCCCACATTATGGTGCTGTGCAGCAAGGGCCATAGCCTACTATGCAAAAAATGAATTTTTTAACTTTTTTGTTTCTGCATAAAACTAAAAGTTGACTTCGGCAAACTTGTAGATAGTTTTATTAAAAACAATTCTGCTAACAAGACTTTTGCTCTATATACTGTAGATTTTAAAAGAACTTAAGTTTCGTATGACTTTGTCTGTAAAATCAGTTTTTTGCTTCTAACTTTTTTGTTTATTTTTTTTATAAACTCATTGTTCTAGAGAATTTAAGGCCCTATCATGTTTAAAAAATTTGATGAAGACACTATGCTGAAATTCCTTTTGGTTCAAAAGATAAAAGCAATATTAACAATGATTTACCCTATTTTCAACTGTGGATTAGAGAAAAAAGGGAACGTCCGGAAATACACACTCACCGCCATTTTGAAGCTTCAGGTTAGTACTACAAAATAGTGGAAGAGTTATTCGTCCGACTTGTCACAATTTTGAGAAAGAGCGTCGTAGTTTTGCGTACTCTTCCTTCAGCGGAACGAGATATATTCATAGTAACACGCTTTTGGACTTTTTGTGTATGTATATGGGTCATTCCATACGAAGTGACCACGGAAAAGAATAAACTTGGACACGACCATCACGGATTTGGCTCAAAGCTGGGGGAATTATTCATCTAGGTTCACTATGAAAATATCCCAATTTTGGTGTCGATTGGAATACCCCCCGCTCTGTGGGACAAAGTCAGGCAATTTTTGTTCAAAATTCCGATTTTCTTTTTTCTTACAATTCATAGATGTAGGACGTCCGCAAAATACTGATAGATGATTTTTGAAGAAAATAAACCAAGGAATCCCAAAAAAATATAATTTTTGACTGGAAGTGTTGCCAGATAGATTATTTCTGTATTTGAAAACTAAATTTACATTTTTCGGCAAATGCAGCCATTTTTATTTTGAATTTGATAATTTCATCGTGTTCCTTGGAAAATTGCACGTAAGAAACAACTATCATCCCGAGGTAATATAAGCCAATCTCGAGCAATTTCAAAACAAACAATTGCTTCGAGGACACTATAGTCCTGAAGTGAAGCACTTAGGGACTATTGAATTAAGTTCGCGACATTGCTATTTTAAACCACTGTGCGCTGGTGGGGTCCAACTCAGATCGAAGGGAAGCCGAACTGAAAGAGGTAGGAACAGCTGCTAACCACTACCACGCCGCTGTCGCCCACTGCTGATCCACTTCGCCTACTGCCATCGGTGTTAATGTCCGCTGCTGCTGCCTGCTGCTAGTAAACTGATTTGCTTGAGGAGAAACAGTCTATATAACAGTCAGTTATATAGCCCAAAGAGTGCATTCCCGGCTAACTAGGTACTCCATTCTGTCGTCCTTTTAAGGGAAAGGCAGCAAGCGACCAATCAAAAGTCGACATTTGCGTTTCGACAATGTTCAACAATTTTCAATATTACAATAGTTTGCTTAAATGATTTTCAAATCGATTGCTGCAAAAATGACACAATTCGGTTGGAAACCTACTGGGTTTAAAACGTTTGAAATTGGACAATTTTTGTGACGCTCTCGATGTTTTCTGTTTTGAAATTGGGTCCCTGTAATTGTTGCCGTAAGACGTATTCTACGTCAAAAATCGACTTTGATTGTTTATAACTTTAGTTGTTGTTGATCAATCGCTAAAATCGTTTGTACTTCACTAGATAATGTAATAAAGAAGCTACAGTAAAATTTCAAGTCATTCGGATGTAAACTTTTTCTCGCCGATTTTGAAAACATGGTTTTGAGAAAAACGCGTTTAAAGTTTCAAAATGCTATAAATCTTAAGAATCGCAATAATAAAGCCCCTAATATTTTCGCCTTCAGTCAGCAATCCCTGCGCCGTAAAGTTGTCCTTCCTGGGCTTTATTTTCCTCTTCTTCCTTTTTTATCTGATCTAAGGCTGCGCCTACCCTCTTTCGCGATATCAGACATGCGATGCTCAGCGACTTTGACGCGGTTGGCGTCCGATCCCACGCAAAACTCAAACTTGTCACTCATATTTAAGTACTTATGAATATAACTCACAGTTGAAAAATATAGAAAAACTCAAACAAAGAACGTACACAACGAGAACGGCTGATCGACTAAACGAAGGGAAATTGTGAGTATACACGTGCTGTAGAGACGCTGTACCGGTCGAAACTTGATGCAGCGACCTCTATACTTCAAATTTGAAACACGATATCGATCATAGGCAACTTCTACTAGTTTACAAAGACTCGAAATTAAAAAAAAAACGAGCATCGCCAAAATGAACGGAAAATGTGATTTTGGAGCACAAAAGTTGTTCGGTAGAAAAATAATTTAAACGAATTTTGAGTTAAGATCAGTACTTGAGCGATGTAGATTTTGATTCTAGGATAGTTTTAGCATGATTCAAACCAATAAAAAAATAATCAAACAAATTTTTTTGGTAGATATTACCCCTTAAGGGGCTATATACCTTTTTAGTTTTCAAAAAACCGAAAACTTTTTTATTGCATTATCTTCAAATACAACATCTTGAGAATATTTTCACAAATTTTCATAAAGATCTGAGCAACAAAAAGTAAGTTAAAGAGATTTGCAGCGCGCCTCGCCACGGCCGCATAAGCTAAACTTGAATCTTTACACGCGATTATCTCGGAATAGTGTTTTTCGAAAAAATGACTTTGCCGTGATCCTGATAGCGGGAAAACTACTGAACCGATTTCCTTCATCTTTTTTTTTCAATTTTCTTTATTAAATTAACCGGTCCTTGAACGATCGCTTTTTGAAACATACAGTTACATTTTGCCGCAAAAAAATTATTAATGCAATTTTTAGCGCTCAAAACGTGCATTTTTTGGGGAAAACGCTCCCGTTTACACTGAAAACGAAATACTCATCGTTCAAGGACACGGCACACTTCTAAACTAATGAAATAATATGAGTTTTTTGATTTCGGTTGACCCGCTGAGTCTCTAGCAGGATCACCGCAAGCCTCTGGAGAAAAATAGCGTTTCAGGGAAACGGCCATTACTCCAGTAATAATTGGTATATCTCAAAATCAAACGTATTTTTTTGTTGTTGATAAACTGTACTTTCAGAAAAATACCACTTTGATGCAATGAAAATGGTGCTATGCACTTGAAAATGAATTCAAACTTCCCTCATTTTTCTCGACCAAAAGCGGGGAAGTCGCTCTAGGAACCAGAAGTGTCAGATCCTGTTGGAGGCTTTGGCAAAGCTCAACTCAGATCTGGCCAACGTTGGGACCAAATGTACATTTAGCAGAAACGGTGCAGAGTCGATCATCGATGTGACGTTCTCCAGCCCAGGACTGATCACGAACTGGAGGGTAGACGATGGCTACACCAATAACGATCGCCAGTCGGTTTGCTTTAGTGTAGAAAACAACGCGAGGCGGCAAGTGACGGGTAAAACTCACACCGTTCGCGGTTGGAAGACATCGCATTTCGATGCCGAGGTATTCGAAGAAGCAATGAGTAGAGAGGGCAATGGAGGCAGTTGGCTCTACCCGACTGCTGACCAACTAGTTACAGTACTATCGCGGGCGTTCGACGCCATCATGCCTAGGACCCGCCAACCTAGGAATGGGAAGCCACCGGCTTACTGGTGGACCGATGCGAAAGCGGACCTCCGCAGTGCGTGCCTCCGTGCAAGACGGAGCATGCAGCGTGCGCGCACAGACAAACAGAGGATTGAGTGCCACGCAGCATTTGGTTCTGCAATATCACTAAAAAGTGCGATTAAGGCAAGCTAGAGGGCTTGCTTCGATAGGCTATGCGCGAGTGCCAATACGAACTCGTGGGGTAACACCTACAGGATCGTAACGGCCAAGACTAAAGGCGCGCTGGCGCCTGCAGAGCGATCACCAGCGATGCTGGAGTAGAGGTGGGCAATCCGCTCACGAACTGATCTAAAGAGCTGGCTCTTCAAAGTGAGTGAGTGATCTATCGCTCTTTTTTAAAGAGCGGTAACTCACCCCTTACTTCAAGCAAAAAGCTGAAGCTGATTTTGTTGATCAGACACCGCAAGCGAGAGCCATATGAATGTTTCACACCCCAAGCGCAAAGCGGCGTACGACACTGCAATAGAACTCCCAGAAAATAGCTACCGCCGGCTGCCTGCTCTCCTATGCATAACCATCCACCAGCCGCGGGAAAAAAATTTAAAATCTACTTGCCACAGTTCACACACAGCACACGGGCTGGCTAACGCCGGGACGCACGCGAAAAGTGGAACGAAAAGAGCGAAAGAACTGGTTCACTGATCTTTTGAATCTATGCAGACAATCCGCTCGCGAGCTGATCAGAAAATCAGTTCTTCAAAAGGTCGAAATCTTCTGATCGCGAGCGGATTGCCTGCGAGCTGAACAAAAGAGCCATCGGAAGAACCAGTTCTTCTGAGAGCGAAAGATTTCGCTCTTTTAAAGAACTGAATCTTTTGAACAGCCTGCGAGCGGATTGCCAGATCAGTGAATCAGTTCTTTCGTTCTTTTCGTTCCACATCCATTCGTGTGCGTACTCGGCGTTAGCCAACCCGTGTACCTGTGTATGGACTGTTGCAAGTTGTTTTTTTTTGCATGCTCTTACGGCTGGCTGGTGGTTGGTTGATGAGAAATGCAGGTCATGCATATCAGGGCAGACGTTTGGTGGCAGCTTGTTTCTGGGAGTTCTATTGTAATTTTGCGCGCGACCTTGCGCTTGGCAAATCGGGTGTAAAGCTTTCACCTGGCTCTTGCTTGCGGTGTCTGATAATTAGCTACGCTGATAAAAACCAAAAATTATGTAGGAACGAAAAGAGCTAGTGAGCTGTTAAAAAGAAACTTCATCTTAGTGAGCGGAACCGCTCTGATCCGCTCACTATAGTGAACCATTTTTCATCATCGGGGGACTTTTTCCACGCCACGAGCCTTGATCTTGGCCTCCGTCAGTCGAGTCTTACGTCCGACGTTCCAGTATCTAAGACACAGACCAGGGATGGTCGGCCAACCTGCCGAACATCCAATCCGTGTGCGACGACAGCCGCGTCGAGATTTAGGGAGAGGTTAGGGTTACGAATGAGGAACTCCTCGTGATCGCCAACTGCCTAAAGGTGAGCAGGGCACCGGGACCGGATAGAGCGGTCGCGCATAATGCTCCGGTGTAAACGCGTCTTCGGCCCGGGTGAGCTTTGGGAGCTTTCGGTGTATTGTGACTTCCAAGGTGTACCAAATCATTTATTTGAAGACTGCTCGCCCGTTGGCAGCGTCGCCAGAACTATTTCGTTAAAATCCGTAGATTCTACGGATTTCCCCTGATTTTCCCTCTTTTCTACGGATTTCCCATATAAATGTTTTTCCGTAGAAGTGAACAAATCCGTAGATCTACGGATAAATCCGTAGATCTGGCAAGCCTGCCCGTTGGTTCTATTCCAGCATGTTGTGATTCAGAGTAGGTTTCGTTCGTTCGATAAACATCGTAATAAGTTGATTAATCACGACAAAAAAACTGGAATTAATCGCGACAAAATATCGTAATTTTTCGCAATAAATATCGGGATTATATTGTTTGGTGTGATACCATGTGATAACGATTGGTAGGTTGCCGAAGATAACTAGAAACATCGATTCTCCTGTATGCAGCGATCGTGGCGCGGTTCTATTTATATCGTCTCCTGGTGGCCGGTTGTCCAGAAACCGAGAAGTAACCATATCGTACGCGAATTGGTGTAGGAAAGATCGCACCATCAACCTCGATGGATCCAGATTATTTCCTTTCCACCAACACTAATTCCTTCCGTTGATACTTGTAGATGATGCAGAGGATTCATCGATCTCTTGTAGCAACAAGTATTAAACTATCACTCCCGAGATCCCTTCCTCATTTGATCTGCATCGGGCGTGGCCAGTTACGTTATTGACCAATGAAAAGAAAGATTACCAGGAGTTGTACACTGAAAATGGCCTGCTACTCCTAGGCACCATTTTGACGGTTCTTTGTACAATTTCAATCGCGTCAATCGCGGGCAACACACGGGCGATCAAATATGCTATGCTATGCTATGCAATTCTAGCATCTTTTGATGTCATGTATTAACATTTGCAGATGATAAAATGAGCATTTGCAGATAAACAACAGTCAGCACATTATACCCTGTTTATTTTTTTTAAATTTTTTCATCTTCAGTGCGAATCGCAATTCCATTGAAATACTCTTTCACATTAGAGAACGTGGAATTTTAAAAACAATATCGGCTCATGGAAACCAAACAACTCGCATTGTCACCATGCGACCATCGAGTGGTAGAAATATCGAATTACCTACTGGGGGTGAGTTTGTATGGGGAACCGAAGGGACTGAAAATTTCATCGAGTTCAGGAAAATATCGACTCATGGAGGTTTGACTGTAATATACAGTGATGACTTAATGCACACGACTCTAGATGACAACTAGCTGTCATGCTATCAATTTCGCTCCTAGTTTCTATCAGCCTTCTTGGCATTTTTGTTATCACGTTTGTTACCTCTTCTATAGTTTTATTGCCGTTTTTGTTATCATATTTTATTCTTTTAATTATATTTTTCTCCTATATTTTCAAAATTTCTATCGTCGTTTGAACCATCCCCGTTGTCATCATTATTGTCATAAATTTTTTTTCCTTTTCCATCTTCATCGTTTTTCCGTCACTCATTTCATTTTTATTGCCATTGTTTTTGCTGTCTGTTTCGTTGTTATTTGTATAATCATTTCTACATCTTTACAACGTTTCTAACATTAACTTTTTGTTATTTTTTTGTATTGTATTTGTATATTTTTGTCACCTTTAAGACAGTTTTTGTAATTATGGTCATAATTTCTTTGATTCTTTATCCCTTAAGATGAGTTGGACATTCTGCAATACACTAAAGTTGCTTTTTACGCGGGATATACGTGCCGCGTAAAAAAAAAACGCTTAAATTTCGGAATCCGCGTGAAAAAAGCCGCTTGAGAAAAAACCAGCGTGAAAAAAAAACCGCGTGAAAAGCGACCTTAGTGTATTTCTTATTGCCTTCTAGCTTTTTACTCTTATGTTAATTTTCAACAATTTTAAGGTCATTTTCAAACTTAAGCTCAAGCCCAAACTATATCAAACATATAAAGCAACATTATATTTATAGGTGACCATTCAAATATTTCAGACTATTTAACACCACATTTTAACATTGTTTTACATTTTTGTTTTCAGGTAAAATCGTCCAGGGTCACCTCGCAGGTCCATCCCTCCGGCTGGCCTTCTCCGACCAGAATCTGCGCAATCTGGTCGCCGAAGTGTCGCTGGCCAAGCCAATCACCTACAACGAAACCGGTTCGCCGCGTATCTGCGCCATCGATTGTGGCCTTAAGCTGAACCAGGTGCGCTGCTTCGTCAATCGGGGTGCCCGGGTGGACGTGGTACCGTGGAACGCGACGCTCGATCCAGCCAACTTCGATGGGTTGTTCCTGAGCAATGGTCCGGGCGATCCGGAGATGTGCCAGACTACGGTGGACAACATTCGGCAGCTGCTTGGGGCGGATTGCATTAAACCGATCTTCGGTATTTGCCTCGGACATCAGCTGCTCGCGACGGCTGCCGGCTGTAGTACGTATAAGATGAAGTACGGCAATCGGGGTCACAATCTGCCCTGCATCCACCGGGGAACGAAACGATGCTTCATGACGTCGCAGAATCACGGCTTCGCCGTTGATGCTTCGGCTCTGCCGACTGGTTGGGAAGAACTGTTCACCAACATCAACGATCACACGAATGAAGGGATCGTGCACGAAAGTAAACCCTTCTTCAGTGTGCAATTCCATCCGGAGCATACCGCCGGACCGGAGGATCTGGAAGTACTCTTCGATGTGTTTCTGGACACGGTTAGAGAATACAAAATGGGAACGACTGATGGTGTGGTGTTGGTGAAGGAGAAATTAATCCACAGCTTGAAGTATCAGCCCAAGCGCGAGATCGACTCCAGTAGACCGAAGAAAGTACTGCTGCTTGGTTCGGGTGGGTTATCTATCGGCCAAGCCGGTGAGTTTGATTATTCGGGATCGCAAGCGATCAAGGCAATGCGGGAGGAACGCATCCAGACGGTTTTGATCAATCCTAACATCGCCACCGTTCAAACCTCCAAGGGTCTAGCAGACAAGGTGTATTTTCTACCGCTGACACCGGAATACGTGGAGCAAGTAATCAAGGCAGAACGGCCGGGAGGGGTCCTGTTGACGTTCGGAGGTCAAACGGCCCTTAACTGCGGAATCGAGTTGGAGAAAGCTGGAGTTTTCGAGAAGTATAAGGTTAAAATCATGGGCACTCCAATCCAATCGATTATCGAAACCGAGGATCGTAAGATTTTTGCCGAGCGAGTTGCGGAAATCGGCGAGAAAGTGGCGCCTTCTACTGCGGTATACTCGGTGCAGGAAGCGATCGAAGCTGCCGATAAGATCGGTTATCCGGTTATGGCGAGGGCTGCCTTTTCGCTGGGTGGTTTAGGATCCGGATTTGCTAACAATCGCGAGGAATTGAAACTCTTAGCAGTGCAAGCGCTTGCCCACTCCAACCAGCTGATCATCGATAAATCGCTGAAGGGCTGGAAAGAGGTCGAGTACGAAGTGGTCCGTGATGCGTACGATAACTGCATAACGGTGTGCAACATGGAGAACGTGGACCCTCTGGGAATTCACACCGGTGAAAGTATCGTGGTTGCTCCGTCGCAAACACTGTCCAACCGTGAGTACAATATGCTGCGATCGACCGCGATCAAGGTAATTCGCCACTTTGGAGTCATTGGCGAGTGTAACATCCAGTACGCACTGAATCCGTACTCGGAGGAATACTACATCATAGAGGTAAACGCCCGACTCTCCCGTAGTTCGGCTCTCGCTAGCAAAGCGACCGGCTATCCACTGGCTTACGTGGCTGCTAAACTATCGCTTTCGATTCCACTACCGGAGATTAGAAACTCCGTCACTGGCGTTACAACAGCGTGCTTCGAGCCAAGTTTGGACTACTGCGTAGTGAAAATGCCCCGTTGGGACCTAGCCAAGTTCACGAGAGTCAGCAAGCACATTGGTAGTTCGATGAAGAGCGTTGGGGAAGTGATGGCCATTGGGCGAAAATTCGAGGAAGCCTTCCAGAAGGCACTGCGCATGGTGGACAATGTTAACGGGTTCGATCCGTACCTGGAAACGGTCAACGAGCAGGAGCTGAAGCAACCGACCGACAAGCGAATGTTTGTACTGGCGGCGGCCCTGAAGGCCGGTTACACGGTGGAACGGATCTACGAGCTGACGCAGATTGATCGGTGGTTTCTGAGGAAGATGAAGAACATTATTAATTTCACCGACCGACTGGAAAAGTTGTCCAGCATTCCGGGCGGGGAGTTGTTGTTGGAGGCGAAGAAAATCGGATTTTCCGATAAGCAGATCGCTGGACTGATCAAGAGTACGGAGCTGGCGGTTCGAGTACAGCGGAAGGAAACGGGAGTGCTGCCGTTTGTGAAACAGATTGACACGGTGGCGGGGGAATGGCCTGCTTCTACTAACTATCTGTATATGACTTACAATGCGACGGAAAATGATATCGATTTTCCCGGGCAGTACACGATGGTCATCGGCTCTGGAGTGTATCGGATTGGTAGTTCCGTTGAGTTCGATTGGTGTGCGGTTGGATGTTTGCGAGAGTTGCGCAACCTGGGGCGAAAAACGATCATGGTTAACTACAACCCGGAGACGGTTAGTACCGATTATGACATGTGTGATCGGCTGTACTTTGAGGAGATCTCTTTCGAGGTTGTGATGGACATTTATGATGCAGAGCAACCGGAAGGTATCATCCTGTCGATGGGTGGTCAGTTGCCGCATAACATTGCGATGGATCTACATCGGCAGCAGGCGAGGATTCTGGGTACCACCCCCGAGTCGGTGGATGGTGCCGAGAATCGGTTCAAGTTTTCACGAATGCTCGATCGGAAGGGTATTCTGCAGCCCCGTTGGAAGGAGCTCACGAATCTAGAATCGGCAATCGAATTTTGCGAAGAAGTTGGCTATCCCTGTCTGGTGCGACCTTCCTACGTGCTATCCGGAGCGGCGATGAATGTCGCCTACTCCAACCAGGATCTAGAAACCTACCTGAAGCACGCATCGGACGTCAGCAAGGAACACCCGGTGGTAATTTCTAAATTTTTGGTTGAAGCAAAAGAAATCGACGTGGATGCGGTTGCTGCGGATGGGGAGATCCTGTGCATGGCAGTCAGCGAGCACGTGGAGAACGCCGGGGTGCATTCCGGTGATGCAACGTTGGTCACTCCACCGCAGGATATCAACGCGGAGACGCTTGAGCGGATAAAACAGATCGCACGCGACATTGCGGCCCTACTGGATGTTACCGGACCGTTCAACATGCAGCTGATTGCCAAAAATAATGAGCTGAAGGTGATCGAGTGTAATGTGCGCGTTTCCCGTTCGTTCCCGTTTGTGTCTAAAACGCTGAATCATGACTTCGTGGCCATGGCTACCAAGGTGATTGTGGGACTGAGTGTTGAGCCGGTGGATGTCCTGCACGGGTGTGGAAAGGTAGGGGTGAAGGTGCCACAGTTTAGTTTTTCTCGGTTGGCTGGAGCGGATGTGATGCTGGGTGTGGAGATGGCATCAACTGGCGAGGTTGCCTGCTTCGGTGACAATCGATACGAAGCGTATCTGAAGGCAATGATGTCTACCGGATTTCAGATTCCGAAACGGGCCATTTTGCTGAGTATTGGAAGCTTCAAGGTAGGCCGATTAGTGAGCTAAGATGATGGGAAGTGAATTATTAATTTGCCCCGTTTTCGTTGCAGCACAAAATGGAACTTCTGCCGAGCATTCGGGTGCTGCACAAGATGGGCTACAAGCTGTACGCTTCGATGGGTACCGGAGATTTTTACACCGAGCATGGAGTGGATGTGAGTTTTTTTTTTAATTTTCTTCATTACTCGTTTTGTGCGTGGCGGCATTCGAAATACGAGGATGAAATGTTTCATTGAAATATTCTTCGGTGAAATGTTTCAAACCCAGACTGACGCTTGCATTGCAATCGAGCAAGCGGAGTTTTTACCATGGAAAATTGCAGGGGGGATCTATCTGTCAAACATCGTGTAACCAACATATTCAGCAACATGGCGTTTGTTTTGGTTTTTGTTCTTTTTAGTCATGAAATTGATCGGTGTGATATATTATAGAATTGGAACGTTTTTTATCAAAACGCGAGAAACCGCGGAAAACTTTCATGAATGTGTTGTGTAGTGATATTTTTCTCCCATTTTTGTTCATAGTTACAAACGTCATGGACCAACAAACGTCATGGACCAGAGTTGATCTGCGATAACGCACACATGTATGAAATTTGACAGCAGTGAATCCCCTCTGGAAAATTGCTTTTACTCTATGGTTTAAATTGATAGTTGTTCTTCTTCAAGTAAACAAAAGTAGCATTATTTACAGTGTTTTCTAAGTTGATAGTAAAAAAATAATAGATGGAATTGTCTATTCGTGTTTGATTGTTGCAGTTCAAATTAGTAAGTACAATTGCTTCTGGTTATTTGGCTCCAGGGGAAAAATTCATTTAAAAAAATTTCAGTTGTGTTCAGACTCGAACTTATAATTGGGTTGTTTAGCTATACCAGTTTTTATATCATCTGAAAGAGCTGCATTTTCTAAGCAAACGTTATTTTTAAAAAAATTCTATGCTTTTTGAATTTTTAAATTCCGAATCAAAACAGTCAGTGACAGTTCGCCCACCAACTGTCTTTGTAGCGATTTGGAACGATTTTTATTCTTAATTTAAAAATCGAAGAACAATAATATAAAACTTAAGAAAATCACGTTTTGCCTAGAAAATTACACTCTTTTAGCTGATATATATATAAATCAGAAATCCCAAATAACCCAAATTGATCGTTCGGCAGAGGTGTCTTAATGTTTGAGTTGTTAAAAACAAACCTAGGCTTTTCAGACGTTTTGTTAGCGTAACAAAAACAACAACAAAATAATAAAACAAATAAAAATAAGTTACCATAAGCAAAACAATTTAAAAAAAAGAGTGAATAAAAATAATTTTGAATCAACGAAAACCAAAGGATAATATTCAAAAAAAAGCTAGGAAACGGAAAACAATTACAAATTATTTGTAAAAACATCGAAAATCAAACAAATAAATCAATAAAAATGTTAGATGAAAAAGTTGGTTGAACTTGAAAAGCAGACGGACATATGAAACGAAATGTAAATCACTCTTTTTAACAACAAAACGAAACAAATTGAAATAAAAACATTTTTATACTAATGAGCAAAATCATTTCAAATGACCTGTAAATACGCGAAAATTTAATCGACCATTTTTGATTTGAATGAAACTTTGCACACGTATTTGGCTTAGCAAACTGAGCATGCAACAGCCGCTCTCCACGATTTTTATGGATTACCTGATATACAATATCACATGGCGGGCATTTCGTTTCAAATATCAAACTTTTTCTCCAACTATAACTTGTTACTAATAACCACTCTGGGTAGCCATGATTTTCAATTTTCTGGCAGGTCGCACGAAAAACACTATAGCTATCCGACACGAAACAAATCCCACAAAATGTGCTATTGATTTACATTTCTATCGGCTTAAATTTACGGTTTTCGTAACGACACACAAAGATTTTTCGTTTGATTCAGCAGGCACAAATATATTAAGTTAAAAACTATGAGAAAAGGTTAAATAAACAGAGAGCAAATTCAACACGAACTAACAAAAACAAAACAACTGACAAAAACTATATTAATAGCATAGTGCATACGAAAAAAAACGAAAAAGAATGCGCGATATTTTCGGGAAACAAAGACCACAAAATATAAAAATATCAAAAAGATTGAGAAGGTAAAGTCGCCAGGCTAAATAAACGTGAAATCGGCTAACCATTAACTTTAGCTTTTATTGAAGTGAATAAATTGTGAAAACATCAAAAAACGCCAAAAGTTTGACGACTAAAACTATCTAAGCTTAAAAAGACAAATAATCGAAAAACAGGCAATTTTCAGTTGGAACAGTGAAAACAGTAAAATAGATAAAAAATATCTGGAATAAATAAACTAACAAATGTATTAAAAAATCCAATAATACAATAATAATAACATGATTTTAGCATCACAGTCAATTAATAGGTTAAAAGTTGGAATGTGAATATTCGGGAGATTTGCTAAAAAGTTGAACAGGTTGTTTATAAGTCACGACCGCAAAGTTAACGTAGAATACGACAGCCTGTCTTATGTCAATGTATCTCTTGGAATAGGTTTGGAAATACACTCAATTGGAGTTGATTAATTAAATGGTCTCTCTGCTCCAGATGACGTTTACCTCTATAGCCGGCACCGGTAACGACAATGAACAACAGCAGAAGCTATGTGCAGCTATGCGGTTTCACTTGCAACAAATAATAAAATTTAATGGAAAAAAGTCAAATCCCATTCAAGTTACATCAGGTGTTCCCCAAGGCTCCCACTTCTTTTTATTTTGTACGTAAACGACATTTTCTTCATCCTCAAAAATATCAAAGTTCTAATATATGCCGACGACATGAAGCTGTTTTTGGAAATAAAAAAGAAGACCACAATGTATTTCAGAATGAAATCCACACATTTTACATCTGGTGTAAGAAAAGCCTACTTGAATTAAATGTAAAAAAATGCAAAGTAATATCCTTTAGCAGAAAATTAACAACGCCCAAAATTGTAATCGCATTTGGGGATCAGAATGTGATGAAATGAGATAAAGTTAGGGATTTAGGAATAATCTTAGATTCTAAACTTAATTTCATCGACCACTATAACACTATCATACACAAGGCAAGCAGCATGTTAGGGTTTATCAAACGCTTCTGCTACAATTTTCAAGACCCGTACACTATCAAAACTTTGTATATTGCCTATGTGAGGTCAATACTGGAATACTGTAGCATTGTGTGGTCTCCTCGTCCTGGCGTGCATGAAGAAAGAATAGAATCAGTACAAAAGCAATTTCTACTATATGCTCTTCGTAAGCTAGGTTGGACCGCACATCGTCTTCCGTCATATGAAGCACGCTGCATGTTGATTGACATTCAAACATTAAAAGAACGGCGAGAGTACGCGATGGCTTCATTTGTAAACGATATCGTTTCGCAGAACGTTGACTCAGCAGTACTGTTTTCTAAATTGAACTTTTATGTACCCATTCGACAACTTCGACACCGTAGTTTATTTGCTCTTAATCATCACCGTACGGAATACGCAAAAAATTGACCTATAAACTGCCCATAATCGCATAATTGTAACATTCGACATTTTATGGATTTCGTGCTTTTAATTGGGAAATTTATAAAATAGTATGTACTTTTTAAATCTGAAAAAATAAAAAATATGCTTATGTTTGTTTGAAAAAAGTCGTAAAAATACCAAGTTGTTTTGTCACATAACGTAAATAACCGCATAATTGTCACACTACTTAACTTTTTTTGGTCAAAAAAACTTCCATCCAATCCACATCTGCATCCTTTGAAACTCGAAAATTATTCTGGTCCGGTAACCAACTAACGGTGATCCGTTTCTGATGTTCAGCTCATGCTCGTTGAATACAAGAAAAACTTCATTTCAACTGTGATATAATCTAAAAGTTGGTTGAAAGTGAAGACATGAAATTACAACAGTGTGTGTAGTTGAGGATGAGCAATAGAATAAGGCGGCATTGATACGATATAGATTGTGGAACAGTACCACCGTCCCTCGTAGTTTAATTGGTCAAAACACCATGCCGGAGACAGGGAGATTGCGGGTTCAAGTCCCGTCGGGATGCGGTATATTTTTCTAAATCTGTATCATATATCCAGTTCGCTAAATTTTCGTTCTCTCTACTTCATATACTGTCTGCTTAATGAACTTGCGTGTTCAACAGGAAAAAGCCGTTGTTAAAAATAGAAATTTAGTTCGAAAAATGAAAGTATCATAGCAAAAATTTCAACCTTTTTGACTTTAAAAGTAATGTTCGTTGTATATGTAGTGTAAAGTGGTGCTTTCTTCATGATACTAAGTTTGTTTGAACTGTCTATTTGCAAGAATATATTGGGAACAAAGCATTTAAGGTCAAAATATAAAAGTGTCATTTGCTCGAGCAACCAGTTTTGCAAATGTTACAAATTTGCGATTATTAACAGTAAATAGTATGATGAATTCTTATAATCAACACTGCGAAGCCATTGACTTTACGATGTCCCGTTATAAACTGAAACAGTATTTCAAGTCCTTGAGACTGAGGACACAAAATTAATTTGTTTTATGTTCGTGTATAGGTTAGAAACTTCCCAGATGGTCTCGAGGTACGATGCTGGCCTAACAAACCAGTCGTCATAGGTTCGAGTCTCGTCTCGGGAGAGACTGTTAGTGTCAGTAGGATCGTAGCACTAGCCCCGCAATTGTCCTTTGCACTAAACAGTCGGCTGCGAAGTCTGTGTATAAATAAACAGAAGGTCAAGTTCCGAATCGGAATGTAGCACCAAGGCTTTGCTTTTTATAGTTTAGAAATTAATGTAACCAGTCTACATATATGTTTGACGAAATAAATAAATAAATAAAATCATAAAAAAGAGACTGGCATTTCTGGATCGATCCAATACAAATGACAAGCGTCAAATCAAACAGCGTATTCCCTCTATTAGAGGTGGAAGTTTGCATCGCTGCGAAGACAAAGTGGGGGTATGTGGTAGTCCAACCTGTGCGTTCGGCTTGCATTCGCATCGCCAGCACACACTAGCATGCGTCAGTTCCACTTTTACTCGAAAGACTGCGCTGCCAAAACTATCGCTCATTCTCAGGCAGAGCTCCCAGTCTTCTTGATATCATGTTTTTGCTTTCTGTAGCAGAAGATACGGCAACGACGACCCCCTGTGTTTCTAACGTTCCCTGGATCCATCAGGCTGATGGAGAATAGATGAGGCCGATTGGCGACAGTATGAAAACACAATTAACATTCTGCAAAAAAAAAAAAAAAAAATAACTTCAGCGAAATGCTGAAAGCAGCAGAAATTTTAATAACGAAATCGACGATTTATGAAGGACGAAAAACTGTACCCTGGTGGAACGATTGAATAAAGGCGAGAAGAAAGGCGTTGAGAAAGCTGCAACCGAAACCAACGTTGTTCTCCTTGTTGAAGGAAGCAGCTCAGAAAAAAAGGGGGAAAAACTCCAAAAAAGCGTTGGATCTCCTAGTAAATTTACCATTGTAATTTTCAAAAACATCGAAGCAAGAGAAATCTCACCCTGGGCAACTCGATAATTTCATTGAAAAAAAAACACATAATGAGAAATTACTGACGAAATACGATGGCGGATGGTACAAGCGATAGCTTGCTTCGGCAGACTGCATAATGAAAATTTGGAAATCGTTAAAATTTCTAAGCTGTAAAAAGATTAACGTTTCGTTTTGGGTTCTAGGCGTTTTTATTCAAAGCATTCTCGATATCACAGAAGTAGTTCATAACCTCAAAGCAAAAGTAACTAAGCAGCACCAACGGTGACATTCCCTAGCAGCTGGGAGATATTTTCCGGCTCGTCCGGCGCAGTGTGTATCGAGTGGACCTGAACGGCAACTTTCCTGGGAGGACGCCGTCGGTTGTGGTCCGGCGACTGCTGGGGAGTACGATCCGGCGATAGCGATCCCGGGCTGACGTTGGTGTACGCGGGTCGGTTTCGGTGTCCGTTCTGCTTCGGGGACTTCATCCGAATGCGTCGATTGTGCGGACTCTGGTTGGTGCTGACGCGCTTCGGAAGTGCCGGACCATAGCTCGTGTTATTGATCGTTTTCTCAATCTGGCTGCGCATGCTGTAGATCTTGGACAGGAAGCGGCGGGCTTCCTCGACCCCATGGTCATCGCTCAGCAGGCTGCACAACCGTTCGGCTTGCTTCAGGTAGATCAAACCTTGATTTAATGATCGTAGCACGTAGGAGGTTTGAGCCATCTCGATGAAATGCTGTACGAAGATATTGTAGATCAACTGGCGCCGTAGGTTTTCCATATGTTTCAGGGGACTAAACTGAAATTTAGAACAAAAGCAATTACCCAAATAGCAATAGTTTCAACCATTAATCAAAACCAACCATCAAATCGATCGAATCCACCGACTGGCGACGCTCTGCGTTGGCTTGCCGTTCCTTGATCTTCTCCGCTTCCATGAAGCGCACTATTCGGGTTCGCTGCTTTCGTGACTCCACCTCCTGCTGGTTAAAGTAGGCCATCGAGCCAACCGCTACCTCTTTCACATTCTCTTCATCCTCCTCCGAATCCTCCGCGGCCAGGTTCTCGTTTTCATCGCGAAACAGTGGATTAACCAACTTCAGCGGATTGTCGATGATCAGCACCGAGTACAATCGCTTGATCCTAACCTTCGGATAGAATGTCACATTCCCACCGGGGAACTTCATGTTCCGTAGAGCGATAAGCACATGCATCAGCGGGTTCTCGGTGATACGAAAGATACGCTTGTGCAATTCCACCAGCACCTTCTCCGGGATATTCTCGAACAGATTCCTGCTGGGTAAAAAGTAGTCCGGAAGTTTGTGTGTCTTAATGCGCTCGAGCAGGGCGTTCAAGAATCGCACCAACACCTCGCCCAGATAGTCCTCCGGCCAGGCAGCGTAGTTTGTTTCGCACTGCCAGAACAGATGCGCCCGCAGGTGTTCGTTGCTGAACATGCTAACACCGACTGCGAAAGCCGGTTCGACGAAGGTCTTGAAGAGTAACTTCGCCAACATGTAGATCTTCGCTTGGGTGTTCGTGAGGCAACTTTCCAGATAGCGTTCGGCTTCGGGAAAGACCACTTTCCACTCGAGCTGCCGGTAGCGGTTGTTACCCTGCTTCGGAGCGTATCCGGTTGGTACGACGTGGCAGCCGAAGGATTTTACCTTTTGAATCATGGGCGCTGTTGGCCATTGGAATTTCTGCTTGGTCAGTGGGTTGATCTTGATGTCACGTTTCCGCTCGACCCATTCGGACGCTTCGCGTGGCCAAGGACAAACAATCGCTGGAACTATTTCCCAGTGACCACTGTATATGATGGCTCCCTTCCAGGTTGCCTTATCCAGGTCCTCCTTCGGGATGCCTAAATCGTGCGCCAGAGCATCCTGGAACAAGTTTATGAAATAGGCTAGGAATCCCTTGGAGTTCAGATACTGCCGTTGCTCGGTGACGTATTCCACTGGATTGTGCTTCGGTTGGAGGGATCTCTTGGCTAGATAGAGCAGCTTATCGGCGTCTGACTCGTCGTCCGAGTAGTAGCCTCGGTTGAGCTCCGTCGGACAGCTGATTGTTGTCACGCAGTAGTCGGGAAGTGTTGTTGTGCTGAGCGGATGATCGTCGCTTAATCCCTTCATGATACTCAACGGTTGATGGGTGTTGATCGCGGTAATATACGCGTAGTCGTACTCGCTGCTGGGTGGTGACGTAGAACTTGTTGAAGTGGATGGAACCATCAGGCGGGATAGCCCGTAGATACTTCCGTTGGGTGTTTTGGGCTGCTTAATGGCTATGCTGTCTCGGAACTTTATCTTGCCGAAGTTGCGGATCGGTACGTCGTCTTCCTCTTCGTCGACTTCGTCTTCCTCATCCATGGTATCGCTTTCGCTAGCGCTACTCGATTTTCCGTTTTGTTTCGTTGGTTTTCTTCCGAGGCCACTGGATTCGCCATACGTGTTGGAGTTGCTGGCGAGTGCATCCAGTGGTGACAAATTGTTCGGTTTGATGAACTCCGTACTTTTTAGCTTGATGTACCCGTGATGGCAGTGTCCCCGACGGCGTCTTCCCGTGCTAGTTAGTTTCTCTTCTAGCCCGTCTTCGATTTCCAGCTTGTAGATGGGTGCGTCTGTTAGGATGCTGTAGACGGATGTCTCTCCGGGGTTGGATATCTCGATGTTGTCGTGTATCACGTAGCATGTTTGGGTATGCAACGGTTGCAGTTCATTTTTTCGTGGTCCATGCCTACAAAAAAGCGAAGTGAAAAGTAAAGTTCAACTAAAGAACTACCAACGATAGACTTACTTGGGTTGAAACTTGATTCTCTGATCGACTGCACTCTGTAGCCGATCGGGTAGGATGACCGTTTTGCAGTGACGCGAAATCCTGCCGTTGTGATCGTTCTCTTCCTGTCGATTTCGCTCGATTGCATCCCACATTTCCCTGGAAGAGAGAAAAGAAAAAGATCGGAACAAAATAACCGACAGTCCATTAGCGTTCAGTCAGCTGCATTGATAACGGCTCACTTTATCTATCTTTCGCTGAATAGTGTCATTATGATGACGCATTTTTTCGAAAGTAATTTTAAAATCTGCACCCCCATTAGAGTGAACCTTATCAAAGTGGGTTCGTTGAAAAATTGACTGGATTGACGGGTTGAAAGTCTTTTTTTTTTTCTTGTGAGGTGTCGCGTGAATCATGGCTTTAGAAATGTCGACCCTCAATAACCCGATAAAAATTCCCGATTTGCGGTGCTTCGATGCTCGATTACTTGCGATGTAATGAATGAAAGATAAGAAACGGTTGGCACTGGTTATGCAGACATTTAAAAATTTGTTTGGAAACTGTGCTTGAACATAACTTCCCCGGAATTAAAAATAATCGAAAACTGATCCGAAATTACACGACTCTGCACTCATGGCGAATTGAAACTAAACTAAAAATCAATGAACAGATAATCTACTAAAACTAAACTAAAACTGAACTAAGACTGCAATAGAACTATTATAAAACTATAAGCTGAAATCGGCAGAAACTATTGTGACTTCATAGTAAAAACTGCACTAAAATTAGGCTAAATTTCAACTGATATAAGACTGAGCGGAAACGGACCGGAACCGAACGAAAATTGAAATGAAACATCAAAATTGAAATTTTTCAAACTAGAATTTAAACTAAGCTGACGAAAAACTAAACTAAAACAGAATTTAAACAAGATCGAAACTCAACTGAACTGTAACTGTTACAAACTGAAAACCGAATCTGACGGAAACCATACTAACAGAAAAAATAAAAATTGGAATTGAATTTGAATAATATAAACGACAACTGTCTATAAATCCAACGTTTCAATCGTTGGTTGCAGTCTTTTGCTTCAATTTGCTATATTTAATTCCTTTGAGGAAGGCTGCAACCAACGGCCGAAACGTCGGATTTATAAAGGGTAATTCTTTAAGAATTTAGTTTTTCTGTTAAAAAAACCTAAATTAATCCACCTAGCGGTCAGACAAAGCCTTTCTCATTCAAACTTATTATTTGTAAAAATAGATTTACATGAATGCTTAAATCCAATAAAGGTATTTAAATTCACTCTTTGGGTTCTAAAATATTGATGTTGTAATTGAAGTATAAAATATGAAATTTGACGTAATGTTAGTGCTTAAGAAATAGCGAAATAAAAGAAATTACTCTTAATTTCGAACAATTTAATCACGAGCGATACCGGGAACGTTCAAATAGTACGATACCACATTTGAATCATGTTGAGGCCATATACAGTCATGGAGAAAATAATAAATACACTTGCAGTGTTTGATAATTTTTCGTTTTTGCGCACTGATTTTAATTGTTGTATGATGTTATGTTACGTCATTATGTTCCGCAGACACTCTTTTTAAAAGAGGCACGGAGATATGACTGGAGAAATTTCTTTGTCGGTGATTCCGAAATTTTTTTGCGTGAGTTAGTGTTTTTAAAGTGGCGACAAAAATAAATACACTATTGAAATATATATACAAAACA
The DNA here is from genome assembly GCF_029784165.1 of Wyeomyia smithii. Classification (NCBI taxonomy): domain Eukaryota; kingdom Metazoa; phylum Arthropoda; class Insecta; order Diptera; family Culicidae; genus Wyeomyia; species Wyeomyia smithii. The sequence goes on from NC_073694.1 coordinate 11,754,734, forward strand.
ATCCAAATTAGCTTTCTTTTCTCTAGATATTGTTAGCAAAGTGATTTTTGAAGTAACAAAACTCACGTCCAAAATTTTGTGGCCTGTTTTTTGTTTTGTAAAGCCATATTCAATCTTCGTAGAATGTTTACCCCCAGGTTTTCACGAGTAGAAGCTGAACTAGCATTTCACGCTGCCTGTCCGACGGTCCATAAGTCTGTTTTATTCTTTGGATGATGCTTTGCAACCTAGACTTTTCCGATCTTCCATTGAATTTCTAAAGGATTTAAATTAGTAGTCTGCTGGTTTGTAATGATTTATTTATGTACTTATATCTATTCAGAATTATATATATATATATATATATATATATATATATATATATATATATATATATATATATATATATATATATATATATATATATATATATATATATATATATATATATATATATATATATATATATATATATATATATATATATATATATATATATATATATATATATATTTGTACGCTTTTTTGACGTGAGACTACGTCTTTGTTTCCTATACTGGGATGCATTTTGTAAAATAGGAAACGCAACTGGCAAATATTACGTCAGATTTCAAACGGTGATAAGAGCATAACCACATGATGGATAACAATAACCATTATATTGTTGGATAGATAAAATGTGTAACAATTTTATAATACGCTAGTCATCATTATACACGTTTTTACGTCGCCTGCGGAATCGCTAATTATTTATTGTTAATCGTCTCTAGTTGTTAATTTTATTCATTAAGACAAAAATTGTCAGATGGAATTTTTAAATATAACATAACATAACATAACATAACATAACATTATAATTTCACTGCTCAATGATGAAAATTGATAAAAAGTAACAAGGAAATTCACGCGAACAATTGACCAATCACACGCGAGCATTCCTAGCACAGACGATGTGAATGGACACCAACCATTCCCTGTGATATTCTCTGTATTAATATCAAAAAAAAGTTGAGAGTTTCCCCGTCCCAACAGGTCAATTTAAGTTTAGATATTTCGAAAAGTTTTGAAACAAGCCTTTTACTTGAACAATTTCTAAACCTGCTGTCAAAGCATAATAAAAATTGATGTCTTGGAAGAAACATGTTGGTAAAAGCAAAAATACCGTACAGTATAATTTACATATTATGTGGAGCAGAGCGCCGCTGGTCTCTCGTCGTCTATCATTGCAGTGGTACACGATTTCTATTCCGTGAAATCAAGGAAAAACTGCAATGCTGCTGCATTGATAGTGATTAAAAGATTATCTCATGAATATGCCCAAGTAACACGTGCAACATCTTTTACAAAAACCTAAATTAATCCACCTAGCGGTCAGACTCAGCCTTTCTCATTCAAACTTATTATTTGTAAAAATAGATTTACATGAATGCTTAAATCCAATAAATGTTTATCCACTCTTTGGGTTCTAAAATATTGATGTTGTAATTAAAGTATAAAATATGAAATTTGACGTAATGTTAGTACTTAAGAAATAGCGAAATAAAGGCAATGACTCTTAATTTCGAACAATTTAATCACGAGCGATGCCAGGAACGTTCAGATAATACGATACCACATTTAAATCATGTTGAGGCCATATATATTGATCGAAGCAGGTAAAGTGTTGAATAGTCTTTGAATTTCTTTTCTTTCTAAAACTTTTAAACAGCATATCAAATTGTTATGAAGTTTGTTATTTGTAAGTTTGAGAGATGACTCATTTGTATAACACTAGTTATGTTCAAATAAGTCGTGTAATACTTGAGATAATAGACTTTCGTTGTTTTACAAATTAAAACATAACGCTTGCTTAAGTTTGATTGCAATCAAATGAAAAGGTAACGTATGGGGCAGCCAAACTTTGAAACCACGTGTTCAATCATAGTTCATCAGTTAACCCTTAACTAGCCCGTTCATCTGATATCAATATTGTTCAAATCGGTTGTGTAGTTTTTAAGATAATGAAGTTTCGTGATTTTCACATTTCGATACATTACAGACGAAGTTACAGTCCGATTACTGCAAAATTCAATAGGGTGTTATGAGGGAGGTAGACCTTTGATTTGATACTAATTCTGTGGAAATCGGGTCAACCATCTGTGAGAAATATGAGTGAGTCCAAGTAAGTTGTCTTGGAATATGTTTCTTTTCATAGCTGGATTTCACATTTTTAAACATAACAGGCAAAGTAATAATCCGTTTGTAAAAAAAGTCATTAGGGTCTTATGGGGCAACAAGACCTTTCATATGACACTAATTTTATAAAAATCGGGCCAGCCATCTCTGAGAAACATGAGTGAGATTAAATAGTCTCCAGAACACGTTTCTTTCCATAACTTCTGAACCACATGTTCAATCTTCATAAAATTCAAAAGTTAAGGGTTTTTAAGGTAGCCCGTTTATTTGAAACTAATTTTAATCAAATCAGATGTGTGGTTCCTGAGATATTGATGTTTCGTGATTTTTACACTTTGATACATAACCTCTAAACTAGAAATCAGATTACAATAAAATTCAATAGGGTCTTATAGAGCAACTAGACCTTTCATTTGCAATTAATTTCATTGAAATCTGTTCGGTCAGACCATCTCTGAGAATAGTGAGTGCGAAAAAAGGTGTACATACACACGTACACACCCACACACAAACATATACACCTATACATGCTTATATGCAGAAAATGCTCGATTCGTCTAACTGAGTCGAGAAGTATATGACATCCGGCCATTTGGATCACTTTTCTACCTTTTAATTAGCCAGTGATCGTTAGGAGGAAGGCAATATGTTTACTTTCATTATGTGATTTCACATTTTCATGAACAATGGACAAAGTTACAATCCGATTGCAATGAAATTCAATAGCAACCTATGGGGCAACTAGACCTTTCATTTGACACTAATTTTGTGAAAATCGGTTCAGCCATCTCTGAGAAAAATGAGTGAGTTTAAACAACCTCAGGATAACTTTTCTTCACATAACTTTTAAACCATATGTTCAATCATTACGAAATTCAAAAGTTAAGGGTTCTGGAGACAGCCCGATCATTTGAAACAAATTTTATTAAAATCGGTTGTGTGGTTTCTGAGATAATGAAGTTTCGTGATTTTTACATTTTGATACATAACCTCTTAACAAAAAATTCGATTACAATGAAATTCAATAGCAACCTATGGCGCAACTAGATCTTTCATTTGCAATTAATTTTATGAAAATCGGTCCAGCCATCTCTGAGAAAAGTGAGTGAGAAAAAAAGTTGCACATACATACACACACACATACACACATACACACATACATACATACATACAGAAAATGCTCAGTTCGTCGAAAGGGGTCGAGTGGTATATGACATTCGGCCATTGGGACCACTTTTATACCTTTGGTTTTTCCAGTGATTGCTATACCTTTCTAGGAGAAAGGCAAAAAATAAAAGGAAAAAGTTATAAATAAGTCATAAATAAGTTACAGGGAAAACATTGCGTTTTAATTCACTCGCATTGATGTTTAAAATCGGAATGATGTTTAAAATCGAAATAACAAGTTGAAGTTGTAAATACATTACGAATTGCTGTAAAAACTGATTTATAACATGTTTATAACTAGTTTTTTTTCTTGAGAATGCAAGATAGACAACAGTGGTGAATATGTGTTTGACAGCAAAACGTATAGTGGAGACAAAATTGAAAAATGGCCGCAAAAGTTGTAGTTCAGTTTTAAATCAGTTGTAGGGGTACTGGGTGTAAGCCCGGCCCCCTAAGAAAAATGATTCTTTAGTAGGACATGATGGTAAATATTGTTATATTTCTTCCACAGAATCATTGCCCAAGTTCTTTTCTACAAGATATGAAAGCTTTCAGTACTTTCCAACTGTTATTTTATAAGAAATAGTGAAGTTTTGAAACCAAGATAAAAACGACGTTTAGCAACCAGTGCGGGTGAAACCGGCACCCCTTGGGGGTAACACCGGCACTTAAGTTTGTTCATGAATTTACTCGAACTAACTGAACCAATTTGAATTCGGAAACCGCCAAATGAGAGATCTTACTATTCTGTATGTTACTGTTGAATTTGGTTGTTGTCGGTAAGCTGGTTCTGGGTAGGTTGCCGGAACAAGTTCCGGTGAACATTATGTATAAACAATGAAAGAATTTGATACTCGGCAAGCCTATCATGTGACACTTTAAATCATATTGTTAACTTGTTTAATCGAAGCCAGGATCACATAGACTACACCGGAGCATATTCCAAATACCACCGGGAAAGCGGTCAGTTTTGTGACTTGATTCAGTACATTTGACACCTCGAATAACCCTTGGAATCATTCATAAATCACAGAAGAGCCCTAGTGCATGGTTCTAAGTCGATTAATTAATTTATTTGGCAGCGAGACATCGGTAATAGATGAGAAATATGTGTCAGTAACATCCAACTAGCCTCAGACCATGTCGGGCTTACCCCACTCACTGGGTGACGGTGTTACCCCGACAGCACACTTTTTTTTAAAAAGAGTATTTCTACAAATTTATCGCTTCAATTCACCTCAGATTGAATTCCTGTGATTGCTAACAATACAGGCAATAAATTGTAGAGCAACGAAAAATTAATTTAGTCTTTTCGAATGAATAAAAGCTTAAGTTCCACTCACGAAAAATTATATCCGTTTACGCATCAGCTGCAGTAGCGTATGTTTTGTCTATTATTTTGACGTTTGACGTTTCACGGTGGCTTCGATGTATCTTAAAATGTCTAAAATATTAAATACCAACACTTCACATATTCCAGAACACAGTTAATTAGCGTTTTCTAGTTTAATCCTAGGGGTGACGGTCTTACCCTCAGTGCCGGGCTTACCCCCAGTACCCCTAAATGTGATTTTATGGTGTGAACTATTTCTTCTTCATCAAATACAGTGCAGATCAAAACTACTGTTATAATATTCAAAATTATATAAAATATTTAAACACCCAGGGAATTTATGTTTGATGAAACATAAATAATAAATTTGACAGTAAATTACAATCAATAAATTTATCATTCAATTTACTTAAAACAAGAAAATCGTTTGATTTGATCGGCCATGATTTGCTTCAATTCTCTTTTTTGACTTGCTCAACGATCTTCGGTTTTATTATTATTATTTTGATCATCGTTAATAACCTCAAATCAATGTTTGAATATTTTTGTTTTACCTAAATTTCAAAATATATTACTTAATGCGTGGTTTAGTTAGGAGAATTTTTATATTATTTTCTCTACTACAATGATCAAGATGGTGACGGCGATTTTCTTTATAGATTGTAGTAGCTTTATATAGCCTTGCTTAATTGGTTTCACGATTCCATCTCTAAATTGTGGCAGAAATTACTCCTCGCTTGGTTTGCTAAAAGAGTAAGAAAGTTCAAATAATTAGTACATAGTGCATGACATCTTAGTTCACCTTGATGTTTCAATGTACATTTTTTTTTTCAATTATTTTGCGATATTTTTATTGTAATAAACTTTATAGATAGTGGTCCTATAACGGACAAAACCTTTGGGCAATCGGTGTACCCATTCAACGAATGCTAATAATCAACATGGCTGCCTCGTTAGCGCAAGCGGCGTGCTAAAATAATATTCAACACCATTTTTCTTTGCTAAAGGCACGTTTCATAAAATAATCCTATCGAAAATATATACCTGAGCCTCAAAATATGATATTGATTACTATCATATTGTGGTATTTTCGAAGCGCGTAAATTCGTTAAGTACAAGGCAAATATTCACGACAAACCTGAAATCGCACGTAGATTTATTGTATTTAATCACTATACCAACACCCTATTCTATCAATTGTCTTGATAATTTCTCAAATGAAGAGCCATGATTATTTTCGTGGGTCATCTGTTTTGTATGTATTAGAAACAATCATCAGCGAGTGAAATTTCAACTCATTTGTGCAATTTGTTTATGACCTATTAATAACATGCCACCATTTGTTGGTACTGGAAATGTAAGAGTGGTGGTTATAGTCGTTATAAAGTTGTTTTATATAAGTCGTGTGAACAATTCATTTGAAGTTGAATATATGTTTTATATTGGCTCCGCCCCTTGCGCTTTTTGAGTTGTTAACAAGTTGTATTTGAGTTTATACGTTATTGTACCAGTGACGAGATTTGTTATATATCAATTACCTAAACCTATTAAAGACTAACCGTGTTACTTGGGTGGTTACCTTAAAAAATATAAACTACTCAACAAGAATTGAGCATTTTTGCAACGGTCATAAGATTTTTTTTGTATTTTATCTTCGATATTCACTAGATGATCGTGATAGCAAGAGTAGATTTCTGAAAATACAAATTTATACAAGCTTAAGAGCCAGCGAATGCTTCTGAATATTTTGTCAATTCACTAGGATCTATTCAGAATCTTTTTTTCACATTTCAACATTGTTAGATGATCTATTTTTTTTTTTCAACTTAACAAATAATATTCTTACGTATATTAGCTGTCTTCGTGATGCAGTGAATGTGATTGTTGGCAAATGAAAAAAACATGCCAAACAAAAAACAGAAATTAATCATTTCGAACTATAACTTCCTTGTAACTGTTGATTGTTATGATTTTTCGCTGGAACTTGTTGATAATTTTGTTCAACTTATCTTCCTATGTTTCCCTAAAACTGAACCTATGTAACGGCTCCGAAATTATTTTTATAATAAGATTTGTATAATAAATTTAATTTGATCAGAGCTCACTACACACTACACAATATCGTTAAGTGTATTCGGAGTTCTTTCGAGTATTGTTCAATATATTTATAAAAAGAAAATTTATGGGGAGTCTGCATGTAAAAAATGCCAAATCACAGTACGAACGAACCGTTGTTGTCTGCAGATTCTGTAACATTTGTAACTAAAAATCCTTCTAATTACAGTGTCCCTAGTAACACGGTCAGTCTTCAATAAGTTTAGGTAATTGATATATAACAAATCTCGTCACTGGTACAATAACGTATAAACTGATATACAACTTGTTAACAACTCAAAAAGCGCAAGGGGCGGAGCCAATATAACATTTATATTCAACATTAAATGAATTGTTCACACGACTTATATTAAACAACTTTATAACGACTATAACCACCACTCTTTCATTTTCAGTGCCAACAAATGGTGGCCTGTTATTGATAAGTCTTAAATAAATTGCACAAATGAGTTGAAATTTCACACGCTGGTGACTGTTTCTAATACATACAAAACAAATAACCCACGAAAATAATCATGGCTCTTCATTTGAGAAATTATCAAAACAATTCATCAATAGAATAGGGTGTTGGTATAGTGATTAAATACAATAAATTCACGTGCGATTTTAGATTTGTCGTGAATATTTGCCTTGTACTTCGTTAAAATTTACGCGCTTCGAAAATACCACAACATGATAGTAATCAATATCATATTTTTTGAAAAAAAAAAATTAAAATAAAGAAAAAACTAACAGACGAACTCCAGAGGAATGACCCCTAGGTATATATTTCCGATAGAATTATATTATGAAACGTGCCTTTAGCAAAGAAATATGGTGTTGAATATTATTTTAGCACTCTGCTTGCTCTAACGAGGCAGCCATGCGGATTATTAGCACTCGCTGAAAGGGTACACCAATTACCAAAAGATTTTGTCCTCTAGATAACTACTATCTATAAAGTTTATTTCGAAAAAACTATCGCAAAAAAATGAAAGAATGTACATTGAAACATCACCCATACAAGTGAAAGGTGAACTAAGAAGTCAGGCACTGTGTACTATTTATTTAAACTTTCTTACTCTTTAAGCGAACAAAACGAGGAGTAAATTCTGCCTCAATTTAGAGATGGAATCGTGAAACCAATTAAGCAAGGCTATATGGAGCTACTACAATCTATTAAAAAAATCGTCGTTACCATCTTGATAGTTGTAGTAAAGAAAATAATATAAAAATTCTCCAAACATTGAGTAATATATTTTGAAATTTAAGTAAAACAGAAATTTTTAAACGTTGATTTGAGGTTATTAACGATGATCAACATAATAATAATAAAACCGAAGATCGTTGGGTAAAACTAAAAAAAAATAAAAATCATGGCTGATCAGATCGAACGATTTTGTTGTTCACATTCTCTTGATGAATATTTTAACATTACTTTTGATCTGCACTGTATTTGATGAAGAAGAAATAGTTCACACCATAAAATCACATTTACAACTGATTTAAAACTGAACTACAACTTTTGCGGCCATATTTCAATTTTGTCTCCACTATACGTTTTGCTGTCAAACACATATTCACCACTGTTGTCTCTCTTACATTCTCAAGACAAAAGCTTGTTATAAACATGTTATAAATCAGTTTTTACAGCAATTTGTAATGTATTTACAACTTCAACTTATCATTCCGATTCAAAACATCATTCCGATTTTAAACATCAATGCGATTGAATTGAAACCTAGTGTTTTCCCAGTAACTTAGTTATGACTTATTTATAAGATTTACCTTTCATTTTTTCGTAAAAGATGTTGCAGGTGTTACTTGGGGTTTAGTCCCACGTCACCATTTCATACAACCCTAGGGCTGTATACCTTGTAGTATTATATTATTGAATGTTATTAGCTTTCGTAGTTAAGTTAATGTAATTGTAGGAAAATTATTAAACCTACTTGTCAAGGAGAAAAAAGGAATAAAACAAAACTTAAAATAAACTTAAAACTATCTTACTGACTGTAAAGTCAGCTAATCGTTGCAATTGAGGATTGCAACGGTTTTTGTCGGAATTTGTTGATAATTTGGCTTGACATATTTTCTAATGTTTCTACATTAGTGAGCCTATGTAGCTCGTTCGTGCTAAACCAGGGAGGACGCTTCAAAATCATTTTCAAAAGTTTATTCTGAATCCTTTGAAGTGTCTTCTTCCTGGTTGCACAACAACTTGTCCAGATGAGAACTGCATATAACATTGCTGGCCTAAAAATTTGTTTGTAAATTAACAGTTTATTCTTGAGACAAAGTCTAGAATTCCTGTTGATAAGAGGATATAAACATTTGATATACTTATTGCACTTTGACTGGATATTTTCAATGTGCTCCTTGAAAGTAAGATTCTTATCATAAATTAGCCCTAAGTATTTAACTTGATCAGACCGATTTAAGACCACACCGTTCATCTTAATAACGTGGTTATTGGTGGGTTTGAGAAATGAAACTCTTGGCTTATGAGGAAAAATGATTAACTGTGTTTTAGAAGCATTAGGGGAAATCTTCCATTTCTGCAAGTATGAAGAAAATATATCTAAACTTTCTTGTAGCCGACTACATATAACACGAAGGCTTTTTCTTTCTGCGGAAATACTTGTATCGTCACAAACAGAGATTTCTCACAACCTGGTGGTGATTCAGGAAGATCAGAAGTAAAAATGTTTTATAAGATTGGGCCCAAGATACTCCCCTGAGGCACACAAGCTCTCACAGGCAATCTATTAGAGTATTCAAACATTGATTTTGCCTGCAACATGGCGTTCATAAGATCGAACATTGCTTGTTGCAGAAAAGAAAGTTTACCTGCCGTAATAGGCCCCAGGCAGTTGACATTAGAAAAAATATTTTCGGTGGTGATATTAGCTGGGGTAATAGGTGTACATTTATTTTCCACCGTGTTTTGCTTACCTCACATATTAACGGTCATTTTCGAACTACCAACATTAGGCGGTAGAACGTTCGAACTACCTGTAACCTGTGCATATGTTAAACGAGTATGCAAAGGAATAGGTAAACTATGCGTCACTGGTACGCTTGGAGAATTTTGTTTTGAAGTTTGTTTTGAATTTTGTTTAACTTGCCTTGCCTTAAGAATTGCTAAATGGGCTGGGCATCGATAAAAATTTGACATATGGTTGCCGTTACAATTCGCACAGCGAAAATTTTTACTCTCTTTCACAGGACATGTGTCCTTTTTGTGAGAAGAGTCTCCACAATTAAGACATTTTTGGTCCATGTTACAGAATTTGGAACCATGGCCATAACGTTGGCAAGTACGGCATTGGGTGATATGCTTTTAACCTCCGCCATACTTCCTATAAATTTCCCACTTTACACGCACATTATACAAAGCATGTGCTTTTTCAAAAAATTTTAAGTTGTTAACCTCATTGCGGTTAAAATGAATTAAATAATTAACAAGGGAAATTCCAGTTCGCTGACTTTTTTCGCCTCGTAAATTTTGTTTCATTAGAATTACTTGGGTAGGGGCTATGCCAATTAATTCTGTTAAAGTAAGTTCGATCTCATCAACGGTTTGAATTTTTTGAAAAAAAAAATTTTTTTTTCAATTATATTTTTGGAAGGCATATTTTTCTTTTGGAAAGACAAAATATGATCTAAAACTTTGCTGAAAACACTATGCCAATCAAATCAAACAAACCGTTTCGACTGTAGGCATATTTTTTATTTCCAATAGAGCACTCTATGAGGAATTAAGAATATCTTTACAGTCAAAACGGTTTATTTAATTGGCATAGTGTATTTGGCAAAGTTGTGAGTAATAACTTTGTCCTTCCAAAAAAATGTACCCTGTGGAAATTTTTTTTTTAAATTATAACTTCTTTTTTGATTCCTCCATGACCGGTTTCGTTTTTTAGGTAATCTTTCGTAGTTTTTATAAAAAAAAATCAGTTTTTTAAATGGACTGTTTTGGATAATAAATTTGAAACTTTCTTTTTAATTTTTTTTAATAAATAATTTGTTTTTAGAGTGTGTATATTTTTTTTTTTGAAAGACAAAACTATTATCTTCAACTTTTCCGAAGACGAAACACCGCTCAAACGAACCGTGTTGGCTCTAAAAATATTTGTAATCATCAATACCTATCCGAAATAGCATTTTTCAATAGCTTTTCAAAAATGAGTTGTGTTTCAAAAAATTAAACCAATAGCACAAAATGGCATCCTTTGCCTATAAAAACGTCTATGCAAGGTTTCAGCCAATTCAGTTCACGTTCTGATGATGTAAACTTGATGTATGGTCGAACTTTAAAAACGACGCAAACCCAGAAACAACGAGTCAATTGTGTTGCGTGCCTGTTTGAGATCCCTATACTCTCATTATCACTGAATAACATCGATACAGTCTATTGTCCGATTATATAAGCCAGAGCACTGTGTGTTCGATCAAGTGTTGGCAAAGGACATTATTGTGGTAAATAAAACGAATAAATTGTCTGGTACAACATTCGAAAGAACAAGTACAAGTGTCCTAGAGGGTAAATTTTTCAAACAAAATAAAAAAAAACATATAATATCAGTTTCAACCGTTTCATGTACATACCTCCCGTGTGTGATTTTGCAAATGATATGAAAGCATTCAACATTTTCCGCAAGACACAATCTTAATTTTGGTTGAGATATTTTTTTTGCACAGGATAGCTTTTTGAAACATTTTGTAAATTTGTTTTGCAGTGTCTTGTTATTTTGCATGTTATTTTTTACAATTCAACATTGCCACTCTAATGCGATGATATAACAAATATTATATTTTCAGGAATTTTTCTAGTGGTATTCAGTGAAAAGTGATTTTTTTTCATTTTATACCCATTTTGTACACAATATTCTGAACCACTCTATGGAGAATAAATGAACCACCCTAATGAAACATAATGTATTCGATGCTAGTTATAGTGTATATCATTATACAGGCTATTTCGAGAGACTAGTAATCAACTTCATGAAATAAATTCTAAATGTTCTAAACTCCGCCTTCCACAATTGAAAAAACGACACAATTGAAAAAACGAAGTCCCAGGAGTCAATTTAAAAAAAAAAAAAAATTTACGATGACACCAGCTCTCGACGTTTCATGCGTTTTTAAGTCATTTGGCATCGAAAAAAAAATTTCGAAAACCGAAATTTCCGACCCCCCCCCCCCTTTGGGTGATTTTTCGGTTTTCAAAATGGCCAAACTTCAATCGCTTTGCGCCACCCCATTTTAAGTCCGATTGAGCTGAATTTTTGTATAGGGTTTCTTTTTGAAATTTTCTGGTCACTTTTTATCATAAGATGATTGGCACCCTACTGTGTATCAATAACTCCCGGTCTCGGAAGCTGCTTAAAGTCGGTTTTGATGTATGTCTCGTTATCCATAACGATACAGCCGAATTTGGTCAACATCGACGTGTCCTCGTTTAGGCTGATTTTTTTTTGTTTATTGTTTATTTGGGGTCTTTACCTTTTTGTACGTTAACAGCCCAGCTCTTTTCTTTGTCTGTTCGATCAGGCTTCCTAGTTGTGGTCAACCTCTTCCCAAACACTCTAATCAATTTAAACAGCGTTGTTTGAGGCAAATCAAGCTAATTTATTCTGCGACAAAAGCGGAAATTCTGAATGCGCTTGCAGAATTTTTAAACGCTGTTCCTCTAGCGTGGAGGCCATTTTGACAATTGAAAAGTGTGCGCCGAAAACAAAGTAGGCACACCATTCTACATACCTGCGCCAACAAAAATCGGGGGCTTACATTTTTTTTTTTTTTTCAAATAATCGATTATGGTATTAATGCGTTGAAGTTAAGCACTTTTTGGTCGTTCCATCCTTCAGTTCGTGCGGAGGAATGTGCACACCAAAATTTCTCTTTATGATTCAGTAAAGTACATTGCTGAAAACGTTTCGGCAAAACACTTGTTTACTGAATTACAGCATTTCTTTCAAAATGTTACTGTGATTAAGTTCTTCAATTAACTGAACTTCGTTCAGTAATTTTATTTTTACTGTGAAACAGTATTAATCAATTTACTGAAAACTAGTAATCGATTCAGTGATTCGCGAAAATACAGCGAAACTATTGCTGAATAGAAAACAGTTCCAGCAAAATGAATGTTTGCTGGAATCCAGCGAAAGAATTGATATGTCAAAAAATTTAACGTCAAGCTAGATTTATACCTAGTCAACCGGGAATGCTCTGTTTAGGCTATAGAAGAGCCTGCTTTCGGTTCGAACAAATTAAGCGATACACGGTCACATTCGAGCAAACGGGGTAGCAGTTGGCTTCTCGTTTCTGTCAAACATCCGTTCACTAGCGGACGGTAACAGTAACTTCCGATCATTTTTATATGGAACAACAAACAGTCCTTCTCAGGACCACCAGACAGTGCATTGAAATACTTGAGGTTATTTTCTCATAGATAGAAAGGGGACGAAATCAGGTCTAATTGTTATCACACGGTTAGTTTCCAACGGATTTCCTTTGTTATTGCAGCAGAAATCGATTGGAGAATAATCTACTCTAACCAAAATAAACGAAAACTAAACTTAAACTGGAACAGAAAGAAAAGACCTGGAATTAATATGAATCTGAACTGTTACTAGTTCAAATCATTGTAAAGCGGAATCTTAACTTCAACTGATCAATCTGAACTGAAACTAGATAAAAACGAAACTGGAACTGAGCCCGAACAGGATGTATAATATAATGAAATGTGGAGGCAGCTACAATTAACTTTTTAGAAAACCACATTTTGTATATCATACGTAATCAGTATCTAGTGCTAGAATATTAATGGTAAACCTTTTTTCGTTATTTCTGTACAGTTCGCCTAATGGAAAACTAATCTGTATAATTTTAATACCGCGCATCAATTTTACCGCGCAAAATTCGAAGGTTAAAAATGTAAAAAAAGACTATTTGGATCTGAGCAAATTTTGCATCAAAATCAACAATATGTACTTAGCAGCCTTGAGACCAAATCAAACCAGTTTCCTCCTTATATTGTATGCCTGAATCATTACGGCTCACTAACTACCAATCTGAAGTGGTCATTCGCAAGCAACCGGCAAACAACGAAAGCGGAACAAATCCACACTTGTGAAAGTGCCCATCTCTTATCGGACATTGATTGATCCACGGTTGCACAGAGACTGCACGGCCGGGCGAATACTATCTGATGCTCGTTTACACCGAACAATCCGCGATCTTATCTATCTGTCTGAAGCACGCGCACTTGAGTCCGCCCGTTGATCCGTTTCCTCTGTAAAAGTCACTCAGTGTTGGCACACACATGTCACCTGTCACTTGTGGCACTTATTGCTCGCGACGCCCGTTCTCGGTGAAATCACTTTTTTTTCTCCCTCGCCCTATCTGATCCCATCACATATTTGCGACCAAGCCTTGAACCATGTCGAACAACCTGTCGTCGTCAGTCGGACGGAGCTGATAAGCGAATGGTCGTCCGTCAGTTTTCGACGAAAAACGATTTTGTTACACTACGAACCTTTCATAGTTCCCGTAGAACTGCACTCCCAGCAGCAGCTGGTTCAGCACGAACACATCACTGTTGAACGCCAGCTGATCCTGCATCCGGCGGATCGCTTCCGAGTCGTAATCACTTTCCTCCAACTTAGCCTTCGATTTGCGCACAATCGGAGGCGGTTCGCTGTCTTGCAGTTCTTCGAGTTGAGATTTTCGCTTTTTACGGTTGCGTTTCTGGACGCGTTTGGCCTCCTTCTCCGCACGTTTGCGCTCTTTTTCCGAGCGCTTCCGTTCGGCTTCCACTTCGGCGGCACGTTCCTTCACTGTCTGCTCGCGACGTTTCTTCCGGGCTATTTCCACCTCCCAAGGGTTGTTCGGCGAGTTCGCCGCCTGCTGCTTGGAGGCGGAACGGCCCATTTTTTTGCGTTGTGTGGTGAAGCTTCTAGTGAACAAATAGGAGGACACACATTTCGACTTTCAAGTTTTACAGTACGCTCTCGATCGATTCGCGGAACGGACGGTTAAGACTCTAGAGGTTCCGATCACTGTTACCCGCCGGGATGAGTTAGTCAAACTGAATACGTGGTTCGAAATAAAGAGAAAAAATCGAACTCCATTCCTTCTTATCAGTTCGAACAGGTATGAGGCCAATTATACAGATAGACTGCGCTGCGCTGTGGAGGCGAGAGAAAAATAAAAAATAACAGTTATCGGGCAAACTTTCGGTTCTGCCGCTCCGTTTGTTTGTCGGTGACGCAATGCTAATGTGTCTTGGCTGTGGCTAGTGCGTAACTGCGACTTTTGCTACGGCTTACAGTCTCGTACAGTTTTCATGATGCTGGAAACAATCCCGTGGTTTGCTGCTGCTTCCCGCGGCAGCATACTGGAAGACACAATCAGTTCCGCAAAATCTGCGCTAGGTGGCTGATAAAAGACGGTGGTCCCGGGGGGAGGGAGAGAAACTTGTAGTTGGTAGCCATCAATTATCTTGATTGCTTAGAGCGGAACCCGCTTGGAAAAGCGTTCCAAATATTTCTTGTTGGTTTTTTAATTTTATATCACTAACAACTGCTGAAATTTATAACGAACACAAAATATCAAAAATCGTCAGATATCATCTAACAAAAATAATGGGTATAGAAAAAAAAATCAAAAAATTCTGATTCAAAATTTATTTTTTTAAATTAAATCGAAAACTGTAAGTGTGAAACCAAAATTCACCATTTCTGAAAAACCCGAAGAAGATTAACATGTGAGATTTCCTTATCAAAAACCAGATTAAAGTCCCAACTGAAGTTGAAAATTTGAAGTCAAAAATGTTAAAAAATTGCGAATTGAGTAAAACAAAACATAAACAAAAGTACGAAATCACACATGAAAAATTTGACACATAACCTAAAGTTAAGGAAATCGCAAAGTAATGTTATAATTTTGATATGAACTATCGAAAGGATATCAAAATTAAACTATTCAAAAAGAGAGAGAGTATAGAAATAGAAAAGGAATACCAAAATAGAATCTAGAATAGAATTAAAGTAGAATCGGAAATACACGTAAAAATGAGGCTGAAAGTGGCATGAAATGAGACATTGAGTTGATTTCAAATACAAACTGAAGTAGGCTTAAAACGAAATAAAAAAATAACAAATAGTCACAAAAAAAATGAAAAAAAAACATACGCAGGATTAAAAAATAACCAAAACCTAAATCACGAATATTCTTGAAATAGTATCAAAAAATCAGAGTGATTCTCTAGGTCGAATATAATATTAGGAATCAGTGTTTTAAATTTTTAGTATAAACACCAAAAATTGTGATTTTTTCGAAAACTGATATATGATTACCCATGGCCTTAAACGGGAAAAGTGATTGAAATGAGGTCGATATCTCGTACCGTTTTTAAGTAATGGAGGAAAGCAATCCGCGTAGTAGTTTCTACGTCTATAAGGATCAGAGAGGCAGGCAGACAAATAGAACTGCATTTTTATATGATTAGATCGCTGATTTTACGTATTGAATTATTGGTTTACCATCTTCCATAGCAAAAAATTAATGAAAAAAAATTCCCGATTCCCTATTTTATCATACTAAACATCAACGAGAGGGCGATAAAATTGGATGATCACTGTATTAAAAAAGTCAGATTCGTAGTATAATCTTAGCACGGTTTATTTCGTAGATTGTAGACCATCACTTCAACTCAAGTCGCTTGAGGTAAAATGCGGCGACCGGCTTTTTCTTTTTGTTTGACACTTTTGTTTGACACTAAAGCCTAGCTTGCGAAACAGGTTTCTATTTTGTTCATTGGTTCGATATCATTCGAAAACCGCGGATACAGGCAAGGCCACACTTCCGATACTGTATAGAGTTCAGAATGGTTCGATACGTGTAACTTGAGACCCCAATGTGGTCATTCACCTCTGTCCAGCGACTCCTATCCCAACCTTCACGAGGTGCCGACCGGGATACGAGTAAACTTAGCGGAGATCGGGTAGCCAACCCCCGGTGGAAACTATGATCGTATACTGACTGGGAAGGTCGTACGCGGCTGCGTCTCCATTTTAGGGGCGGCGTTTAACAGCGTCTGATCCGGAGCGGGCGGCTGGATGATGGAATGCTGTATCCCGCCAGCTACACCTACGATGGCAGCCTCATCAGCAGGATGTAGGTATCGCAACTCTGGTAAGGTAGCATACCGAAACCTTTCTTCAACCACGCACAACGAAATTAGAAATACGGAACGGCTCAATCGGCAAAGACCTAGGCTACGAACACGGAAAAAGATTAAGGTAAACGATTGGAAACTGGATACTTGGAGCATCCGATCTCTCAATGAACCGGCGCGGGCTGGCTTGCTTGCTCGAGAACTACAGCGATTCAGGAGGTTCGGTGGCCAAATTTCGTAGAAAGGGAATTCCGTGCAGTAGACCCTATTGCACACACTTCCTTCAAGACCACATCTACTACAGTGGCGGAAGAGCAGCGGAACGGGGCGTCGGTTTCGTAGTGCTGGGAAATCAGGAAACAAGAGTCATCCTGTGGAGGCCCGTAACTGACAGTATATGCGTGTTGAGGATTAAGGGCAAATTCTTCAACTACAGTTTAATCAACACCTACTCACCGACAAACGACAAATCCGATGAAGTCAAAGGTGAGTTCTCTGACAAGCTTGAGCGAATCTATAGACTGTTCCGAAAATTATAAATACATCTTCTTTCTTGAATAAAACAAAAAATACAGGATTTTTCGGATCATTTTATTCTGAAATATAGATGATAAGTGTTTTCTTTCCAATTCAATTCAAGTTGGGATTATTTTTCGTAGAATACGCGAGTTCTCGAACTTTTCTCTTAACACTACTCACAAGCTTTTGCACAGTGTGTTCTCCGACCATTTTTACCACTTTAAGCCAATCTTTTTTAAATTTTTCAACATTGTCCGCTATTTCGACATATTTCCTCATCTTTGCCTTGGTCCCAAAAGTTTCAATAGGGCGAATTTCAGGGCAGTTTGGAGGATTCATTTCCTTTGGGACACATGTGACATTATTTGTTTTATACCACCCTAGTGCATCCTTAGAGTAATGGCAGGTAGCAAGATCGGGCCAAAAGATTGGAGGATTGTTATGCTGCTTAACCATGGGTAACAACCTTTTCTGCAAACACTCTTTCACGTAAATTTTACCATTCATTGTGTCATTCGTAATGAATGGACGAGATATTTTCCCACATTCACAAATGGCCTGCCAAACCATTACCTTCTTGCCGAATTTTTCGGTGTAAATGGCTTTCACTGGTCCAGGGACATCCTTTTCCTTCGGTGATGTATAAAATTGCGGTCCTGGCAGAGTCTTATAGCCCAGTCTTATGTAGGTTTCGTCATCCATGATAACACACCCCATTTTTTTGGTCAGAAGTTTGTCATAAAGCTTCCGAGCCGAGGATTTCGTTTTGGCTGCTTCTGCTTCCGACGGGTCTGCAGACCCATTCTTCCCTTGGCACGCATAACGTTACTCGCCGAGGTTCCAAGCTTTCTCGCCACATCTCGTACTGATACTGAAGGATGCCGCTTGTAGTATTCCTTAACCTTTTTGTCCATTGTGGGATCAACAGGCCCGGGTTTTCTACCACGTCTTGGGGCATCAGTAAATGTGCACTCTTCACAATACTTCCGCAATGCGGTTTGAACTGCTCCGACACTTATACCTTCTTCTCTGGCTAATTTTCTTATAGAAAGACCACTCACGGTGCCCCATTCGTGCACAATTCGCTTTCTTTGCTCGGGAGAAAGGCCACGCATTTTCAAAATTTCGCACTAAATGTTAGAAAAAATGACAGCATCTGTTTCTTTTGGATGTAAACAACATGACGCAGCCAACGTTTGGTTGAATACTGCACGTTATTTGAAATGACGGTTGATCGTAAGTGTATTTATAATTATCGGAACGGGTCTATATGACGAGTGCCCAAAGCACGACGTAAAAGTCGTCATCGGAAACGCAAACGCACAGGTTGGGAGGGAGGAATTCTTCCGTCCGATCATTGGAAGGCATAGCCTCCACTCGTCAACCAATGAAAACGGCCTGAGGCTGAAAAACTTTGCCGCGGCCAGAGGAATGGCCATATGTAGCTCCTATTTTCCACATTTGAATATTCGAAAACACACCTGGAGGCATCCGAATGGAAAAGCCTGCTCCCATATCGATCACGTACTGATTGACGGTCGGCACTTTTCGGATGTTACTGATGTTAGGACATTTCGGCGACCGAACATTGATTCTGATCATTATCTCGTCGTTTTTAAGATCCGCGCACGGTTGTCGAACGTGCTGAAATCTCGCACAGAGAGGACGACGCGTTTCAACATTCAGCGGTTGAATACGCCAGAGAGCTGGATCGACGAATCGCAGAACAGCAGAAGGAAGGAGTGTAAGACATAAATTAGCTGTGGAGCAGTATCCACGGTGCCATCGAAACGACTGCGAGAGAGGTGGTAGGTACGACGCGAGGAAGACAGTGTAACGGCTGGTTCGTTGCCGAGTTTCAGAGAGCGACAGATGAGAAGAACCGTGCCAGAGCCGCATGCTGACTGTGACTACGCGTGTAACGCGTTCCAGTAAAGTTCCAACTATGGCAACTGGTAGCGTAATTAATGGATATGTGATGGATTTCGTAATGGTACCACGTCCTCCGGCTGGCACCAGATCGAGGTGGTACCCGATGCAGGGGTCTCCGTCCCATAAAACCTGGCAGTCCTTTCAGTACGTTCCGAGTCCATTGCCTGGTGGGAATCAGGCAGGAGTAGGATCAGATGGTTGTTCCTGACTTTCGCCGGTCGGTGGAGTCATAGTTGCTCATAAGGCACTATGACTGCTTACCATAGCCATGACCTCACTGCTTCGGCATAGCCCACCATGGGACCACATAGGCGACTACTCCACCATGGACAGGAATGGCGGCTGGAAGGGGGACCCATTTAAAATAAAAATGATGAATCCAAAAACAAAAGAGACTGGTGCGGATGGGTTACCAAATCCCTTCGCACGAGGTGGCATCCATCGGTCTCCGCAGAAGAAGGCGGAGACGGATGCGGCGAAGTCTGAAGGTGGAAAACGGCGAATCCGTCTATGTCCACACCAGACATCTCGGTAGACGGTCCCTTGCTAGTCAAGGCCGTCGAAAGGTGCATGGACACGCGGCCAAGAGTGACGGCGTTGTCTGCACAACTCGACGCCATAATCGAGTTCTCGGCGAACAGGCGGAATATCGCTGGCGACCTGAAGCAGAGCCTCCTCCTGCTTCGGAGCACCATTGATGAAGCCAGAAAGGAGCACGAAGAACTCGTAGCTCGGATGAAGGCGGCCGAGAAAGCGGCCAGGACCAGGAGGGCGACTGCATCGAAAGAGGTGCAGACAGACGTCCCCTCGTTCGCGGCGGTCTGCTCTACGGGGCAGGTCGCTAAGCAAACGAGGCAGTTCCTGGGGTAAGCGGCCCCCGGGTACACCAAGAAACGGTTGGTCGTGCTACTCCCACGGGAGAACACACTAACCGGTTCAAGGTCCACCGGGTAAACGGCACAGGTGGAGGCTACGGGCAACCCTTGAACTACCGTAGAGGGTAGGAAGCGTCGAGAAGGTGCGACGCGCCAAGATGGCGGAGCAGCCAAAGGACCGAAATAGGTCAAAAAGGCGCGGAGTAGGGGTGATGCCCTCATACTCAAGACGGGCGGGTCCAAGTACTCAGAAGTCTTTAAGAAGATGAGGGGGGGGGAACCAGCTCAAGGTGCAAGTGCGGGCACTCACCTCACAGGTGACTTTCCAGCTTGAAAACCTGGACGAACTCACTGAGAAGTGCGACATTGCACAAGCCCTAAAAGCGAAGTACGGGGTGGAGGTGGCTAAGGAGTCAATCCGCCTCCGCAAAGGTCCGGTGGGGACCCAGATAGTTACCTTCCGACTACCGTCGGTGGACGCTAACCTGGCCCTGAAAGAAGGTAAGTTGATGGTCGGCTGGTCTGTATGTCCTCTGGGCATACTACAGCAACCAGACATTTGCTTCCAGTGCTGTGAGGGAGGACATAAGTCCTGGACCTGTAAGGGACCCGATAGGAGCCAGTTGTGCAAACGATGTGGAGGTGCAGGCCATAAAGCAGTCTGCAGTGGGGAGTCTTCCAAGTGTATGGTATGTTCCGGGAAACGGGACGCCAAACACTTTCGGGGAGACCCCAGGTGCCCAGCCGGTAAGCCGGCTGTGAAACCACGGGCGTAAGGGTGACGCAACTGAACCTGAACCATTGCTTCGCGGCTCACCAGCCGCTACATCAAGCAGCCACTGAGTCGTTGTCGGACATCGCCATCATATCGGACCACTACCGCATCCCTCCCGGAAACGGTAACTGGGTTGCGGATAGGTCCAGTATGGCGGCCATACGTACGACGAGCAAGTTCCCGGTTCAGGAGGTTGTCTCAACCACAGAAGAAGGGTACGCAGTTGCTATGCTCCGCCACGTTGGTCTCCGCCACGAAAGGCCGAGAAAGCGGCCAGGACCAGGAGGGTAATGTTAATATTAGTTTGAAATAAAGTACATTTGATAAGCAAGGTTGCTTATTTAATTTTTGGGTGCTTTTTCGCTGCATGCCGATAGCTCGCTTCATAAGTACAATTTAGAAAAACGATTTATAACAAACTTGTAGTTCCTTAATAGTACTACAAGTTTGTCTAATAGTGTAATGCTCTAACTCTTCACTTGGCTTGGCTGCTTTCAAATGAATATCGAGTTTTTCTGCACTGATAGACGACGAGCGACGAGCAAAAAGGAGATCGTAGCAAGCTGCGACCGCGAGTAAATGTAAAAAGATTTCGCTTGTGATTTTTTTGTGTCAATTCGCGTTTTGCCTTTCTCCTAGAAAGGTATAGCAATCACTTGCAAAACCGAAAGTATAAAAGTGCTCCAAAGGGCCGAATGGCATATATCACTCGACTCAGCTCGACGAGCTGAGCATTTTCTGTATGTGTGTGTGTGTGTATGTGCAGATTTTTATTCTCACTCACTTTTCTCAGAGATGGCTGGACCGATTTTCATGAAATTAATTGCAAATGAAAGGTCTTGTTGTCCCATAAGACCCTATTAAATTTTATTGTAATCGGATTTTTAGTTTTGAGGTTATGTTTCAAAATGTAAAAATCATGACACATCATTATCTCGAAAACTACACAACCGATTTGAACAAAATTGATTTCTAATGAACGGGCCTAAAATACCCTTAACTTTTGAATTTCATAAAGATTGAACCTGTGGTTCAAAAGTTATGACAAGAAACGTGTTTTGAAGAGTACTTAATCTCACTCATGTTTCTCAGAGATGGCTGGACCGATTTTCATAAAATCAGTGTTAAATGGAAGGTCTAGTTGCCCCATAAGACCCTATTGATTTGTTTTGCAATCGGACTGTTGCTTTTCCTGTTATGTTAAAAAATTTGAAATCCAGCTATGAAGAGGAACATATTCCGAAGACTACATGAACTCACACAATTTTCTCAGAGATGGTTGACCCTATTGAATTTTACTGTAATCGGACTGTAACTTCGTCTGTAATGTACCAAAATGTGAAAATCACGAAAGTTCATTATCAATATTATTATCAGATGAGCGGGCTTGTTAAGGGTTAACTGATGAATTATGATTGAACACGTGGTTTCAAAGTTTGGCTGCCCTTCACGTTCCCATTTCATTTGATTATAATCGA
The DNA here is from genome assembly GCF_029784165.1 of Wyeomyia smithii. Lineage (NCBI taxonomy): Eukaryota > Metazoa > Arthropoda > Insecta > Diptera > Culicidae > Wyeomyia > Wyeomyia smithii. Next base: position 11,777,247 of record NC_073694.1, read on the forward strand.
ACTTAAGCAAACGTTATGTATTAAATTGTTAATAAAACAACGAAAGTCTTTTATCTCAAAGATTACATGACTTATTTGAACATAACTAAAGTCATACGAGTCATCTTTCGAACTTACAAATAACAAACTTCATAACAATTTGATATGTGACTCAAAAGTTATGGAAAAAACAGAAATTTAAAGACTATTTAAAACTATACCTGCTTTGATCGATATATGTGGCCTCAACATAGTTTAAATGTGGTATCGTACTATTTGAACGTTCCAAATTCTTTGATTCCTTGCGATGTGTTTAAAGTCAGCAAATGCACGACGAGTCGGCCATAGATTATGATCAAAGTCAAATTACAAATCCTTTGAAATGATTGGTTTTATCTAAATGACAACATCCTCTACTTTTGGCTTTTGTATATCGCCTTAATTCTGAATATATATTCATATTGGGTGGTATTCGGTTATTTTCAGCAGATTTTCTGGTATCAATCTGACACCGGAAATACCAATATTGGGAGGTATTTTGTTATTTTGGTTGTTTTCCACAAACTAAAAGTGGTCGTCTTTAAATTCAAAATGGTGTCAAGGGTCAATGTTTGGTGTCTATGCATCATCTCGATTACGGAAATATCCATATTGAGTATTATTCGGTCATTTTCGACTGTTTCCTAGAAGTTGCCATTTAGCAATTCAAAATGGTGCCTGAGGTCAATTGTTAGCTCATTGCATCATTCTGGTTCCAGAGATACTCATATTGGATGGTATTTGGTTATTTTAGGCTGTTTTTCACAAACCGGAAGTCGCCCTCTTGGATTTCAAAATGGTATTTAAGATAATTTCTGGCCTCTGAGCGTCATTCTGGTTGAATTTTTTTAAAGGTAACAAATATGTCCATAATGGTTCGACACCCCTCTCTCTTCTGGAAGCACATTTTCCTGGGAAACAGCCGAAAATGATCGAATAACACCCAATACCGCAAGTCGCCATCTTAGAATTCAAAATAGTATCTGTGGTAGATTTTAGCTCCTGTGTATCATTCTGGATCCGGATATTGTTATATTGGGTGGAAATCGGCAATTTTGGCTGTTTTCCAGAAACCGGAAGTTGCCATCTTACAATCCAAAATGTTGCCTGAGGTCGATTATGGAACATATTTGTTACTTCTAAAAACATTCACCTGCCAAATTTGGTGCCATTTAGTTGGTTAGCTCTCGAGATATGCAGAAGTTTGTGTTTCATTTGTATGGGACCCCTCCCTTCCAAAAGAAGGAGGGGTGTCAAAACATTATGGACATATTTTTTACCACTAAAAACATTTACCTGCCAATTTTGGTTCCATTTAATTGATTAGTTCTCGAGATGTGCAGAAATTTGGGTTTCATTTGTATGGAACCCCTCCTTTCCAGAAAAGGGAGGGGCGTTCAACTATTATGGACATATTTGTTACCTCTTAAAACATCCACGTGCCAAATTCGGTTTCATTTGCTTGGTTTGTTCTTGAGTTGTGCAGAAATTTATGTTTTATTTGTATGGGACCCCTCCCTTCCAGGAGAGGGAGAAGTCTCAAACTATCATAGGAACCTTTATCGGCACCAAAAACCCCTACATACTAATTTTCACGTTGATCGGTTTGGTAGTTTTCGAGCCTATATAAATCAGACAGACCGGAGTGCATTTTTATATGTATAGATTGCAACATCAATATTTTAGAACCTAAAGAGTGAATATACATTTATTGGATTGAAGCGTTCATGTAAATCTATTTTTACAAATAAAAGTTTGAATGAGAAAGGCTGGGTCTGACCGCTAGGTGGATTAATTTAGATTTTTTTGACGTGAAATTTCGGTTTCCGAAAATTTTTTTTTGATGCCAAATGACTTAAAAACGCATGAAACGTCGAGAATTGGTGTCATCTGAAAAACTTATTTTTTTGCGAAAATCGACTCTCTGGGACTTAGTCATTTTTTCAATTGTGGAAGGTGGAGTTTAAAAAAATTGGAATTTATTTAATGAATTTGATCGCTAGTCTTTCGAAATAGCCTATATAATGATGTACACTATAACTTGCATCGAATACATTATGTTACATTAGGGTGGTTCATTTATTCGACATAGGGTGGTTCATGTGTAAAAATGAGTATAAAATGAAAAAAATCACTTTTCTCTGAATACCAATAGAAAAATTCCTGAAAATATAATATTTGTTATATCATTGTCGTTAGGGTGGCAATGTTGAATTGGAAAAAATACCATGTGAAATGGCAAGATACAGTCATACCTCGATATAAGGCAACTTTATTTTTATTTTCGTTACGTTACTCAAAGATGCGCGAAACCCTATTTTCCATAACCTATCAGTATTTTTAAACCTTTCTTATGCCCATTTAGAAATATTTTCAGGAGCAAAAATAAATATTTTTTTTAATTGATACAAGAGGGCACTCAAAGATGCGCGGACACCTATTTCCCATCATCTATTAGTATTTTTGCACCTTTCTTACGACCATTTAGAGAAAATTTTAACAAGCAAAAAAAATTTTTTTATCGATGCAAGACTGTGAATTGTTACTGAAGAATGCGTGAAAACCTATTTCCCTTCACCTATTAGTATTTTTAAATCTTCCTTATGCTCATTTTGGACAATTTTCGTATCGGTTTTATTGGTTTCAAAACTTACTACAAACATTTTTTGGAGCAATTTATAGCCCGAAAACAGTTACTGTATCATTTATTTTCCATTTCAATACATTTTAAAACGTTACATTATATCGAGGTAAAAATTACGTTATATCGAGTTACGTTATTTCGAGGTTGCCTTATATCGAGGTTGCCTTATATCGAAGTATGACTGTATTACAAAAAAAAAAAAAAATAACAAAATGTTTCAAAAAAGTACTCTGTGCAAAAATAAAATTATCTCAACCGAAATTAAGATTGTGTCTCGCGGGAAATGTTGAATGCTTTCATGTCATTTGCAAAATCACACACGGGAGGTACATGGAATTTTAATATTTGAAAAATGTTTTCGATTCCAAGTGTCTTAAAAGTACATGAAACGGTGGAAACTGATGAAATATTTTTTTTTTATTTTGTTTAAAATTTCTACTCTCTAGGACACTTGTACTTGTTCTTTCAAATGTTGTACCAGACAATTTATTCGTTTTATTCACCACAATAATATTCTTTGCCGCTGGCCATCAGCCAAAAAATTTTTTTTTTCGTTGTTTCATAATATTTTTCCTTTATTGCTATAACATTCAAGTGTCTAAATCTAAAATTTGGGCGCAATATCATAAAATTTGAATTTTTTTATGACTTTTCAAAGCTTGGCGAACTGCCGTTTTTTGTTTTTTTTTTGTGGTCAAAGATCATATAATTCTATAAAAAAGGAAAAAAGTGCCAAAAAATATTTAAATTTGAGTTTCGTGTTTTATGGACGGCCCCAAAGAAAAAATGGATGCCAAATTCGTGTTCAGCCCCCAAAAATTATGTCAATACCAAGTTTTTGTCGCATTTATCGACACTTTTTTTGCTTGGCCAGCCTTTGTATGGAGTCGCCCCACTGTGCAGTGCTCTGGCTTATATAATCGGACAGCAGACTGTATCGATGTTGTTCAGTGATAATGAGAGTATAGGGATCGCAATCAGATACGCAACACAATTGACTCGTTGTTTCTAGGTTTGCGTCGTTTTGACAGTTCGACCATACATTTTCTGTCAGGTTTACATCATCAAAACGTGAACGTGCCCTTGGCTGGAACTTTACATAGACGTTTTTATAGGCAAAAGATGCCATTTTGTGCTATTAGTTAAATTTTTTGAAACACAGTTTATTTTTGAAAAATGCTATTTCGGATAGGTATTGATGGTTACAAATATTTTTAAAGCCAATACGGTTCGATAGAGCGGGGTGACGTCTTCGGCAAAGTTGTAGATAATAGTTTTGTCTGTCAAAAAAATATACATATACTCTAAAAACAAATTATTATTTTTTTGAAACAGCCAAAACAGCCCATTTGAAAAAAAACCGATTTTTTTTATAAAAACTACGAAAGATTACCTGAACAACGAAACCAGTCATGGAGAATTTAGAAAAAAATGTTATAATTTATTTTAAATTTATTATTTTTCACAGGGTACATTTTTTTGGAAGAACAAAGTTATTATTTACAACTTTGCCAGATACACTATGCCAATCAAATAAACCGTTTTGACTGTAAAAATATTCTTAATTCCGAGTGCTCTATTGGAAAATAAAAATATGTCTACAGTCGAAACGGTTTGTTTGATTGGCATAGAGTCTTCGGCAAAGTTATAGATGATATTTTGTCCTTCCAAGGAAAAACAGGCCTTTAAAAAAAATAATTGAAAAAATATTTTTTTTTAAAAGAAAAAATTTTTTTTTCAAAAAATGAAAAGTTTTTTTTTCTTGATTTCTAAATGATCGGACTGGTTTCATTGTTTTGGTAATCTTTTGTAGGTTTGATTAGAAAAATCAGAATTTTAAAAAATGAGCTCTTTTAAATAATTAATTTTTAATTTTTTTTTCTAACTTTTTTTTTGAATAAATAATTTGTGTATTTTTTTTGGAAAGACAGAATTATTATCTACAACTTTGTCGAAGACGCCACACCAATCAAACGAACCGAAGTGCTTTTTTATTTTATACTCATTTTTCACAATATTCTGAACCACCCTATGCCGGATAAATGAACCACCCTAATGAAACATAATGTATTCGATGCTATTTATAAAGTATATCATTATACAGGCTATTTCGAGAGACTAGTGATCAATTTCAAAAGATAAATCCCAAACATTTTGAACTCCGACTTTCACAATTAAAAAAACGACTAAAGCCAGTAGTACACGCTTTATCTAATGGTCAAATATTTGACCTTCTGACATAATGCTCAAATTTATTTGACATCATGGTTGTTGTTTGCCCGTGTTTGCCCCATGTTAAAATTGGAGAGTGACAAATAATTATTTTTGACCAAATTTTTATCTGTCAAAAAGTGACAAATATTTGACGCTCGGTCAAAGAGTGTACTATATAGGCTTAAGTCCCAGAGAGTCGATTTTTGCAATAAAAAATTTTCAGATGACACCAATTCTCGATGTTTAATGCGTTTTTAAGTCATTTGGCATCAAAAAAAAAAAATGATGTAAAAATTCCCATCAGCCGCAAAACGACCACAAAGTAGAACGCAAAGATGGCAACAAAATTAACATTACATTTGGTGCACCCTTCCACTCGGGAAGCCAGCTCCTATCAGACCCGATTTGTGTTTTGCGGCAGTTACGCAGATACAGTTGCTCTCCATTTGGGCAGTTCCGTGTTGTCGCTGTTACGTACTAACTTTTCGCCTTTTTTTCTCTTCTCTTCTAGGTGGAATGCGTCCAGTGGACTTTCGACGCAGCCGTCACCGGGGACGAGAACGGAGGTGCCGGTGAGCTGCGTCACTTGGCGGAGTTTCTAGCGAACAAAAAGTTCGATATGGTAATCAATCTGCCGATGAGGGGTGGCGGAGCGAGACGGGTTAGTTCCTTTATGACCCACGGATACAGAACCAGACGCCTGGCGGTGGATTATTCGATTCCACTCGTGACGGATGTAAAGTGTACGAAACTTCTGGTGGAGGCTATGAACCGAATCGGTCGAGCTCCATCGATGAAAACCCACACGGATTGTATGTCCTCTCGGGCGATGGTGAAACTGCCGGGATTTATCGATGTGCACGTCCATCTGCGGGAACCGGGTGCAACCTACAAGGAAGATTTCGACTCCGGCACGGCAGCGGCTTTGGCAGGTGGAGTCACTCTGGTGTGTGCCATGCCTAACACCACTCCGCCGATCGTCGATCGGCAATCATTCCAATTGGTGCAGGACCTAGCCCAGAAGGGAGCACGCTGTGATTATGCTCTGTTTGTTGGAGCTTCTTCATCAAATTTCACCACTATCAATGAATTGGCACCTCAAGCGGCTGCCCTGAAAATGTACCTCAATGAAACCTTCACCACCCTCAAGCTGACCGATATGCTAATCTGGCAAAAGCATTTGTCTAATTGGCCCAAGCGGGCGCCACTGTGCGTTCATGCGGAACGCCAATCCACAGCCGCCATCATTCTGCTAGCTTCCCTCGTGGATCGGCCAATTCACATCTGTCACGTGGCTCGGAAAGAGGAAATCCTTATCATCAAGGCAGCCAAAGAACGTGGCATCAAAATCACCTGCGAAGTTTGTCCCCATCATTTGTTCCTTTCCACTGCGGATCTCGATCGAATCGGCCGTGGAAGAGGAGAAGTCCGCCCAGTTCTTTGCAGTCCCGAGGATCAGCAAGCTCTGTGGGAGAATCTGGACGTCATCGACGTATTCGCGACAGATCATGCACCGCATACACGTGAAGAGAAAGAATCCGCCAACCCACCGCCCGGCTTCCCAGGACTAGAAACGATCCTGCCGCTGTTGCTGAATGCCGTCAACGAAGGTCGTCTTACGGTGGAAGAACTGATTGCGAAATTCTACAAAAACCCCAAACGAATCTTCAGCCTGCCGGAGCAACCTAACACGTACGTTGAGGTGGACTTCAACGAGGAGTGGACCATTGCCGACTGTCCGCCGCAATCGAAGGCCCGCTGGACTCCGTTTGCCGGCACGAAGGTAAAGGGTCGCGTTCATCGAGTGGTGCTCCGAGGGGAGACCGCTTTCGTCGATGGGGTTGTTCTCGTCAATCCGGGCTACGGTCAGAATGTGCGCGAGTGGCCCCTAAAGAAACCGACGGTGGCACCATCGGTGGCAAAGATCAACACCTCGCTGGATGGGTTGGATTTACTGTCGATTACCAAATCTTTGGATAATTCCCGACAGGGGTTGGACTTCTGGGATGCGGATGGTACTACGAACGATGTTTTCGCTAAGCTACTAGCCACCGCTGGGACCGGTGCTGCGGAATCGAACAAGCTTGGGGTGCACTTCGGGGATCCTATGATGCGTGCCATTTCACCGCTGCCGAGAATTCGCTGCGATTCTACCAGCACCTATGGAAAGGAGGCTCATTCGATGGCTGCTGTCGCGTCTACTGGGGTGCCTCGGGAGAAATATCTTGCGGGGAAGCACATTCTTAGTGTCGAAATGTTCAGCAAGGAGCAGTTGAATGAGATTTTCAACATCGCTCAAACGATGCGCGGACGGGTGACGAAGGATCGTCCTCTGGACGATCTGTTGCGCGGGAAGGTGATGGCGTCGGTGTTCTACGAAGTTAGCACCAGAACCAGCTGCAGTTTCTCGGCCGCTATGCAGCGGCTGGGTGGACGAGTGATTTATATGGATGAAACAAGCTCTTCGGTGAAAAAGGGTGAAACATTGGAAGACAGCATTTTGGTGATGGCGGGATATTCGGATGTGGTTGTGCTGCGACATCCGGAACCGGGAGCCGTTTCGGTAAGTACTTATCACGTTTCAACAAAAAGCCTCATTGGATGAAATGTTTGATTTATTTTCATGCATAGAGAGCGGCTCATCACTGCCGGAAGCCGCTGATTAACGCCGGTGATGGAATTGGCGAGCATCCGACCCAAGCGCTGCTGGATATTTTCACCATCCGGGAGGAGATCGGTACCGTGAACGGATTGACGATTACGATGGTCGGTGATTTAAAGCACGGACGGACCGTTCATTCACTGGCGCGGCTTCTCACCCTGTACAACGTTAATCTGCGCTACGTCAGTCCGAAGAATCTCGGCATGCCGGACAAGATCTGCAAGTTTGTGGAGTCCAAGGGTATCACGCAAAAGGTTGGTTGATCTTTTTTGAATCTATTTTTATAGCTTAGCATCAGGCTAATGACGGTTAGAAAATAATTTGAGCTCCTTTTCTGTTGCGAATAATTTAAAGACGTGTGTAAAATTCATTAAGTTCAAAAATCTCATAAAAACTTATATATAATAAGCAAAAAATGAATCCATCGCTCCATATCTGGCATTTTTGGTTAAATATCACTGTTTTTAGATCTACGATAACTTGGAAGCCGCCATCGCCGAAACGGACGTTCTCTACATGACCAGAATTCAAAAGGAGCGTTTCAGTTCCGAGGAGGAGTACAAGCAGGTTAGTATGAAATGTTAGAAAACAAATTAAAACTGTAAAATGACGGTCTAACGTTTTTTTTTTTTCTAGTGCTGCGGTCAGCTGGTGCTGACCCCGCAGATCATGACTCGCGCCAAGCGTCGCATGATTGTGATGCACCCGCTACCGCGGGTGTTCGAGATCAGCAAGGAAATCGACATCGACCCGAGGGCAGCCTACTTCCGCCAGGCTGAGTATGGTATGTACGTTCGGATGGCCATTCTTGCCATGGTGCTCGGTAAGTGTTGATCTGCGCTTGGTTGGCAGTCATCATCCGAGTTTCGGCTTACAAAGGTTAGCATTTTTTTTCCTACTTTTATTATTCCAATAAGGATTCTTAGAACCAACATTTACAAAACTATCTCGCCATACAAAATATACACGTTACACTACTATTGTCTAGAATAGCTAGACCTGATAAGCCCTACGTCTAATTGCTAGTTAGAACATAAAAGAAGTTCAGATACAGATAAATAATACACTGTTCAGTCTGCGAGATCCGACACCGACTCCGACACGATTTTTTTTTTTTCTAGATTTGCGTCACCACGTCCGTGCAGACGGTCGCCGTCGAACTTCGATGGCTGCTGCGAGAATCCAGTCGGCCCGAGACGGAGAACACCTCCGAATCGGACAGTTTACCACTGGCGATCGCTTTCAGATTGTCAGCCAGTTGTCTGTGAGTGGGTAGAAAAGTTTAATTGTAACATTTTTAGTATGCGAAAAAGAAACCGGTTACCGTTTTCTCCGACTGATGTACGCTATCAGTGTGATTAGAATGATACAGGCGGCCAGAATTCCCATACCGACTGCGGCGAGTGTGATCTCCGGGTGCGCTTCTCCGTCCATCGATACCATGGGAACTGTTGTGGGAGAGAGAGAGAGCGGAAAATTAGAACGTTGCAAGTGTTTTATTTTTGTTTCAAGCTAGTATTTTTCGTTTCTCAGCAAAGCTGTAGATAATAATTTTGTCTTTCCGGAAAAACCCGCAGAGAAAAATATTTTGACGTAGGACTACGTCTAACCGCACTATATCGAGATACATTCTGTGGAAACTTAAACGAAGGTGTAACGTCGGAATGAAAGATTTCAAACGTTAATACTGATGTAACCACACGATGGATCACAATAATCAATGTGTCGTTGGATTGATAAAATGATGGACAATTTTGTGATTCTTCAGATATCATTATCATTTCATTGTGAAACAGTGAAAATTTCATAGGAGTTTCAAGGTCGAATTTTCACGAACAATGTACCAATCACATCCGAGCACGCCTGACACAGACTTCATGCGTAGACACTAAAGGTGCCGCCATACGGACGCTAATTCCCTTAGTTTCTAAGTCATAGTAAAAAGCATTTTTTTCATCATGACGCGGGATTGTACTGTCAAAAGCTTTAACATAGAGACCCTTAACTACTCCGGCATGCCCGAATAGTTCATAGCCTACTATTCAGTGATGACAAAATGCTTTTTACAATGTGTGTGTGTGTGGAACCTATCTCTCTCCCACTGTCTGGCAGTGATAATGTGAAACGAAGACAGCTGCAGTAGAATTTCATTTCTGCAACATTCTTTGTTTCGGGATCAAGAAGGTGCTAGCTCTACCGATTTTCCAAAGATCCATGACAGAATGACTGAGTACTTGCAGCGCATTCCGAAATCTTTTTCCCGTCGGTAAGCCCCGCCCGACAGCAATATCAGAGCCATTGGGATTCTGATATTGTTTTCAGACTTTCGATTTATTTGATGTTGCTTCCGTATCAAAAAAAAATGGACCCGTATATAATAATATTAAAAATGATGTTTGTATGGCAGTACATGAAAAATTTATCCAGTTTTTATAGCATCGGAATATCCATCGCACTGTTTCCGTCATCTTTGTTCCAAAATCTGAGAATGTAAACATAATGTTAACTGAAATATAGCAGTAACCGGATTCTTTTCATGTATTATTCATGTATAAGCATTCCATTATGAACAGAAAAATCTTCATTTCATTTTGACGAAATGACGAAAGTTTCGAAAAAGGATCACTCAACCACTGAGCGAAATTATTAAATAAATGTTTTTGTAAATATAAACACAATGCACTTATCTTATACATCGAGTCAGCATTCAGCACATAAAGCATTCCGTTACTTTTGAAACGGTTAATAAAATCGTTCTCACAAAAAAAAATTTCAAAAGTCGGCATCACAGTTTATAGCGAAACGTTTTCAAACAAGATTTTGTCCAATTGGAACACTTTCATAGTGGAACTATATAACAACTGTCAGCCTGAGTGAGCAATTAGAACACAATCACTCAAAACTCCATTGATCGCTGGACCTGAGATAAACAAGTGAGACGGACAACAATTCTAATGGAATAAGTATCACTTAGCTTCTGGTCTTCGGATGTTGAATTGAACGCCTTTTCTCTGGTATAAAACGATTTCTTTTCTACCAGAGCACCTCACTACCACATGCTCACTCTCGTTCTCGTACGAACCGTCACTAAGGCTATTGACATACTGAGGCGTCAAATGAAGCGAAGCAAGAAGCGTCGCAAAAGCGTCCGAGCTACTTCTTCGAACGTCTATATGAAACGCTCAAACCGGTCATACTCAAGCGGCAACGACGCGTCGGTAGAGGCGGCGAAACAGAACGAGTAGTGTTTTGACGCGCGTATACTTACGCGGTAATACCTTGTTTAGACAAAATCTTCTTCGCGAGGTGCTTTACATTTGCTTTGTTTTGGTTTGGTAATTGTAAAAAAGCAAATAGAATACATTTTCGGTTAACAAAATATTAAAATGTATAAAAAATGTTAGTGCAGTAATACCATGTTCAGACTAAACCTGATATCGCCAGGTGCTTTTTATTCGTTTTATTTTGGTCTTAAATACAGATAATATCGGGAAAAATTTTCAGGTCGTCAGAAAAATAACACTGGTATTTTTGATTGATATTGCATGCCTAACATACTGAACAGATATCATAAACTAGTTGAACGTTACTTGGGGTCAGCGGGTTTAAAATTTAGAATAATTTCTTATATTTTTTACTACGTCTGTAGCGCAACTGACTTCAGAAATATTATTTTACTTCATAAAAAAATCTCTATGTTTACTAAAAACGTGATTTACTGTGCTTGAAGCAGCAAACAAATCTTCAATGGAAGAATTCATATTTCCTTTAAACGAATCCGATGCTGGAATCTAGGAATATGACAACACAACGCATTTGCATCGCTCGCTCCAGTCGCTCCAGTATGTCATAAGAAGCTTCACTCAACGCTTCTGTTTATTCCGCTTCTCAAACGCTCAACGCTTCGCTTAATTTGACGCCTCAGTATGTCAGTAGCCTAAGAGCAAGCCCACCAGTGACTAAATTGAAGTTTCTAAAGCTAGTTTGGCAACTCCCACCATAACGCGGCAACCGCACCGGGCGTTGCTATGTTGGTTTGGGAAATAACAATCCTCACCTCGGGTAGTAGCGAGTTATTAAATTTGGCAACGCGATAGCAACGAGCCGAATCGTAGCTATTTGATGAAATGTCAAACTGTTGTTTTTTTGTGCTCGATAGTGAATGTTCGTAATAATATTACGAAAATGATGAGTGTTTCGAATGCGGACTCAATTGGTCGGCTTCGGAAGACGAAGCGTTTTGCCTCGCTTGTTAAACACGTCGTAGGACGCAAGTGTCGGCGTGAACCACTACTCAATTTTATTTCCGATTGACCTGAAATTTTGGACAGGGTGTTTTTTGGGGCAGGTAAACATTTTGTATAGGTTTTTTTTGAGATGACCATTTTGGTTGGCATTTTGGTCTGCAACCTACACGATGCAGAAAGCTCATATTCTCACAAGATTGGCCGATATTATTCAATAAACCTGGAAGGTTTGAGCAAATCTGCTCGGGAGTATTACCAACTATTTCCTCGTTTCGTTCGATCGTTTTATAAAAAAACATTTTCTCCTTTACCGCTGTTTCAATCTTCAAAAATAACCTAAGATGCGTTCGAATGCGGTGTTGGAAATGGTCATCGGTATAGACCGGTGTTTCCGATAAAAACATTGTTAAAACGCTGGATGGCACCTTCCTCCGCATGGCGGTCAATATTTGGCTATTTACTAGGCTGAGAGCCGCCCCGAATCTTTCCAAAAACCATTTTCCTTATCGCGTATAAGGAAATTTGTTCTGCGAAATCATTTTCTCCATCACTAGAATCAACCAAATACTCGAAAACAATTTACGCGTTCTATATTTAAGTTTTTTTTTGGCGGCAAATTTTCAAATATTAATAGCAAACTGTGGGAACCGAGACAGCATGAAATACAGGATACAACTAATGACAGTTCGCCAGCTTTCAGTAGAGTAGTCATTTGAGCCAACGTTGCGGGACGTGCCCAGTTTTACGGAATTACTTTAAATAATCATATAAGGATGAAAAAATTTATGTACGCACAAGTAAACAAAACCTGCAAAAGAATTATGTTATCGATAACTTGGGAAAACGGAAACAAAGTTAAAACAAAGTTTCATGAAATGGAGGGAACATTTTATGAAGTAGACAGAGCGTAGCTCATTCCGGAAACGATTTACTGACGGATAAGTTGGTTATTACTAAATCCGAAAAAGATATGCGAAATACATCACAAACAAACATTTTGCCAACGCTGGCTAGTGACGGTCTCCAGAAATTGGCAACTGCCGGTGTGAAAAAGAAAAAGTGGAATTGGTAATCTCCATTAGCAACGACCGGTGCGAAAATCGGTTGCTATCCAAAATAGCAACGGCCAGCGTTGTGAAAATAGCAACTCAAATGGCAACTCACCGGTGCGCTTGCTCTAAGCAGCGAGAGAAACGAGCAAAAACAACCGAAGCCGAAAAAAATACACATCTTTAAATCAAATTTTCACTTGTAGGCCAGCTTGTTTTGAATGAATTTCATACATTTCACACGCGCCGCCCTGAGCTGTAAAAGCCTACACAAATTTCACAAACAATTAACACAAAAATCATTCGAAAATCGCTAAACAATGAAACGAGTAAAAAGTACGTTGCAGCCGTCCGGTACTGTGCTGCCAGATCATGACAAAATGCTTTTTACAATATGACAAAAATGAAATTAGTTCGTAAAGTAAATCTAGCCAACGGAGCTCTTCCGTGATACGCGTTCGGAGTCTAGCCACCGACTGAGGTGTCTCATCGCTTGCGCCGCTGTAGATATAATAAATCATTATACACTGTGTGCGTGAAGAGATCACTCTCTCAGTTATAAAAAATAAACTCCCACCGGGCAGTGTGTGCAGTTCATCGTTGGCGTGCTGAGATACGGGAACACAATAGTAGAGGGTGATTCGACTTTGGTTTAGAACTATTTATACCTTTCTCAGTAGTTTAATTGGCCAAAACACCTTGCCGGAGACAACGGAGATTGCGGGTTCGAGTCCCGCCTGGACGAGGGAAAAATTTTTCTAAGCCTAAAAGTCACACCTTCTATTCCCGTTCATTTTCGCATCCTCGCAAACTGCATACATTGCCCGCTTTACTAAAACTTAAAATGTAAGTCATATGACAAAAATGAAATTAGTTCGTAAAGTAAACATATGACTTTCAAATATGGTATCTTTGTTGTTCTTTGGTATCTTGAAACTGATTAAATTTTTTTCTGATTGATTCTGTATACTGATAAAATGTTTAAATTGACCTGAATTGAACATGTTCATAAAATTCTATGTCAATTTTAAATTTTCTGTGAATATATATATTTTCTACTAAAAACTGTAATTCGTTATCGATATTTTTTCCATGAGCTTGTAACTGCAGGAAAAAAAAAGTGACATCTTTACCGCTTTGTGATCGGTGAGTAATCCATCTTTCACAATATAATAAAATAGATATGGAAGGAAGTTTAATTTCTACTGAATCGTACTAAATTTATTATTTTATAGAAGGTTGCCTTTTCGCGTATTAGGGAAAATTGACTGTATTGGAATGAAAGATATTCATCAATGTTAAAAAAAATATTTTTTCTTCCAAAAGAGAGTACTGCAAATAAATAATCAAAATACAGACCCCATGAACTAGTTTTAGTTCCAAGTCGTTTGAGGTGTCGCTTGATGAATTACGGCTGACGACCTAGATACTTGATATCATCACCCGAGTAATTAGAAACATAGTACTGCTTTGCCTATATTGCCTATACACTATATTGCCGGAACATATTCCAGTCATATCTCAGGAACCGTTTCACCTATTCCGGTTATCCGCTCCGGCAACAAAAAGAACCAAAATACCTTTCTTTTGGAGGATGTTGAGATTGAATTGGTTAAAATAAATCAAGAAAACTACAAAATGTGATTAAACGTAACCGCTTATTTTTGGCACATGTGTGCCAGAATCGAACCGTGCCAAAGTAAAACGAACTCAAATCAAACAGAGCTTCAAAAGCAAATATAAAACTATTGTAGTCCTACGTCAACTATGCGGTCGTGTCTTGGATACCACCCTCCTGCTATTTTTTTTAAATAATAATTATTACTATTATTTATTGAATAATTCATCCGACAGTAGTCTTAATGAATAAATATTAAACTGTATGGCTGGGAAAAGCCACCTTGAAAGGCCGTGAATGCAACTTTCAGGCTGGCATAAAATCTTTTGCAAATAATACATGGCAACAGTACAAGTATAAAATAACATACATATACAATTCATAACAATACAAGACATGACTAAAAATTAAAATTTGCGTAGTATCGATTGAAGAGCACGGCCATTCGGCGAACAGGTTCATTCTGGCCAGAGTTCGTGCGGTGCGAATTCGTTTGCAATAGGCTCTGGCTTCGACGAGGACGAATGGAACAATACAACTGCAGCAACGTCAGGATGGCTGGACAATCATACCGGCTTGTCAAAATATTGTGAGTCATTCTGGCAATTATCTCCTTGCGGTGCTGTTCGAAAGGGGATATTCCAACCAACAAGCAGAGGCTTTCGTAAGGTGGCAAATGATCTGGATCTCTCCATGGCAAAGTACGGCAGATCCTTCTAACAAAATGTTTCCGTATGCGCTCAATTCGCTGACTCCAAAATTCATAATGCGGGTCCCAAACAACGCAAGCAGTTGCCAGAATAGAGCGTACTAATGAACAATAGAGAGCTCGCATGGTGCCATAATCAACAAACTCATTTCCAATTCTGAATATCAAACCAAGTTGACGATTAGCTTTGAAGATGATCATTGACAAATGCTGCCTGAATGTTAGTTGAGTGTCCAACAAAACACCCAAATCGGTGACGACATTGCTACGTTGTAAACATGTACCGGCAATGTGGTAATTGAACAAGAGAGGCTGTTTCTTGCGCTGGAAACTGATCACGGTACACTTCGGAATGCTCAGCATCATATAGTTGCGATGGCACCAGTCATTAAAAAGTTCAATCAGCGATTGAAGCCTACAGCAATCCTCAGCAGTCTCGATAAGTTTAAAAATTTTCGTATCATCTGCGTACAATAAACGTGTGCCAGGTGGTAAAACTTTTGTAACGTCATTAATGAACAGTGAAAAAAGTAGCGGTCCCAGGATGCTACCCTGTGGAACCCCTGAACCGTTACTAAACCAGGTAGATCGCGACGTACTCAACTTAACGGCAATCTTACGATTCCGCAAGTACGAGTCTAGCCATGCCACCATTCCAGTTGCAGTTCAGAGTTTGTCGCACTTGGCACAAAGTAGGCCGTGATCAACACGATCGAAGGCAGCTTTGAGGTCCGTATAGACAGCGTCGATCTAAAGGCTCCGATCCATGCCGCGAAGGCAAAATGATGTGAACTCTAATAAATTTGTTGAAACAGATCTACCAGGAAAAAATCCGTGCTGCGCAGTAGAAATGTAGTTTTTCACGCTAAACTTCAGATGATGATGATGGAGCAGGCACACAAACATGAAGTTCCACGATAATTTTCCACATTACGTTTATCACCTTTCTTGAATACTGGAAACATTTATTTATTTATTTATTTACACGAAAAATCAACAGACTCTATCTGGCCCTAATGATTGTGTCTTAATATACTTAAAAAATTACTTCTAATCCTAGTGCGAGGAAGGTGATAGTCGAACCCGGTGGAGACACTGTTGAAAACACGTTGTAGTCCGATGAGAGCTCCGTTTGCCCCATAGTTTGTGCGACGAAAAGGAACTCGTAGAAAAGGGATGTTTCGAACAATTCGGGAATTCACGTTAATGTCGATATTACCCAGAAGTACAGCACAGTCAGTTCGCGCCATTAGGGTGTCGGCAATTACCATAGCGCGCGAAAGATCCCGTCTTACTTGCAAAGTGTCGAGACCGATAAGCTGCGCCCGATTTTCGTAACTTGACAACTGGTGAGGATCACTCCATGGTAGATGACGAAGAGCGAAACGAACAAATCTTCGTTGAATTGCCTCGATTCTATTAACACCATTGAAGTAATGAGGGTTCCACACTGTCGAACAGTATTCTAGCGTCGAGCGGACTAATGAGCAATATAAGCTTTTTGAACAGGACACGTCTTTAAAATTCTTTGCCATTCTCATAATCAGTCCTAAATTTCGAGAAGCTTTAGCAACAGTGTAGCATATATGCTCCTTGAATGTGAGTTGACCATCGATCCAGACTCCCAAATCCTTCACGCATCCTTCTCGTTTAATTGGTACTGCACCCAAGTGATAGTTGAACATTATAGGCCGCTTTTTCCTGGTCTGCGAAATCACAGAACATTTATCAGAGTTCAAAGTCATCCTATTTATATCACACCATTTAGCAAAATTTTCAAATTCATGTTGTAAATTGAGAGCATCTTCTGAGCATCTGACTTCGGCATATATTTTCATGTCGTCAGCAAAAGATAACCTGGGACCGTTAAGGACGCAAGATGACTACCTTGTGGAATTCCGGAAGCAGCATGAAATTTTTTCGATCGGTTGTCTCCGATTTTAACAGCGATGCGGCGGTCCGCAAGATATGACTGAAGCCAACGTAAAATATTGCCTCCAAAACCCATTCGGTCAAGTTTTGCAATAGCGAAGTCGTGGTTGATTTTATCGAAGGCTGCTGACAAATCAGTGTATACAGCGTCTGTTTGAAACCCTTTCGACATAACATCCATTGCATATGAAGTGAACGTTAAAAGATTTGTCGTCGTTGAGCGCTTCGGCATAAATCCATGTTGCGTGTCAGAGATGAGAGGCTTACAGTAGCTGAAAATCGGTTCCATCACGACCAACTCAAACAGTTTCGAGACTGCACACAGAGCGGAGATGCCCCGGTAATTGTCGATGTTCCTCTTGTCCCCTTTCTTGTGAACCGGAAACATGAACGCGAACGTCCATAAAGATGGAAAGTACTAGTCGAGAGTGAAACGGCGGAATAAATGACGAAGCGGGATTAATACGCCAGTAGCACATCGCTTTAGTAGAACGGCGGGTATGCCGTCAGGGCCGGCCGAGGAAGAAGGCTTCAGTTTAGATAGTGCCGACTGGATCATCGAAACGTCGATGTCGAAATCATTCAAAGACTGTCCATACAACGATACGTTGCTTGCGGCGGAAGATACTTCACTCAACGATAGTGATTCATTGCAGAAAACGCTGGAGAATTTTTGAGCAAATAGGTCACATATGTTCTGGAAGTCCGATTCCGTACGTTCATCGTAAAACATCGTTGAAGGTAGTCCCCGCTCTTTACGCTGCTCGTTGACATATTTCCAAAAACACTTTGGATCCGATTTCAGTTTACTCTGGACGCTGCGTAGATGGTTGAAATGACATTCTCGGCTCATCCGTTTGTAGGTCTAGTTAACCTTCAAGTACTCGTCGCGCAGCGATAATCCTCCAAACTTAGAGTATCTTCTCAAAGCTGCTCGCTTTAAGCGTTTTAGGCGCTGCAATTCACTAGTCTGCCAAGGTAGACGTTTAGATTTAGGTACAACTCGCTTGGGTACGTGGCGATCGATAACATAGCTCATGATGTTCGAAAATACTTGAACTGCTGTGTCGATGTTGTCGTTGTCAAGTTCCTCATTCCAATTGATATTCAACAGAATGCTGAGGATACTATCATAGTCCGCTTTATTAAAATCATAGCAGACAGTATCAACCGTGCAGCAAAAATCCGAAAGAGTAGTCCTGGTCGTAAGATGTAGTGCGGGATGGTGCGTCACGGTTTTTACTAGGGGAGATGCAGCAATGTTTATCCCCGGTGCGCAGCCAACATTGCTGACGAAACATAGATTCAAAATTCTGCCATTCTCGTTATTTATGTGATTGATCTGCCGTAACAGATTAGAGCTATAACAGTCAAGCAAGTTATTGATCCCGTCATGAAAAGACGACACCATTGGATCAGCAAATAGAAAACCATCCGGACTAGAGCGCCACTTCACACCGGAAAAATTAAAATCTCCAAACACAACTACCTCGTCATTGGGAAGAGCTTGCTCACAAATCGTATTTATCGAATTACAATGGGTGTTGATAAGCGTCGCGTCACGTGTTCTGTCAGGTGGGATGTAAATGGAGCATAGAAAAAGCGAGTAACCAGAAAGCTTCAGTCGAATCCAAACTTATTCAATACTCGCCCAAGACTTATTCTCGATTAATACTGCCTTGAATCGATGATTAACAGCAATAAGCACTCCTCCTCCAATAGATTTTGTGCTGTTGAGGGGGCAACGATCTGTCCGAAAAACATCATAGTTGCCGCCGAAAATTTGACTCGATAGTGTACGGTCGTTCAGCCATTTTTCGGTGAAAACAATTACATCATAGCTTTCGTCCGAGCAAGCAAGAAAATATTCTTCGATGGAAGTGTTCATGCCGCCCACGTTTTGGTAGTAAATGTGGAGGTCAGAGGATCGAAATTTGCTAGAAGGAAGCTTTTTATCAGCGCTAGCAGACTGAGTCAAGCAGCGATACTTGCCTGCGGGCACGGTTTGGAAACCCTCTTCCAGCACCCCGTAATCAGGACCGGAACGACTCTGATGGCAGGAAACATGTTGGAGGTCGTGACCCTGTTGACGAAACTGGACTGACGCGGGGGTGGAAGGGGCTTCCATCAGGCCATACATGGTGCGTTCCTGCGGTGATGAGACAGGAAGAATAGTGGAAGGTGCGGGGTATAAGCATTCACAAGCGACAGGAGTAGCGTCAGGTATGCTGAAACGTGTGATGAGCCGTTGGTTGTGATCAGGTACATTATATGGATGGTACTTAACTTGAGCGAGAATCCGATGACTCTCGCTGTCCAGTAACCGAGCATTAGATGTAGTTTCAATAATATTGCCGAAATCTATCCGGCCGAGCCTGTTCAAAATTAAATTCACGAACCATAACACCAAACATGAGCGATTCTTTCCAGCTGCGGGGAAATTGATGTCGTAGCAAAGAAAGATTGAAAATAGCGGTAAGCGGTGATACTAGGCTATCAGTACATTTTTTCAGAAGAACGGCAGGAATTCCATCGGGACCAGGAGAGTAAGATTGTTTTTAGTTACAGGTGGCTTTAGCTACTTCTCCGATTGTAACCGTGAAGATTTCGGCATCAAACACATCGCTTGGAACATGAGCCAAAGCTGCGGCAATGTCGTTAGGTGTGAAGCTCACTTCGTGTTAAAAACGCTGGCGAAGTGTTCGGCGAACAAATCACATTTTCTGTTGTTCGATGAAGCTTCATTGTCCACCAAAAACATACTGGATGGTAATCCTTCCTCCTTACGCTTCGAGTTAATGAACTTCCAGAAGCTTTTTGGATTTAAGCGTAATTTGTGTTCCGTTTTGCGCACGAACCTTGTGTACAGAATTCTATTCGCACAAAGCTGATTTTCGAGTGCGGTTAAGCTTAGTAAGATGCCTGTTTCCCCAAACAGGCTTACAACGAGGACGAACTTTTGGAATATGCTCTGATTTATAAGTTCCAGAACTATTTGAGTGAATTCTGACACGGCATCATCCAAGTTTTGACATTTATTGAGAAATGACCAATCAATATCACTTAAAGCTGAATTGATTGCATCAAAATTCCCACGCCGAAAATCAAAACTGGAAGGATCAAACTCGTCTATGAACTGAGTTTTGATAGCTCTGTTGAAAGTAACCATCAAAGGCGGATGATGAACGTCAATGTTACATAAGTGATCAGGTGCAATAGTGACTGAGCATGCTGGCAAAGCATGTGAGTTTGCGAAAACTAGATCGAGAAATCGGCCATTCTGGTTGCAAACAGAAATAATTTGTTGCATGCAGTGAAATGCCATACCGTCTAATAAATGGGTGCTACCGGCATTAACAGAAGAGCGCGAAGCGTCAACAACGAGATGATTAGCCTCCGTCTGCATCGACCAGGAAAGACCAGCACGGTTAAAATCTCCGAAGATAAGTAGATCGTCGTTTAAACTAGTCGAGTTGACAGCTTTTTCGACTGATGAAATATGCCGATCAATTATCTCAACTTCATTTCGCAAGTTAGGAGGAATGTAAATAGCGCCGATTACAATGTTCAATTCACCGTTTTTAATTGTTACCCACAGCTGCTCAAGCGAGTCATCCATAGCTTCAATCAATAATGCCGACACCAACGATCGTCGCACAGCAACGATTACTCCTCCACCCCTTGCCTTGGTGCTATTTGTCGAGCAACAATCGGTCCAGTACACGGTATAATCAATGCCGAACAGTTGGGAAGATGAAATTTGAGAATCTAGCCAGGATTCGGTGATAATGACGAATTGGATACTTCCAAAGCAAAATCGGTTACTTTGCTGCGTAGACCATGCACGTTCTGGTAGTAGCAGAGTAAAGATGAAAGTACAGTGTCACACGCAGCGTTGTTAAACTCGCTCGCAAAAAGCATGCGATACTCCAAGTGGCGTTCTCGCCGCTACCAAAATCTCACACTAGAGATACTCCTGTCGCACTGTTTCTCGTTCTCTTTTACTTTTTTCATTTCACACTACTGAGCGTTGCTGCTTGCGAGTTTTCTCGCACACACTCTCGCTCGTGTACTTTCCCACTCGCGTGTACCTCCCTTTCTCGCGAGCACAACCAGCGGAGGTGATTGTCAAGACCGTCAAGACGCATTATGACGATACGGAGTGACAAGGCACGACGAAGCGGAGTGGCAAAAAGAATATTTCGACGAGTAGGCAGGGATGCCACATATACAGATTTATCAGTACTTATACAGATTTTTTGTGTGTTTTTCATACAGATATCTGTATATACAAATTACAGATTTTCTAGAAATAGTACAGAACTATACAGTTTTATTTTTGGTTTCATGAGGTCGCGAAATAAACTTTTCGATATAGGTAGTTGAAAATCGAAAATGAACTCAAATGCTATTGAGCGTGTTGGAGTTTTCATTATATTTATATGTTACGCGTAAACGTGTGCATAAATGAGTCAATGAACAAACTATATTGCGTATTTTTTCTTCTAAGGGATATGTTCAGTGAATATGCAGATTTGTATACAGATTGAAATATCACTAAGGTGATTTCCTGAGATTCGAAATACAGATAAAAATGTGGCATCACTGCGAGTAGGTATTCCGATACCCTACACGTTCAAGCATGCGATTTATCACCCCACTTTCGGCTGTCGGTGCACGATGCAAAACTGCTTGGCATCAGTTCAGCGATTGACAAACCGCATGCGTGAGTCGGTGAACGAAGCATTTTCGTTTTCGGGCACATTTTTTCAAGCACTCCTTGTCAAGTACTCTTATTCGAGTACTCGCGTACTCGGCGTGAGTAAAAAGATAGAAGAGAATTTGCGAGCGGTTGTATGCTGGCTGCTGCTCTGGCAAGTGCGTGAATAATAAAGAGTGTCTCGAAGGTGTGTGTGCGAACGACTGGAGAAGCGTAGCACACATCTCATTCTCAAGCAGAAAGGAGTGGCTATGTTATGCTTCTCGCTCGTTTAGCAACGCTGGTCACACGAAGAGTCGACTCGCATGCCACTATTGTCCGAAAGTAAAACAGTACTGGCTGTCTGCTGCTCGCCAGCGTAATCGTCCAGAGAAAGGGCTAGTCGAGGAGGGGTCGTGTAGACAGGCGTCAGGTGGGGCGTCATTTCGCACTGTGCAGTGCGGTTAGTCGTTGAGCTATGGGGAATAAATTGTGCATACATTTTTTGAATGTTGGGGAAATGCAAAGACTTAACTGGACTGGGGGCCAGCTGGCCCCCAAGCTCCCTCGGAGGTTGAGAAATCAGTTTGAAGGCGTCAGATGAGGACTCACAGCATGCTGCGAGGTTAACGTGCGTATAAACTTCGACGATCTCGGTTTCCAAAAATCCACGGATGTATTGCGTTTCTCAAACAGCCGAAAATAAATTCTTTTTGGCCAGTTAGCAGTATCAAAAGCAACATCTTTTAGTTTTAGTAAAGCGGGCAATGTATGCAGTTTGCGAGGATGCGAAAATGAACCGGAATAGAAGGTGTGACTTTTAGGCTTAGAAAAATTTTTCCCTCGTCCAGAAAAAAAAAAAAATCACAGGAGGGTTGTGTGCAAAGCCACGACCGCGAGGTTGAAGTAGAATACTTTTACACAGCTCTACCTATGGCTGCACATTAACCTACGGCCGGGCGAAACGGTTCACGGCTGCTTCTACCGCTGAGGCTGTTACCATACTGCTACTGGTACCCAAAACTACTAACCCTTCAAATTAAGTGTTTTATTTGTCCTCAAAAGAACAATTGTTCAATTCCATATCGGATATAATGCAATCGCAGCTCTGTAATATTACCGACAGTAATATTCTTCTGAACAAAATGATCCAACTTTTCCATTAGAGGAAGTGCCGGCTGATGTACGGCAGAAATCTCGCCCGATCGCTCGCGTTGGCGTTCGTTCTCAGGCAGAAGCCTGAGACGTGGTGACCAACCACAGGGCAATTGATTTGTTTAATTTGAAGGCAGCCACAGGCGCAACCCGCTGATATATTCTGTTACCGCTGAGTGCTGATATCTGCTGCTACTGCTGTCAACGTTGTGGAGGTCTATCCAGCTCACCTTCCGACTAATGAATGTAGCTAGTTTTCCCAGAAACACTCTTTTATAGCCGAAGGGTGCTACGAAATAGGTCACGCCCTATCAGTTCAGTTGTTCCATTCCCTAATGTTCTTCAGACAAATTATTCCACAATTCGCATTTGATTTTTGTATCCAGCGAATAAACACCGATGGTGCTCTCACACACGCAACGGTTTTAACCCGTATCTTATTGCGGTTTGTAACATCAAACGATTTCGTTTACTCGCTGTTGCGTGTTGCATCATGTTGCAACTTGGCAGCTGGGAGACGACGAAATTCTGTTACTGCTGATTGATTGAATCGACTTCATATTAGCTCTGCATAGTCGAACTAACTGCTTCTGTGAATGCGTTCTACATTTGACGTACACGCCATCTATAGACCTCCCAGATTTTCTCTTCCGTTGTTTTATAACAAACTGGAAACAATCTCTCTAAGAGCGAAAAATGGAAATCCTTGTATAATAGTTGGAGATATAAATATATCAGTGAACCGAACAGACTGTAGAATCGTTCAAGAATACCTAGACTTTTTGAACTGCTACAACTTCAACGTAACCAATACTATTACAACAAGACCGACCAGCAACAACATTTTAGATCACGTGATATGTTCAGAGACCATTGGAGGCTCAGTTATGAACGAAACTATGCCATCGGAAATCAGTGATCACTGCTTTATTCTCTCAACATTTGAACTTAAGAAACCAATAAAATTGGTCGAACTCAAGAAAACCATAGTAAACCATGGAAGGCTGAATGATGCATTCTCGACAGCAAGGCAAAATTTAGGTGATGTTTCCGCTCAAGAAAAGTTGAAGCAGGCTGTGGACACATACCGCACCCTTATGCGCCAGTATTCTAAGATGGTAGAAATTAAAGCTAGAGTAAAGGGGCAATGCCCGTGGATGACGTTTGATCTCTGGAAGCTGATGCATAACAAGAATAATGTGATTAGGAGGTATCGAAGAAGACCAAATGACGAGCAAATGTCAGGATTACTTGCACGCATCTCTCAAAAGGTTTAGCAAGAGAAACTTCTTGCCAAGCGAAATTATTACTCCAGGTTGTTTGAAAACTCTGATCAAAGAACGGTTTGGCGTAACATGAATAAAGTGCTTGGGCGCAAATCAGAAAGCAAAGATTCTATAAAGCTAACAATTGATGGACGTACAATCACAGATGAACAAACAATTGCTGATAAATTTAATAATTTCTTTAGTGCGATCGGACCCCAGCTAGCCTCCACCATTCCTAGCAGCCGTGACATAAATAAGTTTAAAACATTGCAAAACGTCAATCAGTCCATATTCCTACGGTCAGCAACAGTACAAGAGGTCCTTGTTAAGATTAATAATTTAAAAGTCAATAAAAGCCCAGGATATGACGATATCTCATCCTTCTTTATAAAGACGCATCACACTATCTTTGCGCCTCTCGTAGCAAACAGCTTTAATGAATGTATTTCGACAGGCACTTACCCAGATTATCTAATAACCAGTAATCAGTTCTGAGTAAGCTGTTCGAGAAACTTCTTACTGAGAGAGTTATCAAATACCAGGAGGATCAAAATATCATTTACCAACACCAATTCGGGTTTCGTTCCGGTTCAAATACATGGACAGCTGCTAGTGAACTCGTTGACGATATCTATCAGGCAATGGATACACGAAAAATTGCAGACGTAATCTTCTTAGATTTAAAGAAGGCTTTTGATACCATTGATCATGACCTATTACTGAGAAAATTGGAATACTATGGTATCCGGGGCATAGCTAATGCTCTGTTCAAGAGCTATGTCTCAATTCTCAACGGTACCGAAAGCTCCAGAAAAGCAATTACTGTTGGAGTTGCACAAGGGAGCAACTTAGGGCCTCTACTGTTTTTGCTCTATATTAATGATCTTGCCAGACTTCATTTGCATGGAAAACTTAGATTATTTGCGGATGATACATCTATGGCATACACAGCTACAAATTTCGCTTGTTTAGTTCATCAAATGTCTGAAGATATGCAAAAACTCCAGATGTTTTTCGGTGAAAATCTGTTGTCTCTAAACCTTGAAAAGACAAAGTATATGATATTTCGTCTACGGAGCCGGCAAGTGGCAAACCAGACTGAGCTGAAAGTTGGTACAACAACAATAGAAAAAGTAGACAGTTTCAAATATCTCGGCTTGACATTCGATACTGCACTTAGCTGGCACGCTCATGTTGATATTTTAAGAAACAGTATTAGCTCATATTGTGGTTTGTTCTGGAGAATATCAAATCTGCTACCTCGAAACAGCTTATTACTATGTACCAAGCATTTGTACAATCTAAACTGCAGTATCTGGTCGCTATTTGGGGAGCTGCGTCGAAAACTGTATTGAGGCCGCTCCAAATAACACAGAATCGATGTCTCAAAATCGTATATGGCAAACCACGGCTATACGAAACTCTGGAGCTATATTCTAATGCACCCAACTCGATTATCCCTATAGCAGCTTTACGCGAATTACAAACTGTGGTGACCATGCAAAATCTTCTCCATAATTCACGGATCCACCATAATTACGTTCTAAGACGAGCCGACCATACTCATGAAACAAGAAATCGAGCTAACCTCTTAGTATTACGACAGAATACGGAGACTGGAAAAAGACCTTCACGTATTATGGCAACGTCCGATACAACGCATTACCAGAAGCATTGAAATTAGAACGCAAT
This sequence comes from Wyeomyia smithii, assembly GCF_029784165.1. NCBI lineage: Eukaryota > Metazoa > Arthropoda > Insecta > Diptera > Culicidae > Wyeomyia > Wyeomyia smithii. The sequence continues at coordinate 11,803,154 of NC_073694.1, forward strand.
ATACCCAAGTTCAAAAAAGCGGCACAACTGTATATTAGAGGCAAGTTACGTCAATATCTTATCTAAGTCATATTGTAGCAGAAAGCTACGGAATAGCAGCCCGGCTCAGCATCCAAAACAAAAAAAAAACGCTTCGTTCACCTTGTCTGATGATCTCGCAGTTGAAGTTACGAACTCTTGGTCAGAAGCTAGACCAGTCTTCCTGTGTTCAGCTGTTCACTGTTCATCGGTCGATCGCGCCACTGACAGAATCATCGCCACCTTCCTGGAATACCAACCCAATGTACATCCAAACCTTGTCCTATGTGTCGCCGTTGAGGTCACTACCACTACGGGTTGAAATGCTCGGCCAGGAGCCGCACCAGATATTTTGTGAGTTTCATCATTGGAGACTACCAAGCTGCCACTGTTTCAGTCAATGCTGCGTCATTCACCAGTGCAATTTGTTGAAGTAGATAATAAGTATTTGTAATTAGATTAGATACAATGCACCTCCTTCGAAGAGGCAATGTCTCACTGGAGGTGTATTTGAAGTGTGTTATATATGAAAAAGAAGAGTAGGTTTTTTATGCCTTTGGGAGAAGAGGTTTAAATGAACTTTACTCCCAAAGGATTTTCCCTCCTCCAAATAAACGAGTTATGAATGAACAGGGCAGTTTATTATTCAATGTCGGTTATGCTGATCGCAGCCTTTGCGCTGCCCCTACAGTGGGGAATACAACAGAATTTGATTGCATTCCGCACAGAATGTCTGCTTGTGTTGATGCCAGAAAGTTATTAACCTTCAATAATTTGTTTATTTGCCTTGAAAAAAAAAAGCATTTTCGGTACAAAATCGGTTACTTATTATAACTTTTGAGCTGCCCTAACATTGGGGGAATTAAGATACACGGACAACATGCACTGTGGAAGCTATTTTACACTCAGTAAATTAGACGGGTGCGACAGATTTAAATTGCTAGGATGCAACACAGAATGCTTGCTTGCGTTGACAAAAATTATTAACTTTCAATGACTTGTTTATTTGCCTTGAAAAAGGCATTTTGATTCCCAAATCGGATTTCCTGATGGCAATCTTCATGCTGCCCCAACACGGGTGGAATAACGGCTGTCTGGCGACACACGCTGAGAAAAACCGCGCTGCTCCTGAGACGTGGTGACCAACCACAGGGCTAGTGGGAGGACAACTGCTGTTGTCGCTGTCTAGAACTATTATGAGTGGCTCCGGCTGAAACAGACTCTTATATAGGCCAAATAGCATGTTTTCAATTGCAACGTATATGATCCTGTCGACCGTGCTTGGGAAGCAAGCATATAACGACCAATCAGAGGTCGAATTTTTCGTTTTGACAAGGCTTGACTATTTTCAATAGTACAATAGTGTGAATAATAAAATTACAATTATCTTATTTTGGGAAGAATCTTAGAAGATTTTCCAATCTATTGCTGCAAGAACGAAGGAAATCCATCGAATATTAACCAATTTATTAGCATTTGAAATTGGACATATTTTTCACTATTTACGGTTTTAGATTTTCATTTCACACCCCTATGTAGCCTAACTTCCTGAGAGAAGTATTCTACTTCAAAAAAAAATTTCCTAGGCCTAAAAGTCACACCTTCTATTCCCGTTCATTTTCGCATCCTCGCAAACTGCATACATTGCCCGCTTTACAAAACTTAAAATGTAAGTCATATGACAAAAATGAAATTAGTTCGTAAAGTAAATCTTTTAGTTGCAAGCAGGCTTCTTAAATGTACGGTATTACGACAGTATATGTGAGGCCGGGCTTTCTTTTCGCTATAACAGCGCTTTGAACAAGCTATTCATGAGAGCTCACATACAGCTACAGCTTACACAAGGCAAAGAAACTGTCTTGTGTTGCGTACGACAGCTCATTCTTGCGCATGTATTTTGTTCGTTCGGACATGACAGCCTAGTTTGCTCATTTTAAGGATGTCCTGTTCCTGCTGACAGCCTGCTGATCGGCTGCGGCTGTCATCGACTTGCATTTTTTCGTTTCTCCTTTTTCACAGGCCGGTGGCATATTGAATACAAAGTAAACCGTTTCCATTGTTGATATTGTTCCCCACGTAAGAAGAAACGTGCTTCGCACCATGTCTCTTTCATTCTTTCATCGGCCTTACTGTCGTGAATCATAATCATCTGACATCCCGCTCGGATTCGTGTTGAAGAATGTCGGAAGATTATAGACTGTTATTTGCGACAGCTTGGGAATACCAACAGACATAAGGAGATGACTGTTTACCGAACGTGTGGGAAGCAGAGAGAGCTGTGAAATACAATGAGAGCCGGGTCAGTAGAAAATTTGCTGTCATTGTCTAGCAGTCATTTTCATAACACTGGTTGCAAGTCAATTCCGACTTCAAAGGACACAAATGCAAACGATTTTATATCGGCATCTTTCTTAATCAGCTTTCTGACAACTGGTTGTGCGCCAGGTACGCATTCTCGAACAAGAGCCGATAATTCATCTTCAGAAACGTGCGGAGCAATGCGCGAAAGGTAGATCCAACACTTAGCCGCTGGCTGCGAAACAGTTTCGACCAATTTAGGAAAATTTTCAGTTGACTTAGTACCACTAATCAAGTCAGCAAATCCACAAGATCTTTTAGGGGTCAAGTTCGCAGAAATAATCCTAGGACGCTTAGAGCTACGACTAGCCGATGAAATCGCAGGTGCAGTTCTAAAGAAAAATATTACAAAAGTTGAATATGAGATTCTGCACTGCAGAAAAAATTATTTCAGAAACAAATTATTTCAAAAAAGTCGGTCATTTCAGATTTTACCTAAAACAGAGAAATTATCTAAGCTTTTTTTCAAACTCATTTCCCTTCATTTTACCTTTTTCTTACGTATCTGATCACTAATCCAGTAAACCGTGAGTCGAAACAGCCTGCTTGTAGCGAAGATGTCGCGTTGCATAGGCTGTCATTCCAACAGCATAGCAAAATAGCAGACAGCCCGGGTAGGCCTTGCTATAGGTATACAAACAACCTTCCTTCGTGCATGTATTCGTTACGGTTACTAACGTGCGTATCGGTATAAAGGCAGATTTGGTCATCAGTATGAAATCAGCTGTGATGACAAGACTGTACTTTTTAAAAGATTGAAAAACAATTGTGACAAAGTTACCGATTCAGAATCAAGCGAATGTCACTAGCCACTAGTTGCATTTCGAATGTGAGACGATAAACAAAGTTCAAGCGCAGTTGAGTAACACGAAAAGTTCTACACATTCTCGTCCATCAAGTAAGTAATTTAAAGCAGTTTTTAGGAAGTAATTCAAGCAATATTGTAAGCTTTCAGATCGTTTATAAGATGACCGATAGAGACGAAGCGCGGAGTAGTTCCGGACGTTACGAAGTTTGCGATGAGGTGGAAATTAGCACGACTGACTTGCTGCCCCCCAGAATGGATGAAAATCCGGAAAATAAAAGTGAATCAAGCAACGATAAACCTTCGCTCGCGTCAGTTTCGATTGATAAACATGCAGTTAGATTAATAGAAGAATGTGGAGTACAAATTCAGTGCCTTGATATAGTCGGAATATTCCGAGATTACAGTAGTGGAGAGTACATCAAGAAGAAATTCCCAATGAAAAAGAAAATCGATCAATTAACTTTCTCCGCCCGACTTTGCCATGCAGATTTTAATTTTAAATTACACAACGAAGGCTGCCTGATGACGGCGGATGATAATTTTGTGGCCAAAGTACGAATTGATAATCCACAGCCGATCACGCAAGCTGTCGATTTTGATGAAGCAAAAACAAATCTGCTTCAACAGCTACGAATTTCCAAAGTACTACAGGATGATTTGACGACTGAACGAGAGGCAGTGCAGTCTTCAATAGTGGAGAAAATTCAAAATGTCTTACAACAAACGTTTGAGGGCGCAAACAGTGCTGAGAACATTCAATTGTGTTATTTAATAAGCCAGCATTCGGATAGTTTGGACTTCCGCCAATTGTGCGAAGCAATAAATGCAAACAGATTAATCAGAGCAGAATTACGTTCAATGGCATCGTCATTTTTGGAACTAGAAACTCGTGGTAATGTTAGAGATAAGAATTTAGCTCAGTTTGATCATCAGTCGACAACACCTAGGGCAGAAATAATCGCTCAATTACAACAGATTCTAGATAGAAACCTTTCATCCCACAGGGAACAACTTTTGAAAATAGCGCCGATCTGTTTAGAAAACTTTCTCAGCAATTGCAGCAGCGATCGAATGATTTTCGTTCATAAAAACGATGTCGCTTTATTCTCTGATTTGACAAAAGATTTGAGTGAAAACATATTTCAGAAACCGTTGGCTGACCTTGCCGTTCGTTGGACTAACTGTGTGGAAAAGTTAACAGTATCAAAGCAGCTTCCAGTTAATGGATTAATCAGTACGAGCTTTTATCTTTTGGCAAAAAGTTTGCAAGAATTAGTTGTTGAAATCAGTGGCAGAACAGACCACAAAGCGGAAGATCTTCTCACTAGTGACAGTTGTGGATGGCATGCGATCGAAAAAATTACTTGGAAGTCTGAGGATTTGATTACGAAGTGTTTGGAGCAGGAATATTTCATTATCATTAAGCTCCTGAAGCATTTTGATCTGAATTGCGATAGTGAGAAGCGACGTTTCAAGAACACAGCCGAGTTTTTCCAAGAACGAAAACATCATTCAACATGGAAGCAACTGGTCAGACTTTCCAAACCAATTTCAAGTGAAGGAAATTCACTGAACATAGTTGACGAGAAGTACATTTGGCACTATCTGCTTGGCGACGTTCTTTATCATAGTCTACCAGCGGAACAAGAATGTAGTTGTTTCGAAGCCATTTTCGAGAGTTACATGGATTTTATGTTTGAAGCTGGTCCCGATCAGATGGAAATGCTTCGTGTTATTACTCACAGTATAGCTCGTTTTATAGTACAAACTATGAACTTTTTGGTACAGAAAGATTGCTCCACAATTGACCACCAGATTTTACAAAAACAGCTTAACATAATCAATCTTGAATTCATTCAATCCTCGTTCACTCCAAGCTATTTCCGAGGTTTGGTAAACGCGTTCAATTTGTATTGGAAACATAGAGATAATATTATAGCCGCAATTCCTTCCAAAATCTGTCTCCCGGAGATGGAATCACTGAAAAAGATCCTGCTGGATATCGTTTTTGATGCTTTGAGTAAATCTATCAGTATAGAAATTTTACAATGCTTCTTTAAATCGTACTGTGAACTGTTGAGAGACTTAAATAAAGTTGAATTCGTTTGGTATATCAAAGCTTTTCCCGGCGTCAGTATGAAAACGTTTGAGGATTTCAAAACGATTGAACTAGTTGATAACGAATGGACCCAAACAGAGCATAAAAGTTATCGAGTTATAGCGGTGGAAAAGTTCATCAAAACAGCATCACTCTTTCTCGAAAGTTCTTCACTCCCAAAGCATTATGTTATTGAATATTTACTACGAATGGTGTCGTACATTAAAAATCAGCTAACGAAAGACCAGTGGAAATCAGGTAGCAAACTGTCGGAAACGGAGCAAATCTGTACAACTAAAGAACTTCTTGAAGCCCTAAGAAAATCGTTCTTGAATCTCAAGGAACAAGCTGATTATAAATCGTTTCAATTGTTTCTGGATGAACGGATTAAACCTTTCGAAAATGCCGTTGATAACAGCTATTCTCATGCAGATTTCACAAATCGAATCCGTCAAATTGAGAACCAATACACGAGATTTATTCGAAAACAAAACCATATGAAAATTGACGAAGCGTTGAAATTGTTCGAAGAATTGAACAGCGCATCCGAAATAGAAGTTCTACGCTCTGCTTACCAGATTTATAAAGAAACTTTCTATCAGTTTCTTGTGGATTCGCATAATGGTAAATATTTGGTAATATTGTTTATTTTAAATTTTAATAGTTTTGTTTAGTTTCAGAATATATTAAGGAAGCATCACGAGCTGCTAACAAAGTTTTAGAAATGAAGTTCCAGAAGTCATTTGAAACTTGGAACAACAATGACAAAAGAGAAAAAATACCAAAACTCCTAGCAGGGTTGGCAGTTGTTTGGTCTATTCTGGAATCGAAGGATGTTTCAACCACTGGAAAATTTCTTACTCCTCGTTGTACTCAGATTCTCTGCATACTCAGACTGCTGAGCGTGGATCAAGCGACTGAAGGTGTTCTAAATCATCTGGCACAAGTTCTAAGTGGACAAGGAAAATCACTAGTCCTAGCTTTGACAGCTGCTCTGTTGGCGTTGACAGGTCATGACCCTCGGATAGCCTGCGGAAATGAATTTCTGGTATCGAGGAATGAACAAAACTTCCAGCAGTTCTTCTCCATGTTTAATGTTGAAAACTCCATTGTTTATGGTACAATACGAACAATTGCCGATGATGTAGTTGATCGTACGGAACTGGGAAATTTGTTTACGCGAATGCTGTTGGCTAAAAAAGAGCAAATTCGAAAAAACTCGTTTTTTAAAGATATGCGTAACATAGTTCTTCTAATAGATGAAGTAAATTTGTTTGGGGACCCATCTTATTATGTCGAAGTGGTGTCCATGTTACCGGGATTGGATTTAATACAGGAGAAAATATGGGAGATCGTATCTTCACAAAAAGGCAACAGCACAGTCGATAACGTCCTAAGAGCCATTTATTCTTTCATCGATTCAAAGGAAATGATAAAAGAGAAGGAATTCCACGCCTTCATTGCCAACGACACCCAGTTTGATCTCTTGACGAATTATTTGAGCTTACAATTTGTAAACTACACCAACAAAAAATTGTTCAACCAACAGCTAAAGGCAATGGTCGAATATGCTATTCAGGTTTACAAGAAGCCAATGGTTGATTTATTTGAGCTCAGCCCAAAAGGTACCATACTTGTCAAATATGAAAATAAGTACATAAACGAAAAGTATCTGCAATATTACAACATATTCAACTACTTCCACCAGTGTAAAATTAATTACAAGACTAAAGTAGAAAACGAAGTAAACTACGGGTATTTCCTTCTGCCAGCCGGCTCGATTTCCCGCGCAGTACTATTGAGAAAGTATTCGTTAATTCTTGGTGTTTCCAGCATAATGTCACCCACAAAAGAAATAGTTGAAGATCATTTTAACATTAACCAAACGTCGATTATACCGGCGCATTCCGGAGTTTCCAAGCTTCGCTTTCACCCGTCACGTGATTTTCGTGTGTTAGCCGACGATTCGCAATGGTGGGCTGAAATCTTCAATCGCGTCCAAACCGTAATAGCAGAAAACCGATCCGTGCTTGTCTGTTATACCAACTATGTTCTACTGGATTTTTTTCAGAAAAAATATTTCGGTAAATTGAGTAATTTCAACGTGTTGATAGGGGATACCGAATGGGAATTGAGAAATCGTTACATCAATGAAGTGGGTGTAGCTGGAACCATTACTTTAACAACTCGCGATATGGTACGAGGAATTGACTTCAAATCCAGTGACGAAGTCGAAAAGAACGGAGGCCTGCATGTCATACAAACATTTTTCTCGTGTGATCCTCATGAAGAAGTACTAATCTACGAGTTGATTGTTTGTCGAATGCATCTGGATTATAACAGTTTGAACAGTAATGATGTGACTTATACGAGTTTAGATGCGCTGAGGCAGGATTTTGACTCTAAACAACATAAAGTTTTCTCGAAATTTTCAGTCGATGCTCGGGTTGATCATGAAACGACCATAAATTATTTGAATGCACTCTAAAAACAATCAGGCAATTAGTGTAATATTTAACAGAGTAAAGAAATTGAGAAATGAATAGTTTGTGAATACTAATATATTTCCATTTTTATGGATCATAAAATCAGATCGACTGTTTTAATGGTACAAGTTATGGAATTTCGGCATGAAGTCTTCTAACGTTTTAAAATTAGACATAAGTTCAACTACTATTCTACAAATTGGCCAAATTGCAGCAACCAAATTTCAATTCATCAGGTTAGGGCAGTACTAGTCAGATGACAGAAGAAAACGAACATGAGGGTGTCACATGGAATTATTTTAAGAAGTTCGAAGCTATTTTATGACTAAACGGGAGAAACTGATCAAATCCGAAATTCACAATATTTTTTTCAAACCGCCAAAACTGGAAAACAGGCTTCTGGACATCTACGAAAATCGATTTTTTTTGGTACACCCGAGTGAAACTCCTTTACTCCGGATCCTGTAGAGGTTCTCGTCAATGGAACCAATTTCAGCATACGATATTGGACATCGAGAGTAGAGGTGACACCCCGTTAGGCATATAGACGCGAGGCATACGGACGCGAGGCATAATGGACGGCAGGCATACGGACACGAGGCATATGGACGCGAGGCCGAATAGACGCAAGGCCGAATGGACGCGAGGCCGAATGGACGCGAGGCCGAATGGACGCGAGGCCGAATGGACGCGAGGCCGAATGGACGCGAGGCCGAATGGACGCGAGGCCGAATGGACGTGAGGCCGAATGGACGCGAGGCCGAATGGATACAAGGCCGAAAGGACACAAGGCCAAGGGGAAGTGATGTGGAATATGTTTTTTTTTTCCTGTTGGGTACATTTTCCACTGCGACCAGAGATTTGATCTTTTGTGGCGGGCCCCTATTTGATGTAAGCCTTATCAGGGTGTCGTACCACTATTAGGTTGAATGGTTTCCACTTGCTGAATATAGGCATCATCCCAATAAGGCATTATTGAACGAATAAAGTTCACTGCCTTATTGGGAGAAGTCATCCAGATATCTAATGGTTGTATTAAGTGTTTATCAAAGAATTGCTTCCTCTTTTGAGAGAGTGCTTCACAGTCACATAATGAATGTTCCGAGGTTTCTTTATCTAGGTTACAAAAGCGACAGGCATCATTTTGCAATTTACCTATCTGTTTAAAGTGATATTTACTTGGGCAGTGTCCCGTTACAAGGCCACTGTAGGTACATAAGTCTTTTTTTGAGATACTGAGCAATCGCTGGGTTACTGTTTTTTGGGGTGCAATAAATTTTTTCGATTGTCGAGCTGAATTATTGTTTTTCCAAATGTTTTCTATCATTGATTGTTCCCACTTCTTAAGTTCCATTTTGAGGGCACATTCTGAGATCCCACAAAACGGTTCTGGCCCTATGAACAACTGCATTGATCCATTTCTCGCCAACAGATCAGCTTTTTCATTCCCTTCAATGCCGCAATGCCCAGGTACCCAGAATAAGTTTACTTTACTATTTCTAGCCACCTGCTGTAGCAATTGAACACAATACCATACTAATTTCGAAGAACAGGAAACGGATTTCAGTGCTTTTAGTGCAGCTTGACTATCCGAAAAAATGCATATATTTGTATGTCTATAGTTACGTCGTAAGCAAATTGTAGCGCATTCAATTATTGCCTGTATTTCTGCTTGAAATACTGTTGGACACTCTCCCATTGGTATTGATAGACTGACTCCAGGGCCTGCCACCCCAGCGCCAACCCTGTTGTTTAACCTGGAGCCATCCGTGTAGAACACTATTGAGCCTGGTTGAATGCTAGGCCCACCTGATTCCCATTCAGTGCGACTTGGCTCAGTCACTTGGAATAGTCGTTCAAAGTTGTACTGCCTATTCATCCAGTCTTCCTGAGATAACATTGCACTGATTTTGAAATTATCAAGTATACTGAGGTGTCCCCTAAGGTCTCCTTCAAGGAACTTTTTTGTTCTTTGTAGCCTTAGTGCGCTTTTTTCTGCTTCTAATTGTACAAATAGATGCAATGGAAGTAAGCTTAACATAGCATCTAGTGCCTTTGAAGGAGTACTTCGAATTGCTCCAGTGATGGAAATTGTGGCAAGTCTTTGCAACTTTTCCAGCTTCTTTTGAGCATACCTGACATTTGTTTTTGGCCACCATACTAAGGACGCATATGTTATTCTGGGTCTAACGATAGCTGTATAGATCCAATAGATCATCTTTGGCTTCAATCCCCATTTGTTACCAAAGGTTTTTTTACTGATCCATAAGGCACTTGTAGCCTTATTTATTATTTTTTCCATATGTAAGCTCCAGTTTAATTTGCTGTCTAGAGTTACTCCTAAGTAGTTGACTTCTTGCGAAAGTTCTAATTTCGTTCCATTGAGACATAAGTCAGGAATTTTGATTTTTTTCCTGCGTGTAAATAAATAACGTTAGTTTTCTTTGGATGTATCGTAAGTCCCTCTTTTTTGCACCACATTGTAGTTAAATTTAGAGCATCTTGGAGTCTATCTTTGATTACATGCTCATATTTTCCACGAACTATAACTACTATATCGTCCGCAAAACCAATTACTTCGTAACCCTGTGATTCTAGTTGTGTCAACAGTTCATCAACCACTAATGACCACAACAGGGGTGAGAGAACCCCTCCCTGTGGGCATCCTTTTGCAGTCCTTACTGTGACTGTTGAGCCTCCATAATTGCAAGTTATTTCTCTTTTTTGTAACATTTCAAATATCCAGTCAACGATAGTTTTGTCGAAGTTACGTTTTATCATAACACCTTTCATTGAATTATAGGATGCATTATCAAAAGCGCCTTCGATGTCTAGAAATGCTGCTAGTATAATTTCTTTGGCTTCGAATGTTTTTTCAATTTTTGTTACTAGTGCATGAAGTGCTGTTACTGTGGATTTGTTATGCTGATAAGCAAATTGATATTTATTCAAAGGTTTGGGCTTTAGATATTCTGACTTTATATAGTCATCGATGAGTTTTTCCATCAATTTCAACATGAATGACGAAAGGCTAATTGGTCTAAACGATTTTGGACTCGTTTTGTCCTTTTTATTAGCTTTCGGAATAAAGACAACACGAACTTGGCGCCAGCTTTTTGGAATATATTTTAACCTTAAGCTTGCTTTGAACATCTCAGTTAAGCAAGAGGTTAAGCTTCCTTTGCCCTCTTGAATCATGATAGGACGGATTTCGTCAGAACCTGGTGATTTATATGGTGCAAACGAATTTATTGCCCATTCAACTCTCGCGTGAGTAAAAATACGACTTGCTAGATCTTGCGAATGGTCTCTGGTCATATTTTGCCCAGCTGCACCTACAATTTCATTGGGTTCATTGGAATTAATTATGCTGGTCGTTTCTGATCCAGTGTATGATTCCAACGAAGTCGCACTTTCGCTCACGACTGGTGAGGATCCTGGGAAGTGTACCTCCATCATTAGTTTCAAAGTTTTTGTGGCGGTGGAAGTGAAAGCTCCGCTGTTATATTTCAAAGTGCCTAAGCCATTAGAATGATCTTGTGAAAGAACTTTTTGTAACCTAGCAACCACTGGAGTACTCTCGATATTTTCGCATGGGTGCCTCCAGTTTTTACGTTTAGATTTCCTTATTTCTTTGTTGTACGTAGTAAGAGCTCTTCTATATGCATCCCACTGTGAGGTGCGCTTTGCGCGATTAAACTCTTTTCGTGCCTGCTTCCTTAGATTATCTAGTCTGGTGTTCCACCATGGAACATCCCTGTTTGTTGATCGAATCCTGATCGGACAACTGTTGTTATACGCTTGGAAGATTCTATTTGTTACTTGAACAGAGACATTTTCAAGTTCTCTGTTTGTGGTTATAATATCATTTGGGAAGTTGCCTCCCGCTAATAGATAAGAATAGTATAGCCCCCAGTCCGTTTTTCTGGGGTCTCTAAAAGTTTCTTTGATAATGTCATTTGTTTTGTATTCGAATAAAATATGTCTGTGATCGGATAAGGATACTTCATTGGAGACATGGAGTGTTAAATCTAAGACTTCTTGTCTTATGGAGTTCATGAAAGTGAAGTCAGTCCCTTTATTACAAATATCTATATTATTTTGAGTTATGTATTCTAGCAGGCACTCACCTCTTTTGTTTATATCGTTGCTGCTCCATACTGTATGATGTGCATTTGCGTCGCAACCTATGATGAATGCTTTGTTCTGATTTTTACAGAATGACACGAATGCTGAAACTTCTGGTGGAGGCGCCTCGTCTATGTCTCCAGGAAAATATGCCGAAGCTATGTAGATTTCAGTTTTACCACGTGTGGTGGAAATTTGTATAGCTACCGCCACAATATCACGTTTAATAAATTCTGTAATTCTGTGGAATATGTTATTATCGTCATCATCTACACAGCATTCGATAACATGTATTTCGCTTCAAAGTGTCATTTAGAAAGCAATACACTCGCGGCCTTCGGCCGACTCGCTGTTCGAGCGAATGCTGCCCTTACTCGCTACCGCTCGTTCGGACTTAACTAAGGGAAGAAAACTCTGTTTGAGTAGACCTAGCAAACCAGTAAATCAGTCGTTTGGGTACGAGAGGCCGCCGCTTCCGACGGCGGGTCGGCGGCCGACTCGTACTGCGGAAACCACGGCGGCTTAGTGCCGCCTCGTTTCCTTGCCCTCGATTATGCGTCTTCGCCGCATGATTGCAAGAAAGGTATTATACCCAACTTAAACTCTGTAGGAATATAATAACACCTGAACTACATTATTGGATCTCATGCGATCGTACAACATCGCATTCGGCCTCGCGTCCATTCGGCCTCGCGTCCGTTATGCCTTTTGGCAGTATGCCTCGTATCCATTATGCCTCGCGTCTGTATGCCTAGCATACTATGCCTAACATCCATATGCCTAGCGTCCATATGCCTCGTGTCCCGTCCCCATCGAGAGTAGAAATGGTCAGGTAAACCCGCACCCGACCCGAGCCCGAAAGTAGAAAAAAACGCCGCAGTTGCCAGTACCCGACCCGTCCTGGATTTTTGTTTTATAGAATACGTGTACCCACCTTCACCTCGCACATTTTATGCGCTGATTGTCATATGTGGTTTCTCGAAATGATGGCCGGAGTTATAGGGATACCATCCGTCCTGATTTAGCAGGACATGTCCTGATTTTGAGTCCCGTTTGGAGCGTCTTGATTTATTTTTCATATTTAAGCATTTGTCCTGATTTCGGAAATGTTGAAGATTTTTCAGTACTTTTTCTTGACCCCGGAAAGAAAAGAACTCATTTCAAACGATTTTTTTCCTTGGTTGAATCTTGACGAGAGAAGTTGTCTAGTCGTTGAAACCGTTTAACCATCTGACAATTGTTAAGTATAATGTCAAACAGTTATGTGTGGTACATTTTTGGGTATCTATTAATGCCTGAGGAATCGAAGTTGCAAAAATGAATCGTCCGAGAAATACGTTGAATAAATAAATGAGTGTTTTGGCGTATGTTTTTTTTTCGCTTTTAATGGCGAACACAGTAGTCGTGTTATTGTGTGGTGATATAAAATTGTTAATTTGCGTGTGAAATAGTGAAGGGATTCACGGTAGATATATTCTAACGTGTGTCGGTAGTGAATCTACAAAAGGCTAAGTACAAGAACAGTTGCTTTAAGCAGCAAGTTCGCGTTAAAGTTTGATAAAATAAAATCCCCCCCGGCGCTTTCACAGCAGCGGTGGTGGCGATCGTTTTTTTCCTTGCCTCTGTCTCTGTTCCCTGCATGCTTGTTGGTGTAGCGTCCCGCGTTTAACCTGTATTGTGTCATGATTTGCTCCGGCTGTAGTTCGGCAATTGTATTATCAGATTTGCCGTTGGAATGTGTGGGCTTTAACTGTGCACGTTTGTTTCACTACAAGTGCACCGGGCTCACCAAGGCGACGGCAAAGATGATTACAGACAACGATAATCTTTGCTTCAAGTGTGATGAGTGTTTATCAAACCAATGTTGTGGTGGGCAACATTTGACTCCGGACATGAAGCGTATCGAAGAAGAGATGCAGAAATTATCTTCTCTCTCTGACTCGGTCATTCAAATGCGGAATCAAATTGCGACCCAGATAAACAGCGCGATAAATATCGGTATGGAACAGTTGAGATCAAATGTAAAGGAGTCTCTTGAAAAATTATTATGTGAGAAATTTGAAAAATTGAATCATTCGGTTTTGCAATTAAATACGAATCAGAATATAGCTGCTATTAATAATGCTCGCGCGCGGATTGGGACGATTTCTTCTGAATCGGACCAAATCGGCAAAAAGCGTAGAATCGAATACGAAAATAATGACGATGTTTTTGACGACGGTGCAACTTTTGCGCAAGTTGTTGAAAGTCGCGGTAAAAACAATAAATCTAACTCAAGTAACAAAAGTAATACTAATATCGGATTTAAACCGGTTAAACCTAAGACTCGTCCGGTTATTGTGATTAAACCGAAAGAGTCCAAACAACCTTGCGAGGAAACTCGGAAGTTTTTGAAAACTAACTTAGATCCTAAAACACACAAAGTTAGTAATTTCGGGAACGGTAAAGATGGTTCCATTATTGTCGAATGCGCCGTTGGCGAAAATATTGATTTAGTGAAAAATGGCATTCAAAGCAATCTGGGTGAAAAATACAGTGCTGTTGTTCCCACGTCGGTGCCTAGATTGAAAGTAGTGGGCATGAGTGAGAATCTTTCTCCTGATGTTTTCATTGACTATTTAAAGAGTCAAAATGATTGCATCACAATCAATGAGGTAAAAGTAGTTAATATGTACGAAAATCCACGCTTCACCTATAACAAGTATAGCGCGGTAATTGAAGTTGATTTAGAAACTTATAATAGTTTGTTATCTGCTAAGCAAGTAAATGTAGAGTTTGAGTATTGCCCGCGATAAATGTGCTAAGATGCTTCAAATGTGGAGAATTTGGACACAAGAGCATGAATTGCAAAAATTGTGATGCATGCTCTAGGTGTAGCCAAAACCATAAGACATCCGAGTGTACATCTACTGTATTGAAATGCGTCAATTGTGTAAAAACGAATAAAGAGCATAAAACTAATTTGGACGTCAGCCATGCCGCTTTTAGTTCAGAGAGTTTAATTTATAAAAGACTATTCGAGCAAAAGAAAAGCAGCTTGCGTTTCAATAAATAGCAAACAAGTTCCAACGAGAATGTGAATAAGTTTGATTTATTGTATTTTAATATTGCGGGGTTGACAACAAACTACGTTGCATTACGTCAGATTGTTGAAGATAAACGTCCACTTTTCTGGCAGAGCTGCATGCCACCACGGGTCGGCGCGTGGCGACCGCCGAGGTCACGTTATATGAGGGTGACCGCTGACAGTACCTAACAGCCCTGGACCAGCAGCGGGAGATTGCCTAGGGGTGGTGAGGGTCGGACACTGGGCCGTCGACTCCTCGTAAATGCCACAATTACCCGGAAGCATCTCTGACGGAGCGAGTAGTGCCGCTCCCATCAACCAAATGCACTCCCTCGTCCATTGGGGCCGACACCAGTAAGGTCCCAATTATGGCAACTGGCAGCGAACGAAACGGATTCGAGTCGGATACGATAAGGAACCACGACCAAGGGCTGGCACCTGCATCGAGCTCCCTTAGTAAAGTCGCGTGACAGCGGCTTGAAACGGCGAGATGGTACCCGGTGCAGGGGTCTCCGTCCCGTAAAACCTGGCAGGCCTTCCAGTACGTTCCGCGTCCATTGCCTGGTGGGAATCAGGCAGAGAAGGATCAGATGGGGGGGAACTAGTCCTAGGACAAGATGCCCCTTTCCTGACTTACGCGGGCGGGGGCGTCATAGTGCTCATAAGGTACTATGGCGACTCCCCTTACCCATGGCCTCACTGCTTCGGCATAGATTACTATGGGACCATTCAAGCGACTTCTCATCTATGGACAAGGATAGCGGCTGGAAGGGGGACCCAATTAACAAAAATGAGCTCGAAGAACCAAAAAGAGACGGGTGCGGAGGGGTTACCAAATCCCTTCGCACGAGGTGGCATCCAGCGGTCTCCGCAGAAGAAGGCGGAGACGGATGCGGCGAAGTCTGGAGGTGGAAAAACGGCGAATCCGTCGGTGTCCACACCAGACATCTCGGTGGACGGTCCCTTGCTAGTCAAGGCCGTCGAAAGGTGCATGGACACGCGGCCAAGAGTGGCGGCGCTGTCAGAACAACTCGATGCCATAATCGAGTTCTCGGCGAACAGGCGAAACATCGCTGGCGACCTGAAGCAGAGCCTCCTCCTGCTTCGGAGCACCATTGATGAAGCCAGAAAGGAGCACGAAGAACTCGTAGCTCGGGTGAAGGCGGCCGAGAAAGCGGCCAGGACCGGGAGGGCGACTGCATCTAAAGAGGTGCAGACAGACGCCCCCTCGTTCGCGTCGGCCTGCTCCACGGGGCAGGTCGCTAAGCGAACGAGGCAGTCCCCGGGGGAAACGGCCCCCGGGAACACCAAGAAACGATTGGTCGTGCTACTCCCACGGGAACACACGCCAACCGGTTCAAGGTCCACCGCGGAAAAGGCACAGGTGGAGGCTACGGGCAACCCTTGGACTACCGTAGAGGGTAGGAAGCGTCGGGAAGGTGCGACGCGACATGATGGCGGAGCGGCCAGAGGACCAAAAAAGGTCAAAAAGGCGCGGAGTAGGGGTGATGCCCTCATACTCAAGACGGATGGGTCGAAGTACTCAGAAGTCTTGAAGAAGATGAGGGGGGAAACCCAGCTCAAGGATCTGGGGGCGGATGTGCGGAGTATCCGCCGATCTCGCACTGGCGAGATGATACTTGAGCTCCGGAAGGACGCCAAGAACAAGGGGGCTACCTACAAAACGGTAGCCGAAAAGGTCCTAGGGAAGGAGGTGCAAGTGCGGGCACTCACCTCAGAAGTGACTCTCCAGCTTAAAAACCTGGACGAAATCACTGAGGGGTGCGACATTGCACAAGCCCTTAAAGCGAAGTGCGGGGTGGAGGTGGCTAAGGAGTCAATCCGCCTCCGCAAAGGTCCGGCGGGGACCCAGGTAGCTACCTTCCGACTACCGTCGGCGGACGCTAACCTGGCCCTGAAAGAGGGCAAGTTGAAGGTTGGCTGGTCTGTATGTCCTCTGGGCATACTACAGCAACCAGACATTTGCTTCCGGTGCTTCGAGGGCGGACATAAGTCCTGGACCTGCAAGGGGCCCGATAGGAGCCAGCTGTGCAGGCGATGTGGAGGTGCAGGCCATAAAGCAGTCTGCAGTGGGGAGTCTTCCAAGTGTATGGTATGTTCCGGGAAACGGGACGCCAAACACTTTCGGGGAGATCCCAGGTGCCCAGCCGGTAAGCCGGCTGTGAAACCACGGGCGTAAGGGTGACGCAACTGAACCTGAACCATTGCTTCGCGGATCACCAGCCGCTACATCAAGCAGCCACTGAGTCGTTGTCGGACATCGCCATCATATCGGACCCCTACCGCATCCCTCCCGGAAACGGTAACTGGGTTGCGGATAAGTCCAGATTGGCGGCCATATGTACGACGAGCAAGTTTCCGGTTCAGGAGGTTGTCTCAACCTCAGAAGAAGGGTACGTAGTTGCTAAGGTGAACGGAGTGTTCTATTGCAGTTGCTATGCTCCGCCACGTTGGTCTACCGAAAGGTTCACCCAGATGGTCGACCTCCTATCCATGGAGCTAACGGGCCTAACGCCGTTGGTGGTGGCGGGCGACTTCAACGCTTGGGCTGTTGAGTGGGGAAGTCGCTTCACGAACCAGAGGGGCCAGATCCTGTTGGAGGCTTTTGCAAAGCTCAACCTAGATCTGGCCAACGTTGGGAACAAAAGTACATTTAGCAGAAATGGTGCGGAGTCGATCATCGACGTGACGTTCTCCAGCCCAGGACTGATCAAGAACTGGAGGGTAGACGATGGCTACACTAATAGCGACCACCAGGCGGTCTGTTTTAGTGTAGACAACAACGAGAGGCGGCAAGCGACGGGTAGAGCCAACACTCCGACCGTTCGCGGGTGGAAGACATCGCACTTTGATGCCGAGGTATTCGAAGAGGCAATGAGAAGGGAGCGCGAGGGGGGCAGTTGGCTCCGCCCGACTGCTGACCAACTAGTTGCTATGCTAACGCGGGCGTGCGACGCCACCATGCCTAGGACTCGCCAACCTAGGAATGGAAAGCCACCGGTTTACTGGTGGACGGACGCGATAGCCGACCTTCGCAGTGCGTGCCTCCGTGCAAGACGGAGGATGCAGCGTGCGCGAAACGAAGAAGAGAGGACAGAGCGCCGCGCAGCATTCAGTTCGGCAAGATCGATGCTAAAGAGTGCGATAAAGGCCAGCAAGAGGGCCTGCTTCGATAGGCTATGTGCGAGTGCCAATACAAATCCGTGGGGTGACGCCTACAGGATCGTAATGGCCAAGACTAAAGGCGCGCTGGCGCCTGCAGAGCGATCACCAGCGATGCTGGAGCGTATCATCGAGGGACTCTTTCCACGCCACGAGCCAAGTCCTTGGCCTCCGGCGGTCGAGTCTCACGTCCGACGTTCCAGTATCTCAGACATAGACCAGGGATGGTCGGCCAACCTGCCGAGCATCCAATCCGTGAGCGACGACAGCCGTGTCGAGGCAGGGGAGGAGGCAAGGGTTACGAATGAGGAACTCATCGTGATCGCCAAATCCCTAAAGGTGAGCAAGGCACCGGGACCGGATGGTATCCCTAACCTGGCGATCAGGCTGGCGATAAAAACGGCCCCCGGGCTGTTCAGGGCAGTCATGCAGAGGTGCCTGGATGACAGTCTCTTTCCGGACAGGTGGAAGCGGCAGAGACTGGTCTTATTGCCGAAGGCTGGGAAACCGCCAGGGGACCCATCGGCATATAGGCCTATCTGCCTGCTGGACACCGCGGGCAAGGTGCTTGAGAGGATCATCCTCAACAGACTGGTGAGGTACACGGAGGGTGTACACGGTCTGGCAAGTAACCAGTTCGGCTTCCGGAAGGGCAGGTCCACGCTGGACGCAATCTCTTCCGTCATCAAGACGGCGGAGGTAGCAATCCAGCGCAAGAGAAGGGGAATACGCTACTGCGCAATCGTCACGCTCGACGTGAAGAATGCGTTCAATAGTGCCAGTTGGGACTCCATAGCGCTCGCGCTCAGGAGCATCCATGTACCGGTGTCGCTGTACAAGATTCTGGAAAATTATTTCCAGAATCGAGTACTTGTTTACGACACAGAGGAGGGTCAGAAGTGCGTCCCAATTACCGCAGGGGTTCCGCAAGGTTCTATCCTGGGCCCGGTGTTGTGGAATGTCATGTATGACGGATTGTTAAAACTCAAGTTCCCTGTAGGGGTTGTGATCGTCGGCTTCGCAGACGACATAACGCTGGAGGTTTACGGCGAGTCTATCGAGGAGGTCGAGTTGACGGCCGCGCACTGTATACGCAAGGTCGAGGACTGGATGCGCTCCAGGAAACTGGAGCTCGCGCATCATAAGACGGAGGTCACGGTTGTGAACAACCGTAAATCGGAGCAACAGGCGGTGGTCAGAGTCGGAGACTGCACCATCACCTCGAAGCGATCCCTGAAGCTCTTGGGGGTTATGGTGGACGACAAGCTCACGTTCGGGAGTCACGTCGACTATGCCTGTAAGAGGGCCTCATCGGTTATTGCAGCACTATCTCGTATGATGTCCAATAGCTCAGCGGTTTATGGCAGCAAGCGAAGACTTCTTGCCAGCGTGGTTTCGTCCATACTTAGGTATGGTGGGCCAGTGTGGTCCAGAGCGCTAGGTACTAACAGTTACCGTGGTAAACTGGAAAGTACCTACAGGCTCATGTGCCTGAGAGTTGCGAGTGCGTATCGTACGGTGTCATACGATGCAATCTGTGTCTTGTCCGGCATGATGCCTATCAGCATCGCCATCAAGGAGGACAGAGAGTGTTTCGACCAACGTGACACAAGGAGCATAAGAGGTACCAGAAGGTCATTCTCGATGCTCCGCTGGCAGCGGGAATGGTCCAACTCCACAAAGGGCAGATGGACGCACCGACTCATACCGGAGATATCCGGCTGGGTCGGGAGACGACATGGTGAAGTGAACTTCCACCTGACACAAATCCTGTCAGGCCATGGTTGTTTCAGGCAATATCTGCACAGGTTCGGACACGCGGTGTCCCCCATGTGTCCCGAGTGCGTGGAGGAGGAGGAGACTGCTGAGCATGTCTTCTTCGTATGCCCCCGTTTCGTAAGAGCGAGGAGCAACATGATGGCTGTGAGCGGGCCTGGTACTACTCCGCACAATCTAGTCCGGAGGATGTGCGACGACCCGGACATCTGGAACGCGGTCTGTGCGGCCGCCTCTCAGATTGTTCTGGAGCTGCAACGTGTGTGGCGGGTCAACCACCAACACGCCAGTGGTAGCTAATTACCAGTCTCCAGGTAGTTAGCTAGGAGGTTATAAGAGTAAAGAGGGTGCATCACGCACAAAAGCCACTCCCCGACGTAATACTTAACCGTCGTTCCGGGAAGACCAGGGCTGGAGACTGGAGGGGTTTTAGTGGGTCGGGACAGGGATCAGTAGGTGTCTGGGCGAGTGTAACTACCCCAGCATCTCTCCCCTAGTCTCATCCCCACACCCTGAGTTCTCTTCTCAGGTGTCTGTTTGCAGATTTCCCCACCACCTTTAAAAAAAAAAAAAAAAAAAAAAAAAACGTCCACTTTTGGTGTTTTTATCAGAGACTCACATTGTAGATGATGAAGCATTTGAACAATATAGTATTCCGGGATACAATGTTGCTGCTTGTTTATCACATTCTAGGCAAACTGGCGGTGTTGCTATTTATGTCAGAGAATCAGTTCAATTCCAGCTTTGTCACAACGAAGCTAAGGATGGTAACTGGTTCTTGGGCATTACAGTAGTTGGTGGCATGAAGGTGGGCAATTATGGTGTTTTGTATCATTCTCCTAATGCTAGTGACCGCCGTTTTCTTGAAATATTGGAAAACTGGTTTGATGAATTTCTTGATTTGAGTAAAATAAATATAGTGACGGGCGATTTCAATATTAACTGGCGAGATGATGCAAATTCGAATCATTTGAAGCGTTTAGTTGAGTCTTTCAATTTGAAACAAAGTGTAGATGAATATACGCGTATTTCCCAGCGGAGTAGAACTTTGATTGACCATGTTTATTGCAATTTTGATTCGATTCGTTCAGTTACGAATTCTGATATGAAAATAACCGATCATGAGACATTAGTAGTTAATGTTCTAGAAAACTTGAATAATAATAATGATTCAATAAAATTGAAATGCTGGAGAAAATATTCGAAACAGGCTGTTTCGAACCTTGTTGAGAGAAGCTTGGGTTTTCCAATCGCGACCGGTAGTTTAGATGAATCTGCAGCTGTTCTTACTAACATTTTGAAGACGTGTACGAATCAATTAGTTGAACATAAATTTGTTTCGCTGAAAAACTCGAACAGCTGGTATAGTTTGGATCTTTTGCGCCTAAAGCGCAAGAGAGATAAACTATACAAAAAGTTTTGTAGATCAAACAATCAGAATCATTGGATTGAGTACACGTTCGCGCGTAATAAATATTCACAAGCGATTAAAAAGAAGCGTTGTGAAGATATCCAGAGAAAGATTGTTCAACATCAAAATAACAGCAAAGAGTTATGGAAAATTTTGAAATCTTTGTTGAAACCTAGTAATTGTAAACCGCGGTCCATACCTTTTGAAGGCACATTAGAACATTTAGAACAAATTATTGCATCTAGATTTAATGATTATTTTGTCAATAGTGTTTCATTGATCAATCAATCCATTGAATTGGTCGAGGAACCCGACGAAATAAAACAGCCGATTAACAGTAGTTGTACATTTGATGGTTTTCACCCAATCACGTTAGATGAACTGAGAAAAATTTGTTTTTCATTAGGTAAAACGGCTGGAGTAGATAATGTAAATACTAGAGTTATTCAAGATTGCTTCAATGTCATTGGTCACACTTTGCTGGACCTCATTAATGAATCGTTGCAAACAGGGCACGTGCCTTTGGTGTGGAAAGAATCGTTGGTTGTTCCGATTCAAAAGGTTGCTGGAACGATTAAAGCCGAAGAGTTTCGTCCCATCAATATGTTACACACGCTTTTGAGACAATTTCTAGGCCCTTATTGTTGAACACAATCAAGCGCTTTGGAATTTCGAGTACTGCATTCAGATGGTTTGAAAGCTACTTGTCTGACAGAACTCAACGGACTGTTTTTAATGATTCTATTTCTAGTCCCGTGGAGAATGATCTTGGAGTTCCACAGGGAAGTATATTAGGGCCCCTTTTGTTCATTATGTATATAAATGACATGCGACGAGTTTTACGTTTTTGTGATATTAATCTTTTTGCCGATGACACCGTATTATTCATTGCAGCTAAGAACGTAGAAGAAGCCGTTTCACACTTGAACGAAGATTTACGTTCTCTAAGCAGATGGTTGAAGTATAAGCAATTGAAATTGAATATTGATAAAACTAAATTTATGATTTTCTCGCGCACCGTTGTAAATGATGATGTCTCTGTTTTGATTGATGATGAGGCAATTGGTCGCGTTCGGGAGATTAAATATCTTGACGTGATTATTGATGACAATCTAAAGTTCAACGCTCACATTGACAATGTCATCAAGAAAATTGCCAAAAAGTATGGAATTCTATGCCGTCTGAAAAACGAATTAACGATTAGTAGTAAAATACAGCTATACAAGTCAATCATCTCTCCACATTTGGATTTTTGCCCTACTTTTTTATACTTAGCCAATAACACACAACTATTGAGGTTACAGCGTTTGCAGAATAGAATAATGCGTTTGATTTTAAATTGTGATAGATTAACTTCCTCTGTTTTCATGTTGGACGCTTTGCAATGGCTATCTGTGAAGCAGCGAATTGTTTATTTGTCTATGGTGTTCATTTTTAAAATAATTAATGGTTTGCTACCTCAATATTTGAGTGATCGAATTGAAAGAGGAAGAGATTTTCATAGATATAACACTAGAACCGCGGATGAAATAAGAACACCTTTCTCTCTAACGAGAGCTTCACAAAATTCATTGTTTTATAAAGGTATAAATTTTTTCAATTCGATGCCAAGACATGTTAAACGTGCACCAACACTTGCGGAGTTCAAGAGACAATGTATTTCACACGTGAAAGTTTCTATTGTGTAGAACGATACTAAGTTTTTCAAAATGATGTAGAGTTTACCTGACGAAGTTTGAGCAAACGGATCTTAAATGACGAAGTTTTAACAAACGGATTTATTTTAGATGAACTATTTGTTTTGGTTTCTATTCATATATTGATTGTTTTATTGAAGCTTGTAAATGACGAAGTTTTATACGAACGGATCTGATTGTGTTGTAAAATTTTATTTATATGTTTATATTAAATTGGACTTTTCTAAATTTATAACAACAAAACTACTGTGTTCGTCACGGTGATGATGATGGATTTTTTTTCTTTTCATTATTGTTGTTGTAGCTTTAAAAATAATAGAAAGAGACTACAAAAGCTTGAGCCTCGCGCGCGGTTTTCAGATATAAATGATTTCTTTTAGCAAATTAAAACTGTTATTTGAATGCTTAGAGAAAATCATGAAATAGTTGTGGTTGGTCTGGCTGAAGGTCATGAAAACCCTGTACTAGTTTTGTGTGCTCTATGAATCAAGTATACAGTTTTTGAAGAAGTTTATATCTGGAGGTAAAATCAGTTCGTTTTTTGTTTTGTATAACTGATTAAAATGTGATCACATTAATTATCTATAGATAAATCGTCCAGCTCAAACCTTTGTAGGGGTATGTGGCGGGACCATCATCATCATCATCATCATCATGTTGCAGAGCAAATCTCAGATTACATGTTTTATTTATTGATATCTCAAAAAATAAAAATAAAAATTAGATCAAAGTTGTGCCGGAAAAAAAAAGTTGATTTTTAACTCCGATCAAATGGTAACCCTACGGAGTTAGGCTAGAACCGAGTGTTCATGAGAACAGAATTACAGGCTCCTAGAACCCAGCGTAGCACCTGTCACTGAGAACGTCCGCTCGTTTGATGTTGAAAAATTTTACAATCTGTGTCGCGCTGCAAAATATCATCTATTCCATTTTTCGTGTTTGAAAGAGATTTTAATTATTTATTTTGTATGCTCACGTTTTCGAATAAATTGCTGAATTTTTTTTTTGTTTTTGAGAGATTTTTTTTTTTGGATTTATAATAACTTTATAATGAACTAGATCAAAACAACAAAAACTTGGTTAAATCGGAATTTATCGGAATTTTTGAATGTTTGTGGTGCAGACTGGCTGGACAAGTTGTTTTCCAAAGAAAGATTTCTGAAAATCACTCGAGTTTACACATAACATGAATTATGTTGGCGGATGGTCCACTATAGGAAAGGGGTCCTCTACAGTCATACCTCGATATAACGCAAATTTTTTTTTTTTTTTTGGTTACGTTATATCAAGTTACTTCATATCGAAGCACGAAAAAAAAATTGTTGATAGTTGCTCAAAGCAAAAACTTATTTTTTACACCTGTTAGTATATAGAATCCTTTCTCATGCCTCTTCAAGACAATTTTTGTTGGCAAACATAATCAGTCACAAAACAGTGAAGGAAAAAAAATCAATTGTACCCCATTTTACGGTACTTATTGATTTCGAAACTTACCAAAAACATTTATTCGGAACATTAACCGTAATGTACTCGACAGGGTACCCGGGTACCTTTTTAGACTTTGTTGCTTTAAAAAACAAGGATAACCTCAACTCAGCCAGCTGAAGCTTATGGAATGCTCCTAACTAGTGGAAAGAAAACCATTTCCCATCATCAGACTGTTTATAGCAGCAAGGGGTTTCGATCTTGGCCTGTCAAATGATTGGAAAATCTGTCTACTTTTAGAATCCGAGACCGACATGAACCAGCGACCACACCTGGTTCCTGTACAATATAAGGACCGATGGCTCTTTTGGCCCCACATACTAAAAAGTACGTACTTAATTGTTTTTGCAACAAAGCATTTTCACAAAACTATCTTAAAATACGGGTTTGTTCCCAAGCGGCACATGAACCTTTTGTCTTCAAAACGTAGTACCAGAGTTTTTCGAATTTTGTTCGTAGCATGAGAATTTCACTTTTTGAAACAAAAATCTCAAATGCGAACTTCAACACCGCATGCAGGGCAACAGTACGCAGTTTACGGGACAAATATGAACAGCGATTTTATTACTATCCTTAATGATGTTAATAATTTTTTTTTTTCTAATTTTGCACCGATTCTTATTAGTTACGTTAGAGAGGTGCCCCGAAATATTTTTGACGTGGGACTACGTCTTTCTTCACTATACTAAGGTACGTACATTCTGTGAAACACATGTAACGTTTGGTTGGCGGAATGGAAGATTTAAGATGCTAACAGCGCTTAAACAACTGTTCCGATTTCAATAGGGGCCATACCACGTGGACAGATTTTTAACGTTTTTGACCGCCCCCCTCTCCCTCCGTGGACAAGTGCCCATATAAATTTAAAAAAAAATTGATTTCTATGGACCGTGGACATTACACATACACAACCCCCCCCCCCAAAGCTGTCCACGTGGTATGTGGATGGCCCCATAGTTAATATACCGTTGGAAAGCCAAAATATACAAGATTTGTATAATATAATAATTTTAGTTACCATTTTCTTATTACTTCGTGAAAATTGCGGAAAAGTTTGAAGGTCGAATATCTACATAAATTTTTCATACGATTGGTATATTTCCCTAACGCTGACTTCAAAAACATAGACGAAATGATTTCACGCGTTCAGTCATTGGCTAGCAATGCCACCCAATTGGGAACGCATTCATCACCCAACGTAAGCGACGGAGAAAGAAAGCAGTTTGGTTTGGTTCTTCCCCTAATCACCCAAGTTCCCCACACTGAGTGACGTTTTAAAAGGACATTCCGTGTTGAGAGATGATTAGTGATGGGAAATATCGCCCAAAACGGACATCGATAACAATCGATAATTTCGGGGCTTTTATCGATAAGTATCGATAATTTGACAGCTAGCATTTGCGGTAAAAAAATGGACTTTTTTCAGATGGTGATGAATGATGGTGATGTCTTAGAAATAATTGAGTTGGATAAATTTCCCATGGAAGGTAATCATGTTAGCTTCCTCGCAAAAAAATATTACGTCCTTGCGTGTGGCCTTCCGGCAGTTAACCGGAACATTCGCCATGGCGGACGAAAACATTCGTGTAGCCATGTTTTTAAGCTCTTTCTTTGTTTTATAATTTTTTATTGATTCCTTCTCCGTTTTCGCGACAAAATTGTTGGAATAGATCTTGCGCTTCAAGTTTGCCCAGATTCGCCGACTTCGGTACCACATCGATATTCAGCCGCTCCATCTCCTCCAACGATCGCTTCGAGTAGTTGGCCGATGTCGAATCTGGCCAGAACACCGTGTCTTCGCGCTTATGGTATTTCTTGATGAACGACGCAACTTCTGGCAGGCACTTCGTACTATAAATTTCCCCGTTCACGGACAGCCCGGAACGAAAGAAAAGCAACTTTGACATCTCTTTCTCGGTGATTGTCAGCCACAGCCGCACCTTCTTGGGAAACTTGGTCTGTGAAATAAACCTCGGAGCTCACTTCCTTCGTGGGGGAGGAAATAGTAGGAGGGTGGTATTCAAGACACGACCGCATGACGTTGACTACCGTATTCTTATATTCCATTAAAACAAACAGTAGAGGGAATTGCAACGCTTCTATTACAAAACTTCGAGGCACCAAAAGGTACCAGTTGCCGATTATTCTTGTTTACTGGTTAGTCCGTCCAGAATTCCAAACATTTCAGTATTTTGCAGTAGCCATGTACTACTAACAGCCACCAGCATTACGGGCAGTGATGCCACATTTTCATCTGTATTTTGGAGCTCAACAAATCTTATCACCTTGGTAATATTTGGAAAAATCTGTAAAATAAAGTCTGCATATGTATATCCTTTTCGAAAAAAAATGCAATATAGCTTGTTTAACATTTTTTCCGTGATTCATTCATGCACACGTTTATGCGTAGCATATGAATATAAAAAAAAACTCCGACACGCTCCACCGCATTTGAGTGAATTTATGTTTTTCAACTATATAAAGAAGTTTAATTTACGACCCCATGAAAACCAAAAAAAAATCTGTATAAATCTGTATTATTTCCATTATCCGTCATGTTGTGATAAAATGCAATAGATTAACTTACATAAGACTAATTCACGACATTTCAATAGTAGTTATTGTGCTGCTGAAAACAATTATTGAAATAAGTTATTACAAGGACATTGCAGCGCAACCATAGACCGTATAAAGTCATCCAAACATTGTTAATATGATCATGTATAATGTGATATGTATTAAGAAAAATTAATTATAAAATCCAACAAATAAATACAACAGCATGTCATAAAGATCTCAGTTGACTGCCTTTCATAGCTGAAATTTTCAAACTTTTAACGTGGAAAACGCAAACGAATTCGAAAAACATATAAAAAGTGTCCGTTATATTGTGTTCCCAAAAGAATTGCTGAACTTTTTCTAGACTAATTCATGACATATCAATGGTTGTTGTTGTGCTCCTTTCAGTGGCTGAAAACAAGAATTGAAATTGGTAGCATCGTGATGCGACGACTTAAAGGTTTAGCGAAACAGAAACCATTTTACGAGACGTTTCAGATTTCAATTCATGAATAATATTTTCACAGAAAATATGGAACAACTACGTAACTTTGAATTTCACTGAAAATACTAATTTTATTTGGGGGAAAACCTCGTAAATTAGTTTAACTTCACGTAGAGATAGAACACGCACAACACTCAGCGTCAGCGCCAGTCTTCTACATTTATTTGGAGCCATAATTGTTGACTAAAAACTTGAAAGCACTTTTTTGTTTACTTATAATAAAAAAAACACTAGTGTTAAGTTACGGGTACCACAGAAATTATAAACCTCAAATGAACTCCAATTACACTGAAAACACATCATCAATAGCCTAAACTCACCTTTGGTAGTGAAAATCAATGCTTGCTTTGTCTTCTCGTTTTATTTTTCTATGCAGACAATATCCTTATGATGGGACTATCTTCACATTTTCCTCAAGTTTTGAATCTCTTCCAATGTTCGGTTTTGAGGAGACAGCTCTGTTCTATAAACCTAATATCAGGTAGTATTTGAATATTTTTTTCTGCTATCCACAGCGTGTCAGATACCAGGGGTCGCCATCTTGAATTTGAAAATAGCGTTGGACACCCGTTGTCATTTTCTGAACATAGTTTTCTTTATAGATATACTTACATTATTTGAACATTTTACTCAATTTTACACAGCTTGACAAAAGGCAGAAATCGCGAAATTGATTTTCACAAAATTCTGAAACCGGAAAAATGTCGTTGGTCGTTTTATTTCTGGTTTCTAAGGGTCATCCTGGTTTCGGAAATATCAATGTTGGGAGGTTTGTAAACGTTTTCTACAGTTTTGCTTCTCAGAAACCGAAAGTTATCGTACAAATTCAACGCACTGAAAGATCTGACTTTCTTATCAATTAAAACCCCTCTTTGATAGTTGTCCCTCTCCTTCTCGTCACCATGTTTCGGTCTGTGCTGGAACATACATACCTTCATACATACAAAACTTATCTTTTATATAAATAGATAGAAAATAAAAGATAGAAGACAGATAAATATAACTATTTTACAATCTACGTTTTAATAAGTTAGCGATTAGCGAAAGTTCCGCTAATATGGGTTTAGCGTTTACAATTATCGAGTTAAATTTTTCAGCTAACGGATAAGCGATTAGCGTCGCCCACCACTGGTGATATTCTGCATTCTTTGATTTTGGCACTCGAAAAGGACTCCTTTCCCCCATTTCGTTTATTTCTATATTGTACAGGATAACGATGAAAATTCTTGTCATGCGATAGGCTTTTAGCTAGCTCCGGGATTTTGGCTCTATACAATCTATTTTCGGTAGGTATCTCGTACTACGATAGGTAAGCAAAGCAATGAATCAGGCCGAAATTGGTTACCCCGATTTTCGATACCGGGTAGTATTTCGGGGACAAATAAAAGCTCTACCGATCTGTGGTTTGCCGAACTTGTTCTGTGGATAAACTCTGTGATTAGTGAAACGAAAAAAAATACATCAGTCGGTTCTCGATTTAAAATCAAGAAATATCAACAATCAACAGCAAGCAGTGCATTTATGCTGAGGATGCAAGATTTATTTGTGTTTCGAATGTGAGACGATAAACACAAGTTTAGTGAGAGAAGCGGTAGTCTCCGATTCTTGTGTTCAACTTCGATTAAGCTGCTTCCTTTCCTAATGAAAAGATATTTCTGAGGTGAAATAAAAAATCCATTCTTGTCGGTTAGGTGAGTACATTTGTTTGAAAAAGTTCTAAGAAGTGAATCTAGCCAGATTATATCGTTACAGATCGTCGGAAAAATGACCGACAGAGAGGAGGGTCAGTGTAATTTTGAACGTGACGAAGTTTTCAGTGAGGTGGAAAATAGTACGACTGATTTGCTGCCTTCCAGAATGACGACTCAGTCAGAAGGGTTAGATAAAACTGATAAAAATAAATCAATGGACGATAAACCTTCGCTCATAACAGTTCCGATTGTTGAAAAGACCTTCACACTAGAAGAAGAGTGTGGAGTATCGATTCAGAGTCTTGATACAATCGGAATCTTTCGCGATTGCAACACTGGAGAGTACATCAAGAAGAAATTCTTAACGAAAAAAAGGATCGATCAATTGGCTTTCTTCGCCCGACTTTGCCATGCAGATTTGAATATTAAATTACACAACGAAGGCTGCCTGATGACGGCGGATGATAATTTTGTGGCCAAAGTACGAATTGATAATCCACAACCGATCACGCAAGCTGTCGATTTTGATGAAGCAAAAACAAATCTGCTTCAACAGCTACGAATTTTGAAGGTACTACAAGATGATTTGACCACAGAACGAGAGGAACTGCAGTCTTCAATAGTGGAGAAAATTCAAAATGTCTTACAACAAACATTTGAGGGCGCAAACAGTGCTGAGAATATTCAATTGTGTTTTTTAATAAGCCAACATTCGGATAGTTTGGACTTCCGCCAATTGTGCGAAGCAATAAATGCAAACAGATTAATCAGAGCAGAATTACGTTCAATGACATCGTCATTTTTGGAACTAGAAACTCGTGGTACTGTAAGAGATAAGATTTTAGCTCAGTTTGATCATCAGTCGACAACACCTAGGGCAGAAATAATCGCTCAATTACAACAGATTCTAGATAGAAACCTTTCATCCCACAGGGAACAACTTTTGAAAATAGCGCCGATCTGTTTAGAAAACTTTCTCGAAAATTGCAGCAACGATCGAATCATTTTCGTTCATAAAAAGGATGTCGCTTTATTAAATGCTTTGACAAAAGATTTGAGTGAAAACATATTTCAGAAACCGTTGGCTGACCTTGCCGTTCGTTGGACTAACTGTGTGGAAAAGTTAACAGTATCAAAGCAACTTCCAGTTAATGGATTAATCAGTACGAGCTTTTATCTTTTGGCAAAAAGTTTGCAAGAATTAGTTGTTGAAATCAGTGGCAGAACAGACCACAAAGCGGAAGATCTTCTCACTAGTGACAGTTGTGGATGGCATGCGATCGAAAAAATTACTTGGAAGTCTGAGGATTTGATTACGAAGTGTTTGGAGCAGGAATATTTCATTATCATTAAGCTCCTGAAGCATTTTGATCTGAATTGCGATAGTGAGAAGCGACGTTTCAAGAACACAGCCGAGTTTTTCCAAGAACGAAAACATCATTCAACATGGAAGCAACTGGTCAGACTTTCCAAACCAATTTCAAGTGAAGGAAATTCACTGAACATAGTTGACGAGAAGTACATTTGGCACTATCTGCTTGGCGACGTTCTTTATCATAGTCTACCAGCGGAACAAGAATGTAGTTGTTTCGAAGCCATTTTCGAGAGTTACATGGATTTTATGTTTGAAGCTGGTCCCGATCAGATGGAAATGCTTCGTGTTATGACTCACAGTATAGCTCGTTTTATAGTACAAACTATGAACTTTTTGGTACAGAAAGATTGCTCCACAATTGACCACCAGATTTTACAAAAACAGCTTAACATAATCAATCTTGAGTTCATTCAATCCTCGTTCACTCCAAGCTATTTCCGAGGTTTGGTAAACGCGTTCAATTTGTATTGGAAACATAGAGATAATATTATAGCCGCAATTCCTTCCAAAATCTGTCTCCCGGAGATGGAATCACTGAAAAAGATCCTGCTGGATATCGTTTTTGATGCTTTGAGTAAATCTATCAGTATAGAAATTTTACAATGCTTCTTTAAATCGTACTGTGAACTGTTGAGAGACTTAAATGAAGTTCAATTCGTTTGGTATATCAAAGCTTTTCCCGGCGTCAGTATGAAAACGTTTGAGGATTTCAAAACGATTGAACTAGTTGATAACGAATGGACCCAAACAGAGCATAAAAGTTATCGAGTTATAGCGGTGGAAAAGTTCATCAAAACAGCATCACTCTTCCTCGAAAGTTCTTCACTCCCAAAGCATTATGTTATTGAAGTTCTGGTAACAATGCTGTCGTACGTTAAAAATCAGCTAACGAAAGACCAGTGGAAGTCAGGTAGCAAACTATCGGAAACGGAGCAAATCTGTACGACTAAAGAACTTCTTGAAGCCCTAAGAAAATCGTTCTTGAATCTCAAGGAACAAGCTGATTATAAATCGTTTCAATTGTTTCTGGATGGACGGATTGAATCTTTTGAGAATGCCGTTGATAACAGCTATTCTCATGCAGATTTCACAAATCGAATCCGTCAAATTGAGAACCAATACACGAAATTTATTCGAAAACAAAACCATATGAAAATTGACGAAGCGTTGAAATTGTTCGAAGAATTGAACAGCGCATCCGAAATAGAAGTTCTACGCTCTGCTTACCAGATTTATGAAGAAACTTTTAATCAGTTTCTTGTGGATTCGCACAATTGTAAGCTTGTGGTAATATTCTTCATTTTAAATTTTAATAGTTTTGTTTAGTTTCAGAATATACTAAGGAAGCATCACGAGCTGCTAACAAAGTTTTAGAAATGAAGCTCCAGAAGTCATTTAAAACGTGGAACAACAATGACAAAAGAGAAAAAATACCAAAACTCCTAGCAGGGTTGGCAGTTGTTTGGTCTATTCTGGAATCGAAGGATGTTTCAACCACTGGAAAATTTCTTACTCCTCGTTGTACTCAGATTCTCTGCATACTCAGACTGCTGAGCGTGGATCAAGCGACTCAAGGTGTTCTAAATCATCTGGCACAAGTTCTAAGTGGACAAGGAAAATCACTAGTCCTAGCTTTGACAGCTGCTCTGCTGGCGTTGACAGGTCATGACCCTCGGATAGCCTGCGGAAATGAATTTCTGGTATCGAGGAATGAACAAATCTTCCAGCAGTTCTTCTCCATGTTTAATGTTGAAAATTCCATTGTTTATGGTACAATACGAACATTTACCGAAGATGTAGTTGATCGTACGAAACTGGGAAACTTGTTTACGCAGATGTTGTTGGCTAAAAACGAGCAAACTCGAAAAGATTCGTTTTTCAAAGATATGCCTAACATAGTTCTTCTAATAGATGAAGTAGATTTGTTTCTGTACCCATCTTATAATGTCGAAGTGGTGTCCATGTTACCGGGATTGGATTTAATACAAGAGAAAATATGGGAGATTGTATCTTCACAAGAACACAACAATGAAGTCGATAACGTCCTAGAAGACATTTATTCTTTTATAGATTCGGAGGAGATGATAAAAGATAAAGAATTCCCAGCATTTATCGCCAACGACAAGCAGTTTTATCTGCCGATGGGTGGTTATTATTATTCACAAATTGAAAAATACACCAACAAAAAATTGTTCAACCAACATCTAAAGGAAATGGTCAATTGTGCTGTTGAGGTTTACAAGAAGCCAATGGTTGATTTATTTAAGCTCAGCCCTAAAGGTACCATACTTGTCAAATATGAAAATAAGTACATAAACGAACAGTATCTGCAATATTACAACATATTCAACTACTTCCACCAGTGTAAAATTAATTACAAGACTAAAGTAGAAAACGAAGTAAACTACGGGTATTTCCTTCTGCCAGCCGGCTCGATTTCCCGCGCAGTACTATTGAGAAAGTATTCGTTAATTCTTGGTGTTTCCAGCATAATGTCACCCACAAAAGAAATAGTTGAAGATCATTTTAACATTAACCAAACGTCGATTATACCGGCGCATTCCGGTGTTTCCAAGCTTCGCTTTCACCCGTCACGTGATTTTCGTGTATTAGCCGACGATTCGCAATGGTGGGCTGAAATCTTCCATCGCGTCCAAACGGTAATAGCAGAAAACCGATCCGTGCTTGTCTGTTTTACGCAGCATCTTCAAGTTCATCTTTTTCAACAAAAATATTTCGGTAAATTGAGCAGTTTGAACGTGTTGAAATCGGATACCGAATGGGAATTGAGAAATCGTTACATCAATGAAGCGGGCGTAGCTGGAACCATTACTTTAACAACTCACGATATGGTACGAGGAATTGACTTCAAATCCAGTGACGAAGTCGAAAAGAACGGAGGCCTGCATGTCATACAAACATTTTTCTCGTGTGATCCTCATGAAGAAGTACTAATCAAGGGGAGGACAGCTCGCATGGACAACAACGGCAGCTACGAGTTGATTGTTTATCGAATGCATCTGGATTATAACAGTTTGAACAGTAATGATGTGACTTATACGAGTTTAGATGCGCTGAGGCAGGATTTTGACTCTAAACAACATAAAGTTTTCTCGAAATTTTCAGTCGATGCTCGGGTTGATCATGAAACGACCATAAATTATTTGAATGCACTCTAAAAACAATCAGGCAATTAGTGTAATATTTAACAGAGTAAAGAAATTGAGAAATGAATAGTTTGTGAATACTAATATATTTCCATTTTTATGGATCATAAAATCAGATCGACTGTTTTAATGGTACAAGTTATGGAATTTCGGCATGAAGTCTTCTAACGTTTTAAAATTAGACATAAGTTCAACTACTATTCTACAAATTGGCCAAATTGCAGCAACCAAATTTCAATTCATCAGGTTAGGGCAGTACTAGTCAGATGACAGAAGAAAACGAACATGAGGGTGTCACATGGAATTATTTTAAGAAGTTCGAAGCTATTTTATGACTAAACGGGAGAAACTGATCAAATCCGAAATTCACAATATTTTTTTCAAACCGCCAAAACTGGAAAACAGGCTTCTGGACATCTACGAAAATCGATTTTTTTTTTTGGTACACCCGAGTGAAACTCCTTTACTCCGGATCCTGTAGAGGTTCTCGTCAATGGAACCAATTTCAGCATACGATATTGGACATCGAGAGTAGAGGTGACACCCCGTTAGGCATATAGACGCGAGGCATACGGACGCGAGGCATATGGACGCGAGGCCGAATAGACGCAAGGCCGAATGGACGCGAGGCCGAATGGACGCGAGGCCGAATGGACGCGAGGCCGAATGGACGCGAGGCCGAATGGACGTGAGGCCGAATGGACGCGAGGCCGAATGGATACAAGGCCGAAAGGACACAAGGCCAAGGGGAAGTGATGTGGAATATGTTTTTTTTTTCCTGTTGGGTACATTTTCCACTGCGACCAGAGATTTGATCTTTTGTGGCGGGCCCCTATTTGATGTAAGCCTTATCAGGGTGTCGTACCACTATTAGGTTGAATGGTTTCCACTTGCTGAATATAGGCATCATCCCAATAAGGTATTATTGAACGAATAAAGTTCACTGCCTTATTGGGAGAAGTCATCCAGATATCTAATGGTTGTATTAAGTGTTTATCAAAGAATTGCTTCCTCTTTTGAGAGAGTGCTTCACAGTCACATAATGAATGTTCCGAGGTTTCTTTATCTAGGTTACAAAAGCGACAGGCATCATTTTGCAATTTACCTATCTGTTTAAAGTGATATTTACTTGGGCAGTGTCCTGTTACAAGGCCACTGTAGGTACATAAGTCTTTTTTTGAGATACTGAGCAATCGCTGGGTTACTGTTTTTTGGGGTGCAATAAATTTTTTCGATTGTCGAGCTGAATTATTGTTTTTCCAAATGTTTTCTATCATTGATTGTTCCCACTTCTTAAGTTCCATTTTGAGGGCACATTCTGAGATCCCACAAAACGGTTCTGGCCCTATGAACAACTGCATTGATCCATTTCTCGCCAACAGATCAGCTTTTTCATTCCCTTCAATGCCGCAATGCCCAGGTACCCAGAATAAGTTTACTTTACTATTTCTAGCCACCTGCTGTAGCAATTGAACACAATACCATACTAATTTCGAAGAACAGGAAACGGATTTCAGTGCTTTTAGTGCAGCTTGACTATCCGAAAAAATTCATATATTTGTATGTCTATAGTTACGTCGTAAGCAAATTGTAGCGCATTCAATTATTGCCTGTATTTCTGTTTGAAATACTGTTGGCCACTCTCCCATTGGTATTGATAGACTGACTCCAGGGCCTGCCACCCCAGCGCCAACCCTGTTGTTTAACCTGGAGCCATCCGTGTAGAACACTATTGAGCCTGGTTGAATGCTAGGCCCACCTGATTCCCATTCAGTGCGACTTGGCTCAGTCACTTGGAATAGTCGTTCAAAGTTGTACTGCCTATTCATCCAGTCTTCCTGAGATAACATTGCACTGATTTTGAAATTATCAAGTATACTGAGGTGTCCCCTAAGGTCTCCTTCAAGGAACTTTTTTGTTCTTTGTAGCCTTAGTGCGCTTTTTTCTGCTTCTAATTGTACAAATAGATGCAATGGAAGTAAGCTTAACATAGCATCTAGTGCCTTTGAAGGAGTACTTCGAATTGCTCCAGTGATGGAAATTGTGGCAAGTCTTTGCAACTTTTCCAGCTTCTTTTGAGCATACCTGACATTTGTTTTTGGCCACCATACTAAGGACGCATATGTTATTCTGGGTCTAACGATAGCTGTATAGATCCAATAGATCATCTTTGGCTTCAATCCCCATTTGTTACCAAAGGTTTTTTTACTGATCCATAAGGCACTTGTAGCCTTATTTATTATTTTTTCCATATGTAAGCTCCAGTTTAATTTGCTGTCTAGAGTTACTCCTAAGTAGTTGACTTCTTGCGAAAGTTCTAATTTCGTTCCATTGAGACATAAGTCAGGAATTTTGATTTTTTTCCTGCGTGTAAATAAAATAACGTTAGTTTTCTTTGGATGTATCGTAAGTCCCTCTTTTTTGCACCACATTGTAGTTAAATTTAGAGCATCTTGGAGTCTATCTTTGATTACATGCTCATATTTTCCACGAACTATAACTACTATATCGTCCGCAAAACCAATTACTTCGTAACCCTGTGATTCTAGTTGTGTCAACAGTTCATCAACCACTAATGACCACAACAGGGGTGAGAGAACCCCTCCCTGTGGGCATCCTTTTGCAGTCCTTACTGTGACTGTTGAGCCTCCATAATTGCAAGTTATTTCTCTTTTTTGTAACATTTCAAATATCCAGTCAACGATAGTTTTGTCGAAGTTACGTTTTATCATAACACCTTTCATTGAATTATAGGATGCATTATCAAAAGCGCCTTCGATGTCTAGAAATGCTGCTAGTATAATTTTTTTGGCTTCGAATGTTTTTTTTAATTTTTGTTACTAGTGCATGAAGTGCTGTTACTGTGGATTTGTTATGCTGATAAGCAAATTGATATTTATTCAAAGGTTTGGGCTTTAGATATTCTGACTTTATATAGTCATCGATGAGTTTTTCCATCAATTTCAACAT
This sequence comes from Wyeomyia smithii, assembly GCF_029784165.1. NCBI lineage: Eukaryota > Metazoa > Arthropoda > Insecta > Diptera > Culicidae > Wyeomyia > Wyeomyia smithii. Next base: position 11,839,936 of record NC_073694.1, read on the forward strand.
GAATGACGAAAGGCTAATTGGTCTAAACGATTTTGGACTCGTTTTGTCCTTTTTATTAGCTTTCGGAATAAAGACAACACGAACTTGGCGCCAGCTTTTTGGAATATATTTTAACCTTAAGCTTGCTTTGAACATCTCAGTTAAGCAAGAGGTTAAGCTTCCTTTGCCCTCTTGAATCATGATAGGACGGATTTCGTCAGAACCTGGTGATTTATATGGTGCAAACGAATTTATTGCCCATTCAACTCTCGCGTGAGTAAAAATACGACTTGCTAGATCTTGCGAATGCTCTCTGGTCATATTTTGCCCAGCTGCACCTACAATTTCATTGGGTTCATTGGAATTAATTATGCTGGTCGTTTCTGATCCAGTGTATGATTCCAACGAAGTCGCACTTTCGCTCACGACTGGTGAGGATCCTGGGAAGTGTACCTCCATCATTAGTTTCAAAGTTTTTGTGGCGGTGGAAGTGAAAGCTCCGCTGTTATATTTCAAAGTGCCTAAGCCATTAGAATGATCTTGTGAAAGAACTTTTTGTAACCTAGCAACCACTGGAGTACTCTCGATATTTTCGCATGGGTGCCTCCAGTTTTTACGTTTAGATTTCCTCATTTCTTTGTTGTACGTAGTAAGAGCTCTTCTATATGCATCCCACTGTGAGGTGCGCTTTGCGCGATTAAACTCTTTTCGTGCCTGCTTCCTTAGATTATCTAGTCTGGTGTTCCACCATGGAACATCCCTGTTTGTTGATCGAATCCTGATCGGACAACTGTTGTTATACGCTTGGAAGATTCTATTTGTTACTTGAACAGAGACTTTTTCAAGTTCTCTGTTTGTGGTTATAATATCATTTGGGAAGTTGCCTCCCGCTAATAGATAAGAATAGTATAGCCCCCAGTCCGTTTTTCTGGGGTCTCTAAAAGTTTCTTTGATAATGTCATTTGTTTTGTATTCGAATAAAATATGTCTGTGATCGGATAAGGATACTTCATTGGAGACATGGAGTGTTAAATCTAAGACTTCTTGTCTTATGGAGTTCATGAAAGTGAAGTCAGTCCCTTTATTACAAATATCTATATTATTTTGAGTTATGTATTCTAGCAGGCACTCACCTCTTTTGTTTATATCGTTGCTGCTCCATACTGTATGATGTGCATTTGCGTCGCAACCTATGATGAATGCTTTGTTCTGATTTTTACAGAATGACACGAATGCTGAAACTTCTGGTGGAGGCGCCTCGTCTATGTCTCCAGGAAAATATGCCGAAGCTATGTAGATTTCAGTTTTACCACGTGTGGTGGAAATTTGTATAGCTACCGCCACAATATCACGTTTAATAAATTCTGTAATTCTGTGGAATATGTTATTATCGTCATCATCTACACAGCATTCGATAACATGTATTTCGCTTCAAAGTGTCATTTAGAAAGCAATACACTCGCGGCCTTCGGCCGACTCGCTGTTCGAGCGAATGCTGTCCTTACTCGCTACCGCTCGTTCGGACTTAACTAAGGGAAGAAAACTCTGTTTGAGTAGACCTAGCAAACCAGTAAATCAGTCGTTTGGGTACGAGAGGCCGCCGCTTCCGACGGCGGGTCGGCGGCCGACTCGTACTGCGGAAACCACGGCGGCTTAGTGCCGCCTCGTTTCCTTGCCCTCGATTATGTGTCTTCGCCGCATGATTGCAAGAAAGGTATTATACCCAACTTAAACTCTGTAGGAATATAATAACACCTGAACTACATTATTGGATCTCATGCGATCGTACAACATCGCATTCGGCCTCGCGACCATTCGGCCTCGCGTCCGTTATGCCTTTTGGCAGTATGCCTCGTATCCATTATGCCTCGCGTCTGTATGCCTAGCATACTATGCCTAACATCCATATGCCTAGCGTCCATATGCCTCGTGTCCCGTCCCCATCGAGAGTAGAGATGGTCAGGTAAACCCGCACCCGACCCGAGCCCGAAAGTAGAAAAAAACGCCGCAGTTGCCAGTACCCGACCCGTCCTGGATTTTTGTTTTATAGAATACTAGTTGAACGTTCCCGGCGATGCTCGGGATCAAAGGCTTCAAAATTAGGAATCATTTTTTATAATTCGTTGCAATATTAGCACAACTCACTTCAAAAATATTTCACATCTTATACGTCCATCATCACTTTAAGTACTTTAATATTCTGAGAACGCACAGAACGGAAATACTCATATTGGATTGCATTTTGTGATTTTGGGCTGTTTTACAGAAACTGGAAGTCGCCATTTCGGATATCAAAATGTCGTACGGTGTTCCACTTTCGGAAGTATTGAAATGGCTGGCCAAATACCACTTCTGGCTATTTTCCTGAAACCAGAAGTCGCCATTCTGGAAAATGTTGTGTGGGGTCATCCCAGTTCCGAATATACCAAATTCGGGTGATTTCCGGATATTCGATAATCGTTTACAGTAAAACCTCTTTTTATGTAACTTTTGAAAGAAAGAAATCGAAGTAATAAGAATTGAGAATGACCATTCATGCTAAGTTCTCCTCTATAATGACATCTAAAAAGATGACATGTGAATTTTCATAACGAAAATGTTTTCGGTGTCCAAAGAAACACGTCTGAGAGGAAGTTAATGCTTTAATCCACAAAACTACGTAGAAATTAAATAAAAATTAATGCATAAGTCACCTCCTAATCGATGTTTAAACCAATGAAATGTGGCCTTTTTTACAGCCAAGTTTCGGTAAACGTAAAAAGGAAATCGAATCCCGTAATGTGTTTACCATTCACAAAACTACGAAAACATCAAAAATGTATTTTTTTTTCTGCTCAACTCGCACATGATCAAAACATGGATTTTGCTGCAAGAAAATATTTGCAGATGTTGAAGGAACAACGAACTTTTTATTGAAAAAAAAATCACATGTCATCGCTTAGATTTTATATTTAGAGGCGAATTGAGCTTATGCTCAAAAAGTCAAAATTTTGCATGCATTATATGCAAAAAAATATTCAAAAAGAGTATTTTAATGTGTTTTTCTGTATGCACAAAATTATCTTCAAACATACTTCAAACATACTTCAAACATACGTAGTTTTTAAAGTAACATCTAACAGTAACAACTTTTAGCAATAAGATACCTATTATTATTTCCCGAATGTTGTTCCCGAACATTAACAAACATTTCAATGAAAAACAATTACATGTCATAGGTTTGAATTTTGATTTAGAGGCAAATTGAGCCCAAATATTCATGATTTTGCATGTTTTACATAGTGTTATTTTTACTCAAAAGTCATTCCTGAACATACACAAATATTTTAATGAAAAAATCATATATCATAGCTGCAGGACAAATTGAGCCTAAAATATCATGGTTTTGCATTTCCATGTGGTTTTGTGAAAAATATTTAAATTTAAAATAATCAGATACCTATTAATTATTCCTCAAATATCTTTCTTCAACATCAACGAATGATTTATTATAGAAAAAATCACAGATCACAGCTTTGGGTTTTGATTTAGAGGCAAATTCAGCTTAAAAAGTCATAATTTTGCATGTTTCACGTAGTTTTGTGAATAATATCTCGAGTTTTAGTAATCAGATACCTTTTAGTTTTCCTCAAATGTCTTTCTTATACATCAACGAACATTTTAGTGAAAAAAGAATCACATGTCATCGCTTTGAATTTTGATTTGGAGACGAACTAAGAATAAAAAGTCATAATTTTGCATGTTTCACGCAGTTGTGTGAATAATATCTCAAGGTTTAGTGATCGGATACTAAATATTTTTCCTTAAATGTCTTTCCCGAACATTAACAAACATTTTAATGTGAAAAGAATCATATGTCATCGCTTTGAATTTGGATTTAGAGGCAAATTTAGCACAAAAAGTTATAGTTTTGCATGTTTTACGTAGTTTTGTGAAAGAATATCTCAAGTTTTAGTAATGAGATACTAATAGTTTTTCCTCACATGTCTTTAATGAACATGACAAACATTTTAATTAAAAAAGAATCATATGTCATCGCTTTAAATATTGATTTAGAGGCAAATTCAGCACAAAAAGTCATAATTTTGCATGTTTTACGTAGTTTTGTGAATAATATCTCAAATTTTAGTTATCAGACACCTATGATTTTTTCTCAAATGTCTTTCCTGAACATTGGCAAACATTTAACATAAATAAATGAGTTTTGGTGTATGTTTTTTTTTCGCTTTTGATGGCGAACACAGTAGTCGTGTTATTGTGTGGTGATATAAAATTGTTAATTTGCGTGTGAAATAGTGAAGGGATTCACGGTAGATATATTCTAACGTGTGTCGGTAGTGAATCTACAAAAGGCTAAGTACAAGAACAGTTGCTTTAAGCAGCAAGTTCGCGTTAAAGTTTGATAAAATAAAATCCCCCCCGGCGCTTTCACAGCAGCGGTGGTGGCGATCGTTTTTTTCCTTGCCTCTGTCTCTGTTCCCTGCATGCTTGTTGGTGTAGCGTCCCGCGTTTAACCTGTATTGTGTCATGATTTGCTCCGGCTGTAGTTCGGCAATTGTATTATCAGATTTGCCGTTGGAATGTGTGGGCTTTAACTGTGCACGTTTGTTTCACTACAAGTGCACCGGGCTCACCAAGGCGACGGCAAAGATGATTACAGACAACGATAATCTTTGCTTCAAGTGTGATGAGTGTTTATCAAACCAATGTTGTGGTGGGCAACATTTGACTCCGGACATGAAGCGTATCGAAGAAGAGATGCAGAAATTATCTTCTCTCTCTGACTCGGTCATTCAAATGCGGAATCAAATTGCGACCCAGATAAACAGCGCGATAAATATCGGTATGGAACAGTTGAGATCAAATGTAAAGGAGTCTCTTGAAAAATTATTATGTGAGAAATTAGAAAAATTGAATCATTCGGTTTTGCAATTAAATACGAATCAGAATATAGCTGCTATTAATAATGCTCGCGCGCGGATTGGGACGATTTCTTCTGAATCGGACCAAATCGGCAAAAAGCGTAGAATCGAATACGAAAATAATGACGATGTTTTTGACGACGGTGCAACTTTTGCGCAAGTTGTTGAAAGTCGCGGTAAAAACAATAAATCTAACTCAAGTAGCAAAAGTAATACTAATATCGGATTTAAACCGGTTAAACCTAAGACTCGTCCGGTTATTGTGATTAAACCGAAAGAGTCCAAACAACCTTGCGAGGAAACTCGGAAGTTTTTGAAAACTAACTTAGATCCTAAAACACACAAAGTTAGTAATTTCGGGAACGGTAAAGATGGTTCCATTATTGTCGAATGCGCCGTTGGCGAAAATATTGATTTAGTGAAAAATGGCATTCAAAGCAATCTGGGTGAAAAATACAGTGCTGTTGTTCCCACGTCGGTGCCTAGATTGAAAGTAGTGGGCATGAGTGAGAATCTTTCTCCTGATGTTTTCATTGACTATTTAAAGAGTCAAAATGATTGCATCACAATCAATGAGGTAAAAGTAGTTAATATGTACGAAAATCCACGCTTCACCTATAACAAGTATAGCGCGGTAATTGAAGTTGATTTAGAAACGTATAATAGTTTGTTATCTGCTAAGCAAGTAAATGCATGCTCTAGGTGTAGCCAAAACCATAAGACATCCGAGTGTACATCTACTGTATTGAAATGCGTCAATTGTGTAAAAACGAATAAAGAGCGTAAAACTAATTTGGACGTCAGCCATGCCGCTTTTAGTTCAGAGAGTTTAATTTATAAAAGACTATTCGAGCAAAAGAAAAGCAGCTTGCGTTTCAATAAATAGCAAACAAGTTCCAACGAGAATGTGAATAAGTTTGATTTATTGTATTTTAATATTGCGGGGTTGACAACAAACTACGTTGCATTACGTCAGATTGTTGAAGATAAACGTCCACTTTTGGTGTTTTTATTAGAGACTCACATTGTAGATGATGAAGCATTTGAACAATATAGTATTCCGGGATACAATGTTGCTGCTTGTTTATCACATTCTAGGCAAACTGGCGGTGTTGCTATTTATGTCAGAGAATCAGTTCAATTCCAGCTTTGTCACAACGAAGCTAAGGATGGTAACTGGTTCTTGGGCATTACAGTAGTTGGTGGCATGAAGGTGGGCAATTATGGTGTTTTGTATCATTCTCCTAATGCTAGTGACCGCCGTTTTCTTGAAATATTGGAAAACTGGTTTGATGAATTTCTTGATTTGAGTAAAATAAATATAGTGACGGGCGATTTCAATATTAACTGGCGAGATGATGCAAATTCGAATCATTTGAAGCGTTTAGTTGAGTCTTTCAATTTGAAACAAAGTGTAGATGAATATACGCGTATTTCCCAGCGGAGTAGAACTTTGATTGACCATGTTTATTGCAATTTTGATTCGATTCGTTCAGTTACGAATTCTGATATGAAAATAACCGATCATGAGACATTAGTAGTTAATGTTCTAGAAAACTTGAATAATAATAATGATTCAATAAAATTGAAATGCTGGAGAAAATATTCGAAACAGGCTGTTTCGAACCTTGTTGAGAGAAGCTTGGGTTTTCCAATCGCGACCGGTAGTTTAGATGAATCTGCAGCTGTTCTTACTAACATTTTGAAGACGTGTACGAATCAATTAGTTGAACATAAATTTGTTTCGCTGAAAAACTCGAACAGCTGGTATAGTTTGGATCTTTTGCACCTAAAGCGCAAGAGAGATAAACTGTACAACAAGTTTTGTAGATCAAACAATCAGAATCATTGGATTGAGTACACGTTCGCGCGTAATAAATATTCACAAGCGATTGAAAAGAAGCGTTGTGAATATATCCAGAGAAAGATTGTTCAACATCAAAATAACAGCAAAGAGTTATGGAAAATTTTGAAATCTTTGTTGAAACCTAGTAATTGTAAACCGCGGTCCATAACTTTTGAAGGCACATTAGAACATTTAGAACAAATTATTGCATCTAGATTTAATGATTATTTTGTCAATAGTGTTTCATTGATCAATCAATCCATTGAATTGGTCGAGGAACCCGACGAAATAAAACAGCCGATTAACAGTAGTTGTACATTTGATGGTTTTCACCCAATCACGTTAGATTAACTGAGAAAAATTTGTTTTTCATTAGGTAAAACGGCTGGAGTAGATAATGTAAATGCTAGAGTTATTCAAGATTGCTTCAATGTCATTGGTCACACTTTGCTGGACCTCATTAATGAATCGTTGCAAACAGGGCACGTGCCTTTGGTGTGGAAAGAATCGTTGGTTGTTCCGATTCAAAAGGTTGCTGGAACGATTAAAGCCGAAGAGTTTCGTCCCATCAACATGTTACACACATTAGAAAAGATATTAGAACTAATTGTTGGAGGCCAGCTTCTAGAATATTTAAATAGTAACTCGTTGCTAATTCCGGAACAATCAGGCTACCGGAAGGCCACTCATGTGAAACTGCGTTAAACTTAGTGCAAAATGGAAAGATAACTTGGAAAATAGAGACACAATATTTGCTGTTTTTTTGGATCTAAAACGCGCTTTTGAGACAATTTCTAGGCCCTTATTGTTGAACACAATCAAGCGCTTTGGAATTTCGAGTACTGCATTCAGATGGTTTGAAAGCTACTTGTCTGACAGAACTCAACGGACTGTTTTTAATGATTCTGTATCTAGTCCCGTGGAGAATGATCTTGGAGTTCCACAGGGAAGTGTATTAGGGCCCCTTTTGTTCATTATGTATATAAATGACATGCGACGAGTTTTACGTTTTTGTGATATTAATCTTTTTGCCGATGACACCGTATTATTCATTGCAGCTAAGAACGTAGAAGAAGCCGTTTCACACTTGAACGAAGATTTACGTTCTCTAAGCAGATGGTTGAAGTATAAGCAATTGAAATTGAATATTGATAAAACTAAATTTATGATTTTCTCGCGCACCGTTGTAAATGATGATGTCTCTGTTTTGATTGATGATGAGGCAATTGGTCGCGTTCGGGAGATTTAATATCTTGACGTGATTATTGATGACAATCTAAAGTTCAACGCTCACATTGACAATGTCATCAAGAAAATTGCCAAAAAGTATGGAATTCTATGCCGTCTGAAAAACGAATTAACGATTAGTAGTAAAATACAGCTATACAAGTCAATCATCTCTCCACATTTGGATTTTTGCCCTACTTTTTTATACTTAGCCAATAACACACAACTATTGAGGTTACAGCGTTTGCAGAATAGAATAATGCGTTTGATTTTAAATTGTGATAGATTAACTTCCTCTGTTTTCATGTTGGACGCTTTGCAATGGCTATCTGTGAAGCAGCGAATTGTTTATTTGTCTATGGTGTTCATTTTTAAAATAATAAATGGTTTGCTACCTCAATATTTGAGTGATCGAATTGAAAGAGGAAGAGATTTTCATAGATATAACACTAGAACCGCGGATGAAATAACAACACCTTTCTCTCTAACGAGAGCTTCACAAAATTCATTGTTTTATAAAGGTATAAATTTTTTCAATTCGATGCCAAGACATGTTAAACGTGCACCAACACTTGCGGAGTTCAAGAGACAATGTATTTCACACGTGAAAGTTTCTATTGTGTAGAACGATACTAAGTTTTTCAAAATGATGTAGAGTTTACCTGACGAAGTTTGAGCAAACGGATCTTAAATGACGAAGTTTTAACAAACGGATTTATTTTAGATGAACTATTTGTTTTGGTTTCTATTCATATATTGATTGTTTTATTGAAGCTTGTAAATGACGAAGTTTTATACGAACGGATCTGATTGTGTTGTAAAATTTTATTTATATGTTTATATTAAATTGGACTTTTCTAAATTTATAACAACAAAACTACTGTGTTCGTCACGGTGATGATGATGGATTTTTTTTCTTTTCATTATTGTTGTTGTAGCTTTAAAAATAATAGAAAGAGACTACAAAAGCTTGAGCCTCGCGCGCGGTTTTCAGATATAAATGATTTCTTTTAGCAAATTAAAACTGTTATTTGAATGCTTAGAGAAAATCATGAAATAGTTGTGGTTGGTCTGGCTGAAGGTCATGAAAACCCTGTACTAGTTTTGTGTGCTCTATGAATCAAGTATACAGTTTTTGAAGAAGTTTATATCTGGAGGTAAAATCAGTTCGTTTTTTGTTTTGTATAACTGATTAAAATGTGATCACATTAATTATCTATAGATAAATCGTCCAGCTCAAACCTTTGTAGGGGTATGTGGCGGGACCATCATCATCATCATCATCATCATGTTGCAGAGCAAATCTCAGATTACATGTTTTATTTATTGATATCTCAAAAAATAAAAATAAAAATTAGATCAAAGTTGTGCCGGAAAAAAAAAGTTGATTTTTAACTCCGATCAAATGGTAACCCTACGGAGTTAGGCTAGAACCGAGTGTTCATGAGAACAGAATTACAGGCTCCTAGAACCCAGCGTAGCACCTGTCACTGAGAACGTCCGCTCGTTTGATGTTGAAAAATTTTACAATCTGTGTCGCGCTGCAAAATATCATCTATTCCATTTTTCGTGTTTGAAAGAGATTTTAATTATTTATTTTGTATGCTCACGTTTTCGAATAAATTGCTGAATTTTTTTTTTGTTTTTGAGAGATTTTTTTTTTTGGATTTATAATAACTTTATAATGAACTAGATCAAAACAACAAAAACTTGGTTAAATCGGAATTTATCGGAATTTTTGAATGTTTGTGGTGCAGACTGGCTGGACAAGTTGTTTTCCAAAGAAAGATTTCTGAAAATCACTCGAGTTTACACATAACATGAATTATGTTGGCGGATGGTCCACTATAGGAAAGGGGTCCTCTACAGTCATACCTCGATATAACGCAAATTTTTTTTTTTTTTTTGGTTACGTTATATCAAGTTACTTCATATCGAAGCACGAAAAAAAAATTGTTGATAGTTGCTCAAAGCAAAAACTTATTTTTTACACCTGTTAGTATATAGAATCCTTTCTCATGCCTCTTCAAGACAATTTTTGTTGGCAAACATAATCAGTCACAAAACAGTGAAGGAAAAAAAATCAATTGTACCCCATTTTACGGTACTTATTGATTTCGAAACTTACCAAAAACATTTATTCGGAACATTAACCGTAATGTACTCGACAGGGTACCCGGGTACCTTTTTAGACTTTGTTGCTTTAAAAAACAAGGATAACCTCAACTCAGCCAGCTGAAGCTTATGGAATGCTCCTAACTAGTGGAAAGAAAACCATTTCCCATCATCAGACTGTTTATAGCAGCAAGGGGTTTCGATCTTGGCCTGTCAAATGATTGGAAAATCTGTCTACTTTTAGAATCCGAGACCGACATGAACCAGCGACCACACCTGGTTCCTGTACAATATAAGGACCGATGGCTCTTTTGGCCCCACATACTAAAAAGTACGTACTTAATTGTTTTTGCAACAAAGCATTTTCACAAAACTATCTTAAAATACGGGTTTGTTCCCAAGCGGCACATGAACCTTTTGTCTTCAAAACGTAGTACCAGAGTTTTTCGAATTTTGTTCGTAGCATGAGAATTTCACTTTTTGAAACAAAAATCTCAAATGCGAACTTCAACACCGCATGCAGGGCAACAGTACGCAGTTTACGGGACAAATATGAACAGCGATTTTATTACTATCCTTAATGATGTTAATAATTTTTTTTTTTCTAATTTTGCACCGATTCTTATTAGTTACGTTAGAGAGGTGCCCCGAAATATTTTTGACGTGGGACTACGTCTTTCTTCACTATACTAAGGTACGTACATTCTGTGAAACACATGTAACGTTTGGTTGGCGGAATGGAAGATTTAAGATGCTAACAGCGCTTAAACAACTGTTCCGATTTCAATAGGGGCCATACCACGTGGACAGATTTTTAACGTTTTTGACCGCCCCCCTCTCCCTCCGTGGACAAGTGCCCATATAAATTTAAAAAAAAATTGATTTCTATGGACCGTGGACATTACACATACACAACCCCCCCCCCCAAAGCTGTCCACGTGGTATGTGGATGGCCCCATAGTTAATATACCGTTGGAAAGCCAAAATATACAAGATTTGTATAATATAATAATTTTAGTTACCATTTTCTTATTACTTCGTGAAAATTGCGGAAAAGTTTGAAGGTCGAATATCTACATAAATTTTTCATACGATTGGTATATTTCCCTAACGCTGACTTCAAAAACATAGACGAAATGATTTCACGCGTTCAGTCATTGGCTAGCAATGCCACCCAATTGGGAACGCATTCATCACCCAACGTAAGCGACGGAGAAAGAAAGCAGTTTGGTTTGGTTCTTCCCCTAATCACCCAAGTTCCCCACACTGAGTGACGTTTTAAAAGGACATTCCGTGTTGAGAGATGATTAGTGATGGGAAATATCGCCCAAAACGGACATCGATAACAATCGATAATTTCGGGGCTTTTATCGATAAGTATCGATAATTTGACAGCTAGCATTTGCGGTAAAAAAATGGACTTTTTTCAGATGGTGATGAATGATGGTGATGTCTTAGAAATAATTGAGTTGGATAAATTTCCCATGGAAGGTAATCATGTTAGCTTCCTCGCAAAAAAATATTACGTCCTTGCGTGTGGCCTTCCGGCAGTTAACCGGAACATTCGCCATGGCGGACGAAAACATTCGTGTAGCCATGTTTTTAAGCTCTTTCTTTGTTTTATAATTTTTTATTGATTCCTTCTCCGTTTTCGCGACAAAATTGTTGGAATAGATCTTGCGCTTCAAGTTTGCCCAGATTCGCCGACTTCGGTACCACATCGATATTCAGCCGCTCCATCTCCTCCAACGATCGCTTCGAGTAGTTGGCCGATGTCGAATCTGGCCAGAACACCGTGTCTTCGCGCTTATGGTATTTCTTGATGAACGACGCAACTTCTGGCAGGCACTTCGTACTATAAATTTCCCCGTTCACGGACAGCCCGGAACGAAAGAAAAGCAACTTTGACATCTCTTTCTCGGTGATTGTCAGCCACAGCCGCACCTTCTTGGGAAACTTGGTCTGTGAAATAAACCTCGGAGCTCACTTCCTTCGTGGGGGAGGAAATAGTAGGAGGGTGGTATTCAAGACACGACCGCATGACGTTGACTACCGTATTCTTATATTCCATTAAAACAAACAGTAGAGGGAATTGCAACGCTTCTATTACAAAACTTCGAGGCACCAAAAGGTACCAGTTGCCGATTATTCTTGTTTACTGGTTAGTCCGTCCAGAATTCCAAACATTTCAGTATTTTGCAGTAGCCATGTACTACTAACAGCCACCAGCATTACGGGCAGTGATGCCACATTTTCATCTGTATTTTGGAGCTCAACAAATCTTATCACCTTGGTAATATTTGGAAAAATCTGTAAAATAAAGTCTGCATATGTATATCCTTCTCGAAAAAAAAATGCAATATAGCTTGTTTAACATTTTTTCCGTGATTCATTCATGCACACGTTTATGCGTAGCATATGAATATAAAAAAAAACTCCGACACGCTCCACCGCATTTGAGTGAGTTTATGTTTTTCAACTATATAAAGAAGTTTAATTTACGACCCCATGAAAACCAAAAAAAAATCTGTATAAATCTGTATTATTTCCATTATCCGTCATGTTGTGATAAAATGCAATAGATTAACTTACATAAGACTAATTCACGACATTTCAATAGTAGTTATTGTGCTGCTGAAAACAATTATTGAAATAAGTTATTACAAGGACATTGCAGCGCAACCATAGACCGTATAAAGTCATCCAAACATTGTTAATATGATCATGTATAATGTGATATGTATTAAGAAAAATTAATTATAAAATCCAACAAATAAATACAACAGCATGTCATAAAGATCTCAGTTGACTGCCTTTCATAGCTGAAATTTTCAAACTTTAACCGTGGAAAACGCAAACGAATTCGAAAAACATATAAAAAGTGTCCGTTATATTGTGTTCCCAAAAGAATTGCTGAACTTTTTCTAGACTAATTCATGACATATCAATGGTTGTTGTTGTGCTCCTTTCAGTGGCTGAAAACAAGAATTGAAATTGGTAGCATCGTGATGCGACGACTTAAAGGTTTAGCGAAACAGAAACCATTTTACGAGACGTTTCAGATTTCAATTCATGAATAATATTTTCACAGAAAATATGGAACAACTACGTAACTTTGAAACTCACTGAAAATACTAATTTTATTTGGGGGAAAACCTCGTAAATTAGTTTAACTTCACGTAGAGATAGAACACGCACAACACTCAGCGTCAGCGCCAGTCTTCTACATTTATTTGGAGCCATAATTGTTGACTAAAAACTTGAAAGCACTTTTTTGTTTACTTATTTTAAAATATACTCTAGTGTTAAGTTACGGGTACCACAGAAATTATAAACCTCAAATGAACTCCAATTACACTGAAAACACATCATCAATAGCCTAAACTCACCTTTGGTAGTGAAAATCAATGCTTGCTTTGTCTTCTCGTTTTATTTTTCTATGCAGACAATATCCTTATGATGGGACTATCTTCACATTTTCCTCAAGTTTTGAATCTCTTCCAATGTTCGGTTTTGAGGAGACAGCTCTGTTCTATAAACCTAATATCAGGTAGTATTTGAATATTTTTTTCTGCTATCCACAGCGTGTCAGATACCAGGGGTCGCCATCTTGAATTTGAAAATAGCGTTGGACACCCGTTGTCATTTTCTGAACATAGTTTTCTTTATAGATATACTTACATTATTTGAACATTTTACTCAATTTTACACAGCTTGACAAAAGGCAGAAATCGCGAAATTGATTTTCACAAAATTCTGAAACCGGAAAAATGTCGTTGGTCGTTTTATTTCTGGTTTCTAAGGGTCATCCTGGTTTCGGAAATATCAATGTTGGGAGGTTTGTAAACGTTTTCTACAGTTTTGCTTCTCAGAAACCGAAAGTTATCGTACAAATTCAACGCACTGAAAGATCTGACTTTCTTATCAATTAAAACCCCTCTTTGATAGTTGTCCCTCTCCTTCTCGTCACCATGTTTCGGTCTGTGCTGGAACATACATACCTTCATACATACAAAACTTATCTTTTATATAAATAGATAGAAAATAAAAGATAGAAGACAGATAAATATAACTATTTTACAATCTACGTTTTAATAAGTTAGCGATTAGCGAAAGTTCCGCTAATATGGGTTTAGCGTTTACAATTATCGAGTTAAATTTTTCAGCTAACGGATAAGCGATTAGCGTCGCCCACCACTGGTGATATTCTGCATTCTTTGATTTTGGCACTCGAAAAGGACTCCTTTCCCCCATTTCGTTTATTTCTATATTGTACAGGATAACGATGAAAATTCTTGTCATGCGATAGGCTTTTAGCTAGCTCCGGGATTTTGGCTCTATACAATCTATTTTCGGTAGGTATCTCGTACTACGATAGGTAAGCAAAGCAATGAATCAGGCCGAAATTGGTTACCCCGATTTTCGATACCGGGTAGTATTTCGGGGACAAATAAAAGCTCTACCGATCTGTGGTTTGCCGAACTTGTTCTGTGGATAAACTCTGTGATTAGTGAAACGAAAAAAAATACATCAGTCGGTTCTCGATTTAAAATCAAGAAATATCAACAATCAACAGCAAGCAGTGCATTTATGCTGAGGATGCAAGATTTATTTGTGTTTCGAATGTGAGACGATAAACACAAGTTTAGTGAGAGAAGCGGTAGTCTCCGATTCTTGTGTTCAACTTCGATTAAGCTGCTTCCTTTCCTAATGAGAAGATATTTTTGAGGTGAAATAAAAAATCCATTCTTGTCCGCTAAGTGAGTACATTTGTTTGAAAAAGTTCTAAGAAGTGAATCTAGCCAGATTATATCGTTACAGATCGTCGGAAAAATGACCAACAGAGAGGAGGGTCAGTGTAATTTTGAACGTGACGAAGTTTTCAGTGAGGAGGAAAATAGTACGACTGATTTGCTGCCTTCCAGAATGACGACTCAGTCAGAAGGGTTAGATAAAACTGATAAAAATAAATCAATGGACGATAAACCTTCGCTCATAACAGTTCCGATTGTTGAAAAGACCTTCACACTAGAAGAAGAGTGTGGAGTATCGATTCAGAGTCTTGATACAATCGGAATCTTTCGCGATTGCAACACTGGAGAGTACATCAAGAAGAAATTCTTAACGAAAAAAAGGATCGATCAATTGGCTTTCTCCGCCCGACTTTGCCATGCAGATTTGAATATTAAATTACACAACGAAGGCTGCCTGATGACGGCGGATGATAATTTTGTGGCCAAAGTACGAATTGATAATCCACAGCCGATCACGCAAGCTGTCGATTTTGATGAAGCAAAAACAAATCTGCTTCAACAGCTACGAATTTTGAAGGTACTACAAGATGATTTGACCACAGAACGAGAGGAACTGCAGTCTTCAATAGTGGAGAAAATTCAAAATGACTTACAACAAACATTTGAGGGCGCAAACAGTGCTGAGAACATTCAATTGTGTTATTTAATAAGCCAGCATTCGGATAGTTTGGACTTCCGCCAATTGTGCGAAGCAATAAATGCAAACAGATTAATCAGAGCAGAATTACGTTCAACGACATCGTCATTTTTGGAACTAGAAACTCGTGGTACTGTAAGAGATAAGATTTTAGCTCAGTTTGATCATCAGTCGACAACACCTAGGGCAGAAATAATCGCTCAATTACAACAGATAATAGATAGAAACCTTTCATCCTACAGGGAACAACTTTTGAAAATAGCGCCGATCTGTTTAGAAAACTTTCTCGAAAATTGCAGCAACGATCGAATCATTTTCGTTCATAAAAAGGATGTCGCTTTATTCTCTGATTTGACAAAAGATTTGAGTGAAAACATATTTCAGAAACCGTTGGCTGACCTTGCCGTTCGTTGGACTAACTGTGTGGAAAAGTTAACAGTATCAAAGCAACTTCCAGTTAATGGATTAATCAGTACGAGCTTTTATCTTTTGGCAAAAAGTTTGCAAGAATTAGTTGTTGAAATCAGTGGCAGAACAGACCACAAAGCGGAAGATCTTCTCACTAGTGACAGTTGTGGATGGCATGCGATCGAAAAAATTACTTGGAAGTCTGAGGATTTGATTACGAAGTGTTTGGAGCAGGAATATTTCATTATCATTAAGCTCCTGAAGCATTTTGATCTGAATTGCGATAGTGAGAAGCGACGTTTCAAGAACACAGCCGAGTTTTTCCAAGAACGAAAACATCATTCAACATGGAAGCAACTGGTCAGACTTTCCAAACCAATTTCAAGTGAAGGAAATTCACTGAACATAGTTGACGAGAAGTACATTTGGCACTATCTGCTTGGCGACGTTCTTTATCATAGTCTACCAGCGGAACAAGAATGTAGTTGTTTCGAAGCCATTTTCGAGAGTTACATGGATTTTATGTTTGAAGCTGGTCCCGATCAGATGGAAATGCTTCGTGTTATTACTCACAGTATAGCTCGTTTTATAGTACAAACTATGAACTTTTTGGTACAGAAAGATTGCTCCACAATTGACCACCAGATTTTACAAAAACAGCTTAACCTAATCAATGTTGAGTTCATTCAATCCTCATTCTCTCCAAGCAGTTTCCGAGATTTGGTAAACCAGTTCAACATGTATTGGAAACATAGAGAAGATATTATAGCCGCAATTCCTTCCAAAATCTGTCTCCCGGAGATGGAATCACTGAAAAAGATCCTGCTGGATATCGTTTTTGATGCTTTGAGTAAATCTTTCAGTATAGAAATTTTACAATGCTTCTTTAAATCGTACTGTGAACTGTTGAGAGACTTAAATGAAGTTCAGTTCGTTTGGTATATCAAAGCTTTTCCCGGCGTCAGTATGAAAACGTTTGAGGATTTCAAAACGATTGAACTAGTTGATAACGAATGGACCCAAACAGAGCATAAAAGTTATCGAGTTATAGCGGTGGAAAAGTTCATCAAAACAGCATCACTCTTTCTCGAAAGTTCTTCACTCCCAAAGCATTATGTTATTGAAGTTCTGGTAACAATGCTGTCGTACGTTAAAAATCAGCTAACGAAAGACCAGTGGAAGTCAGGTAGCAAACTGTCGGAAACGGAGCAAATCTGTACGACTAAAGAACTTCTTGAAGCCCTAAGAAAATCGTTCTTGAATCTCAAGGAACAAGCTGATTATAAATCGTTTCAATTGTTTCTGGATGGACGGATTGAATCTTTTGAGAATGCCGTTGATAACAGCTATTCTCATGCAGATTTCACAAATCGAATCCGTCAAATTGAGAACCAATACACGAAATTTATTCGAAAACAAAACCATATGAAAATTGACGAAGCGTTGAAATTGTTCGAAGAATTGAACAGCGCATCCGAAATAGAAGTTCTACGCTCTGCTTACCAGATTTATGAAGAAACTTTTAATCAGTTTCTTGTGGATTCGCACAATTGTAAGCTTGTGGTAATATTCTTCATTCTAAATTTAAATAGTTTTGTTTAGTTTCAGAATATACTAAGGAAGCATCACGAGCTGCTAACAAAGTTTTAGAAATGAAGTTCCAGAAGTCATTTAAAACGTGGAACAACAATGACAAAAGAGAAAAAATACCAAAACTCCTAGCAGGGTTGGCAGTTGTTTGGTCTATTCTGGAATCGAAGGATGTTTCAACCACTGGAAAATTTCTTACTCCTCGTTGTACTCAGATTCTCTGCATACTCAGACTGCTGAGCGTGGATCAAGCGACTCAAGGTGTTCTAAATCATCTGGCACAAGTTCTAAGTGGACAAGGAAAATCACTAGTCCTAGCTTTGACAGCTGCTCTGCTGGCGTTGACAGGTCATGACCCTCGGATAGCCTGCGGAAATGAATTTCTGGTATCGAGGAATGAACAAATCTTCCAGCAGTTCTTCTCCATGTTTAATGTTGAAAATACCATTGTTTATGGTACAATACGAACATTTACCGAAGATGTAGTTGATCGTACGAAACTGGGAAACTTGTTTACGCAGATGTTGTTGGCTAAAAACGAGCAAACTCGAAAAGATTCGTTTTTCAAAGATATGCCTAACATAGTTCTTCTAATAGATGAAGTAGATTTGTTTCGGGACCCATCTTATTATGTCGAAGTGGTGTCCATGTTACCGGGATTGGATTTAATACAAGAGAAAATATGGGAGATTGTATCTTCACAAGAACACAACAATGAAGTCGATAACGTCCTAGAAGACATTTATTCTTTTATAGATTCGGAGGATATGATAAAAGATAAAGAATTCCCAGCATTTATCGCCAACGACAAGCAGTTTTATCTGCCGATGGGTGGTTATTATTATTCACAAATTGAAAAATACACCAACAAGAAATTGTTTAACGAACATCTAAAGGCAATGGTCGAATGTGCTATTCAGGTTTACAAGAAGCCAATGGTTGATTTATTTAAGCTCAGCCCTAAAGGTACCATACTTTACAAATATGAAAATAAGTACGTAAACGAAAAGTATCTGCAATATTACAACATATTCAACTACTTCCACCGGTGTAAAATTAATTACAAGACTAAAGTAGAAAATGAAGTAAACTACGGGTATTTCCTACTGTCTTCCAGCTGGTTTTCCCGGGCAGAGCTATTGAGAAAGTATTCGTTAATTCTTGGTGTTTCCAGCAAATTGCCACCCACAGAATTATTGATTGATTCTTTCAACATTAATCAAACGTCGATTATGCCAACGCATTCCGGAGTTTCCAAGCTTCGCTTCCACCCGTCACGTGATTTTCGTGTATTGGCCGACTATTCGCAATGGATGGCGGAGATCTTCAATCGCGTTCAAACCGTAATAGCAGGAAACCGGTCCGTGCTTGTCTGTTTTACCAACTATGTTCGACTGGATATTTTTCAGAAAAACTATTTCGGTAATTTGAATAATTTTAACGCGTTGAAATCGGATACCGAATGGGAATTGAGAAATCGTTACATCAATGAAGTGGGTGTAGCTGGAACCATTACTTTAACAACTCCCGATATGGTACGAGAAATTGACTTCAAATCCAGTGACGAAGTCGAAAAGCACGGAGGCCTGCATGTCATTCAAACATTTTTCTCGTTTGATCCTGATGAAGAAGTTCTAATCAAGGGGAGAACAGCCCGCATGGACAACAACGGCAGCTACGAGTTGATTGTTTGTCAATTTCATCTGAACAGCATGGGTGTCGAAAGTGATGATGTGACTTACACGAGTTTGGATGCGCTAAGGCAGGAATCAGTCTCAAATGAACATAATTTTTTCCCGAAGAAATTAAGTCGTGCTCTGTTTGATCATAAAACTACCTTAAATTATTGGAATGCACTCTAAAAACAGTAAAGCAATCAGTGTAATACTCAACAGAGTTATGAAATCGAGAAATAAATTGTTTGCGAATAAATAAATTGGCTTTTTTATGGATCGTAAAATCAAGTTTTGGAATTCCGGCATAGAGTTTTCTAATGTTTTAAAATTCAACATAAGCTTAACTATTCTTCAAGTTGGCCAAATTGCAGCAATCAACTTTCAATTCATCAGATTAGGGTAGTAATAGTCAGATGATAGAAGATCTCTCGCGGGGAATGGCATATCTGCGCGATGGTTTATTCGATCCGAACTACACGGATGCAGCACTACCAACAATTGCAGCAGCTGGTTCAGCATCATTGGAGACGGTGGAAGCGGAAGTACATTTCGCAACTCCAGAACAGAACCAACGATTCTTTCGTGCCACACCGTTCAAAGTGGGCTAAAATGGTGATCCTCGAGGAAGACGGAAGCGCAACTATCGAATGACCACTGACTCGCATCATCGGCATAGGTTAGGGTAGTGAAGGTACGGATGCCGACTGGAGCAGTCTATGAGCGACAGGCTGCGCGTGTCTGTCTGCTACCATTCGAGAAAACCTGTTATAGGTTAGATTAAGTTATCTTTGCATTGGTGAATGCCTCAACAGAATTTAGGTGGCCGGAATGTCAGGCATATAGCGCCCTCCGTGCAGCATAAATTCTTATGTTTTGAAGTAGAATACTTCTCTCAGGAAGTTCGGCTACATAGGGATGTGAAATGAAAATCTAAAACCGAAAAAAGTGAAAAATATGTCCATTTTCATATGCTTATAAATCGGTTAGTATTCGATGGATTTCCTTCGTTCTTGCAGCAATAGATTGGTAAATCATCTAAGATTCTTCCCAAAAGAAGAGAACTGTAATTGTATTATTCACACTATTGTACTGTTGAAAATAGTCAAGCCTTGTCAAAACAAAAAATTCGACCTCTGATTGGTAGTTATATGATTGCTTCCCAAGCACGGTCGACAGGATCATATACCTTGCAATTGAAAACATGCTATTTGGCCTATATAAGAGCCTGTTTCAGCCGGAGCCGCTCATAATAGTTCTAGACAGCGACAACAGCAGTCGTCCTTCCTTAACAGCAGCACTAGCTCTGTGGTTGGTCACCACGTCTCAGGAGCAGGGCGGTTTTTCTCAGCGTGTGTCGCCAGACAGCCATTATTCCCCCCGTGTTGGGGCATCATGAAGATTGCCATCAGGAAATCCAATTTCGGAAATCAAAATGCCTTTTTTAAGGCAAATAAAAAAGTCATTGAAAGTAAATAATTTTTGTCAACGCAAGCAAGTATTCTGTGTTGCATCCTAGCGATTTAAATTTGTCGCACCCGTCTAATTTACTGAATGTGAAATAGCTTCCACAGTGCATGTTGTCCGTGTATCTTAATTCCCCCAA
Source organism: Wyeomyia smithii (assembly GCF_029784165.1). Lineage (NCBI taxonomy): Eukaryota > Metazoa > Arthropoda > Insecta > Diptera > Culicidae > Wyeomyia > Wyeomyia smithii. The sequence continues at coordinate 11,860,753 of NC_073694.1, forward strand.
TGTTAGGGCAGCTCAAAGGTTGTAATTAGCAACCGATTTTGAACCGCAAAATGCTTTTTTCAAGGCAAATAAAAAAATAATTAAAGGTTAATTATTTTCTGGCATCAACAGAAGCAGACATTCTGTGCGGGATGCAATCAAATTCTGTTGTAGTTGTCCAATTTTTACTTTATTTAGTAATCCCCCCACTGTAGGGGCAGCGCAAAGGCTGCGATCAGCATGACCAACTTTGAATAACAAACGGTTAACGTTTATTCACTAAAAATTCATCCAATCCAAAACAGGTTTTTGTCTGAGTACAATAATTTGCACAAAAAGACATTAAAAATTTTACCGCATTATTAGACGCGTTTCTCCAGTCATGCCTCGTGAACGTGAAGGTTCCCTACCACAGACATAGATTCCGTGCTCCAGCACGTTACAACACGTGGGAATTGTCTTTTTACTAGAGCAACATTTCTTGGAAGTGTTTTATTATTCTCGGGTAATAGACTACGAGTGCATTTATTGCATTTATTAAGAAATCCATCGGAAGTGTATTCAATGCTATGTCTAACTATATGAACGCCAAATACAAGCGTGATGCTCGGAAACGCGCGAAGGACCAGCATGGGGGAAGTGCCTCGAAGAAACCAAGTACCAGTACGGAGGTCAATGTAAAAGCAGCCAGAGGTAACTAGGGACGTTGCGATACTATTGAACATCGATACTTAGAATCGATACTTGTATCAAGAGCAGGTACTGATATTCTGATAGTATTGAGGCTAAGGTATCGATACCTACATGTATCGTTGTGCGATACCAGTTCATTAAAAATAAAAATCATAATTCTTTTTTATTATTTATAAAAATCAAAATTCTTTTTATTATTTATCCCTCGAGATGAAAACGTTTAGTTCAAGTAAACCGTTCATTTTCATTTACTGAACCTAGTAAAAATTAGCTTCTGCAGATACCAAAGGCCGGTTACGCTTTTCCTTTATAAGCTCCCGTTTTCGAGAAAAGCGGCTCGCATGGCTCAGTAGATTTGACCTTCGGATCACCGTAGAAGAGGATCGTTCCCGTAGGTTAATCTACAGAAATTTCTGTTGAATTAGCATCGCTGATGAGATGGCATGCATGCTTGTTGCATTGCACAGGAAACAGCAAATTTTCTGTTTCGTTCGTTCTTCTTTAGGTTGTTTTGATTTTTTTTTTTCGATACTGAGCGGTGTGTATCGATATTGATGAAGTATTGCTGGTAAAACCGGAGGTCGGAGGTAGAAGGATCGATTCTGTGTTAGTATCGATGGTATCGCAACGTCCCTAGAGGTAACACGTGTCCAACCTCTGGTTGGGACGCTGGAGAAGGGCCTTCTACTAGAGGTAGGAGAAATCGAACCATTTATTTATTCCGTATGCTCTCATGTCTAATTTACCTTGGATATAATACTGCGAAAATGATGAAATTTATATATTGTCGTGCATGCAATATAAGCATAACTTTTGAACTCTCCTAAGGGATGTAATAAAAGGCAAAATAATTCTAACTTTTAATTCTCATCATATTCGTTGCATAAACAAAGATTTATAAGAGGTACAACAGTTTACTGAAACAAAAGGTCTGAACTGTGCCTAAAAGGTTCCGCACATGATATACCATAAGTCCTCATCTAAATGTCATATCTGCATAAAAGAGCACGAAAAGTTCTGATTGCATTTTTGAAGTAGAATACTTCTCTCAGGAAGTTCGGCTACATAGGGATGTGAAATGAAAATCTAAAACCGGAAAAAGTGAAAAATATGTCCAATTTCAAATGCTCATAAATCGGTTAGTATTTGATGGATTTCCTTCGTTCTTGCGGCAATAGCTTGGAAAATCATCTAAGAATCCTCCCAAATGCAGAAAATTGTAATTGTATTATTCGAACTATTGTACTATTGAAAATTCTTGAGCCTCGTTAAAACCCAAAATTCGACCTCTGATTGGTTGTTATACGATTGCTTTCCCAAGCACGGTCGACAGAGTTATGGACCTTGTAAATTGAATAATGCATTATTTGGCCTAAATAAGAGCCTTCTTCAGATATTAAACAGATATTTCATCAGATATTAAACTGAACAACTGAAATTTGAAGAACACAAATGAATATTTGAAGAGTTAATATTTTCGCTATAATCCAAAGTTAATTATCTTCATCTACATGCATACTCTGCCTATTATTATGTATTTGCGTCGCTTAGTGTTTGGCTACGGTGATGCAGAACGCAAATGACGGCGCGATGCGATTCGGCAAGACGAAATGTGTTAAAATGTATAGCTCTACTTCGCCGTAAAAAACGCTGTACATTTCACCACGGTAAGACGAATCGCATCGCGCCGTCATTCGCGTTCTGCATAACTGTAGCCTTTGTTCCGTTTCCGTTCAATGATGTCGTATTTAATGTGCATATTACAATTCGGCAGCACTTCAACTGCTCATTTGCGCAAAATTTTAAAAATATTCAATACACTTTATTCAAAATATCAAACAAAATGAAATGAAATTAGAAAAAATGACTGACACGCAAGCAGCCGGGTTATCTTTCTTTCAAAAGTATTCTACTTCAACCTTGCGGACGTGGCTTTGTATACAACCTTCCTGTGATTTTTTTACTATTCTCACTTGGTTCACATTTCTCTTTTAAACTTAAGCTTGTGTTATCTTCTCTTCTACTATATAAAAATGGAATTCCGTAACGCTTGATCTTATTGATATTATTCCCTCCGTCTCTGTGGTGTATAGTAATCATTATCATTTAAAATCGTTCTAAATCAGAAAAATAAGCGGTGACATAAAAGTTTTTTAACCGGAAAATGTTCGCTGATGTTCAGAAAAGACATTTGGAGAAAAATAATTAGTATCTGATTACTACAATTTGAGATATTATTCACAAAACTACGTAAAACATGCAAAATTATGTCTTTTCAACCTGAATTTGCCTCTAAATCAAATTTCAAAGCGATGGCATGTGATTCTTTTTTCATTAAAATGTTAGTTAATGTTCAGGAAAGACATTCGAGGAAGAATAATCAATAGCTAATTACTAAAACATGAAATATTATTCACAAAACTTACTTGCTTTTAAGGCGACAGACCGATTATCGACCGATTATGTTTCGCGTGCATCCTCGTCGACAGCACACATCCAACGAGTGCGGGGTCTACCTCGAAGTCGTCGACCTCTATCGGGATTCCTGCTAAATATCGCCTTCGCTTGACGCTCATCCGGCATTCTCGCTACATGCCCAGCCCACTGAAGCCTGCCGTGTTTTATCCGCTTGACTATATCCGCCGATTTGTATGCCTGGTACACTTCATGGTTCATGCGTCTGCGCCAAACACCATTTTCTAGTTTGCCGCCAAGGATCGAACGCAAAATCCTACGCTCAAAAACACCAAGAGCTCACCGATCAGCCTCCTTCAGCGTCCATGATTCATGGCCGTAGAGAGCCACCGGAAGAATCAGTGTTTTATAGAGTGCAAGTTTAGTACGGATTTGCAGACTACGGGACCTTAGCTGGTTACGTAGTCCGTAAAAGGCCCTGTTTGCGGCTGCTATCCACCTCTTTATCCCACGGCTAACCTCGTTGTCACATGTCACTAATGTTCCCAGGTAAATAAATTCGTCGACTACTTCAAATGTTTCCCCATCTAGCACCACCGCTGCACCAACCTCCGACGGACTACCACGCACTCTGCCAGCCACCATGTATTTCGTTTTGGCAGAGTTTATGACCAGCCCTAATCTCGCAGCTTCCCTCCTGAGAGGTCCGAAGGCCTCTTCCACAGCTCTACGGTTGATACCAATGATGTCGATATCGTCCGCAAAACCGAGAAGCATGTGCGACTTCGTAATGATGGTGCCGCTTCTCTGCACACCAGCCCTCCGTATAGCACCTTCCAATGCGATGTTGAACAATAAGTTCGACAGCCCGTCACCCTGCTTCAAACCATCTAACGTCACGAACGAGTCCGATATCTCACCGGCTATCCTGACGCTTGATGTAGATCCTTCAAGGGTGGCTCGAATCAGCCTAATCAGCTTTGTTGGGAAGCCATGTTCAATCATAATCTGCCATAACTCATTTCTCTTGACTAAATCGTACGCTGCCCTGAAGTCTATGAACAGATGGTGCGTCTGCAAGTTGTATTCTCGAAATTTATCGAGGATTTGTCGCAAGGTAAACATTTGGTCCGTCGTGGAGCGTCCCCCGCGTCACTCGCCAACAAAGGTCTCCTGCAACGGCCTCAGTCTGTGGAACAGGATGCGGGAGAGAATTTTATACACGGTATTGAGAAGAATTATGCCCCGATAATTGCTACAGTCCAGGCGATGGCCTTTTTTGTAGATCGGGCATATGAGACCCTCCAACCAGTCCGAGGGCAATTCTTCATCAGACCACACTCTCAGCATGATCCGATTGATGGCACGATACAGCTGTTCGCTCCCGACTTTGAAGAGTTCGGCGGGAATGCCGTCCTTCCCGGCTGCCTTGCAGTTTCTCAGCTCTTTCACTACTTTCTTCACCTCGTCCATGGATGGTGGATCCACAGCTTGACCGTCATTCTCAATAGTCATTCTGCTCCTTTCGACTCCACTGTTTCCCTCACCGTCCAACAGCACACTGAAGTGTTCCTTCCAACGCCTGGCCACCTCTGTTTTATCGGTTATCAGGTTCCCCTCCCTATCGTTGCACATGACAGGGGCTGACACGTTTCGATTTCTGATTCCGTTAACCTTCTTGTAGAAGCTCCCCCCAACCTTCCATGGAGAAGCAACCTTCCGCCTCCGCAAGAATACGCTCCCAATGCTGTCGTTTCTTCCAGCGATGGAGTCTCTTTTCAGCGGCTCTTGCATCTCGATATCTACCCATGCTCTGACGAGTCACAGCCGTGGCCAACATGTGACCCCTGGCGCGGTTCTTCTCTTCCGTCACTCGCTGGCACTCAGCGTCAAACCACTCATTGGGCGCAGCTGCCGCAGTTGTACCCAACACTTCTCGGGCTGTAGTGCTGATCGAACTGTGGATGTGCCTCCACTGTGCATTCAGGTTCCTTCAACTCTTTCCTCAATCCGTTCATAAACTTTCTGCATCCTCCTTCCCTCGGATTTCAGCACGTTGGACAGCCGGGCGCGGATTTTGGCTACTACGAGATAGTAATCCGAGTCAACGTCCGGTCCTCTGAACGACCTCACATCTGTAACGTCTGAAAAGTGCCGTCCATCAATCAGAACGTGGTCAATTTGAGAGCAAAGCTCTCCATTCGGGTGCATCCAGGTGTGCTTACGTATGTTCCGGCGTGCAAAATAAGTGCTACATACAACCATCCCCCTAGCTGCAGCAAAATTAACAAGCCTCAGGCCATTATCGTTCGTAGTAGAGTGGAAGCTTTCCCTACCAGTTACGGGGCGGAAGAAGTCTTCCTGCCCGACCTGTGCATTTGCATCTCCGATGACAATCTTTATATCGTGTCCTAGGCACTCATTGTATGTCTTTTCCAGGAGCTCATAGAACTCCTCCTTTTCGTTATAGGGTTTCTCGTTGGTCGGTGCGTACACATTTATTAGGCTGTAGTTGAAGAATTTGCCCTTAATTCTCAACACGCATATACGGTCACTGATCGGCCTCCATCTAATGACACGCTTCATCTGTTTTCCAATTAGCACGAAACCGACTCCTCTTTCTGCTTTCACGCCGCCGCTATAGTAGATGTGGTACTTAAATGAAGTGTCCGCAATAGGATCTACTGCTCGGAATTCGCGTTCTCCCGATTTCGGCCACCGCACCTCTTGGATAGCTGCAACCTCCACATTCACCTTCCGCAGCTCTCTAGCCAGGATACTTGCGCGTGCCGGTTCGAGTAGAGTCCTTACATTCCAAGTACCGAGTTTTCAATAATCGTTGTCCTTTTTCGTTCGCCTAGGACCATGCCGATTATTCCGTTCCGTATTTATATCTGGATTGTTCGTAGTATTTAATATTCAGTATGCTGCCTTACTAGGGCTGCGATACCTAGTCTCGCGACGGGGCTGCCGTCTTTGATATAGCTGGCGAGACACCGCGTTTCATGATTCAGCCGCCCGCTCCGGATCAGACGCTGTTGTACGCCGCCCCTAACCTGGGGAAACAGCCGCGTACGTTTCCCCTTCCCAGTCAGCATACGACCAAAGTTTCCACCGGGGTTGGTTACCCGATCTCCGCTAAGGTTACTCGTATCCCGGTTGGCACCACGTCGAGGTTGGGATAGGAGTTGCTGGACAGAGGTGAATGACCACAATAGGATCTCAAGTGACACGTGTCCAACCATTCGCCAACCACAAAACTACGTAAGACATGCAAAATAATGACTTTTTATACTCAATTCGTCTCCAAATCCAAACTCAAAGCGATGACATGTGATTTTTTTCAATAAAATGTTCGTTCATGTTCAGGAATGACATTTGAGAAGAAATGATAGGTATCTGATTACTGAAAATGTAGATATTATTCACAAAACTAAGTAATATTTAGGCCCAATTTGTCTGCAAATCAAAATTCAAAGCTATGATATGTGATTGTTTTCCAATAAAATGTTAGTTAATGTTCAGGAAAGACATTTGAGAAAAAATAACACATATCTTATCATATTAAGTTGACATATTACTCAAAAAACTACGTATGTTCGAAGTATTTTTGGAGATGATTTTTTGCATACAAAAAAATACCTTAAAGTACTTTCTTTGATTTTTTTTGAAAAACATATAATACATGCTAAACTTTGACTTTTTAAGCATAAGCTCAAATCGCATCTAAATCAAAATTCAAAACGATAACATGTGATTTTTCTTTCAATTGTTTCTTTAACACTTTCAAATATTTTTTTGCAGAAAAATCCATGTTTTGAATTAGTGCGAGTCGAGCATAAAATATTTACATTTCTGATGTATTCGTAGATTTGTGAATAGTAACACATTACGGGATTCGATTCACTTTTTTACCTTTATCCAAACTAGATCTTGGAACATTTAGCTAGAGGAAAGGTCCCATTTCATTGGTTTGAACAAAGATTAAGAGGCGACTTAAGCATTGAAAGTCATTGGACACCAACAAACATTTTCGTTTTGAAAAAAATCACAAGCATCTCTTTAGATTCCATTATAGAGGAGAAATAAGCATGAATTGTCATGCTCAATTCTTCTTACTTACTTTGATATCCTAGAAAGAGGTTTTACTATAAACAATTGTCAAATAGCCCGACTATCACCCAGTATAGGTATATTCGAAACTGGGATGACTCCACACCATTGCTTGAGAAGGGATCGAAATTTGATTGTGACTGCGATGAATGCACATGCTTTTTTCGTTTGAATTGAAAGGCAGAAACGATCGGGCGAACGAAAACAAGTTTTTCTCTTTCTCTCGTGTGACGATTTTTTTTCTAACGATAGCGACCGCAGTTTCGGAGAAGCCGATTTTAAAACTCTCTTGCTCGATCATTTACAATGTATGTTGAACGGAGCAAACTAGAGTATGATCGGCAGCATGTGGCGTGTTTTATTTTCGTTTCTCTCGTTCTCGACTGGTTCTTGACTGGCTGTCTGAACGGTCAAAAAACGGTCGATGAATGCTTTTTCGCTGCATCGGATGGGATTGGGGCACTGCTTACAGATGCACGTTATTTTTTGGTGGAGAAGTTTGTTGTTGTTGTTGTTGATGTTTAGCGATAATTGCTCGAGGACAAATGAGGTGGAGATATAGTTTGAATATTTCTTTATGCGAAATGCTGAAGTCCGTCGTAGTTATACGTCGCAAAGCGCCGACAGGCACAAGTAGTGTTTTTACTTCTGCCAACGCGGCTAGCATTATACCATATGTTGCGTTGCGCGTGGCTGTAATTTATATTTTTCCGAAGCTTATTCAGATTCTTGCTTCGCTTATATCATTGGCCCAACAGATAAGCCGATATATACTCTATTCTTTTTATATCCATTGTTATCAGTAGGCTAATTTTTCAGTCAATTTTTTTTCTGATTCGTTATGCATAAATAGTGGAAAATGTCAATCCTTATGCCCTGACAAATCACGTTCTACAATTGAGTTGATAGTTTTGTGATGTATTGGTTGATAACCGTCTTACAAACTGTGTTTTTTTAGATGCAAAAAATAAAAAAATGCAAATCAGTTTTTTCAATCTCCAATTCATCCGGTGGGCGTGTATTAGTTCGCTCGTTGTATGCATAAGAAGTAGCGAAAAAATATGACAAGAGCTGCCAAGCAACATTTTCCCCGTCATAGAGTATGCAAACGTTGATGATTTCAAAGACTTGAAATGCGCCTTAAAATGACATCACGATCTGTAAACTGCGTTAGAGAAAAATAAAAACATTCGCTTTCTTGCAAGCTATTTACAGCACATAATCATTGGTTCATGGAAACTCATTTGGACCTGTTTGAGTATACAAAACTCGTACCCATCCAGAACAATATTCGCAACTTCGGCAACTCTGGTCAGACAGTATTACATATTTCCATTTCAAGTAAACACTGGGGGACGAAACGAAAGTGTTTCTAATTGGACATTTGAGGTTGACGGTTGAGATTCTGATTATGTGTGGATGAAGGGAGACAAAAATGAACCAGATCGTTGCATCAATACAAATGCAGCGAGTGAAGTCTTGCCAACACATGCATTGCGGTGCTTGGCTGTATGTTCTCCTGCAGAAACACATACAAGCGTGTGGCCGTCATAATTTTTATTACTTTTTGTGTATAATGTGCAGTCATAAGACACAAAAAGTTACAAAAATTTGTCCAAAAGTAATAAAATATTCCCCGTTTGCGTTGGGTGTACTCATGCGAAAAGTTTAGAGGCAAAAAGATCATAAACATAATTTTCGAAACTGTTATCACGATACTGTTGTTTCAGTGTTGCAAATGTTAGTTGAACAGGTAGCCCACTTGGTCACGCGTCGCCTCTGATAGAGTAGGTATTTATGTTGAAAAATTGTGTTTGTTTTTATTGAACTGTGCGAACACTTCCCAAAGCTGGCCAAAATACCCCCGTTACCCTATATAGTGGAAAAAAATCAGAGACTATATATAATCGAGTCTGACCTGTACTTAGCGATGCGAAAATCTAAATTAGCTTCGGACAAAGTAGACCACCGCAGTGGGGAATCGCTGGCCATCGACCCAAAATTGAAAATGTGAATTTCATTTCAATTATAGTTTTCCTATAGTTGTATACTATTGAAGTGACAGGATCCAAATTTTTAGAGCATTACGACAAAATTTGAATTTTCTATGATTTTTCAAAGTGTACTGAGTCAGCGTTTTTTAGCGTTTTTCTTGAAAAAAAAATGCAATGTTGCGAAATTTGCTGGAGCCCCAAGAGTAACTTGAATCTTGATGACGTCCAAGTAAAAGTTGTCTATAAAATAGTGGAGAATAAATCCTCATCATTGGATAATGTATAATCCTCATCATTGGATAATGTTTATATGTATAAATTGACGGAATAAAAAAATTACGTATTTTTTGCATAAAACAGCGTTTAAAGTTTAAACGGCAGGGTTTGGCACTATTGGCATTAGTTTTAAAAGATAGCTTGGAAAAAATGCCTTTAAATGCATCTAGTCCGATCTTGCGCAGAGTACCTTTCTTTCGAAGAGAAACAACGAGTGTTCGGCACATGTCGGATTTCAAAAATGTAAATTTGAATTGCACACTGCAAACCGTCTACATAATAACAAATGATCTGATTAGTCTGATAATAACAACGTTTTCAAACAAGTTTCAGTATAATTAATCACACTATTTGCATATTTACAAGTTTAACTGATCTATATTTTGATAGTTTACGAAGTATCAAAAACTAGTCATTGTTTATGTTTTGGATCACCAGCACTGACTACCAAAATCATGTTTTAAGTTATATCATACCAGTCACATGTAAAAACAATCGTGTCAACATAAACCATAACATAATACATCGCCTGCTAACTTCTACAGAGCAAATAGTGAATAATTATTTTGACGTTAGAAACTGCATTTCGAAAACCCTTCTTGAAGATATTAAAACTGTATTGAAAATGAACACAAAAATAAAGATGAAGGTGAAAGTGAATGGAAAAAAATGCAAATGGAAAAAAATGCGAATGCGATAAAAAGAATCAATAGTCACTTTGAAAAAAAAAAAAAAACAAGTCATAAGTAATTTTCAACACGAAGCATATTTTTCAATTTTTTTTTCTTTTTCTAAATAACTGATTAATATTTTATGTTTTTTATGGCATATGAAAGTCTTTCAAGCATCATGCATTTTATTCTCCAAAAGATTGAAACCGACGTAAAATTTTCCTCATATAATATATATAAAAAACATGAAATTTTCCCTGGCGTCAAAAATATATAAAAACCATGTATTTTCCATGATTCGAAGATATTTTTTCGCTTGGCCAGCATTTGTATGGAGCCGCCCCACTGTGCACCGCCGCGACGCGAGCTGCGCAACATAAAGTGCTAGCCGCGTTGGCAGATGTAACTACACTACTCATGTCCAAACGCGATGCTTTGATTTCCATGGATGCTTTGAGAGATGTATGAAGAATTAATCAAACAGCTTCAACACCTTACTTTTCCATAATCGCTAAACATTAATAACAACAACAACAAAAACAAGCGCCTCCAGCCACCAAAATGCTGTAACAGAATATACGCATCAGAAGCATACAGCGACTGCCGGTCTAGTGATGGGAAACTTATCGATACTTATCGATAATATCGATAAGCGCTTGACATCGATATTATCGTTAATTTTTTGACGTTAACGATAATTATCGATATTATAAGGGTGAGCACAAGTCAGCGCGGCTGGTTACTGGAGGAGACCCAAGGAAGGAGACCTCACCTACCCTTCCCCAGGAGTTGCTTTTGCCGCTGGGTATTTGTTGCTATTCGACAAGATTTAGCATTGTTGGGGGTGGTGTAAAGGTTCCCCCCGCATGTCACTGAGTTTCTGAGAAATAATGGTAACTAAAAAGGTATTTATAGTTTTTAGTTTCCTATGAACAGATGAATTCGACAACTCAGTACTGGAGAACTTTAAAAAAATATCCAAACTTTTCGCACCATCTCATAAAAAGCAATGACACGAAATTGTAATAAAATGCATTTTCTTTGGCTTGCCAACTCTTATAATATGATGGACATGCATAGCGGCAGTCTATTGGTAATTCTCTGGTAATTGTTTAGTTTAACTTGGAACTGTTTAAGTTTAAAGTATCTGTTACCCAACAAACAATTTTTAGTTCAACTAAAAATCCAAATCAACGAAATTGTTGCGCCAAAAAAAGTATCCTGATTTATACAGGGGGTGGAAAAAATAATTGAGATAAAAAAAATTCTCTCGAATTTAAAATGGCCAGAACTTTACGAAAAATGAATCAATTTTGATAACCAGTTTCATTCCACTGGCAAACAGTATTATATTAGTATTACTTGGGAACTTGGTGTGACCATCCTACACCGAAAATGTTTCGGATTTCAAGAGTGTGTGTCAAAGTGTACATTTTTGCAACGCAAAGAACGTTTTAGGCAACTAAATTGTCTATCTAAAATACTATCTAAAAAAATCTGAGATCACCGATATTTTCTAAAATCATTTTTTGTTTTTAAAATTATATTTTTTTCAGAGTAGGAACTTAAACTCATTTTTTTATATTTTTGAAGTAGGCTGACCAGATTTTCTCGGGATAAAAACGGGACAAACGGGTTCAAAAAACGGTACACATGTTAACATTTATTCTTGAAATTTTTTTCCAACCAAAGCATGCAAACAATTGGGACTGCTTCGACGAACTTACCCCATCCTGAAGAGTGCAATTTTCAGCAATGAGTTCCTGAAATTTGTCACATGATGATCGAAATTTTGACTAACAATTATCATGGTCTCAACTTTCAATCTGACCTTTTTAAATGTTAATCCAGATAAATTTTCAAACGCAAGTTTGCAAAGTTGCTTGGTTTAATAAGACCTACACACCCACAATGTTCGATTGAATTCTGCTAGAGTGCTGCAAGCTCAAAGAAAATTAGCATCCAACAGGGAAAAAACCACCAAAATCAACACCCATACTTAATAAATTCATACCTCGATGATTCCTTGGCGAATTTTCAATCTTTGGCTACCTGAACCTGAAATAAATTCTGATTTATTGACAACATATAAACCTATGTGAAACAGAATGTCAGAAAAAGTTCTACGCGTTGCAAAAATGTACACTTTGGCACACACTCCGGAAATCTGAAACATTTCCAGTGACCCTTGGTCACGTCCAGTTCTCAAGTTATACTAGGAATCTAGGACAGTTTTCCAGTAAAATGAAACCTGTTTTGTCTGAATTGATTCATTTTTCGTGAAGTTTTGGCCATTTAAAAATTGACAGAATTTTGCCTGCTTTAATTATTTCCCTTATTACACAACCTTCAAAATGAACTTCGGCTTGAAACTACTCCGTAGAAAGCACTCCCGGCGTAAAACTCAAAGACTTTCCAAAACAAACCGTTTAACTCGTCCGGTAGTTTGAATTATCATTCGCAGTATCGTAAGATTTGTCATTCAAGGCCTTAACACAATGGATACGTTGCGGCTGCGTTTGCGGCAATTTGACAGTTAGCCCATACATTTAATGTCAAATTGACGCCAACGCAACGCAAACGTATCCATTCTGTTTGGGCCGTTACTATAACCGCAATAACGTTTGCGGTAAAAAAATGGACAAAAAATTCCCGATTTCATGGGTTTCAAAATGGCGTCAAAAACAGACATCGTGCGGCACTTTGTGGACGCCGGGTATGCCGGATCTGGCATCTACAACATTTTGACACTATTGGACAATGATCAGAGCATCGAAAGAAAACCCGGTTCTGGTCGGCCAACGACCCTGAGTGACAAGAAGCTTGCTGATAACCAAAAGGATGCTGAAGAGGAAGACCGAGGGAAAAGTGGCTAAATCGCTGCGTGCACTTGGCCGAGAGGATGGTGCATGCTCTAAAACAGTGAAAAAGTATCTGGAGAACATGGACATGAATACAAGAAGCTGCAGTCCCGACCACTGGTCTCGGAGATGCAGGCAATGACGCAGCGACAGCGGTTGAATAAGATGGTCAAGTCGATTTTCCCGGCGAATCGCGACGTGGCAGTGGTATTGGACGACTAGACCTGTCTCACCCTGGATGGCAACGACTTGCAGGGTTCTTCGTATTTTACCTCCCCCACGAAGGAAGTGAGCACCGAGGTAAAGTTTATTTCACAGACCAAGTTCCCCAAGAAGGTGCGGCTGTGGCTGACAATCAGCGAGAAAGGGATGTCAAAGTTACTCTTCTTTCGCTCCGGGTTGGCTAGTGAACCTGTAGATATGAGAAATGACAAGACACTCACCGTTAAGGTAACTGTCAACATCAAAACGGATAACGGCAATGCAAAATTATACAGATCGCCCGTTTTGATGTTGACAGTTGCCTTAACGGTGAGTGTCTCGGCGTCTCTCTGGTGTATAGGCTGACTAGGATTGGCCGTGAACGGGGAAATTTATAGTACCAAGTGCCTGACAGACGTTGCGTCGTTCATCAAGAAATACCATAAGCGCGAAGACACGGTGTTCTGGCCAGATTTGACGTCGGCCAACTACTCGAAGCGATCGTAGGAGGAGATGGAGCGGCTGAATATCGATGTGGTACCGAAGTCGGTGAATCCGCCGAATGTCCCCCACCTGCTTCCCATCGAGAATTTCTGGGCAAACTTGAAGCGCAAGATCTATTCCAACAATTTTGTCGCGAAAACGGAGGAGGAATTAATAAAAAAAAAAACGAAGAAAGAGCTTAAAATCATGGCTACACGCATGTTTTCGTCCGCCATGGCAAATGTTACGGTTAACTGCCGGAAGGCCGCACGCAAGGACGTAGTATTTTTTTGCGAGGAAGCTAACATGATAACCTTGCATGGGAAATTCATCCAACTCAATTATCTGTCATAGTTTCTTTTTCATCACCATCTGAAATAGTTTTTTTTTTTCATCATCTGAAAAAAAAATTTTTTACCGCAAACGTTAGCTGTCAAATTATCGATACTTATCGATAATATAATAAAACCCCCGGAATTATCGATTGTTATCGATGTACGTTTTGGGCGATATTTCCCATCACTATGCCGGTCAAATGAATTTTTTTCCGGTCGTTCATTGCCACTAAAAATCAATGGATATTGAACAAAAGGAGAATGCGAAAAAAATCGTCATAAAGTAGTGCGAACAGGATTGCGAGGATTCTACACTAGAGAGGAAAAGAGATGATCGTAATGCCCGTTCGTTTTATTTTGCAATCGGAAAATGAAATTGAACGCGACAGCTCGGAGAGACGAACGGTGTACGAAGTCTCGCACAAAACGGATAAGATGAACTCCCATTTTAAAACCGGATAAGAACCCAGCTGAAGTTTCAAGTTATCGACCAATCAGTTTGCTTTCTTCAATAAGTAAACTGTTTGAGAGAGTTATTCTTAACAGAATGATGTCACACATCAACGAAAATTCAATTTTTGCAAATGAACAGTTTGGACTTCGCCATGGGCATTCCACAACTCATCAATTGCTCAGAGTTACTAATATGATACGAGCTAACAAATCTGAAGGTTATTCCACTGGAGCTGCTCTTTTAGACATAGAAAAAGCATTCGACAGTGTTTGGCATAAAGGTTTGATTGCGAAATTGCAAACATTTAATTTTCCAATTTTCCTAATCAAAATTTTAAAAAATTATCTTACTGATCGAACTCTGCAGGTTGTCTATCAGAATTCAAAATCTGATAGATTTCCTGACAGAGCAGGTGTGCCTCAAGGTTCAGTCTTGGGTCCAGTCCTGTACAACATATTCACTTCAGATCTTCCTGATTTGCCTCCAGGATGCACAAAGTCATTGTTCTGCGATGACACAAGCATTTCCGTAAAAGGAAAAAGTCTTCGTGTCATATGCAGTCGATTGCAGAAAAGTTTAGATATTTTTTCTTCCTACTTGCAAAAGTGGAAAATCTCTCCCAATGCTTCTAAAACTCAAATGATAATTTTTCCGCATACGCCTAGGGCTTCTTTCCTCAAGCCAAACAATAATCACGTTGTCAAGATGAATGGGGTTATTTTAAGTTGGTCCGACAAGGTTAAGTACTTGGGACTAATTTATGATAAAAAACTTATTTTCAAAGAGCACATTGAGAGTATACAAGCCAAGTGCATCAAATATACGAGATGTTTATATCCTCTCATTAACAGGAATTCTAAACTTTGTTTAAAGAACAAACTTTTGATTTACAAACAAATTTTTAGACCAGCAATGCTTTACGCTGTACCGATCTGGTCAAGTTGCTGTTCAACAAGGAAGAAAACACTCCAAAGGATTCAGAATAAAATTCTGAAAATGATTTTGAAGCGTCCTCCTTGGTTTGGTACACTCGAATTACATAGACTTACTGGTGTTGAACCATTAGAAGCTATGTCAAATAAAATTATTAACAATTTTCGACAAAAATCGTTGCAATCCTCAATTGCTACGATAAGCTCTCTTTATAGCCAATAAGTTAGCAATTAAGTTAGTTGTATGTTTACTTCCCCTTTTCTGACAAGTAGGTTTAAATCCCTACGAATGATAAGTCCTAATTGCGAAAGCAAACAAATCCTAACAATTAAAATTACAAATTTCTAACAGTGTTGAGAAGTCACCATTTGTGATTGGACACACATACTCATTATTTACTAATATTTATCATAAATACTTAAGCTACAAAAAAAAAAAAAAAAAAACGGATAAGATGAAATTGAATGACTGATATTTTTGTGTTCGGTAGAAAAAAGGATTGATCAGAGCACTGCTCCACACAACATTTACCAGAACGGCGGCTTCCGGCTTCAGAAAAATAACCTAAAGTGGTATTTGGCCAACCATTTCAATAATTCCGAAAGTGGAACTCCATACGTCGTTTGGAAATCCGATATGGCGACTTCCAGTTTATGTGTGTTCTGTTCTCAAAATATGGAAGTATTTAAAGTGATGATGAACGTATAAGATGTGAAATATTTTTAAGTAAGTTGTGCTTAAGCAGTAACGAATTGTAAAAAATTATTCTTAAATTTAAAACCTTTGATCCCGAGCATCGCCGGGAACGTTCAACCAGCGAAGGAAAAAAATCACCTCTAGCGATTAATGAATACATATAAAACAGGCCTAGGATGCGTTGACATCGTCGTCAGTATGCGAAAAACAAAGTATCGGTGCTGGTGCACTCTTTTTGCTTTCCTCTTTACGATATATTTCTAGTCATTAGTGTACACCACAATACGTGGTTCTCAATGTGCACAACTCGGTATATGAAGTTATTCGTCTCTGTTACAGAGAGCGATCAGAACTTGTTATATCCTTATTCTTTTGACTCATGAATATGATTTTTTGTCAGAAAAAGAAAGAAAATGACAGTGTATGCTCTCCTACTCTCGCTTAAACTCAACCGCTGCCGAAGTAGTTCCTTCCCCCACACATTCCCTCTCACCGCACCACACCTCTGCTGCTGTTCAGACGACATGATTTTCTCCTGTTGCTATCCTTCTATCCTTTCTTCCCGTAACTACCGGCCTATGGAGAGACAAACGCAACGATCGAATCGCTTCTCAGAGCTGATGTAGTCTAGTCATGTGTTTGTTTTCTCCCAGAAACCTAGGCACCCTATCTTCATTTCATTATGGGTTAAGAGGATTCGAGTTTAGTCCCGGCCTGTACACTTCGTGAAGTGCACATATGATGAATAAACGACGATTGCATCATATTCGTTTCGTTTCCATCACTGCGTTCAACTAGTTGATATATAAATTGCTCATAGGTAGGCAAACTATTTATACTCACAAAACTGCATTACAATCCAAAATACGAAGACCAATTACTAACCGAGCTGGTATGAATTATCCTAAGGATATCAATCATTTTAACATAAACTTGACATAACTCAAGAATGCCCAATTTTACCCAAAGGTGTAGAACATCATTAGAAACAAACGATGATAGTTCGGTTGTTCTTTCGAATGATATCGAGTTCCAACTTTCGCGTGTACAGCTAGTTCTGACAGTAGCTCTCTCCCAGAGAGATCATCAACCCCGCGTAGACAAATCTGCCCAGAGGTCATCCACATCCACTTTTTCGGCTCGATCTGTGTGATCTGTGCGGGGGAAAAACGCTGCAACTGATTCCGGTTCGAACACCGTCCCAAAGCGGATGTCCTTGGTGATGGTGGCGAAGATTGGATTAGAGCCGGTTGACTTGTCCTCCAAAAACGGTACAGGAAAACCCCGTTGATTGCCGGTCCCTTCAGTATTGAAGCTTTGATCTGGCTAATAACTTTCACTTGATTCCCACCACTACAGAGCCCCCTTCCGGGAAAATGCGTGTTTGGCTTGGCGTGCACTTCCCAACAAGATTAACTCGCTCGGTCGTTACTCAACCAGCGACGCAATCATCGAATGAATTAGGCTAACAACAATCAGAACAAATATGAATGAACAATGGCGCTCGCTTGCATAAGAGTCGGCGCGATTTCGTTACGACTTGTTGCTTCCCCCATCGCATTTCACTTTGCATCTACGCGTAGTACTGACTGGCTGAGTCACTCGGAAGCTGAACTAAGAAGCAGCACCGCACAGGCGAAGTAATTATGTTTCTGGTCAATTACGCACCGTTCCGGTGACGACGCAGATTGATGAAAGTTTGAAAAGCTGCCGCGCCGCATGGTAAGTGGAAAATTGCCGTAATGGGATAAATTATGTCTTCTGCAATCGTGAGCCTTTCTTTCTAGAATGTTTTTTACTTAAAACACAGTGCGATATTTTTTTTTGTTTTGGCTTCTATGTATGATTTTTTGATGAAGTTTGATGCGAAAAGAGAATTTCCCTGAGTTTTAACATATTTCAATTTAAGGGGCAACAATGGCGCCATTTTGAATTTTTGAGAAACTGGTAATTTTTGATGTTTTTTCGATGCCATTTTGTTTTAAGACCAATATCGAAATTCTTAGAGTTTGTCCACATATTTGCATCTTCTTAGGGGGGGTGGTGGCAAGACGGACAGGGTGGGTAAGATGGACATGTGACTTATTCTTAAGCTTAGCGACTTTCTTTCTGCAAAATTGTCTCGGCCAATCTATCATCAAGTTAGTTTATGGTTTTCGAACCACTGTCACCATGGTTACATTCGTCAAATGTGCAATAAATAAACAAACTTTATAACAAAGCTACAAGTTCGAGTGCGGATGTAGTTTTTTTGTGTCAGAAAATAAGATTTTTTTCCAGTAAGTGTCGCGTTTTATTGGATGTTGATCCATTTTTCGGTTATTTGAAACTTGGCTGATCTATTCGCGAAGAGATACAGGTAAAGTATATTGTTATTGAAAAACTATGAAAGTTTGAAAATTGTGTGTACTGGTGGGGTAAGATGGTCCACCACCAGGGTGGGTAAGACGGTCAGTGTTTATAATATTGGTTCTTCAAATTAAGGTATGCCTCGATCCTACAAAAGGACAACTACCCGTCAGACGTGGACCGAAAGTCAGCTGGCTGCTGCCAGACACGAAGTGGCCTGCGGAATTTCGGTTCTTGCTACCGCGGTAAAATACGGTATTCCAAGGACCACTTTGAAGAGGCGAGTTGCATTTCCTACAATGACAATGAGTATGGGGCCTAAGGAAGCCGTTTTCACTGCAGCACAGGAAAATGAATTGGTACAGCATCTCTTGGACTTAGAGAGTCGCTTCTATGGCCTTACTCAAAAGGATGTCCAAAAGCTTGGCTTCGAGCTAGCCGAAAGAAACTTCCTTCCACATCCCTTCAACAAAGTCAAAAAAATGGCAGGGCGCGATTGGTTACTCGGCTTTCTGAAACGAAATCCAAAATTAAGCTTTCGAAAGCCTGAAGCCACGTCTTACGCGCGTGCACGAGGTTTCAACAAACAGGCAGTATATGCTTTTTATAATTTACTCGAGTAATTTCTTAAAGAAGGAAGATTCGCTCCTACCCAAATATATAATGCAGACGAGACCGGAATCAGCACAGAAAATATTCTTCAAAGGTCCCTCCAAAACAACAAAAAATTGCTGCTTTAAAAGGAAAGAAGTAAGTGGGATCGATTTCCTCTGCGGAACGTGGAGAAACTACTTCGGTGATGATGTGCATGTCTGCAACCGGTAAATATGTTCCTCCATTCATGATCTTTCCTCGAGCTCGGATGAATGAAGCATTGAAGAGAGGTGCTCCAGCTGGGACTAAGTTTCGGTGTAATGCATCGGGATATATGACGACGGAAGTATTTCTCGATTGGTTCGACCACTTCCTGGAGTACGCTAAGCCATCAAAGGACACACCAGTATTACTTATTATCGACGGACATAGTAGTCACACGAAGAATCTGGCTTTTGCTGAAAAGGCAAGGAACAGTTTTGTAACAGTTCTTGTATTGCCCCCCCACTGCAGTAATAAGATGCAACCTCTAGACGTTGCATTTATGGGACCATTTAAGAAGAACTTTTCCTACGCAGCAGACGCTTTCTTGCGCCAACATCCTGGGGTTGTAATTGGGCTGTATGATGTTGCAGATTTGATGGCGCAAGCTTTTGTTGAGGCTGCCAGCATTAGTGTTGCCATTGCTGGTTTCAAAGCAACCGGAATATGGCCTTGCAATCGTCACGTATTTTCGGATGAATCTTTTGCGCCGTCCGAAGTTACAGATCAACATGAAGTACAACCTGTTGAGAATCATGATGAACCTGCAAGCTGCACGGTAGAGAAAAGTGTAGTTGAATCTACGTTGGAAGATGGTTTAATTCCTGGCGACCAAGCTGTTAGTGACATGGAATCATCTTTCAACGTTACGCCTAAAGAAATTCTGCCGCTTCCGAAAATTTCCAGACCCCGAGGCTCGAAAAGGAAGCGCAAAACCGAAAAAGCGGTTGAGATCACATCTGACTCATACCGCCAAGAATTGGCGATAGCTGAAGCTGCAAAAGAGATAAAACTCATCAAGAAGATGAAAAGGCCAATTAAACGTGTCAAGCGAGAAATTGTTCCGGAGGATTCTCTTTGCGATCAATGCGGAAATGGTTTTTCTGATTCTGTAGATGGCTCAGGATGGGGCAGATGCATCAAATGTGACATTCGGTTTCACGCGACATGCCATTACGCTGAAATTGTCTGCAATGCATGCGCCTAATTGATTGAATGGGCGTGCTACTAAGCTTTGATGAACGGAATTTGTTTTTTTTTGTTCTGAGCTACTGGCTGTCACCAATAATTGTTTGTGATCCTTTTTTCCTGTAGAGGACTGTGCCAATACACAAGCTAATACCATCACACAAGAAAGAATATTTCTTCAAGCTCGTGTTATTTTGGTCTATACCCAAGCTAAACCCCTATGTGTATAAGCAAAAGAGAAAAAGCATTAACTTTTCAATGGTAGATTCGTTTGCCCTGAGAAGGACAGTGTTTGCATTGGAGCAATCACCCCCAATTGTTGAACAAAAACCGAATTTCGTTTCGGTTAGTAGTTAATGAGCTCTTTTTCTGCTGCTTTCACAGCAGCCAGCGTTGTCCATTCTACTGTAACAGTCGAAAACTATCTTCTGCCACAAAAGAATTGGACCGAAAAAAATCAGGCACAATCCGGTCCGGTTGCCATCGCTTTTCCCGCCCTCTGCACCATGGTCCCCCACTAACATCGCAATTTCTCTGCTAAATTCCGAACTTATTCATACATCCAAATAGAAGCCTGGAACTTAACTTGAGAAAATGAAATTTTATTTCTTTCACAAGGAAACATATAATATAGGAATGAAAACAGTTGAAAGGAGCAGTCAAATTGGATATCAAGGACTTGACTCCAAATCAACCTTCGTTGATCATTATATCATTATATTATATAGAGCAAGTTTGAACTTCAAAGATCCATACTCAATCCAAACTTTATACATTACCCACATTAGGCCTCTACTTGAATATTGTAGCATAGTTTGGTCGCCATATCATGATACACATATAAATCGTATCGAGTCAGTACGAAAGCAATTTTTAGGTTATACCATTTTGCGAAAGCAATTTTTAGGTTATACCACGAATTTTAAACGCCAGTGTTTTGATCGAAAGATGAACTTTTCCCCAAACTTTAGGTACAATAATATAAATTAATTGAAAAAGTGACGGCTTTCTGCTCGCGATGTTTTTTTTTTTTGAGAATCGCCTTTTTTCACAAGCTATATTCCATTTTACTAATTTCGCGAGACGCAAACAGATTTCATCCCGTCTGTTCCGTTCGAATGTATATAACACATGAACCTCGTATTAGCAACCAATCGAACCGGAATCTTTTAACGTTCACCTCATTTGCAATGAATATTATGTCTGAAGGGCACCAAACAGACGCTATATACTCTGATTTGTCACTACTATTGAAAAACTAGACCGAATGGGATAAAAATAAGGGACAAGAGATCGCAAAAATCTCATGCTTCTGCCGGAACCCCACAAGGTAGTCACCTCGGGCCTCTAATCTTCATCCTCTACTTCAACGATGTGAACTGCATTCTCAATCGCCCCAGAATATCTTTTGCCGACGACATGAAAATTCACGCGAAAGTAAGGTGCTCAGAGGATGCTCTCTATCTACAACATCAGTTGGAAAATTTTACTAAATGGTGTGACATCTGAAAAAAGCATTTGTTAAAGATTTAGGAGTGCTGATAGACAGTCAACTCACTTTAAGGTAGCATATCTGCAATTTCGTTGGCAGAGCGTCGCGAAATTTGGGACTGATCATGAGAATGGCCAAGAACTTCAAAGACGTGTACTGAAAAAATAAGCTAAAACTTGCTATAACTTTGTAAGGAAAAGTTCTGGAGGTGTGTGGTCTTCAACAAAAACGTGTGTTTTGTATGCCAAAATGCTCCTTTAGAATAACGTTTTCTTGTAAAATGTAGCTAACAAAAGATAAGTGCAAAATGTTAACTTTGAAGTAACTTTTACAGAAAACACTCTGTAACTCTGTACCCAATGAAGATAGGAATTTCGTTTGTTCAGCAAAATTTCATAATTTTGCACGTTCTAAAATTTTTCCAAATTAACCATTCCTCTATCTCTTAACACAAAAAAGTTAGTATTCTGGATATATAAAAACCTACTGTAACATATGCTCGCCGTACTCTTATATGGGTGGATTGGGACAAATGAAACCTAATGGAGTTTATAGTACTTCACTTCAACTTAACTCCAAGGAAAAGTATTGACATCATGATTCCGTTTGCCCCTTTTTAACCTATACGTTCTTGAAGTTATCAAAAAAATAAGCTTAAATATGATGTCACTTTGTAAGGAAAGGTCCTGGAGATATATGACCTTGGCAAAAATGTGGGTTGTGTGTGCCTTAACAATTCCTCCGAACAATACTTTCGTGAAAAATGCAACTAACAAAAATTAAGTACAAAAAACTTACTTTTAAGTAAGTTCCTTGTAATATACTTTATAACTTTGTACCGGAGAAAGATAGGATTTTCATTTGTTCTACAAAGTTTCATATTTTTCAATCTTCTACTACTTTGCTGAACAAACTATTCTTCTATCTCTTAACACAAAAAAGTTTTGTTTTATTATTTTTAGTGTAGTAAACTTTTCATATTTTTTGATAATTTTCGATTCTGTGGGTCATTCATAAAAACAATTGTTCCGAAGACACTTTTAAGCTAGGATGAAGGTAAAAGGCGCTATGGAATTAAGTTCCACTTTTTGCCTTATTGGACCACTGTGCGCTGGTGTGTGAGTGTTGCATATTGCAGCTATGCCGCTGGGGAACAACAAAATGCTGTTTGTGCTAATTTATGGCCGTCATAAGAACGGAATTCGAAATGCTGCTGGGACGGCGATCTTTTTTTTAAGGCGTTTCAACATTTTGAATGGATTCTAATGAGTTTTCTGAAACGAATTCAGCATTGTCAGTAGAATACGCTGGACTTTTAATTCAAATGAGATTAGTTCCGTGTATACCGCTGGTATTATCGAATTTAGGTGAACACCAAACTGCTGGGTTTCTGCAATTTGATGAATAATAATTGACATAGTCAACCATTGGAGGACATTCAAAAAAGTTAAAAAAATTTCTTTGTCAAGTTCAACCTTTTTTGGCAGAGAACACTGTATTACCTTATTTTAATCTGTATTTTGATTTTAATGATGGGTTCACTCATGAAGGTTATAACGAACAAGTCATTAACAGTCGGAAGTACTTGATATGAAAATGATCCTGAGCCACAAGTTTAGTTTTAAATATTACTTACTTCACCGACGAATTTACAAATAACAAACATATTCGAAAGTGTTCTACGCAATATCTTGCAAACATTCATACAAACATTCTCCGGCGTTATCAGGCCTAGAGGATTGTCCTATATGTTAAGCTTACATAGGAACGCCAATTAAAATTATTCATTCGTATATTTCCTCTAGTGAACCTGTATATTAGAGTAATGACAAAGCACTCACCGTTAAGGAAACTGTCAACATCAAAACGGGCGAGCTGTATAATTTTGCATTGCCGTTATCCGTTTTGATGTTGACAGTTGCCTTAACGGTGAGTGCTTTGTCATTTCCTCTGGGGAACTCAAATCGGAACTATCGGTGTAAGAGGCGAGCAATTACTTTCGCACCCACTAGACGCATCGCGATAAAACACGTAACTACATTTCGCTGTCTGCCATGTTCAACAGTTGCCATTTTAGTCACTCCTTCACTAGACTGGCGGAAAGGAAAAACATGAAACTGATAACCTACACTATCAATTGTGATATCATTGGAAACTGGACAGGCACATCGATCTTCTGATTTATCTTTACTAACTTCCGATAATCTTCTGATAATATTGACTGGTTAATTAATTGCTTCCCAAAATCCACTTCGCCAGACTACTAACGCAGTGACTGTAGTTCCCACGGAATAATTCTAATGCGTTTGTTTTGTTATGACTGGCAACAGAAAGCGCGCGCACGTGTCATTCCGTGCGGATCAAAGTAACCTAAAATCGTCCAAGTGCACAGCGTTTGTTTTCCTATGGTAATTTCGTTACCTGGTGAAGCGAAGTCACGACGAGTTTTCTCCTCAAGAGCCAACTATGACCGGGCTTAAGTGCAACGCTATGCATGGGTAAACATTAATGTCACCGATCTGCAACGTTTGCTAATTAGCACTTCTAATGCGCCCCAGTGCCCAGTCTGGGGGCCTTCAGTGCTAAGCTAGTTGCGCTTATTTAATTGTTTTTTTTTTTTTCAAATATTATTTATGGAAACGCTTTCTATGCATTTAGGCATAAACTTTTGTTGGAGCCTTGCAGCTCAGAAACCTTACGATACGCTCTGCGTTTCCATCAAATATTTTTTTACTTCATTCATTCCTTCAATAAGTAATGTTCTTTTTTGTCTTTTTTTTTCTTTGTAGTTTCGCAAGCGAATTAAATTTTACCGTCAAACTATGGCTAATTTCATTCCTATCCATTCCATAGATCGCTAGCGAACATGAAATTAATAATTTGACTACGGCACATTAAGCTCTAAGAACCATTCTTCTCGCTCAATTGGAAACCGGTCGATTTAGCAATGCAAGTAAAGTTTGCAAGATATTGCTCATTCTTCGCCATTTAAAAGAAAAGAAAACAACACAACACCGGCAAGACGGGGACGTAGTAAATCTTCATGATTTAACCTGTTGCTGTGCTTGCGGTTAGTCTGCTCTATGAGGCAAATGCCGAACGGCATTAGTATAACCTCTTGTACGGACAAGGCAACGAGTGTGTAAATTTTCGATATTCGACTGGGGCGTGAGTTGAAAACATAAAATATGATTCACAATTTGGGAGCACATTGTCTGAAATGAGACACCCAAATTTGACGATTACTTAATTCCCCTAGAAGGGTAATAAAGCTTGACGAACGTTGAACAATGCAGGCAGCCACACTTTTGCAATAGAAATGGTGTGGACTATAAATTTCCCCACGTGCTGTAAAAATCAAGGGAATGGTATGGTAGCCTTCAAGCGTTACGAACATCTATTTCTGTACCGTTTGTCCCAAAACTACTTTTTCTGCTGTCACAGTTTGCTTCACTTTGCTTTGGGACACAATTAATGTACTAAATATCACTTAGAATATCACATACCATGTGAAAACCTTAAGAAATCGCTCAAAACTGTCTGATATGCTATTAATAATTGCAGTCAACATTTAGCCGGTTTGCCCGAATCAACATAAGATAAGGGTAAACTGCCCATTTTTCGGGTGCCAGTGCCAGTGATGTTGGTAACGCGTCAAATGTATGGTAGCTGACAGCGATGCCATTCCCGTGGTAAAAATAAAATAATAAGTTACATATTGCTAGACTGCGCACTGTCATTGACTTTAATTGGACCCATTCACCAATTCCCCGCTGAAGGTTCGATCGATCTATCTACGGAACGTAAACAACAAGTTCCGTTGTAGGCGGTTTAATGCAAAAAAAACAAAAGCACATCAAAGTAAACAACAACAGCAGTACGAAAAAAAAACCTGCGTAATCTCGACGAAAAGCCGGTCTGCGTATGTTGATCTGTCCTTTCCCGGCAAGTCCAAGGTCGATCGACGAAACGAAAGGTGACGCCCGTCGTTGGGAAGTTCGAGAGGGGTAGCAGTGTATTGCTCCCATCTAGAGCAAAAACAATGAATGAAGGCGTCAGGCAAACTTCACCTTAAAGTGTGACCAAGCAGTTTAGTTACATTCGATTTATCACAGAGTGAAAGTTATGTCTGAGTCGAATGGAGAAATAATCGATTATTGACATTGAATTTCTAATGCTGGCAATACAACAGAATCAAAGTGTCCCAAATATTGCCCAATAAATATCGATCATTACTAAAATGCCAACCCACTGTCTGAAACAGTTACCTAGCTCTCGCTGTTTATATACTTGAATGAACAATTTTTTTTTATTGTAGTCCAATAAAGTCAAATTCTTTGAGTTCCGAATTCATAACTTGTTGACAGCTTCGCATTCCACAATAGGGTAACGGGGGTATTTTGGCCAGCTTTGGGAAGTGTTCTCATAGTTCATTAGAAACAAACACAACTTTACAACATAAATACCTACTCTATTATACCATTGTTTAATGCAAAGTGTCTATTTTAATATACACCGTTTAACAATGCAATATATTGAAAAATATCCTAGAAATATCAAAATTTCTACGAAGTACTAAAAACATATTTTGGTCCACCAAATTTTTAATTTGGCCCACCTTTATATCTACAGACGTGTATGGAAATAGTTCGGACTAATTATATTTAAGATCATCATCGGTTTTTTCAGAGCAAAAATAGTGGGTTTGAGGAGAACATCCTTCTGCTGTGAATTTTTGTAAACTTTAGGCATCTAAAAATGAAATGATTTGGCTTATAGCGGTTTAACAGGCATTCTCATCCAATTTCATATCGTTAAATGTGATAAATTGCGTAGTAATTACCTGTAAATTGTCACAAGCTGCTTCTTTGTTCACGTGCAACGGTCGAACGGTAATCGAATCGAAGAGATGGTAAAACTTGGCATGGCCAAAATATGTTGGCTTCAGAAAGAGGCAAACATATTTCGGCCATGCATTTAACCACTTTTTCAACTTTTTCCAACATGTTAGAGTATACAAACTGTTTCTATGATATTTTATTTATGTTACTACAACAACGAAATGTTTTAAAAGCATACATATTTGTTACAATAGCTTCCGGACGTTGACTTATATATTACCACTTCCTCTTGACTTTGGGTTGACTCAGCCATGACTTTGAATATGTATGAACTAATTTCAAAATAACACTACCTAGAGCCAGTTTTTTGCCGAAAATTATAGTGTAGTATGATTCTTAGGTGTGTTATTCAATGTTGCATGCATAGGTTTCTAATATTCATTGAATTTATCAGAAAAAATCATAAGAAGGTTGTATGCAAAGCCACGACCGCAAGGTTGAAGTAGAATACTTTTACAAGAAAGATAACCTGGCTGCTTGCGTGTCAGTCATTTTTTCTAGTAAATAAACGTTGACCGTTCATTGGCAGTATTGTAATTTCTTTTTGTCTGATATTTTGAATGAAGTTCATTGGATATTTTTAAATTTTGTGCAAATGAGAAGTTGAAGTGATGCCGAATTGTAATAATTGTAATAATTTAATACGACATCATTAAACGGGAACGGAACAAAGGCTACGGTTATGCAGAACGCGAATGCCGGCGCGATGCGATTCGCCTTACCGTGGTGAAATGTACAGCTCTTTTTAAGGCGAAGTAGAGCTATACATTTCAACAGATTTCGTCTTGCCGAATCGCATCGCGCCGTTATTTGCGTTCTGCATGACCGTAGCCAAACACTAAGCGACGCAAACACGTAATAATAGTCAGAGTATGCATGTAGATGAAGATAATTAACTTTGGATTATAGCGCAAAACGAGAAAATATTAACTCTTCAAATAATCATTTGTGTTCTTCAAATTTCAGTTGTTCAATTTAATATCCGATGAAATGTTTGTTTATTTTCTGATGAAGCTCTTATATAGGCCAAATGATGCATTCCTAATTTACTAGGTCCATGACTCTGCCGACCGTGCTTGGGAAAGCGCGGTATAACGACCAATCAGAGGTCGAATTTTGTGTTTTGACAAGGCTAAAGAGTTTTCAATAGTACAATAGTTCGAATGATGAAATTGCAATTTCATGCATTTGGTAGGAATCTTAGAAGATTTTCTAATCGATTGCTGCAAAAACGAAAGAAATCCATCGAAAACTAACCGATTTATTAGCATTTGAAATTTTTCTCACATTTTTCAGTTTTAGATTTTCATTTTACATCCCTATGTAGCCGAACTTCCTGAGAGAAGTATTCTAATTCAAAATTAAATCTTCATTAATTCATTTGTTGTCCTTATAAGGGCAATAGTTCAATTTTTCATAGGATGTAGTGTTTATCTTACATCTCTGTGTTACCTTGATAGTGAGGACTAAGGCGCACGGTCAACACAATAAGAAAGGTGTTTTCACATTAAAAACTAGACACGGCTTTACTGGAGGAAGAGTTGGCAAATGCATCTACCGCTAATACCACCGCTATCATACGAAAGCGCGTCGTTTCATGTGGGGAATATCAACAACGAAAAATGACGCGCGTCTATGCATAACCCGAAATGTTTCGCCGTGCTGCTCCCATTTACCTTTACATCGGCCACAGGGAAGTACCGGCTGCATCTGCATCTACCGCTGAGGCTGTCACTATACTGCTATTGGTACAAAAAGCTATTAACTCTTCAAATAAGTGTGTTATTTGTTCTCAAAAGAACAATTGTTCAATTCAAAATCGGATTTACGCAATCGCATCTCTGTAATATTACCGACAATAATATTCTTCTGAACAAACTGATACAACTTTCCCATTAGGCCTCTGCCATAATAGACGCGAAAAGCGACGCGAACCGATTCGTTCAGCTGTAGGTTAATGTACAGCCATCAGTAGAGCTGTACATCAACCTACGGCCGAGCGAATCGGTTCGCGCCGCTTTTCGCGTCTACTATGGCAGAGGCCTTAGAGAAAGTTGATGGCTGATGTATTCACTTCATGCAAGCCTGCTGCTGATGCTTCCCGCTACCACACTGAAACAGCATTTTAGTGAAGGGAGTGTCGTTGCATCAGCTGACCCTGCTACTATCGATGCTGATATACCCGCTGCAACAGCTACGCTATGCATAGCCATGCCACAGTTGTGGCCGCTATACGCTGGCCCAACTGCTGAGCACCTGCAACGCTATCCGTAGCCATGCCACAGTTGTGGCCGCCATTGGTATCCGCTGTACCTGCATCTGCTGGCCCTGCTGCTATCGATGGTGAGATCCGCTGAAACTGCTACGCTTGTTCGCAGCAATGCCACAGTTGTGGCCGCTATCCGCTATCGATGGTACCCACTGCTCGCTCCCGCTGCTGCTAAGAGAGGACTGCTGTCGTCGCTGTTCAGAACTACTATGAGCGGCTTCGACTAAAACAGGCTTTTATATAGGGATGAAAATAGGAATGAATTATTTTACGTACGTGGTGGAATGATATAACTTGAAAAATATGTGTGACTCCATTCTGGTTCAGAGCAATCATTTGATAAGCTCCACCTCTTTTTTCAGTTTCTAAAGTTTTTCCTCAGTTTCGTAGCACGGATGCACAAAAATGATTTCTTGTGAACATTCTGTCGAGCCGGACCGATAGCACTCTCATTGAAGCAACAAAATAACATGTTTTGTGTCGTGTTGTGCAGCTTGGTTGAAGAAAATGTTCCCGTCCCCATGTCGCATGTAAGCAGATTATTGCGTTCGCCGTTCAGTAGACAGTAGATAGTGTATCCAGCGAATAAACACCGATGGTGCTCTCACACACGCAACGGTTTTAACCCGTATCTTATTGCGGTTTGTAACATCAAGCGATTTCGTTTGCTCGCTGTTGCGTGTTGCATCATGTTGCAACTTGGCAGCTGGGAGACGACGAAATTCTGTTTATGATGATTGAGTGAATCGACTTCATATTAGCTCTGCATAGTCGAACTTACTGCTTTTGTGAATGCGTTCTAACAGGGCAATTTATTATTCAATGTCGGTTATGCTGATCGCAGCCTTTGCGCTGCCCCTACAGTGGGGGGTTTACTAAATAAAATGAAAATAAGACAACTACAATAGAATTTGATTGCATCCCGCACAGAATGTCTGCTTGTGTTGATGCCAGAAAATTGTTAACCTTCAATTATTTTTTTATTTGCCTTGAAAAAAGCATTTTGCTGTTCAAAATCGGTTGCTAATTACAACCTTTGAGCTGCCCTAACATTGGGGGAATTAAGATACACGGACAACATGCACTGTGGAAGCTATTTCACATTCAGTAAATTAGACGGGTGCGACAAATTTAAATTGCTAGGATGCAACACAGAATACTTGCTTGCGTTGACAAAAATTATTAACTTCCAATGACTTGTTTATTTGCCTTTAAAAAGGCATTTTGATTCCCAAAATTTCCTGATGGCAATCTTCATGCTGCCCCAACACGGGGGGAATAATGGCTGTCTGGCGACACACGCTGACAAAAACCGCGCTGCTCCTGAGACGTGGTGACCAACCACAGAGCTAGTGCTGCTGCTAAGGAAGGACGACTGCTGTTGTCGGTGTCTAGGACTATTATGAGCGGCTCCGGCTGAAACAGGCTCTTATATAGGCCAAATAGCATGTTTTCAATTGCAAGGTATATGATCCTGTCGACCGTGCTTGGGAAGCAAGCATATAACGACCAATCAGAGGTTGAATTTTGTGTTTTGCTAAGGCTTGACTATTTTCAATAGTACAATAGTGTGAATGATAAAATTACAATTGTCTTATTTTGGGAAGAATCTTAGAAGATTTTCCAATCTATTGCTGCAAGAACGAAGGAAATCCATCGAATACTAACCGATTTATTAGCATTTGAAATTGGACATATTTTTCACTTATTTCGGTTTTAGATTTTCATTTCACATCCCTATGTAGCCGAACTTCCTGAGAGAAGTATTCTACTTCAAAATGCGTAAAATGTTACCGGGTGGGCCAAAATATGCATGTGGGCCAAAATACCCCCGTTACCCTAGTTGCATTTTCTGCATAAGACGTAAGCAAACATATTTTGCCAAAGTCTGATCTAACGATCGTAAAGAAATCGTACCTAATCATTTTATTCATCACACTCCGTCATGTTTCAACGGGGAAAGATCATGGAGACAAAAAACTCTTTGTTTGTTTGTTGGATAATATTTACCATCCTCCTTCATCACACTTTATCATACTCCATTACGATTCTACAACTTGTAACCTGTGCGGTTGCAATTTCAGCATCGAGTGGAACATTTATCTAATTTTGGGTAACGCTGCAAGAGCGTGTTCGCGTGAAAATAACCCTTATTATGGGTAATTTTATGAGGGAGCACTTGAACACCCCCGCAGCAGCGTGTACCCAACATGACAACTGTCACCACTTGCGCTGAATATCGTTCACATAAGTTTGTTTTTTTTTCTTCACAAATGCAACATAAGTTTGTTTATTTTCGTTTAAATTCGTTCGTTTTTCCGTTTGTGAACGATATTGTCGCGTTAGTTAGGTTCGATAATTTTGACGTAGAACTACGTTTTTCTTTAGCCTACCACATAGGGATGTAAATAGGAAAACTATTAACGAAAAGGGGACGAAATATGTCCCTTTTTAAATGCTTATAAATCGGTTTGTTTTCAACCGATTCCCTTGATTTTTGCAGCAATTGTTTGGAAAATTATACACGCATCCACCCAAATGTAGAAAATTGTTGATTGATTATGCAAACTATTGTACTATTGATAATTGTCAAGCCTTGTTTAAACGAAAATTACGTCCTTTGATTGGCCGTTATATGATTGCTTCCCAAGCACGGTCGACAGAATCATATACCTTGCAATTGAAAACATGCTATTTGGCCTATATAAGAGCCTGTTTCAGCCGAAGCCGCTCTCTCATTATTCTTCGTCTCACGCTTGGTGTGTACAGACGTGTTTGTTACAACAACTGAAAGTTTTAGTTCACCTATCGCATTCGTTTATTTTACCTATCGCATTCGTTATACAACAGTACGTTGTCGGGTCGCAACGAAATGGGAAAAACGGGTTCTACTACCGAGAAAACGGAAAAGAAGGAGAAAATGCCGCCTTTCTACGTAAAAGGTTTCCCGCCTGGACTAAGGCAACACTTCAATGAACTTATCAGCAAAGGGCTGATAGCTACCCTGAGGCTATACACGGACGGCTACAAAATCGTCGTTCCATCCACCCCACATTACAAGGCAGTAGAGGCTTACCTGAAGCAAACAAAAGCGGAGTATTTTACTCACGATATTGCAGCTACAAAACCATTCAAAGTTGTACTGCGTGGTTTACCGGAATTGGAACTGGACGAGTTAAAAACGGAGCTTGTCGCTTGCGGCAAGCAGTATACAAAATGATAAGACACAACAAAGCCATCAAGTATCGTGATCAGTTATACCTGATCCACCTGACCAGGGGTTCAACAACACTGAGCACAGTGAAAACAAACACCGCCCTATTCAACATCATCGTGCAATGGGAGCGATACAGACCGATTCATCGCGATATCACGCAGTGTTCCAATTGCTTGAACTATGAACATGGCACAAAGAATTGCCACATCAAGAGTCGCTGCATGAAATGTGCAGGTCCGCATCGAACAGTGGATTGCCCACATTCAGTGCGATATTCAGCCAGTATTCACGTTGAATATCATAATAAACACAAACTTGTAGTACTATTTATTAACTACAAGTTTGTCATTCAACGTTTCCCAAAATTGTGCGTGTGAAGCGAGCTAACGGCAAAACGTAACAGCAATCGAATAAACACCCTTAAATTCAATATGCCACCTTGACCATAGATGTTGCTTTTCCATTCCTCAGTCTCGTGAAATTTATTACCTTACGTGCCTCCATGTATTTTTAAATCGTCATATGAAGAAAGCTTAATAGAAAATATTATTGTCCTTGAGGAGCGAGCTATCGGCACGCGACGCAACCTTGGCTTATGGTGTATCGAAAAATCATCTATTTATTTCATTTAAAACAATAAACAGCTTAAACAACATACAAACTAAACAACATATAACAAATGCTAACAGCGATCTAAGTCAGCTATGAATGCAGTTGTTGAGGAGTCCAGACGATCTCCAGAGAATGGTATTTTATAAAAGTAAAACTGAATAAACTTTAGAAGGTTTAGCATTCTTCCGCGTATCGCAAATGGAAAACAGTGTGTAGTTTAAGCAAGAGGTCCAAAGCCGATACAATGCTGCTACAAGGGAACTTAATGTTGTCCAAGATTACGAAGAATTTGTTGTTGATGTTTGCAATAGAACCAAAAGCCACTATGAATGGCTGTACATTTTTCCCCAAGTTCTGAGCTTCCAGTTGTCGAGACGCGATGGTTTCCTCTAAAGTGGCCTCTGTCTACAAGTAGTGTTGTTGAAAATCAACAGACATTAATGTATGTAACGTATAAATTTATTTACCGCCAGCAGAGCTGCGGAAAGTCAATATCATTCTACTGACATTACGCCAAAATGATGCAACATCAGAATCAGCCAACTACGATGCATGGTTCATTACAAAAGATTTTGCGATGTTACAATGATTCTCTTAGCGTCAACTCTCACTCTCATTCTTTTCTTGCTATCTTTCTCGATCATTCGGGTATGGCTGTACTGAGATTGAACCAGCAGAAATATCAAGTTCATTTTGACAGCATGATGTTATGAGGATACCAAACATAAAATCAATGATTTTTCTTCAATTGATATGTATGATATTGATATATGGTCGGCGTGCGATCAGACCGAACTAAGCGCCGTTTTCTCAGATTGAGTTATTGACACCCAGTGGATATGAGAAGTAATAATCTATCTATTATGAAATAACGAAATCGTCCGAGCATTTGATAACACGCCGATTAAAAGCATTGTCAATAAACAACTATTACTACGTTTTGTAACTGAGCGTATTTTAGTTTGATACATTTTGAATCTGTATGATCATTCATTTTTATTCTCAGTAGAGAATATGCTTCTTCATAACACCAATTGTAATAAAAAGAATTCTATTAATATTTTTCAAATGATCTCATATATTAATATTGCATTTTTATTTGTTTTTTGACAGCATGAGTTTATTAAATTGATTCTTGAATATTGTGCTTGTTGTAGGTTAAACTAAAAACAGTGTTAGTTCGCGGCAAAAAATGAATCGCGGGTGGTAAAACATAAAACTTTTAAATATGTATGGGTATGTATATTTATATACAGATCCTGTTAAATTTTGGCACGGTTCAACTTTGAAACTGTTCAATTTCGGTTCGGAACGGTTTTGATTTTCTACTAGTTTTCATTCATATTTTTTTTAAACGAAGAGGATGGCCGGAGTTAATCGACTGGTTTCGGATATATAGCCGGAATATGTTTCAGTAACATGGTAACGATGATCAAAGCAGTGCTTAGAAGTGCTTAAAATCCTACCATGCCTCTCATTGAAAAATGTGAAAATGCGGACCTGTTTCGGTTTTGTTCCGAATACTCGGGGTTGTTGTGCCAGCCCATCAAGCGACACCTATTACCACTGGTTTGAAATTATTAACCTAGTTCATTGGTGGCCATATCTTAAGTTGGGATCGTCACGGACCGCAAAGCAGATCAAATTTAAATTTAAATCCTGATAGCAACAAAGCTGGCACTGACATAGTCACGCTACTGAAACGATTTTTGATATTCCAAAATTCACCTTGATTTGCATTGCAGTGATATTTCCGAGTGAACTTTGTATATTCACGACGATTGACAATGAGAAGCCGAAAATGGCAACAAAAGAGACAAGATATTGAATCACTTGTCGGATCTCAACGCTTACTGTGATGGTTGCTGGCTATTCATGAGAGAAAGAAACGAGTGCGATGATATTTTCTCTCTCATCATAGTCAGCATGTTGCTTGGATTAATCGCAGCTCTGACCGCCAGTACACAAATGAACGCTTGTCTGCTTTGCAATAAAGACGGTTTTGTGCGTTTTATACCTCCTCTTTTTATGAAGTATTGACGAATTATTAATGGCAATGTGTACAACGCGAGAAATATGGAGTACTCTAAAAGAATAAGCTATAATTATGACAGGTTTTAAATACTGAACAATTTCCAAAAAAGCAACTAAATATATTATTTATGATCGGATTGAAACTTTACTCAGATGTTCCTATGAGCTATAGATATCATTTTGTGCTATTAGTATTTTTTTTATCATGACTTAGTTTTGAGAGAGGTTTATATAAAAATGATATTGATTAAAAATATTTTTGAAGCCAGAACGATTTGTTTGATCGGTAAAATGTCTACGTTGTAAACAATATTTTTTTTTTCTAATGAAAATATTCGCCGTTTAACAAGATAAAAAATTTACGGAAAAAACATAAATAAATTGAATATTAGAAAAACATATTTTTAAAAACCTGAATTTTTCTCTATGAAAACCACACAATGTTAGTTTAACATTGATAGTTGTTCGAACTTAGCATGAATCAAGCATAAAAAGATAAAACTTTTAAAACAATTTTTTTTTCAATTTTTTACTGGGTATTTTTTAAGAACAAAATTACTGTTTATAACTCTGCCGAAGATACCTTATCAAATATTTTAAATATATTTGTTTTATTTTCAGAAGTTTTAAACTTTTTGCTTTTACTGTGTTTATTTTCTCTGGAGAGACAACACTGTTATCTAGAAACTCATCTGACTCTAAAAATAAATGTAACCATCAATACCGGTTTTACATAAAACCTTTTAAAAAATCAGTCGTTCTTTACAAAAATTATCAATAGCACAAAATGACATCTCTAGCACGTTGGAACATCTGCGTAAGGTTTCAATCAAATCAAAAACGACAGTTAATAAATTATATAGAGATTGGGACGTTTTTTGAAAAATTGCGCTCTATTCAAATTTTAGTTTTTTTTGTTGCTACTGCTGAGACGCAGAACTATGTAAAATGAAGAGTATTTCAAAAATAGAACTTAACAGAACTTCTATCGTTCTTACATCAATAGGAAAACTTCGTCAAATGCGTCTTGCGACTAACAAGAAAAACTCATTACTAATCCAATTGACTTTTGCCTACCAGTGAGTTGAAAATGGTCTGTAAAAATAGAAGCCAAATTGTTCAATAAATCCATGTCCTCGACAATTAACTGTTTGTAGTTTTCGAAAATGTTTTTGAATCGGCGAACGAAAGGGAAAATACGTTCCTCGAGCCGAACATGATTCGGCAGAATTTTTTTGAAGTCCACAGATATCTGTACATAAGAACGTGAATTAATAAATGAAACTTGTTACAAGATGATCGATATTACTAATTGATGCACATCCGCATAATGGGTTAAGGCATCCCAATCTCCGAACGCTAATTTTCCCGTGACCGACTGGAAACGTCGCAGTGGGTAGCTGGTAATCCATAGGTTCATAATTTCTTCCTTTCGATCAAATCCGATTATGTTCAATTTGATTTTGGCAGCTGCGGATTGAAATAAACACATTGAATGAACAGCAATTGGAAAAAATGTTCAAATATAAATTATAATTAAAATTCGATTCAAAATTAAACACAAAGTCACAGTCACGAAAATTCAAATAGCATAAATGTTTCACTGTATTGAAATAAAAATTAAAACAAATATTACAATTTATATTCGACTTAGAACTATAACATGAAAACCATAACATTAAAATTATTATTAAAATAAAACTATAATCAATTTTTTTATTCAAATTATCTTTAAAATTAAGATTAGAATCAAAACTGAAATTAAAATAATTTTAAAATAGAAAATATATTAAAATACGTTAAAATTGAATTAAACTTCAAATAACTATTAAAATTAATATTAAAATGTATGAATTGAAATTTAATTGAAAATAATATTAAAATTGGTCGGCTTGCAGCCAAACCGAACCAAGCGTCAAAAACATTATATCGAGTAATCGGTGTTCAAAGTTTAACCACCCCGTACAGTTTCAGCAAGCTGCTGCGGAGAATTTTTCGTTATAATATCATTATGAGCTGTTCGAATGATCTCGTTTTTTCATGAAAGATAAATTATTAATTTTAACATTCCTAGTGAAAACTCAATTTCGAAAATAAACGGTGCTTCGTTCGGTTTGGTCGCACGCCGACCAATTTATAACAAAATTAATGTCAAAATTTAAATTAAAATTAAATTAAAATTGAATTTAAATTAAATTAAAATTAAATAAAAATTAAATTAAAATTAAATTAAAATTAAATTAAAATTAAATTAAAATAAAATTAAAATTAAAATAAAATAAATTAAAATTTAATTAAAATTATATTGAATTAAATTAAAATTAAAATAAATTTAGGTGCTCGTCTTCCAGCCAGAACAGACGCAAGTGCTCTTGATCGCGAGAACAATACGCTTTCGATACCCTTTTGTTTGATTAAGATGCCGTACGTTGCTATATTTGCTATTATTTCGCAGTGGTTTGCCTGCCGCGTGTTACTGATGGAAGTGAACAACATTCCAAAAATGCGTGGAGATACTGTCTGTGTCGATTTTCGAGTATGCCCGATACGACCACCGATTAAAGAGGTAGAAAAACTCCTCAGAGACAGAATGAAATTGGATTTCAGTCTGTGCAAGGCTATACAGATGCACCATGTACGGCATTGTATCCTGATAACATTTCACGGTGGACGTGAAATAGCTGAACAATTTGTGAAACAGAACAGCTTTAAACACGCTATCTTCCATCAACAAACTCGATACACCATCCCAGTGCACATTGAAGACGATGCCATCGAAGTTCGAGTGCACGATTTGCCGATTCATGTCGAATCAAACGCGATTTGTAAGCAAATGGCAGCATATGGAGAGGTCGTATCTACCAGATACGACAAGTGGAAGAACTTTTTTGGTGGTGTTTACAGCGGTGTACGTATTTTACGAATGCGCTTACACCGACCAATCCCGAGCTATGTTGGCTTTGTAATTAGTGATTATTCGGAGCCAATCGTGAGTCGCGTTTCCTATGAAAACCAGATTGCAACTTGCCAATATTGCACTAAGGATGTGCATTTCGGAAGATCTTGCACTGAAGCAGCGAAAGGCAATTCGTCACTACCATCCGAGATGCAACCGAACATCACTTCAACCGCTCCCACTCAACTAGCCTGTACCAACATCGGAGCCGAGACTCCAACCCCGAAATCATCAGCAAAGACACCACCACTAGCTGAGACACCAACAGAGACGAACGTAGCAGAAGCAGCAGTTGGAGCGAACCCGTTACAGCTCAATGAGCTGGCCGATAAGTTCACTACCGTGGACAAAAAACATAACAGACGAAAGAAGGCACAAGAGCAAGAGCAGAAACCACCACAGATCGTATCGGAGAGCAGTGAAGATGAAGGCATGAACTCGGATATCCCATTTTCTGAGGTAGTAAGGGCAGAGGCTGCCTCGCCACCCCGGAAAAAAATTATAACTCGTTTAAATAAACAAAAGTCGTCCTCGTGATTTTGTATCTGGCACCGTGAAGCCGAGTTGCATTGTGCCGTGTCAAATAAACAATTTAATAAAAAAAAAATAAATTTAAAATAATATAAATTAAAATTGAATTTAAAATTAAAATTGAAATAATGTTAAAATAACATTAAAAATTGAATTTAAACTGAATTGAAATTAGAATAATATTAAAATTGATATGTATCAGGATTATTAAATTCATATTAAAAATTGAATTGAAATTAACTTTGAATTTAAAATGTGAATCAAACTTGATATTGACATTAACATTGAAATATATATTTAAATGAGATTGAAAATTAAAATTAATACCCTAATTTGAATCGAAATCCGAATTATAAGTTATATTTTAATTCAAATTTTAATCAAGTGAATTTCAAACCAATCTATTGGATTTAAATTTTACATTTATAAAATATGTTTCACCTTGGCATTGATCCCGTTCTTCGGCACTTAATTGATTCCATTGATCTTCAAATCGTTTTGGACTTTCTGGCTGTTGTTCATTTTCTGCTGTGGCTGCTGTTGGATTATATATACCTTTCTTGAATCTTGTATCATGCTGTTGCATATATTTATACCGAGTAAATAGTAACCCTGCAGCTGCCTGGCTCTGACTCTTCGGAATGTACCAGGTACGTGGGTCTTCATGCGGCAACTGGTTACAAATGATTTGTACCATTTTAGTAAAGTCCGATGCCAGAATTTTTCCTTTTCCCAACACGAAGAAATGTTCAACTACAGCATCTTTGATATATTCTCGACATCCCGGTGTGCTCAGATTACTTTCATTGTCGTTGTTGGCAATATCAAGGAATTTACGTCCTGATTTTGATCGCTCACAAATTTTTAGCAAACTCTATTGGACAGGACATTTTACGTAATTAAATACTCTTAATCATTATGCGCTTCGAAACTTCTTAAATTATAATATTATATATATAAATATATAAATATATAAAATATAAATATAAAATTAAATTTAAATAAAATAATATATATATATATATATATATATATATATATATATATATATATATATATATATATATATATATATATATATATATATATATATATATAAATATATATATATATATATATATATATATATATATATATATATATATATATATATATATATATATATATATATATATATATATATATATATATATATATATATATATATATATATATATATATATATATATATATATATATATATATATATATATATTGGCAGAGCTGTATGCCACCACGGGTCGGTATTTGGCGATTACCGTAGGCCACGGAAGTGCTAACTGCAAGAACGCAGTCCCGGACCATCAGCGAGAGCTAGCCTAGGTTGTGGTGAGACTCAGGCATTAGGCCGCCGAATTCTCACAAAAGCCACATTATCCGGAAGCAGCTCTGACGGAGCGAATAGTGCCGCTCCCACCACCCAATGCACTAATTCGCCCATTGGGATTGATGCCAGTAAGTTCCCAATTACGGTAACTGGTCGCAACGCCATATGATAAGAGTCGGATTTCGTTTTCGTACCACGATTCTGGGCTGGCACCTGCGCCGAGCTCCCTTAGTAAGGTCGTGTGACAACGGCTTGAAACGGCGAGACAACAACCGGTGCAGGGGTCTCCGTCCCGTAAAACCTGGCAGGCCTTCCAGTACGTTCCAAATTCATTGCCCGGTGGGAACCGGGCAGGAGTGGGATCAGATGTCCTTTCCTGACTTGCGCCGGTCGGGGGTGTCATAGTTGCTCATAAGGCGCTATGGCAGCCGCCCCTAGCCATGGCCTCACTGCTTCGGCATAGACTACCATGGGACCAGATAGGCGACCACTCCAGTATGGATAAGGATAGCGGCTGGAAGGGGGACCCACTTAACAAAAATGAACAAAAATAATGAAGATCAACAACTGGGCGCAGATGGGTTGAAAAACCCGTTTGCACGAGGAGGCATCCAGAGGTCTCCGCCGAGAAAGGCGGAGATGGATGCAGTAAAGGACGCCTGCGAAGACGGCAAAGGCAGTACGCCTACCGGATCGACGCAAGACATCGCAGTGGCTGGTCCACTGTTGATAAAGGCGGTCGGAAGACAGCGAGACACGCTACCGAAGGTAGTAGCGCTGTCGGAGCAGCTCGATGCCATAATCGAGTTTGCGAAAAGTCGCACCAACACGACGAAGTACCTGAAGCAGGCTCTCTACATGCTTCGGTCCTCCGTCGATGCTGCGAAGAAGGAGCACGCCGAGCTCAAGGCAAGAGCGGTGGCTGCAGAGAAGAATGCAACGGAGGTGACCGGAAGGGCGACGAAGTCGGTCCAAACGGACACCTGCATGTTTGCAGCGGTTTGCGCCTCCGGGTCAGCCGCAAAAAGAGCAAGGCAGTCTCCGGGGGAAGCCCCCGAGAACAGCAAGAAACGGTTGGTTGTGCTAAGCCCGCGAGATAGCACACCAACGGCCTCCAAGTCCGCCGAAAAGTCTGCCGAAGTGGCAGCTACGGGAAACCCTTGGGTTACCGTGGGAGGAAGGAAGCGCCAAAAAGACAGCAAGCGCAACGACGAGAAGGCGACAAATCGTCCAAAAACGGGAAAGAAGGCGCGAAGCAGGGGCGACGCCCTCATACTCAAGACGGATGGGTCCAAGTACTCCGAAGTCTTGAAGAAAATGAGAGGCGAAACCCAGCTCAAGGATCTGGGAGCGGATGTGCGGACCATCCGTCGTTCTCGCACCGGGAAGATGATCCTTGAGCTCCGTAAGGATGCTAAAAACAAGGGCGCTGCCTACAAGACGGTAGCCGAGCAGGTCCTCGGGAAAGATGTGCAAATTCGGGCACTCACCTCAGAGGTGACTCTCCAGCTCAAAAACCTGGATGAAATCACCGAGAGGTGCGATATTGCACAGGCCCTCAAGGAGAAGTGCGGAGTGGAAGTAGCCACTGAGGTAATTCGCCTCCGAAAGGGTCCAGCGGGGACCCAGGTGGCCACTTTCCGGCTTGCATCGGCCGATGCAACTCTGGCCCTGAAGACAGCCAAACTTAAGGTTGGCTGGTCAGTATGTCCCCTGAGCATACTCCAGCAGCCGGACGTTTGCTTCAGGTGTTTCGAGGGAGGACACAAGTCCTGGACCTGGAAGGGGCCCGATAGGAGCCAGTTATGTAGGCGTTGTGGTGGTGCTGGCCATAAAGCTAAAGACTGCGGGGAGCCTCCCAAGTGCTTGGTATGTACTGGAAAACGGGACGCCAAGCACTTTATGGGAGGCCCACGGTGCCCAGCCGGTAAGGCGGCCACGAAACCACGGGCGTGAGGGTGACACAATTGAACCTGAACCATTGCTATGCGGCACAGCAGCTGCTATACCAAGCAGCGTCTGAGTCGCGGTCGGACATCGCAATCGTATCGGACCCCTACTGCATTCCTCCCGGAAACGGTAATTGGGTTGCAGATAAGTCCAGTACGGCGGCCATATGCACGACCAGCAAGTTCCCGGTTCAGGAGGTTGTGTCATCCTCAAATGAAGGATACGCGGTTGCCAAGGTGGACGGAGTGTTCTACTGCAGTTGTTATGCTCCGCCGCGTTGGTCTATCGAAAGGTTCACCCAGATGGTCGATTTGTTATCTATGGAGCTGACGGGACTAACACCCTTAGTAGTGGCGGGCGACTTCAACGCTTGGGCTGTTGAGTGGGGAAGCCGCCGCACGAACCAGAGGGGTCAGATCTTGTTGGAAGCTTTGGCAAAGCTCAACCTAGATCTGGCCAACGTTGGAACCAAGTGTACATTCAGCAGAAATGGTGCGGAGTCGATCATCGACGTGACGTTCTCCAGCCCAGGACTGATCGTGAACTGGAGGGTAGACGATGGCTACACCTATAGTGACCACCAGTCGGTCTGCTATAGCGTAGTCCAGAACGTGAGGCGGCAGGCGACGGGTAGAGCCAATACTCCGACCGTCCGCGGGTTGAAGACATCGCATTTCGATGCCGAGGTATTTGCAGAAGCAATGAGAAGAGAGCGCGAGGGGGGCAGTTGGCTCCGCCCGAGTGCTGACCAATTAGTTGCCACATTATCGCGGGCGTGCGACGCCACCATGCCTAGGACCCGCCAACCTAGGAATGGTAAGTCACCGGTATACTGGTGGACCGACGCGATAGCGGACCTCCGTAGCGCGTGCCTCCGTGCAAGACGGATGTTGCAACGTGCACGTACCGATGCACAGAGGGTAGAGCGCCGTGTAGTATTCGGATCTGCAAGATCGGCGCTTAAAAGTGCGATAAAGGCGAGCAAAAGGGCCTGCTTCGATAAGCTATGCGCGAGTGCCAATACGAATCCGTGGGGCAACGCCTACAGAGTCGTAATGGCGAAGACCAAAGGCGTGTTGGCGCCTGCAGAGCGATCACCAGCGATGCTGGAGCGTATCATCGAGGGACTCTTTCCACGACACGAGCCAAATCCTTGGCCTCCGGTTGCTGAGTCTCACGTCCGACGTTCCAGTATCTCAGACACAGACCAGGGATGGTCGGCCAACCTGCCGGGCATCCAATCCGTGAGAGACGGCAGCCGTGCAGAGGTTGTGGAGGAGGTAAGGGTTACGATTGAGGAACTCATCGTGATCGCCAACTCCCTAAAGGTGAGCAAGGCACCGGGACCGGATGGAATCCCGAACTTGGCCATCAGGACGGCCATGAAAGTGGCCCCCGATCTATTTCGAGCAGTCATGCAGAAGTGCCTGGATGACAGCCTCTTTCCGGACAGGTGGAAGCGACAGAGATTGGTGCTGTTGCCGAAGGCTGGGAAACCGCCAGGGGACCCATCGGCATACAGACCTATCTGTCTGCTGGACACTACGGGCAAGGTGCTTGAGAGGATTATCCTCAACAGACTGGTGAAGTACACAGAGGGTGTAAACGGTCTGGCAAGTAACCAGTTCGGCTTCCGGAAAGGTAGATCCACGCTGGATGCTATTCTCTCTGTCACCAAGACGGCAGAGGTAGCACTCCAGCGTAAGAGTTGGGGCATTCGCTATTGCGCAATCGTCACGCTTGACGTGAAGAATGCATTCAATAGTGCCAGTTGGACTCCATAGCGCTCGCGCTTAGGAGCATCCACGTACCGGTGTCGTTGTACAAGATTTTGGAAAATTATTTCCAGAATCGGGTACTAGTTTACAACACGGAGGAGGGTCAGAAGTGCGTCCCAATCACCGCAGGGGTACCGCAAGGTTCCATCCTGGGCCCGGTGTTGTGGAATGTCATGTATGACGGGGTGTTGAAACTAAAGTTCCCTGTAGGGGTTGTGATCGTCGGTTTCGCAGACGACATCACGCTAGAGGTCTACGGCGAGTCGATCGAAGAGGTCGAGTTGACGGCCGCGCACTGCATACGCAAGGTCGAAGACTGGATGCACTCTAGGAAACTGGAGTTAGCGCACCATAAAACGGAGGTTACGGTTGTGAACAACCGCAAATTAGAGCAACAGGCGGTGGTCAGAGTCGGTGACTGCACCATTACCTCAAGGCGTTCCTTGAAGCTCTTGGGGGTTATGGTTGACGATAAGCTCACATTTAAGAGTCACGTCGACTATGCCTGTAAGAGGGCTTCAACGGCCGCTGCAGGACTATCTCGAATGATGTCTAATAGCTCAGCGGTATATGGCAGCAAGCGTAAACTTCTTGCCAGCGTGGTTTCGTCCATACTTAGGTATGGTGGGCCAGCGTGGTCCAAAGCGTTAGGTACCAACAGCCATCGTCGAAAACTGGAAAGTACCTACAGGCTCATGTGCCTGAGGGTTGTGAGCGCGTACCGTACAGTGTCATACGACGCAATCTGCGTCCTTTCCGGCATGATGCCTATCAGCATAGCCATAAGGGAGGACGTAGAATGCTTCGATCAACGTGACACAAGGGGTATACAAGGCACCAGAAGGTCATTCTCGATGATCAGATGGCAGCAGGAATGGTCCAATTCCGCAAAGGGTAGATGGACGCATCGACTTATTCCGGACGTATCCGGATG
Source organism: Wyeomyia smithii (assembly GCF_029784165.1). Classification (NCBI taxonomy): domain Eukaryota; kingdom Metazoa; phylum Arthropoda; class Insecta; order Diptera; family Culicidae; genus Wyeomyia; species Wyeomyia smithii. Next base: position 11,905,070 of record NC_073694.1, read on the forward strand.
GGTCGGGAGGCGCCATGGAGAAGTTAACTTCCACTTGACACAGATTCTGTCAGGTCATGGTTGCTTCAGGCAGTATCTACACAGATTCGGGCATGCGGGGTCCCCCATGTGTCCCGAGTGCGCGGATGCGGAAGAAACTGCTGAGCATGTCTTCTTCGTGTGCCCTCGTTTTGTGCATGCGCGAAGCGATATGATGGTAGTGAGCGGGCCAGACACCACTCCGGACAACCTAGTTCGGAGGATGTGTAAAGACCCAAACATTTGGAGGGCGGTTTGTACAGCCGCCTCTCAAATAGTTTTAGAATTGCAAAACAGGCGACAGGTTGACCACCGACACGCCAGTGTTAGCTAACGGCCAGTCTCCAGGTTAGTTAGCTAAGTTAGCAAAGAGATCTATAGAACCAAGAGGGTGCACAGAGCACAAAAGCCGCTCCCCGAAGCAATACCTAGCGGTGGTCCCGGGGAGTATTATGGGCTGGAGACTGGAGGGGTTTTAGTGGGTCCGGTCACTGATTCAAACCAACCCCACACTCCCTGAGGTTGGTCACCTCAGGGGTTTGGATGCAAATTTCCCCTCCACCTGAAACAAAAAAAAAAAAAAATATATATATATATATATATATATATATATATATATATATATATATATATATATATATATATATATATATATATATATATATATATATATATATATATATATATATATATATAAATTCAAATTAAAGAAAGAGAAAGGAGGGTAATATTTATGTAGTTTTGGAACGGTTTAAGAGAAATAAAAATATATTCAAGTTCGATTCTAGATATATAATCAGACAATGAGCAGTGCAGTCACCAAAAACAGTAATCTGATTGAAACCGTTTTCATCGACTTTTTTTACTAAAAACAAAGTTGCTTTTCAGATTTTCTATTGACAATCTGTATTCATTCCATTTATTCACGAGAAAACCTGTTGTTATCTAGAAACTAACATTTTTATTGCTAAAAATCGTGACATATTTCGTGAGCTGTGTGGTCTCTATGTATGAAATTTATCTATCAGCAAGCCATCGTATAATGGAACCTCGACTGAAAGAGTAATTGTGACCCAACCACTAAGCTATGCATTTTTTTTAAATTCTTAATGAATTTCAAGGCTCACGCCGAAAGTGTCCACTATAAAAATAATCATCTTCAATTTTTGGTATTCGAAGTACATCTTCTAAGCATATTACTACCGAATCAATCACTAAAAACTGCCGTATAAAAATACATTTGAGCGAGAAAGAAAAATCATGTACCGAACGAAAAGCAAAAAAAATCCTTTAAAAAAAAACATTTCAAACAGCTAAAAGTTCACAAATGTTCTGAAGCTTCACTGGCTTTTTCAGATTTTTTCCTGATAATTTCAGGTTTTTTCTAGGCAACACCCTATGAGTTATTCATGAACGGTAAGTTTTTGTAGGAAAGTGCTTCGCAGTTTTAAAAAGTCGAAATTAAAGACTCGGCGCCTCTGACGAAGGCAAAATCAAGGGCGAGAATGTTCTCATCCCGAGAATACAAATCATTTTGAACGATTTGCCTTTTGAATTCAAACGTTTTATACATGATATTACATACGGACCTTGGAACAGAATTGCAAGAATACCAGGAAAGTACTAGCATGTTTTCATAAATCGTAATCCTATATGAATCTCTCCATAGAGCTAAAATGAGTAATTTTTTATTATGCATACTTACTTCATGTGCGCATACTGGTGCTGGTAAGTTTACTTGGCATGCCTAGTTTGCCACAGTTAATTTTAACGATCGTAAAAAATCCATACGATCTCGCAAGTTTGGCATTATATTCTGGAGTTCTCCTATATTTTCTTTAAAGTACCAGAAGTCGTCGAATTTGACTCCGGCTTTTTCAAGGTGGGGTTCAATTCGTTCTAAGCCATGGGACTTCAGGAAGTCGCGAGCTGCTGTGTCTGCCATAATCGTCACAATTATCTGTTGAACGAAAAGTATCGCTGTGTTATTTTTTGAGGTTTCCGTAAACACAAATCACAAACGGAAGCTCTGTAGGGCATTGAAACCGCACTGAAATGTGTTTGTGGCAGTCATTTCTATTTTCATGAACACCAACAATAATTCAGGAAAAAGAACCAACCCTTACCTAGATAGTTTTCCGTATTAAATATTTAATTGTGAACCGGCCACTTTTTGATTCGCATATTCAGATCACTGTTTCTAACTTGAAAAGAAAAAGCTGATACACTGCGATCAGAGTTGCCGGAGATGATTGCAAAATCATTGATAGCGAATATAAGATTTCTTCTTCGTTTGGTTTAATGCAATTTTCAACATCGCTTGTATCTGCTTGCGAGAACGCAAATGTTTGTGTTTTTCTTCAACGCATTGTGTTTACCGATCATGACATTATTCCCAAAGGCATATTGCATATAAAGGTTTGGAAATCATCAACATGGATGGTGGAGAAGAAATGTACGTGGCAGCTCTTGACACATTGTTTTCTTTTTCCCATATGTGTACAATGAACAAATTAACACACGTACACCGGATGAATTGGAGAAGAAAGAAACAGCAACTAGTCATCTAAAGTGTCATTCAAAAACCATACTATTAGGTGTTGAAAAAAGGGGTTATTATAATTGAGAGGCTGAATATGAACGACTTGAATCACTCAGTTGGTGACTGTCAACATTATAATTTGCACAGTATACTAGATTTTGAAACAAATTGTGTATCCCATAGAATCCCATAGTTATCCTGCTTTAACAGAGGTTTTGGAATTCTGGGTAAATCGTAAAAGTAAATTTACACTAGTTGCTGGTGTGTGTAAAGCAAATTATCTTTTATATGATAACGAATTTTTGGTCAATGTAGTTGTTACGACTATTATGGGATAGACAAGATCTCGTAAGATATGCAAAATATTTGACAGTGTGTGTCGTTATTTGACTGGAAATGAATTTTATTACTTTTTAAGTAATAAAATTATTACAAAAAGTAGAATTTTTTGTTGTTACTTTTAAAGTGACAAGGAAAACTTTTGCGTGTAGCGTTACACCAACCCCGCCAGCGACTTCAAGTACGTTACCGTTTCCACCTCCTCCAACTGGTGGTGTTCCTAGCCGGGACCCCCCCCCCCCCCGGATTTTTGAGTTATGCACAGGCTGCCAGCATGCCCCCAGCAAGTAGCAATTTGTACTCGATGGAACAGCTAGCTACGCTGTTTCTTAAACTCGATCAGCAAACAAAGACTTGTCGCACCAACCAGGAACAGATTGCGGTCATGATGACTTTTTACTACCGTCATGGATCCATTCTTTCGAAACCTTAACTGGAATGCCCGCTCTGTGGCCAACAAGAAGTTAGAACTTCTACATTTTCTGAACACACACCACATCGATGTCGCTGCAATAACCGAAACACATTTGAAGCCGAACATAAACTTCTGCCTGCCTCGGTAGTCAGACTGGACCGCACAACCTCAGCTGGGGGCGGGGTTGCAATCGCCATAAGGAGAGGACTACCATACAAATCACTACCGAGTTTCAACACGACCTTTGTCGAAGCTGTAGGAATCGAAATTACCACCACTGATGGACCACTAACATTTATTGCGGTCTATTGTCCGAAGCAGTCTCGACGGGCAAATGGAACCACGGTGAAATTGAAGAACGACATCCAAAAGCTGTCTAGAAAAGAGGAGGCAATTTCGTCATCACAGGTGATCTCAATGCTCGACACTCCGCTTGGGGTGACTCCAGGTGCAACTCAAATGGTAACATCATCGTAGAAGATTCCGAAGCTGGATATTACTATCCCGCTCATCCGGAATTGCCAACTTACATCTCTCCTGGTGGTGTAGGCTCTAAGCTCGACATTTTTCTGACCAACATCACCGATCGATTTTCGATTCCGAAAACCATAACAGAGCTCTCCTCGGATCATCTTCCGGTCGTCGCTGAGATTGGTGCTAACGTAGAGCGGCGCCAAGTTCAACAAAGAAGAAATTACCATCGTGCAAATTGGGTTCAGCTGCAGCGGTATGTTGAAAACCATCTTGATGCGGACATCACTTTGAACAGCACTGGAGACATCGATCGTACTCTACAGTCCATGATAGACGTCATCCAGGAAGCAGAGTGCCGCTACATCTCATCTGTTCCAGTGACACGTAAGTTTGCGCAAATCGACGATAACACCAAGCGCATAATTTCCTTGCGAAACTCGCAGAGAAGGCAATATCAACGTACCCGCAACCCTAGGCACCGATTCTACGCTAGACAGCTGACAAAAATCGTTCAAGAACGTCTGGAGAAAGTGAAAAACAGACAGTTTGCAACCGAATTACGTAATTTGCCCAACTGCTCACGGCCATTTTGGCGTGTGGCTAAAGTGTTGAAGAACAAACCAAAACCCATCCCGCCATTAATAGTGAATAGTGAAACTCTGCTAACTTCCCGTGAAAAGGCTTGTGCTATCTCTCAGCATTTTGCCGCTTCCCACAATCTTGGTCGTGATATTGTGAGTGGAATCGAACCAGCTGTCAGTGAATCGATAGTAATTCTGGCCCGCACACGCAATATCTTACCACCTGATCAGCGGATAACAGTGGACGATGTACAAAACAACATTAACTCTCTCGGAACATGAAGGCTCCCGGATTTGACGGAGTGTTCAACCTTGTGCTCAAAAACCTTGGACCAACAGCCTTGTCTGTGGTGGAAAAAGTGCTCAACCGATGCCTTGAATTGGCGTACTTTCCAACAAAGTGGAAACTGTCGAAAGTGATTCCCATTTTGAAACCAGGAAAGGATCCCACATGCCCCAAAAGCTACCGCCCCATCAGTCTGCTTTCTGCCCTCAGCAAGGTATTCGAACGATGCATCTACAGCCGTATTCTGTGCCACGCAGAAGTGAACAACATATTCCTGGACGAACAGTTCGGGTTTCGCAGAGGCCATTCAACAACATATCAACTGCAGAGAGTAACAAAACTCATCAATCAGAACAAGGAGCTATCTAAAACAACTGCCATGGCCTGTCTGGGCATAGAAAAAGCATTCGACAACGTGTGACACGACGGGCTTATCTACAAGCTACAGCGCTACAACTATCCCGTTTATCTAGTGAAGATTGTGCAATACTATCTTACGCTGCGCAAATCTCAGGTCTGTGTGCTGGGTGGCCTGTCTGACCCATACGACGTAGGAGCTGGTGTTCCACAGGGCAGCATCCTTGGTCCTGTTCTGTACAACTTATTCACATCAGATATTCCTGAACTACCCAATGGAGGCATCCTGTCGCTGTTTGCTGTGATACCGCCATTATGTACGAGGGCAGACAGATCAACAGAATAGTTAAAAAGCTGCAAACTGGGCTTAACGTCTTTGTGAATTACCTCACCTCATGGAAAATTTGTGTGAATGCAGCAAAAACTCAGACCATAGTCTTCCCACATCGGAATAGTCAACGTTTGGTGCCGACAACAAAGATTCGGTTGAACAATGTGGATATTCCCTGGTCGTCAAATGTTCGCTACCTATGATCATAAGCTACTTGATCGCCCCCACATTGAACAAACAGTAACGAAAAGCTTAGTGCTAATGAAGAAGTTGTACCCGCTAATCAACCGAAAATCGAAATTATCCGTCGTGAATAAATTGACGGTATACAAACAGGTCATCCTGCCGATGCTTCTTTACGCCTCGTCGATCTGGAGAACCTGCGCGAGAACCCACCTGCAAAAGATTCAACGGATCCAGAACAAGTTCCTGAAAATGATCTTGATCAAATGATCAGCATCAAATAGCTGGTATCGATATGACCGAAAACATAATCTCTGCACACGCTGAAAACACTAAAAACAATGCACTTAACTCTAGTGCGGTGCTCATTCGTGAGCTTTATTTATAAGTAGCTAGGTATATTTATTTAATAAATAAAACTCTGCGGTGCGCATTATTCATGAGCTATTCTGGCATCCCTGATTCTCAGTCGCCGCAGTGAGAAATGAGCGCGAGAGAACTACCGTTAATCTTGTCCGAACACGTTCAGGTTTTCTATTATTCCATTCTTGTAATCGACGCAGATCAGACGCCATAATAAAGTAGTTTTGTTAAGTTAGATATTAGACCATCCGGTGTTTCATTTCACGCACCTTACTGGTGACCCCGACGTCTTACGTAACCTACTCACATCAGTCAGAGGATGTCGAACGACCAAGACTTAAAGGACGAAATCGACCGCTTACAGGCGGAGCTAACAGCAGCGCGAGCCGCGAGAGATAATGCGGCAGAACAAATCAACATCCCCAACGTAGTGAACAAAATCAGCATTAAAATCGGCTCCTTTTGGAAACGCGATCCGACACTTTGGTTCGCCCAGCTTGAAGCACAATTTATGCTCGCCGGAATTAACCGTGATGAAACCCGCTATTATCATGTTTTAGCAGCCATTGATTCCGAAATCCTCGCATGTTGTTCAGACATAATCCGTGACCCTCCTGCACAGGAGCGTTACGCAGCAATCAAAACAAGAATCATCGTAGAGTACAGCTCCAGTGAACAGAATCGTATCCAACAACTTCTGAGAGGATGTGAACTAGGAGACCGCAAACCTTCGCAGCTGCTACGCGAAATGAAGGATTTAGCCAGAGATGTCATTACCGATGAAAAAATCATCAAATCGCTATGGATGCAGCAGCTACCCGAAACCACGCAAGTCGTCCTCAAAGTGTCAGAAGCCACTGTACAGTTGCCGCAGCTTGCCGAGCAAGCTGATAAACTCAATGACATTACTAAAACACGGACTTGGTCAACGGCTGCAGTTGCCACAGACGGGGAGAAAGACTTCGATTTGGCAGAGCTACGTGCACAAATTGCAGAGCTCTCAAACGAGCTGGCTGAATTCCGTCAAGGACGCAATAGATCCCGCGACAGAAGCTCTAGCAGACAGCGGAATACTCGAAATAACTCCCGTGAATATCACCCATTCTGCTACTACCATAGAACATTCGGCGCTGATGCGAGAAACTGTCGAAAACCATGTCAATTTAGATAAAAAAACTAATACAGCGGCAATCAGCGACGGGTGAAAGCAGCGAATTAAATCAATCCCGTCTGATCATCCTTGATCCGGCCACCAACTACAAATTTTTAGTCGACACCGGTGCAGACCTGTCGGTTCTGCCATGCTCGCCGAGACACGAACGAAAGCCAACTTCAGGAATGAATTTGTACGCAGCCAACGGTTCCCGCATCGCAACTTTCGGCACAGAAACATATAAACCAACTTTCGGTCTGCGCAGGAACTTTCCATGGCGGTTTATTATAGCAAACGTAACTTCGCCGATTTTAGGTGCAGATTTCCTGAAACACTATAACTTGATGGTGGACCTACGAGGTAAGTGCTTGATAGATAAAACGACCAACATAAAAGCATACGGCCACCTAAACACAGTTGCAGTAGGATTATTTGGTTTGAAAACCTTTTCCCACCAGAGCGATTATGGAAATTTGCTCAGCGAATTTTCAGATGTCACTAAGCCGCGCCTCCCCAACCAAGAAGTTAAACACAATGTTAAACATACCATAAAAATCGAGGGCCCTCCATGCCACTCTAAATTCCGCAGGCTGCCGCCGCATAAGCTCGAAGCGCTACGTAAGGAACTAAAACTTTTCTTAGAGCTCGGTTATATACGTCCATCGAAAAGTCCATACTCAAGTCCGGTGCATCTGGCTACAAAAACGTTACATAATGGTGAGGTTAAATACAGACTCGTAGGCGATTACAAAAATCTTAACGATTCTACCATTAGAGACCGCTATCCATTACCACACACTTACGATATTTGCCAAGCACTGCGAGGAAAAACTATATTCTCAGTGCTCGACCTCGAACGCGCATATTATCAAATTCCCATGCACGAGATGGATGTCGAAAAAACGGCCATCATCACGCCACTGGGCCTATACGAATTTCTTGTAATGCCTCCCGGACTGAAGAACTCTGGCCAAACATTTCAAAGATTTATAAACAATCTTTTTTTCGATCTCCCCTTTGTAGTTGGCTACCTAGATGACCTGCTTATAGCGTCATCATCGGCGAAGGAGCATCGAGAACACCTTCGATTAGTCTTCGAAAGATTGAGAGAAAACGGTCTACAAATCAATCCTGATAAATGCCAACTAGGAAAGGAAAAGGTGCGCTTTGTGGGGCAGTTAATCACCACCGATGGTTGCAAAACAGTTCCGGAAAAGGTAGCAGCAATTGCGGAGTACCCGAAACCTGATACAGTGCAGAATTTGAGGCGCTTTCTAGCCCTAGTAAATTACTATCGTCGATTTCTTCCTCATGCTGCCGAAATTCAGCTACCCCTACGTAAACTGATACCGTCGAACAAAAAGAACGACAAAACACTTATTGTGTGGACCGCCGAGGCAGAAACCGCCTTCAAGAAATGCAAGCAGTCTCTGATAGAAGCCACAGCTTTAGATTATCACGACTCGAATTCCCAGTTGTCACTGTCAGTCGACGCGTCAGATATAGCTGCTGGAGCTGTATTGCAGCAACTATCAAACGGTGCCTGGAAGCCATTGGGCTATTTTTCCGTCAAATTGAGTGATCGCGAACAACGATATTCAACTTACGATAGGGAGTTACTTGCCATCTACCTTGGTGTTAAGCACTTCAGAAATGTAATCGAAGGACGGAAGGTATTCATTTTCACGGACCATAAGCCGCTCACGTTCGCATTCAAACGAGATGCGAACAAACCCACAGCAAGACAGCAACGGTTGTTGAGCTATGCCAGCGAGTACACAACGGATATATTTCACATCTCTGGCGCGAAAAACATTCCTGCAGATATCCTATCGAGATTGGAAACGATTTCCTTACCATCTACGATAAACCACAATGACTTCGCCAGACAGCAGGAAAACGACGAACAGTTGCAAACCTGGCAGAAAAACAACCCCGATGTTAAAAAAATGAAATGCACTGCATTCGACATAGAGCTGTTTTGCCAACAGCAAGGCGAAAAGACTCGCGTTTGTGTTCCCCGTCAATATCAGAAAATCTTATTCGAACAATTTCACCGAATGGCACACTCCGGTACCAAAGCCACACAATCCCAAATTTTGCAGAGCTACGTTTGGCCAGGGGTAAAAAAGGATGTATCAAACTGGGTACGTGCTTGTATCGAGTGTCAGAAAAACAAAGTTACCAAGTATACCAAATCAGAGCCAGCAAAAATCGAAATACCGGACGAAAGGTTTGATCACGTCCACATAGACATCGTAGGTCCCTTGCCAGTTTCTAATGGTATGCGCTACATTCTGACCATGATCGACCGCTTCAGTAGGTGGCCAGAAGCAGTGGCCATCCCCGATATGACTGCAGAAACTGTAGCTAAAGTTTTCGTCGAAGTGTGGTTATCAAGATTTGGTACTCCGAGTAAGCTGACATCAGATCAAGGTCGACAGTTCGAATCGCAACTGATGAAAGAGCTGTCTGAGTTGCTCTCAAGCTAACGGTATGATCGAATGCTGGCATAGACCGCTCAAAACTGCACTAGAATCGTACAAAAAAAGTTGGACCGAAGCTCTGCCACTAGTCTTGCTATGTTTGCGAACTGCGCTGCGCAACGGAAGCTTCTGAGATGCTCTATGGCACAACCATTCGTATACCTGGAGCAATGGTCGAAAAACGACCCCTTCGGGGCACAAGCGAAACGTTTGTCGCCAACCTACGAGAAAAACTAGATTCGCTTATCCCCGCCCTGCTTCTAACAAAGATACGAAACGACACGTGTATATACCAAAAGATCTCGCAAAATGTACACATATTTTTCTAAGAACAGATAGAATTAGAGCAGCGTTGGAACCGCCATTTACCGGTCCATATGAAGTAATCTCAAGAACCGTCAAGACCTTCACCATCAAAATCAGAAACAGAGCCGTGACAATGTCCATCGACAGAGTTAAACCAGCATACATAGCCAGGGATCCCAATATCGTTTCTCCATCCGACCGGAACACAGAAAGCGGGCACCACGTACGTTTTCGAATTCAATAGGTATTTTTCTAGCAAGGAGGAGTGATGCGGTGCGCATTATTCATGAACTATTCTGGCATCCCTGATTCTCAGTCGCCGCAGTGAGAAATGAGCGCGAGAGAACTACCGTTAATCTTGTCCGAACACGTTCAGGTTTTCTATTATTCCATTCTTGTAATCGACGCAGATCAGACGCCATAATAAAGTAGTTTTGTTAAGTTAGATATTAGACCATCCGGTGTTTCATTTCACGCACCTTAACTCTAATGCCGAGCATTAAAATGTAAATCATGTACGTAGAAAAGGAAAAAGTAGTAACACTTATAGTACATTAAAAACATCAGAGTTGAAAAGTTGATAAAATTGAATCTCTCACAATGTTCAAAAAACAAATGTATGATGAAAATACCGTAAGAAAAATAAAGAATATTGAATCCAAAAAAATCCGAAGCCGCTCATAATAGTTCTGAACAGCGACAAGTTGCCAACAGCAGTCGTCCTTCCTTAGCAGCAGGTGGTTGGTCACCACGTCTCAGGAGCAGCGCGGTTCTTCTCAGCGTGTGTCGCCAGACTGCCATTATTCCCCACTGTTGGGGCAGCATAAAGATCGTCGTCTCTCAACTGCTCAGTTGCAACATGATGCAACACGCAACAGCGACAAACGAAATCGCTTGCTTGATATTACAAGCCGTAATACGATAGGGGTAATATCGTTGCGTGTGTGAGAACACCATCGGTGTTTACTAGCTGGATACAAAAATCAAACGCGAATTGTGGAATAATTCGTCTAAAGAACATTAGAGAATGTGACAACTGAACTGAAAGGCGTGGCCTATTACGTAGCACCCCTCGGCTATAAAAGAGTGTTTCTGGAAAAACTAGCTACATTCATTAGTCGGAAGGTGAGCTGGATGGACCGTCCACAACGTTGACAGCAGAAGAAGAAGATACAGCACTCAGAAGTAACAGTGGGTTGCGCCTATGGCTGCCTTCAAATTAAATAAATCACTTGCGCTGTGGTTGGTCACCATGTCTCAGTAGCAGCGCGGTTCTTCTCAGCGTGCCTCGCCAGACTGTCATTATTCCCCCACTGTTGGGGCAGCACAAAGGTTGCGATCAGCAACCGATTTTGAACAGCAAAATGCCTTTTGACGTAGAACTACGCTCAACTTTAGCATACCACACAGGGATGCAAACTGAAAAACTGGGACGAAATTTGTCCCTTTTCAAATGCTTATAGGTCGGTTGGTTTTCAGCCGATTTTCTTCATTCTTGCAGCAATCGATTGGAAAATTATACACGCATCTGCCCAAATGCAGAAAAATGTTGTTTGAATCTACGAGATATTGCACTATTGAAAATTGTCAAGCCTTGTTGAAATAAAAATAACGTCCTCTGATTGGTCGCTTGCATGCTGTGTGTGTATGATATGGTATCATGTGTGTATGTGTGTATGATATGGTAAGATGTGTGTATGGTATAATGATATGGTATGATTTGTGTGTGTGTGCTGTGTATGGCTTTTAACTCGGCACGACCTGCTAACTGCTGAATCCGGCTCACGAAATTCACAACCCTTCATTAGTAGACATTAAAACTCATTACCCGACAACCCAATATGCCAGTCCGTAATGTCTTGGCCCAGCAGCGGAACAAATTTAATATGCTGCTTACCCATGGCAATGAAAACCATCATACAGTAAACCAGTGCCTTTAATGCAAAATATTCTAGCTTTAAGTTAGATTTTGTTTCAGCTCGTAGTCGGCAGCGAGGATAAAAAATTTGCTTTTAGTTATTAGGATACTTTAGAAAGTAAGCTACCAGATATAATTGGCGCCGTTAAACATTAAATTGTATTTGTGCCGTGTCAAATAAATTATATATTAACAAAAAAACTCATTACCCAAGTAAAAATATTGGTTTTATCAAAGTTTTATAGCGCTCAATACAGCCAAAAGAGCTCTTTAAAACTTTGATATAAACAGTTGTGTTACTAGGGTAATGAAACACTCAATGCATTTGTTAATAGTGTACGTAGTTCTACGTCATTTTTGCGGTCGTGTCTTGGATACAACCTCCTACTTTTTTTGTCATGTTTGTGAAATAATTGTTAGGGATAGATAGGCCGGTATTTTCCTCTAGCTGCGAAAAAGTGGTGCTGAATCCAGTCTCGGCGGGTATGTTGTGGTCAGCAGCCACCGCGGGATGATCAGTTTAGCCTCGACCACGGTGAGACACGCGTCGTTTTGTTTACGTTTCTGTGCGCGTTTTTTACTGTTAAATTTTTACAGTTCTTGTCTCGCAAAAAAAGCGAAGATTGTGCCGCTTTGTGTCGTGTAAGTCCAACGAAGGTTGTCCCGTTGGCCCGTGGATCGTGTGCTACTGTTTTGTGTTGCTCGCCGGATTGGTAAGCAGTGTTTGCTACCCCGGCTAATCAAAAAGGAGCGGAAAACACCACCCGCCGAAGACCATCGTTGCAGCTGCTGGTGGATGCCGCTATCTCGGGAGCAGCTTGGAAGAAGCACCAGACGTCTCCATCAGTAGAATAGGAGAAGCCACTTACGACAGCTGGAGGAAATAAACCCGATAAGTTTTTATTTTATTTATTTTGTTTGTTTTCCCCTTCAGTGTTCTAGCAAAGATCCGAAAGTCCGTTAGAGGTATCTGGCCGCCCTGTAAGGGTTTCGCCGGGCAAATTTTCGTGTGTACAGGGTGACCCCCTGTTACAAGCTATATAGAGTACAAAACAAAAATGCCAACAATAGAGATATAGACTGTTCCGAAAATTATAAATACATCTTCTTTCTTGAATAAAACAAAAAATACAGGATTTTTCGGGTAATTCTATTCTGAAATATAGATAATAAGTGTTTTCTTTCCAGTTTCAATTCAAGTTGGGATTATTTTTCGTAGGAAACGCGAGTTCTCTAACTTTTCTCTCAACACTACTCGTAAGCTTCTGCACAGTGTGTTCTCCGACCATTTTTACCACTTTGAGCCAATCTTTTTTAAATTTTTCAACATTGTCCGCTGGTTTGATATATTTCCTCAGCCTTGCCTTGGTCAAAGCCCAAAAAGTTTCAATAGGGCGAATTTCAGGGCAGTTTGGAAGATTCATCTCCTTTGGGACACATGTGACATTATTTGTTTTATACCACCCTAGTGCATCCTTAGAGTAATGGCAGGAAGCAAGATCGGGCCAAAAGATCGGAGGATTGTTATGCTGCTTAACCATGGGTAACAACCTTTTCTGCAAACACTCTTTCACGTAAATTTTACCATTCATTGTGTCATTCGTAATGAATGGACGAGATATTTTCCCAAATTCACAAATGGCCTGCCAAACCATTACCTTCTTGCCGAATTTTTCGGTGTAAATGGCTTTCACTGGTCCAGGGACATCCTTTCCCTTCGGTGATGTATAAAATTGCGGTCCTGGCAGAGTCTTATAGTCCAGTTTTATGTAGGTTTCGTCATCCATGATAACACTCCCCATTTTTTTGGTCAGAAGTTTATCATAAGGCTTCCGAGCCGAGGATTTCGTTTTGGCTGCTTCTGCTTCCGACGGGTCTGCAGACCCATTCTTCCCTTGGCACGCATAACGTTACTCGCCGAGGTTCCAAGCTTTCTCGCCACATCTCGTACTGATACTGAAGGATGCCGCTTGTAGCATTCCTTAACCTTTTAGTCCATTGTGGGATCAACAGGCCCGGGTTTTCTACCACGTCTTGGGGCATCAGTAAATGTGCACTCTTCACAATACTTCCGCAATGTGGTTTGAACTGCTCCGACACTTATACCTTCTTCTCTGGCTAATTTTCTTATAGAAAGACCACTCACGGTGCCCCATTTGTGCACAATTCGCTTTCTTTGCTCGGGAGAAAGGCCACGCATTTTCAAAATTTCGCACTAAATGTTAGAAAAAATGACAGCATATGTTTCTTTTGGATGTAAACAACAGGACGCAGCCAACGTTTGGTTGAATACTGCACGTTATTTGAAATGACGGTTGATCGTAAGTGTATTTATGATTATCGGAACGGTCTATAATGTTTTTTTTTGTCAGTGAAAATATTTTTCAACAAGTATAAAAAAATGTAATTTAGAACATTTTTGTTTAATTTATTTTAATTGGGTCATTTACGGGTTACTGTTGGTCATTTTAGAGACTTTTATAAACATCTAGCTGACCCGGCAAACTTCGTCCCGCCTATTTTAGTGTATAATTTTAATAATTTTAAACATTTCAAATTCATTGATTCCTTGCGATTGGTTTATATCGTTTGAAATGATTGGTTTTATCGGAATGACAACATCCTCGACTTTTGGCTTTTGTACATCACCTCTATTCCAGATATATATTAGGTGCATTTAAGTTATTTTCGTTGTTTCCCAGAAACTGAAAGTGGTCATCTTCGAATTCAAAATGGTGTCCAGGGTCAATGCTTGGCTTCTCTACATCATTTCGATTACGGACATATCCATATATAGTAGTATTCAGTTGTTTTCGGCTGTTTCCCAGAAGTTGCTATTTTTCAACTCAAACTGGTGTCTGAGGTCAATTTTTAGCTCCTTGCATCATTCTGGATCCGGTGGTGCTTGGTCACTTTGGGCTATTTTTCAGAAACCGTAAGTCGCCATCTTGGATTTCAAAATGGCATTTGGAGACAATTTCTGGCCCCTAAGCGTCATTCTGGCTTAAGAAACACCCATATTGGGTGGTATTTGGTCACTTTAGGCTGTTTTTCGGACACCGGAAGTCGCCATCTTGCAATTCAAAATGTTGTCTAAGGTTGATATGTGGCTTCAGTGCATCATAACGATTCCGGAAATACGCATATTGTGTGGTATCTGGTCATTTGGCGCTGTTTTTCAGAAACCGGAAGTCGCCATCTTGGATATCAAAATGGCATTTTGGAACAATTTCTGGACTTCGTGCGTCAGTCTGGTTAAAGAAACGTTCATATTGGGTGGTATTTGATCTAGCAATGGGCAAGATCGATCCGATTTTTGCAAAATCGATCTTTTCTAGTCGATTTATCGATTTTTTGAATCGATTTCTCTGCGTGCGATCTTCTGCTGAATCGATCCTTTGGATGGCAAGATCGTTTTTTTCGCCTGAAAAATAAATGCGTGCAAAACGGATTGAAAACAATAGTGATTGCCTTTTTTGTTGCTAACGTAATCTGCGGCCGAATTCCGAGAACACTTTTCTTCGAAGAGAAGAAAATTTCTTTATTGATAGTATACGAAATTTTTTTCTTCTCTCCGAAGAAGTGTGTGCTCGGAATTCGGACACTGATCTGAAAAATGTGTCAATTTTTTACCGGGATGTCCATAGTTGAAGAATGGGCTAAAATTCAATAGACATGAAACCGAGAAAAACGCATTTCAATTGTTTTTGTTGGTTCAAACAATTGTCTACGTCCATGATAACTTTTTTCATGAGTATGTCACACCCCCATATCCAGCTTTTCACGAACGGTAATGGCGTATAGTGCACGCAGCCCATTTTGACGTTTTCTGTAGGTCAGGAAGCTGGATAACCTTGTCGTCGAGTTGAGAAAGAACAATCCGCAGCCAAATTAAGTCCCTCCAGTATTTTTAACGCAGTAACCATTTTTTGCCTTTGTAAACGCGACATCAATAGACAAACCCGTATGAAATTTGGCTAATACGCATGCGTTGTGAAATATACCAAGGATTAGGGGTGGGTGAAACGGCTCTTACGCAAGAGCGGCTCTAAACCGACTCATGGTTCACAATGATTCACGAGCATTGACAGTTCGTGTTGTCTCAGTAAACTTCGGGTTCGCGCGAACCAAACAGTTCTGGTGCGCCCAAAGAACCGTGGTTCTTTTTCGTGAGCCGTTCGTTCTTTCGCTCTTTCCTAAGAACCGGTTCATATGAACGGCTCTTGAGCCGTTCGCCCATTCCTAGCGAGGATGAAAAGAACGACGAGACAAGTTTGCACCTCGAACTGAATATAAATTACCAGACCACAAGACCGTCTCGACATATATTGTATACAATCATTACTATCTGATTGGTGTACATTGGGGTGGCAATGGAAATTGACTTTGACAGTTTTATTTAGTGGTGTTCAAAATTTCGCCTTCACGAACAGTTAGCAAAATTTCGATTTTTTGGATAACACCCGACCTCGACGTTTTATATATTTCTAATAACCAGTTCACATGATGTAATATCGCCCATCTTGATTTTAAATCCCATACTCCAAATTTTCCGTGAAAACTAGATGTATGTATGTTTCAAGATACGCGATATCACGTGATATCTGCTATAGTGTGAACAAGGCATGACATTTGGCACAAAAAAAAAACTTACAAACTGTGCTTTTCTTCATAGGTCGAGAAAGTGAAATTTAGACCAAATACTCCTGAATTCCGATTTAGCTGAAATTTTTCATTGCATTGGATATTGAATTTACCATTTTGGGTATTAGCCAACATTATTTCATATTTGCTACCTCTGCAAGTGCACTTTTTGAAAATTGGCTTCCGTAGGGACGTTTTTTTCTATCGTTGTGGGTGTTTACTATCAAGCACCAATTTTTTGATTCAGGTAGAAAAGGCATATGCGCTTATTTTTTAACTATGAGTAGCGGGGTACTCGTTAACTCAAATATTGCAAAAGTTGAATTGAATGGTCGTGTATATGCCGTGCTGTATTCTGTTCTGCATGGTGTCGCGTTCGCCATTTTTGTTTATTTGAGTTCGTTCTGCGGATGTTC
Organism: Wyeomyia smithii; assembly: GCF_029784165.1. Lineage (NCBI taxonomy): Eukaryota > Metazoa > Arthropoda > Insecta > Diptera > Culicidae > Wyeomyia > Wyeomyia smithii. Next base: position 11,921,882 of record NC_073694.1, read on the forward strand.
CGATTTTTTTTATGAATTGGGTTGTTCAGCTATATCAGTTTTTCATATCATCTGAATGATCTGAATTTTCCAAGTAAAACGTGAATTAAAAAAATTCTATCATTATCCTTCGCTTTTTAAATCACGATTTAAAACTTCTTGAAATCTGCTCGAAACCGCTATACAATGACAGTTCGCTCATCTACCAACTGTCATTGTAACGATTTAGAGCAAATTTTTATTTTTCATTTAAAAACCGAAGGAAAATGATATAAAGTTTTAAAAAATCACGTTTTGCTTAAAAAAATTACACTCTTTTGTATGATATATAAAAATCGGAAATCCGTGAATAACTAAACAACCCAATTAGAGTCAGGTTTTTTTAAGCGGTTTTTTCATACGAGGATTTTTTTACGAGTTTTTTTTACGCGGATTTTTGAATAAACGCGGTTTTTTTACGCGGATTTTTGAATTAACGCATTTTTTTTACGCGACACCGCGCTAATTCAAAACAATTCTAGCGAATTTCCGAATTAACGTGGGTTTGGAACCAGAAACGTTTAAGTGTTTATCTAGTAAAAGACTTAGTCCGAAAAATACCCTCCGCCCACCGAAAGATCCGGAATGACCGTCAAAGAGGACAATTTTAAATACTGGTTCTAGAGCGTCTCGGGTTTTTTCTAAAGCCCTTCTTGCTGGACAACTTTACGCGGATTTGAAAAAAAAACGTGTTTTTTACGCGGATTTTTTAATTACCGCGGTTTTTATGCGTTTTTTTACGAGGTACGTATCCCCCGCGTAAAAAAAAAACCTGACTGTATACAGGTTTGGATTGCTCTTAGTGCATCCGAAACAATAGACCATTTCACGAACTGACAGGTGTCACGGATCCTGCTGATGTTCTTGATGCTTTCACGTGCATTATGTCAGCGGTTTCAAGCTTTCTGTCAAAATTTCGTTCATGAATCGAGTTCCCAAACGTCTCGTGAAATGGTCTATGGGATGAGCGACAACGAAAACTTTTAGTAGAAAAAAAACGCTAAGAGAACACGCGGTTAAAGAAGATGGCAATAAACTAAAAAAGCCGTATCGTTAGTAGATGTTGTGTACGAAAACTCGATGAACATGATAATAAACCAGAAAACGCAAACAAAACAAAATCTCCATAAATATAGCCAAAACAAGTCGTAAAAAGCTTATACCGAGCAAAAATCGATTTTTCGTTAAATCGATTTTTCAGGCTCGATTTTCTTATGAATCGATTTTCTTGATTTTGATTAATCGATGCAGGAGAATTAATTTTTGTTCGTAGATCGCCCATTGCTAATTTGATCATTTTCGGCTGTTTTCCAGACACCGGAAGTTACCATTTTATAATTCAAAATGTTGTCTATGGTCGATTTGTGGAACAATTTCTGGCCTCCGTGCGTCAATCTTGTTAAAGAATTGCTCATATTGGGTGTTTTTTGGTCATTTGCCGCTGTTTTTCAGAAACGGGAAGTCGCCATCTTGAATTTCGAAATGGAGACATGCCAGAAGAAGGAAGGGTGTCGAAACATTAAGGACATGTTTGTTACACCTAAAAACATTCACCTGCCAAATTTGGTTATATTTGCTTGATTGGTTCTCGAGCTGTGCGAAATTTTAGTTTAATTTGCATGGGACCCCTACCTTATAGAGGAGGGAGGGGTGTCAAACCATTATGGATATATTTGTTACCCCTAAAAACAATCACCTGCCAAATTTGGTTCCATTTAGTTGGTTAGTTCTCGAGATAAGCAGAAATTTGTGTTTCATTTGTTTGGAACCCCTCCCTCACAGAAGAAAGAGGGGAGTTGAACCACTATGGACATATTTGCTACCTCTGAAAACATTAAAATACCAAATTTGGTTGTATTTGGTTGATTGGTTCTCGAGCTGTGCGAAATTCGTGTTTCATTTGTATGGGACCCCTCCCTTGTAGAAGAGGGAGGGGTGTCAAACCATTATGGATGTATTTGTTACCCCTAAAAACATCCCCCTACCAAATTTGGTTCTATTTACTTGGTTAGTTCTCGAGATGTACAGAAATTTGTGTTTCATTAGTATGGAACCCCTCCCTACCAGAAAATGGAAGGGTGTCGAACCAATATGGACATATTTGTCACTCCTATAAACATCAACATGCCAAATTTGGTTCCATTTCCTCGGTTAGTTTTCGAGATGTGCATAAATTTGTGTTTAATTTGTATGGGACCCCTCCCTTCCAGAAAAGGGAGGAGTCTCGAACTATCTTAGTCACCTTTCTTGGCCCCTAAAACCCCTATATACAAAATTTCACGCCGATCAGACAGACAGACAGAGCTGCATTTTTATATGTTTAGATTTGTATTATATGTGTTATTTAAAGCTTCAGTCAATTTGCGTCAGTTTTGAACCATATTGTGACGTTTTCGAGCTTCTCTTTAATTATTTTCCAGCATTTTTAAGCAATTTTGGTTATTTATGCTATTTTTGAGTAATTTTTAGGCCTCTTTTAACTCATTGTTATAATTTTAGTCATTTGTAACTTTCGCCAATTTTTTCGTTTTCATCATTTTGTAGTTGTTTATCTTTTTTCTTCGTTTTCATAATTTCTTCTCCCATTTTTTTAAATTAATTTTTTATTTTGTCATTTTTGCCGTCTTTATCTAACCCATATACAACTTTTCATCGCATTAAGCAATTGTTCTTCGGACTTTCAGTTTCATGTCAGCTCAACCGCCTCTGACGGAGTAGACGTTCGTTTGTTCGTCCAATTAGTATTCATACATTCCAGAACAGAAAGAAAAATTGCTCTCCCTTTCTCCAGCCGATGTGGCATGGGGGAAGAAATTACCCGCTGTCGTCAGGAACATGCACTTTCCTAGAATTGCCGCCAGCGCAATCTAGTTATTTATCCATTTGTTCGCCGTTAGTATATTCCAATGCAAAGAAAGCACCTGTACATCACGATAATTTACTGCTGTTTCAGCGCACTGGCAACTGACAACGAATTTCTGCTTCGAGCGGCTCTCGTATTTTCGTATTTTCCAGCACGAGCCACGAGGCACAATTGTCATGAAAAATTGTATTGAAAATCGTATTGAGAACGAGCAAAACTGAAACACGAAAAGAAGCTCAATAACTCGTTTATTAATTAATTAACCGATGCGTCGTGACAAATTCATCAACGGATCCAAGCCTAATGATAGACTGACATACAAACGGGACGTAATTGCGCTTGTTCACGTCTAGCTGCGGTTTGTTTGCCACCTGTCAGTAGCCCCTTGTCCAGACAGAGTTTATTCACGCCTCGTGCCGGATACCAATTTAATCGCTGGGTCAACAGACTGCTTGTTATTTATTCCAGTAATCCTAGTAGGCGTCCGTCTAAAACGGTGACGGATTTCCATTGGGATTTCCACCGAAGATTACCTTTAACCGCTAATGAATGTTCAACAAAGATTGTTTAGCCAGTTCCGGCACGACCCTGAGACACGCACAGAACCAAGAACTGCAATTGCATTGCTGTTTTTTTTTTGCTTCTCGTCTTCCCTCGGGCTACCAGCGACGCGGAAGAATGTTAAACGCGATCCGGTAAGCCGGTATGTGCACCGAGCGTGATATAGACTTTGAATAGCTGCTTAAAACGTTTAGTTCTTTATAGTAGAGCAGAATAAAAATGCAACGCAGTACGGAACAAGTTCCACCTGTTTACTTGTAGCTTGTGGGCCGCACGAACTTGAAGCACGCGTTTTTTTTTTTCGAATCGCGCGTGCTTTCGCTCAAAACGGAAATGTGACTAATTAACAGCCTTTTCAGCGCGCGTCATCGGTTCACGGTTCCGTTCGGAGAGGTTAGAGACGCGATCGGAACAACTAAATTTGCCCGAAAAGGAAGCTAACGGGTCGTTTGGTCGGTGAGTGGAGACCATTACAAACTGTTGTCAGATTTAAAATGCCTATTATAACTTGGACGTTTCTTGATGAATTATCATTCTAATTCGGAGAGCGGCCAATCAGTTGGTGTATGAGTGCGCTTCTCAAGAAAATTTCATGACTCAAACTATGAAAGCGTCATTCCGCACAGTCTACTTATTAAACGAGATTTTTTTTCAGGATCTACGATCTCTTGCTCATTTTGAAGTCCTCCGGGGCACAAACATTATGCCTTTTTTTTCCTGTATGGACTTCCTCCCTGGGACCAGAATGGCGAATCTATTGTGAGATATGCCCGTGTGTATGCTGTAACCCACACTTCTATTGTCAGCACTGCCGCTGTTGAAATGTGTCACGCTTATCATTATTTCATCCGTGCTTGTGTGTAATGTGATTTACCTTTCCTTTCACACGCTATTTACTCTACTTTACCGAGCCTCGTTCCTCCTACCAAATATCGCCAATTATGATTCCCTGGAGAAGTTTCGTCGTGTGTCCTTCTGGCCAGCTTTATTATAAGGTAAACTGATTTTTGTTCATAGAAAGTCACACAAAGGTATTAAAGAATTAAGCTCAAAGGAATGGTTAGGCGTCGTACACAAATTACGTAACGCTAAAAATCTAGATTTCAGACCCCCTCCCTCCCTATGTAACGTTCGACATGACTCCCCCCCTAAAATTACGTAACGCTGATCAGCCTGACCCCCCCCCCTAAATTTTCAATTTCGAGCAAACATCACAGTTACGTAACTGTCTCTACTACTCCCCCTCCCCCCTACGTAACAATAAGTAACGCTGATAAAACCCCCCTCCCTTCATGCGTTACGTAATTTGTGTACGACACCTAAGTGGTTGGGGAGCCTCACCTTTCAATGTGTTTGTGCTACTCTAAGCTCAAACTGCGCATTCTGAGCATGATTTAGGTTCACTTTTCCAGCCTTTGAAACTTGGAAACTTGCTCGACTCGCGTCGACAGAGTAGCAGCTGGTTTTAGCGCAGAAAGATTGAACAGGCAACTCATTCGATCACAGTGTCCCACAGCAGATGTACTAACCGGTGGACCGCAACACTGCGCAGCATTGCTGAACATGTCCGGACATGTTAGTAATTTTGTCCTGATCTGTCGCATCGTGTGTGCAGTGCGTGTGTGCAGTGTGTACAGAGCTGAGAATAACATGCGAACTAGAATCATCCCGTGGCCTCGTTAGAAGGCTATCCAAAATCAACGCTTCTCTTGAAGGCCAATATATTAATAAAAAAAATAGAGTTAAAAAGAGAATTATCACTGAAATTTATCGCGCAATAAATTAAATTGATTAACACCAATCGAGTGTATTCCCAAACCTATTGCAAAAAATATATTGATATTAGACAGGCGAATGAATTACGATACTACGTTATCATTGCGGTCGTGTCTTATGAACAACTATTTCAACTATTTTAGATTAGAAAGCATTTTTCCGCTATTCTGAACTCTATTCTGGAACGTTTTCTTATTTTGGCCTTGAACAGTTATGTACTCGGCAGGGTACCCAGGTACCTTTTCAGACTTTATTGCTTTAAAAAAACAAGAATAACCTCAACTCAGCCAGCTGAAACCTATGAAATGCTCCTAGCTAGTGGAAATAAACCATTTCCCATCATCGGACTGTTTATAGCAGCAGGGGGGGGGGGGGGCTTCGAAGGGAAAGACTTCGATTTATTTACCCCATAAGTACTCGGCAGGGTGCCCGGGTACCCACAAAATGAAATGCTTTTTGCTTTTTCTGTTCTTGACCGATTTCCGAACTTGGCCTGTCAAAAGATTGGAAAATCCGTCTTCTGAGAGGACCCCACACGAATGAAACACAATTTTTTGCATAACACGAGAACTAATCGAACAAATGAATCCAAACTTGGCTCGTCAATGTATTAAAAAGCATAGTTTGATATCCCTCCCTGCTCGAGATTTACTCAAGCAAATTGAACTAGTTCACAAGAGCTTGAACCAAATTTGGCATGTGGAGGTTTTTAGGAGTAAGAAAGGTTTCTATGGTGGTTTGACACCCCTCTCTTATCTAGAAAGGGGAGCTTCCAAACAAATGAAACACAATTTTTTTCATGACTCCAGAATCCATTGAGCAAATGGAACCAAATTTGGCATGTGAATATTTTTGAGAGCAAAAAATATTTTCATGGTGCTTCACTGTGCCGACAGCCCTCCCTCAAAACACAACTAAAAACAAATAAAATAATTTCTGCACAACTCAAGAACTGATCAAGCAAATGAAACCAAACTTGACATAAAAACATTTTTAGAGACAAACTACTTTCATGATGGTTCGACAAATCTCCCTCTTCAAACAAAGCAGTCCACATAAGCACTGATGATGTATGTAGCAACCGAAATACGTATCTGCGGACGGTATTCGATTAAAGGGTATTCGATTTTTTGTAGTAGAGTTAAATGGAAACATAACCTACTCTCAATATTTAACAAAAATTTCTGCACAACTCGAGAACTAATCAAGCAAATGAAATCAAATTTGGCATGTGAAGATTTTTGGAGATGAAAAAGGTTTCTATGATGATTTGACACCCCTCCCCACTTTGGAAGGAGAGAGGGGCTGAAAATAGCCGACAGTGACCAAATACCACCCAATATGGATATTTCCGTATTCATGATCATGCACAGAAGCCGAAAGTCGACCACAGACACAATTTTGAACTCCAAAATGGCGACTTCCGGTTTCTGGAAAACAGCCCAAAAGGACCGATTACACCTCAAAATGGTTATTTTCGGAATCAGAATGGTACTCAGAGGCTACAAAATGAACTCCACTTGCTTTTGGAAGTTAATCCTTTGGATGTGAAATCAGTTTAGTGTTTGAAATCATTTAAATAAAAAACGACCAACTACTTTGGGGAGGAGGGTCTGTGTAATGTCCGCGGTCCACACAAAATTTTTAGAATTCATATTGGTAGTTGTCCACGTCCCTTAATATACACTACACACAGACACCCATCACAGGCTCAGCATATTGCGTTGATTTGATATTGACCGCGCATCATGCGTTGAACTGTTCGAAGCTCGATTTCGAAAAGTGATCTGAACGACAAGGTAAACTCAATACTTATAAAATTTTTTGAATGTATCTTAAAGCATGCTTGATATCAAATATAAAATCGGTGGTTGCGAACTTGCTCAAAAACATGCATTTCTGATAGAATCTAAGATGGCGACGAATCATAAGATGGCGGCCAATTTTTTTCTACTGCAAATGAAGCTCTATCATTCCTCTTTAAAATTATGTGTTTGTTGAGGGGGTTCATTGACAAATTCAAGAGTAATATTTCAATAAAAAGAATAGCTCGAAAATCCATTTTTCTAAAAACCGTTTAACCGGTTTGTGCCTGAAGGGTCCAGCAACATGAACTATCATCACAAAATCTCACGTGCTTCTTGGTTTTGCGGACGACATCAATATCATCGGTATCAACCGTAAGGCCGTGGAGGAGGCCTTCTTACCTTTTACGAGGGAAGCAGCGAGATTGGGTCTTGTCATTAACTCTGCCAAAACGAAGTAGCTGGTAGAGAGCGTGGGAGTCCCCGTGGCGTTGGTGCTGAGGTGGAGATAGATGGTGAACGATTTGAAGTGGTTGACGAATTCGCTTATCTTGGTACACTTGTGACATGTGACAACGATATGAGCCGTGAAGTGAAACGACGAGTTGCAGCTGCGAACAGGGCTTTCTACGGACTGCGTAACCAGTTAAGGTCCCGTAGTTTGCAAACTCGCACAAAATTAGCGCTGTATAGGACGCTGATACTCCCGGTGGTCCTTTACGGACATGAAGCATGGACAGCATGGACGCTGAAGGAAGCTGATCGACGAGTGCTCGGAGTTTTGAGCGTACAGTTCTGCGATCGATACTTGGCGGTAAACTAGAAGATGAAGTGTGGCGCAGACGCATGTATCACGAGTTGTACCGCGGCTAACACGCTGATATAGTGAAGGTAATACAGCGGGGCAGGCTTCAGTGGGCTGGACATTTAGCCAGGATGCCTGACGAGAGAGCCGCCAAAACTATCTTCAGTAGAGAACCAGGAAGAGGCCGTCGACTCCGTGGTAGGCCTCGCACGCGGTGAATGTGCGCGGTGGAAGAAGATGCACGAACTGCTGGAGTACGAGGAGAATGCAGAACGGCTGCCCAAGACAGAGGAAGGTAGACATCTCTAATTCGTTCGCCTCTAGACCGGTAAACGGTCCGTTAGCCAGAAAAGTAATAAGTAACTTGTATTTGATGCCTTTTCCCAGTGCTCCGGTAGACTTTTCACATAAGCACCAACGGACCCGAATGACGATTAGTCAAAAGGTTCTTGAAATAAATAAGGTTCATTCCATACGAAGTGACCACGGAAAAGAATAAACTTGGACACGATCATCACGGATTTGGCTCAAAGCTGGGGGAATTATTCATCTAGGTTCACTATGAAAAAATCCCAATTTTGGTGTCGATTGGAATACCCCCTGTTGGGTTTCACGTTTTCGGCCAAGACAAGTAAAAACAGTTTCGAACAGCAGTTTCACTTTAAACAGCTTCAACTAGAATTAGTTTTATTTAATCGGTGAATTGTAACAAATAAATTTAGCTTACAAATCTAGTTTTTCCTTGCATGCGATTTCCCCAACCTTAAACTGCCTGAATTATTACCAACGACTGTAAATAAAATACAATTAGGTATCGGTATCACTTCTCGCATCTTTATTCGCTTACTGCAACACTTTCTTTCACTTCCAACTGATCTATCTCTCCGAACTTCACTTTTACTATCAAATTTTCTACTAATCTCCCGTAAATTCTATCTTTAACCACGCCAGAATCTCTTTTTACCTTCCTGCTTTTACAGTATCTGTTTGTTTACAATTTTTCTATGCTTCTATGCTCCAACACTTTTCTTTCTGTCATTTCTACGCCTTAACCCACTGACATTTCTTGGTATTCAAGCATGCAGCGACGCGGCTGAAACATAACCAGTGTGGCCAGAACACCCCCCGCTCTGTGGGACCCCTCTCTTTGTGACAAAGTCAGGCAATTTTTGTTCAAAATTCCGTTTTTCTTTTTCTTACAATTCATAGATGTAGGACGTCCGCAAAATACTGATAGATGATTTTCAAAGAAAAACCAAGGAATCAAAAAAAAATATAATTTTTGACTTGAAGTGTTGCCAGATAAATTATTTTGTATTTGAAAACTAAATTTACATTTTTCAGCCAATGCAGCCATAATTTCATCGTGTTTAAATTAAAAACTAAATTTGCATTTTTCGGCAAATGTAGCTGAGTTTATTTTAAATTCGAAAGTTTCATCGTGTTTCTCGGAAAATTTGACATAAGAAACACTTATTACTCCGTGGTAATATGAGCCAATCTCGAGATATAGCATTTTTACAAAAATGGTTTAAAATTTCGTAATTAGTTTTTCGTAAAAATGCTATATCTCGAGATTGGCTATAGTTTTAAAATAGAAAAATAATCTATCTGGCAACACTTCCGGTCAAAAATAATATTTTTTCTGGATTCCTTGGTTTATTTTCTTCAAAATTTACTCATCACTATTTTTCGGGTGTCTTACGGCTATAAACTATAAAATAAATTAATTACGCAATTTACGACTATTTTCGTGAAAATGTTATATCTCGAGATTGGCTCATATTACCTCGGGATGATAGTTGTTTCTTACGTGAAATTTTCCAAGGAACACGATGAAATTATCAAATTTAAAATAAAATTGGCTGCATTTGCCGAAAAATGAAAATTTAGTTTTCAAATACAAAAATAATCCATCTGGCAACACTTCCAGTCAAAAGTTTTGTTTTTTTTTGGATTCCTTGGTTTATTTTCTTTAAAAATCATCTATCAGTATTTTGCGGACGTCCTACATCTATGAATTGTAAGAAAAAGAAAAACGGAATTTTGAACAAAAATTGCCTGACTTTTTCACAAAGAGGGGGTCCCACAGAGCGGGGGGTATTCCAATCGACACCAAAATTGAGATTTTTTCATAGTGAACCTAGATGAATAATTCCCCCAGCTTTGAGCCAAATCCGTGATGGTCGTGTCCAAGTGGCATGTACATTTCGTATGGAATGACCCATAATAAAAATAACATAAGCACCAAGGAAGGTCTCAAATAGAAGTCAAAATACGTGCTTACTAACTGGTGTGAAAAGGGGTGAAAAGAATGAGTAAAGTCTTTATTTCATTTTCATTTTCATTTTTGGGTACAGAAGGGGGTCGCAGGGCCAAGTCTCCAGTGCTTAAACACTTTCCATGCTGTACCAGTGGAGAGATTAGATTTGGCATCGCAGCATAGTAACCCGAGAGGTCAAATAAATTCTGCGTTGGAATGCCGTATAGTAAGACAAGGTTGAATATAGTGGATAGTCTCCCAACCGCACATATATTTAAATATTTTTATTCATTAAAACTCTCGTCAGATGAAACATTTTATGAATAGTAATAACAATAGTACTAGTAACTTGCTTTTTTACATACCTGCTGTGCCTTAATCCTTTACTTACCCCGTTTTATGTTTGTTACCTTTATTCACTCTTTCATTGACCTTTGTTTGATTGTATTCCTCAGGGTAATTGCTTGATTCTTCGTTTGCTCTAATTCTTTATTTTTCTCGCATTTCTTAAAAAAGAGGAAACTGGATTAATAATTTGGTTTGAAAAATAAAAATTAATGTAAATAAGTCTGAATTACGACCGCGCATATATCTAACTACTGGTTGAGCGTTGGCTTTGAGAAAGTTGATAACGCAATCTTTTGATTACTATACCAAATTCCTTTACTGAGCCCTCTCGGCACCTCAGTAGAAAGCATGTCTTAGTTATCACAATAGTCAATTGAAACTGCTTAATCCGTAAAAGACGAGATCAATCAATCTGACCTTTTACCAAAGTGTTAAATGATTCAAACATTCCACCCAATCGTTATCATTAACATTCAACTTCGTCTTATTACGGCTTATTATTAATGAAAGATTCTAATGAGCTTTATAGACATTTAAAATTATTTTACAATGGTCATGCTGTATGCAGTATTAGGTTTAGTTTTATTGCTTCTTTATTTTGATTACAACCTAAAAGCCCATTAAAGTCTTTTCAAAGAACGTTTGAGGTGTTTTGCAACTAGCATCTGGCCTTATTAGACTGGATCTATCTTGTATAATACATAACCGAAAAGAGTATTTTAGTTCACGAATTTAAACCAGATATTACTAATTGCAAAACCGTCAAGCCCCTCAACCTAGGAGAGGGAAGAATGAGTAAAATCTTTATGAAAGGTAATTTTGACCTCAGCTATGGTTTCACGATTAGGTGAAAACAGAACTAACCTAAAAATTCTCCCATTAACATTATCGGTCAAGCGGTAAGGTTTATGAACTAAAAATTACTTCATAAATTGTTGCACGCGCGTTGCCAGTCAAAACCCCTTATTTATGATAACGATAATAACCACTAACTATCTGAATTACTATAGCGTTACCTATTACCGTGCACCGGAAATGTTCCAGCCTAGTCGTGTGCGGTGACAATTGCTCGTTTATTATTTTCCCGTTCAGATATCAGCTGTAGCAGCAGCAGCAGCAGCAGCGCCACCGTTCCAGAAGTTTTTGCGCGCATTGTTTTTCTTTCGCCACGTGCCTCTTCGAACACATGCCCAGCGCGGCTGGGCAGGCAGGAAGCCATCAGATTCGATCACACTCTTTCTACCGCACCGTCGTCGTATCTTTTTCCACTATTTCATACAGTATTAGCATTTTTGCTCCAGGATGATTTTCCATAAACTAGCAATTGATTGAAAACGGACAACGGTTGCTAATCATCTGGCAGAAGATTACAGTAAATCAAAGCTTGCTGGGTTTGTGCAGCATGCGAAGCAACAACAATCGATGACATTTACTTCCCATTCCCACTCCCCAGTTTTCCGTTTCCACGAGAACGATGCGCTCGTGTGTCATTCATTCCCGGACCGATTGTGTACATATTCCTGCTGGGATTGAATTATCATGTCGTTTGCGGTGATCTCTCTCCCTCTGGATTGTCGTAAGGTATTACGCCGCGGGAATCTAAACATGAATTATGAACCGAATGTAAACTTGGATTAAAAAATACACGTGATTCTCTCTCCCGCTTTTGGTTGCGCGGTTGCGCCACATAAGTTCTATCCCGTACATATTCGTTTCGCGAGTGAAGAGTTTATTTTGGCGCGAAAGCTACTAAAGAGCACATGCTTCTCTCTCAATTTCAATTGCAGGTTGATAATCATGATAATTAATCGTCATCTCCTCTCGTTTGCTGGCGCCAAGAAATTACAGTTGCGAGAAATATAATAAAAGCAGGATAGATGATAAAACATTACATTATGTTACAAGTTCGAATGCTACTTTTGCCACAGAAAAAATCTGTGCGAACATCTGTTTCGATTCATATGTTTATTATCTTTCATAAAATCTTTCATAATGATTTTGGATTACGAATAGTGTTGCATTTTAAATTATTTTTCAACAGTTGAATCCATAACATTATTACATAAGACAAATGTAAGTTTATCAGTTTTCCAAGAAGTGTTAGTTTAAGGGAACTAATGAAAAGATACTGAAAAATATTACAGAAACCGATACTCGAAACAAGTAGAAACAAAAATATTGATACACCAAAAAGCAAAAGAATAATAAATAGTAAACAATTGAATTGTCATTACCTAGCGTCGTCTCTATCTTTCAGTCTAACAGGTGACATTGATAAATCAACGTTCTGCTTATGTGACTGTGACTGCATTAACTTGCGATTTTCTTCGGAACGTGCCACACCAATAATTGGATTATAAATGATAATAACAAGCTCGGATGTTCCAGTTACACATTCACATTCTATCACAAAGTCGGACATCTAAATTGTGTTGAAATTAAAAAACAAAAAGACAAAATAACAAAACGGCACAATTTCTCGAAACCTTCCCTCCCTGCAGCATCACGATAATTTCACCTAAACTGAGAAGAACGCTTGGCCTTTGAAATTGGAACGAATTTCAACAAGCGCGAATGCGCTCACACGACGCAAGACCAAGCGACGCTTTAAAGCGCAAATAAAACCGAAAACTATTTCTCAATGTCAAACCGCGAAGTGCGCGCCAGCCAGAGTGGCGCTGGCCGTTTTCTCCGTTCTGCTCTGCATACAACAGCGGCGTCGTTTAGCATGGCCAAAGAATACCTAATCGATCAATTACTTGTTGTTGCACTCACTCACCTTCGATCTCTTTCGCCGCTTGGGAGGCACCCCCAAAGGTGCCGCTGGCTTCCATCTCCATTTTCGCACGCAGCACAGCTTCCGGGGACTGTGTGATTCGAAACTTGCGGCCGGTCTTTCTGTTTGTTGTTTGCAAAATGAACCAATTCGTACGTAAATCGTGTCTCGCGCTAAATATAATTTAGTCGCAAAGTGATCGATGCTGTTTTTTGCGGCCGCGCGTTCTACGCCTATTTCAAAAGAATTTACCTCCCTCTTCAACAATCATTCACTGAAAATAATCGGCGTACCGCGAACTTAATTGGTTTGTCGATAAAGAAAGTTAATCACTGATGGAGCGACACTTTTTTTCCTTTTCTCACTTCATACAACAAACTCAATACAGGTGATTAGAACTGGAAAAGCACTTTCTTCCGACAAGAATCACTCGCGAACGGTTGGAGTCTGATTTAATTATCCAAGTTGGCGCGATCACGAATCCGAAACTGAACTGTTGCGAAGATCGTCTGACGTGAGACTGAGCAGCAAGTGAAGTGCGCGCGCGCGCCGTCGCGTCGCTATGGTAACTATAAACAGCAGCGTCGTTTCGCGGTTTTGTCGCCGTCGTCATCATCATGATCATCAACAACGTTGTCGGTCGCTTGCTGTGGTGTCATTAGCGCCGGGCAGCCGTCAATGTTGCACAGCTGATGCGCGGCTAAATTATAAGTGGCGAGCTACAGAGGCCATGAACATCGATAAGTTAGGTGTATTGCGTCGACGTTACATTTGTTGAACACGTTAGAATGTGTCACATATTTACCATCTTAATAAAGCGAAACTAAACAAATCATAGGCACCGACTCCAGGGAAGCAAAGTGACCGTGTCATGAATGATCGTAATATTTTAACCAACAGTTGTCAAACTTTCACTACGCTGAATCTTCTGGACTGAAGGCGAGTCTTCTGTAAAAGGCCTCATAAAAAGCACTTTTGCAATACGACTATTGTCAGTTCAAGTCTTGCTACTGACTAGAGATGGTCGGGTATGGGAAATTTTCAAACCCGTACCCGACCCGAACCCGAAGTCTGGTTTGTTTTAAATACCCGTACCCGATCCGAACCCGAAAAATATCTATTCCAACTACCCGTATCCGACCCGTACCTGAAAGAAAAAAAAAGCCGAAATTGCTTGAACCCGACCCGTACCCGACCCGTCCTGGATTTTTTTTTTTTTTTTTTCTAAATACCTGGGTACCTCGCACGTTATATGCACTGATTTCCATATGTGGTTTCTCGAGATGATGGCCGGAGTTAGACAAGAACCGAGTGTGAATGTGAACAAATGTTAATGAACCCAGAGTTCAAGGCGGAAGAGGTTCACTATGGAAAGTGCATGTCTGGTTAAGTAAAAAAAAACGACGAGTTTTATGTGAACATCGCAGCAACCTGAAATCTAAATATTATAATAAGGTCAAAGTTAATATTGTTTATAACTTGAGAAAAATTTAATAATTCATTTGCATTTGCCAAAAACCTGTAATTTTTGAGTACAGATTCGGTGTCATCGATTCAATCTAAAAATCGGTATAACACAGATATGTCTGTACATCCCTGGTCACAGTGCTTACCAAGAATATGCTATCGCTGTCAAATCTCATATACATATTTGCTTCGTACCAAACATCTCAATGCACAGTGGGAAATCGGTGGCCATCCGACTGAATTTCTTTTACGTCAGGTATAACACAGATATGTCTGTACATCCCTGGTCACAGTGCTTACCAAGAATATGCTATCGCTGTCAAATCTCATATACATATTTGCTTCGTACCAAACATCTCAATGCACAGTGGGAAATCGGTGGCCATCCGACTGAATTTCTTTTACGTCAGCTGTTTCATAATATTTTTCCTTCATTGCTATAACATTCAAGTGCTTAAATCCAAAATTTGGGTGCAATATCATGAGATCTGATTTTTCATGACTTTTCAAAGTTGTGCATGCCTACCGGAACTCAGGAATATTTCCTATATCCGGTGACCTAGGCCAGATCTGAGATCAGAAAATGAATCTTCAAAAGTTTTCCAGTTCAATGGTGTTCGAATTATTAAAATCGAATAACATTAAGCAAAGCTATAGCATTTGAAATTTCATCAAAATTTTGCCTATCCTACTTATTTTGACTATCCCCTGTAATTTGTTTCTGTGAGGAGGACGCCCTGTGGCGTTGCTTGTGGTTGAAGATACAATTCTTTTCAATAAAAAAGTAAGGGGAAAAGTGCCAAAATCATTAATAATTAGGAAACGAGGATGCGTATAATAATACTATCGATAAATTAGTAAAGTTTCGATCACTAGTATTCAATTGTATAGTAGGTGCAAGAAGTCAAAGCAAGCCTTGGCAATCCGCGGCAGTTATGGCTACAGATGGTGTATTGAGGCTTCAGAAATATTTTTTTTGATAGTCGAAAATTTTGACTATTTTCTCGGCGGCAGGCTCACGCAACACCCGTTAGAAAACATTTTCTCACAGATAAGAAGTCGACAAATCAGACCAATGCTACAACTAAAGGACAGTTTGAAACTAATATCCGTTTCACAATATTTGAACAGTGTAGCACAGACGTCATATGACTGGGACGAAAACAGCTAGCTTCTCGAAATGAAAGACGAAAGCAATGACACTGATTTAGACGCCACACCAAAATCCCACCGTGGTGAAGGAGATGAGCACTCTAAGGATAACAATGAATTGATTGAGGAGGTTGATACATTGTGCAATCGATATTCTGAACATAACGTGATATATTACTTATCTGGAATGATAATAAGAAAGTTAATCACAAGATCTCAAACTTGTAGAACATGCATGAGTTGTTGTTTAAGTCAAGATGTACTGTGTTTTTATTCCCTTGAACGACCTTCTCAGCAGAGAAGATTGGAACCGGCTCATGAACGGTGACTCAGTGGATGTCATTACTAATAGATTCTACGAAAAACTCAATGAAATCTTTCGCGACCATGTCCCTCTCGGCCGATCTCCCTCCAACGGCAATAAGTGCAAGCCTGGGTGGAACGTTGAACTTCGTACTCAACGCAATAAACTACGCGAGGCCCGTAAGCAATACTTCATCTCCAAATCCGAGGACAGTCAAAGTTCACTTCGTTCATCTGAAAGTCGGTACCGCTCGCTACTTGCAACCAGCTTCAAAGATTATGTTGAGAGAACACAGTCCAACAAACGAAAGCAAAACCCTTCGATGTTCTGGAAATTCTTACGTTCACAGAGAACGTGCAACCGCATTCCTGCAACGGCAAACTCTCCCATCGAGGTGGCTAATCTGTTTGCTAAGTTTTTCCAGTCCGTTCACAACGCAAGCACCGCACTTTCTGTGGCACAAAGAGTTAATGGTAACGCGGAACATGACATGAATTTTCCTTCGCTGAGCATTACATCAGACGACGTTAAAAAGGCATTAGCCAATCTCGATGCTACTAAGAGCCCTGGACCAGATGACATCGCTCCACTCATCTTGAAACACTGCGCGTGCTCACTTTCGCTTCCGATTTCCTGCATATTCAATCGTTTTTTGTTGGAGAAATCCTAGCCTTTGGAAAACTCAGATGTGGTCTTTGTGGTCAGATGTTCCACAAAGCAGCGTCATGGGGCCGCTGATTTTCTGAATTACTTCTGGAAATCCCTCTCCACGCTCTACCCCGACGACTGAGAAGATCTCCCCTTTTTGCTGTTCCCACACATAGTACGGCCAGAACAATCCACTTAACGCTGCCTTAGGGCCTTTAACGACGTTGGCGATTACTACGATTTCAGCATCTCCAAAAATGTTTTTAGAAAAAAAATTGAGATTAGGTAGTGTAGTCAATAAGTAAATATTTTTAAGCGAAGTTTGGCAATATGTTTTCTTCTAATAACGTCCGAAAAAACAACCATCCCCCTTAGTAAGTGGTAAAATTTCTACTAAATTTTATCATATGTTTTTACCCTCCATTTTGCTAGAAATATCAAGAAAGGTTCAAGATAGCTTCTAAATTCTACATTTGCCCTATGAGCATCATTTAATTAGGTTCGTCAGTAGCAAAGACAGAACGAAAGCTTATGAAACTATACTCGTCTAGATATGAATTGCAAATGAACGTGCTCTATTACTCCGCCGTTCAAAGTAGGAGTAGAATCCTGACGGCATCAGTTGCGCGTGTTTCAAAGCAAATTAATACTGTCATTTCTGTAGGTCTGTAAGAAGCGCATTCGTATACACGATTGTCGAGGGTTTACTGTGTGAGTACCAGGGCTACACATTTTCGACTCAATCGTAATGAAATGATTGAACAAGCCTCTTCCTCTAACTTCATGCAATGTCATAGTCAACTACTTTTTTCGTCTCATATTGTCGAAAAGGAAACTAATTTATTCTGTTTCCAAGTTTGCTTTGATTGTTCAATAGTTTCAGTCGCCTCATGAACATCTTCAGCCAGACTGACTACCGACAGGCTATCACTGACTATTTGAATTGCTTGAAATCAGGCCCAGTCGTTTCATCTGTCAAATATTTTCACTTCATGGCATGATATGATTGAAAATTCTGTCGTTGATATCAGTTCTCATAGTGGTTCGCGACGTGTTGCAGCATAAAGTGAAACAGAAAATAATTTGTGTTTTGATTGCAAACATGAATCTTCCCCCCGGCCCGTGCAAGAAAAATGCTATCGCCAAACAAGCATATCGCTTCTCGGAAGTTGCAGGAAAACACGTGCTAACCACTGACGTTAGATGGTCCTGCAACATTGAACCGGACGTCGAATGCAACATGCAAAGGACTAAAATGGATCTACAGAATTTCATTTGGCATTTTCGATTCCTGCACACCGAGAGGGCGAAGGCCCTCGGTTTGCTGTTGGAGCCAGAGCCCTCGGCTAAGAAACCAAAAGTCTTCCCAAAGCGACCTATTCCGATCGATCAACAAATGTTGGTCGAAGCAGCAACGAAGCTCGTAGCCCTTCATAACCTCCCAGTTTCGTGTGTCGAATGGGAGGGAATGGATGTGTTACTCGATCCGATAAAGGCAGCTCCTGGGGGTCACTTTGGATACCAGAACCGTGAAGTGCTACCTAGCAAAGGCAGCAGAATTGGTGAGACAAGAGATTGCCACTGAAATGAGAGAAAAACTTTTATCCTTCTTATTGTATTACTTTTCTGCTGCTGTTGAATGACAAAGGTGATTGCCTTCCATTGACTTGGCATTGAGTGCTTTCATGAGATTTTAGTGTGACAAAATACTGCTCCAACTAGCAATATTTCGTTTTCATTCGGACTGATGACGTTTTACAATCTCGCATCAATATGATTAACAAAGAAGGCGTGAACGTAATAGTAAAAAAGGAGTGAAGCTTGATGAAATGTTCGTTCGAAACCGAAAGTGTGAAGAGTATGGTAGTACGTTGAAACTGTACGTACTTGATTGACAGTGACGTTTGAGTGGTTCATTTTCACGATGAATTACACCCATTGAACTGAAAATGTTGGGCCCTGGTGAGTACAAAAGGGATCGACATATTTGTCAAGATGTACTTTTGAAAGATGTAACTTCTTCAACACATCTTAGAGATTATTCGTGAATAGCAGTTGTCTCAAAAGTCCAATTATTGAGTCTAATTTATTCTGTATCTTTTTACGGCACGATTACAATACTCCAAATGCGAAAACCGACACACTATCGACTGGTTCCCGTTTTGACAGTTCACACTGGTTCCCGAAATCCACTCCGCCAGACTAGTAAAGTATACAGTGACTATAGTCTGGATGAGGTAAATTTTTGACGTAGGACCAGCTTCGTAAACGCAGAAGTGAGAATTACGGAACTAAAAAAAATTGTATAGTTGAATGCGCCTCATATGTATCATCTCTCGGAAAATATTTAAGAACTGCTGCTAGTGATTTTGCTTTAGAAGACAGATGAAAGATGAACGCGCGCCGCATGTCTGTACTGCTTTTATACATGAAAAGAATCTTGAGACTATGGCCCCTATTACAGAAGACGAGCCATCTCCTTTATTCCATACAGCACCCTTCCTAACGCATGTTAATTACGATAGCCAAATGCAAATTTTCGATACTTTTGTACGAAAGCAATATGATTAGAAACGGTGTTTTTCGATTAAAGACTTCACGTGTTTACGAAAAACAACTTAACCGGTATTCTTCGTTGTTTTAGCTTGGGCTTAACGACTCCTTGAAAAAGCTGAGCTAGTGAAGTTGCACAAAAATCACCATAAGATGGCTAATTTGGGACTAATACAATTTTCAATGTACAATAACTGAGTAGCCTCTGCTTTTTCAAGAAGTTCGATAACGGTGCCGGCAACATCTCTACGGTCGGTTAAGGAAATGTTTCAATCGTTGTCAGATATCAAGTTTACCTCTGCATCCCTAACGACTGTTACGGAAAGGAAGGTGCTTTGTCATCGTGACGGGTTTGTATACTTTTGCACCTTTACCCTTTTTTACGCTTAAACTCTACCATGCATCCTTAGTTACTCCTACCAAGGTATAGGAAATTATAATAACCCTGAGAGGTATTTATTCATTCAATTTTTTTTTATTTTTAAAATACAGTGTAGTGGAAGGCACCCCTTCTGATGGGGAGATACGTAAAAGTCCCTTTGACACCGAACGACCTGATTTTACTAAAATGACCTTCCGCTTGTCAAAGCGTACTCTATAACTTTGAGGTTACGAGCTCCCCTTTCTTGAACAAAACTGCAGCAAATAGTGATAAGTTGACGCCAAACTTACGCATTGCGATAAAATTAATATCGAGGATCGGAAAAAAAATCGCACAATAAAAAATTCAAACAAAAGCATGTTTGACAGTGCATTTTAAACTGTTTAACCGATTGTCATGAAATTTTATTATCAAAATCCTCTTTTTTTCAATTTCATTTTTTTGCATTTTTTATTCAATGAAAAATGACAAAAAATGTTATCTTGAGGTGAAAATTTTCGTTATATTTTAATTTTTTTTAAATTCAAGTTATCGAAATTGCTTTACATCTCTACAGGTTATTATGCAGCAATCGATTTGGATTTTCAGGAGCACTCAACAATTCAAACAACTCAACCAGATGCTACGTCAAACATGCAATCGTAAATCGGGCGCTATCCCTGAATTTTCGAAGTTATATGAAGTATGATAAACAAATAACATGAAATATAAATAATTGTGATTCCGTACCATAGACTCGGTGAAGTACAATTAAATGCAATAAAATATAGCGGACATTAATAATTATAATGTATACTGAATTATAACACAATATAGCGAAGTAATGAAATTGTGATAGGGTATAATAATTAATGACTTAAGCATGATTGAATATAATGACATGTCATTGGGCTCAACGTAGTTTTAACGAAAAACCCGTTTTTTTGAAAGAAAATAAAGTACTAGAGGCCTAATTTTATTTCCCGATGAGAGTTCATCGATGAACGAGGGTATTTTAAAAGTCTTGCCTCGAAAACCTCGAAACTCATCAACCAACATTGTCGCTTTCTCGTAATTTTTAGTAGAAAAATACAAGAAAATAATAGAGCTACAGGTGGACAATCTCCATGCTGTCCGAGCAATTGGCAATTCTGATTCTTTTTCTTTAATTTCAACTCAAAAAACTCTACTAGCTGAAACTTTCTCTGTAGCATTCTGAATGGAGAAACAAAATAAATCAAATTACTCACCAGGGTAAACTGCTCTATCTTCAATCACCTCGTAAGTAATGCCTTCGGATGTATACGCGCCCACAGGGGGGGTCCGGTGGCGGTGGGGGAGGGAATTGTAGGTCACAAAAAAATGGTCACTGGGTTTTTTTTTCAGATTTTTTCTTTTGTTATCTTCTCTTTTCAGCTCTTATTATTCCATCGATAACTTTCGGCTGCGGGTTATAGTGTCTACGACTAACTGCTGTCCGGTTTGTTTCCTCGCCTTCAGTTACAAAGAGTGTGGGTTTGCGTACGCATGTATGTATGTGTGTTGTTAGTGTGAATGTGTGTTTGTGTTGGTTGCTTTCCACTGCCGTTCCTTTGCAGATTTGAAGGTTTTTTTGTTTGTTTGTTTGTTTCAATTCATAATTCTACTGTTTACTGTACTAATATTCAGTTACCTCTCTTCAGCGTTCAAGTTATAAATTAAACCCTAAGTAAAAATTAAACGAACTTACTTGGTGTAGTATATTTATGACAGTTCTATCTAAACGTAGTTTATGTACGTCTTCCTAAATTTGCTCTCACTTTGTTAGAAGATTTCTCCTAGTTTGCTTTGCAGAATGTGATTTATTTTTGTTACTCCACTTTTTTTCTTCTTTTTTTTTCACACCGCTTTTGTTTCTTGTTTTAATTGTAACTCTAAACTGTTTTTTGATCTAATTGCGCGCTTAAGTCGCCTCCTTGGATAAGTTCTCGTTTTTTGTTGCTTTTTATACTGTTTTTTGATTTCTTCTTTTTTACTGTTACTGTTTTCACGCCCATCCTAACAAGCGTTGTTACTAAGCATAGGTATTATATAAAACACAGATAAGGGACTAATTAAAAGAAAACATCTAGTTTCTGTTTCTTTTGTTTTCTTCCTTTTTGTCGTTTTGTTTGTTTTTTTTTTATTTAGTTTTTCTTTTGCCTGTTTGTTTTGTCTTGACACGGTTGTAAGTTCACAACATGAAATGAAAATGGAATTCAATGGGAGGGAAGAATTTTAAGGGGGGATCGGAAGTGGTAGGACTGTTGACGCGGTAAAGTGTGGAGATCCTTAACAGTAAAGCACCGACCGCCAGGGCGCTTGATTATGTTGGTTGGATTGCATTGTTTGCAGAGAAAAAGAACACAGTCTAATTGTGTGTTTGGTGTGTGTGTTTGGTGTGTGTGTGTGTGTGTGTCTTTGTGGTTAGAGCGAGAAGGTAATAAACAGGCAATCAAGGCTAAATTAAATGGATTAAGGAGTTTTTTAAGAGAGAGTTTTATAGTGTATTTGGCAAATACAGACTGGAACTGCTTCAGCTGTGTGTTTGTGTAAATGTTTGTATGTGTGTGATTTTTTTTCTCGGCTGTGTCGCATCTTTTTCGATTATTTATCCAACCCACGGTTAAGCCGTTCGGGTAGAGTAAAGGTTTACAAATATTGTTCCTTTTTTCTGATTTGGAATATGTTTAACTGTTTCACTATGATGTACCTTAAATAAAATACGATTACATGAAGTAAATGGTAGTTTTCTCATAGTTAATTTTCGTATTTTCTTTTAAAGCAGTTTTTCTCTCTTATTAATTTCAAAGAATCTATCTGGTATCAGCGCTTGCTTTTTTTCAAAAAGTGCTAAATATTGCCTAGTAGTGTACATACTAAGTCACACGTTCATTTGTCTCTTTTTTTTTCTGGCATATTTTTTTTTCTTTTTGTTTACTTTGTTTCTAAGTAGAAATTATTGTGTTTGAGTTTCGTTCCAAACCGGTTATGAAATGCGTCACGCGATGTTCTAAAACGATTACTTTATTTGTTTGCTCTAAGTTAATGTCACATTGATTAAATTGGTTGATTTTTCCATCTATGCTCTGCTTAAGTCGTTTCCTGTTAATTATACAGTGTAAATTTTTCGCGTTCCTCCGCCTGCTCTCCGCGATAAAGTTTTGTATTCACACATTGAATAGTACTGCTGCTGTCGGCTTCCGACGCATAGATCATCCTTAATGTATCCGTTTGTGTGTGTGTGTGTATCTGGCTAAGTGTGTATGTGTGGTTTCTGTGAGCTCTTCTACCGAAAAAGCTGCTAAGTTTAGCGGTTCAACTGATGGTACTGAAAGAGAAAGGAAAAACTTTGATTAGTTTCTTATTAAAAAATTGACCACATCTGCATGAAAACACAGAATCATAAAAAAAAAATTCAATTCGAATAAATTTAAAAATGATTCAAGACTACAAACCTTTTTGTAATCGCAATATTTCTGTACCCCTTATACTGGAGAGCTGCACAGCTGACAGGATCTACTGTGAGCTATTTCTCTTCTACCCGACAATGGTTAAGAATCCAGTTCAGTTTATCAGATTGATCAGTATTCCTCAATTCACCTTAGCTACGGCATACTGGCGGGATTTCACCCCTTGATGAAATGTAGTGCACAGCTCAATATTTTAGAAAAGAGCTACTCCTGTGTTTTGCAGTCTTCCAAGGTACTCTGCCGGTCGAACGTGGGGTAATAAATTTTTCATCATGACATCTATTTCCTTATTGAACGATTGACCAAGAGTGAAGCATTTTTTGGAGATTTTCAACCAACGAGTTCTCAATGTAAAGATTATTGGCTTTAGATGGGCTTGGGTAAAATCACTATAAATCTTTAATAAGTACTTAAAATGTTTTTAAAGATTTATTGTGATTTTACCGAAGCCCGTCTAAAGGCGGGCTCGGGTACTAGACGGTCAAGGGTTGAACCAGTATTTCGATAAACATTTAAGCTAAACATTCAAAACAGTTTCTTCAAACTCTCGTGAAAGAAATGCTTACTGAACGGTAGGCTGCTCGATCTGGCCTTCACATCGGATTATGACATTGTCGATCTCATAGAACCTGCCGTTCCCTTATTCAATATCGATGTCTCCATGGACCATTCATTCTAAAATTCGACGTCGAATCTCGCATACTCGACTGTCAGCATGTCCCTGCTGTTTTGGACTTTAAGAACTGTGTTTTTATTCCCTTGAACGACCTTCTCGGCAGAGAAGATTGGAACCGGCTCATGAACGGTGACTCAGTGGATGTCATTACTAATAGATTCTACGAAAAACTCAATGAAATCTTTCGCGACCATGTCCCTCTCCGCCGATCTCCCTCCAACGGCAATAAGTGCAAGCCTGGGTGGAACGTTGAACTTCGTACTCAACGCAATAAACTACGCGAGGCCCGTAAGCAATACTTCATCTCCAAGTCCGAGGACAGTCAAAGTTCACTTCGTTCATTTGAAAGTCGGTACCGCTCGCTACTTGCAACCAGCTTCAAAGATTATGTTGAGAGAACACAGTCCAACAAACAAAAGCAAAACCCTTCGATGTTCTGTAAATTCTTACGTTCACAGAGAACGTGCAACCGCATTCCTGCAACGGCAAACTCTCCCATCGAGGTGGCTAATCTGTTTGCTAAGTTTTTCCAGTCCGTTCACAACGCAAGCACCGCGCCGTCCTGTGGCACAAAGAGTTAATGGTAACGCGGAACATGACATGAATTTTCCTCCGCTGAGCATTACATCAGACGACGTTAAAAAGGCATTGGACTGGACCAGATGACATCGCTCCACTCATCTTGAAACACTGCGCGTGCTCACTTTCGCTTCCGATTTCCTGCATATTCAATCGTTTTTTGTTGGAGAAATCCTAGCCTTTGGAAAACTCAGATGTGGTCTTTGTGGTCAGATGTTCCACAAAGCAGCGTCCTGGGGCCGCTGATTTTCTGAATTACTTCTGGAAATCCCTCTCCACGCTCTACCCCGACGACTGAGAAGATCTCCCCTTTTTGCTGTTCCCACACATAGTACGGCCAGAACAATCCACTTAACGCTGCCTTAGGGCCTTTAACGACGTTGGCGATTACTACGATTTCAGCATCTCCAAAAATGTTTTTAGAAAAAGAATTGAGATCAGGTAGTGTAGTCAATAAGTAAATATTTTTAAGCGAAGTTTGGCAATATGTTTTCTTCTAATAACGTCCGAAAAAACAACCATCCCCCTTAGTAAGTGGTAAAATTTCTACTAAATTTTATCATATTTTTTTACCCTCCATTTTGCTAGAAATATCAAGAAAGGTTCAAGATAGCTTCTAAATTCTACATTTGCCCTATGAGCATCATTTAATTAGGTTCGTCAGTAGCAAAGAGAGAACGAAATCTTATGAAACTATACTCGTCTAGATATGAATTGCAAATTAACGTGCTCCATTACTCCGCCGTTCAAAGTAGGAGTAGAATCCTGACGGCATCAGTTCCGCGTGTTTCAAAGCAAATTAATACTGTCATTTCTGTAGGTCTGTAAGAAGCGCATTCGTATACACGATTGTCGAGGGTTTACTGCGTGAGAACAAAAGAGATCGACATATTTGCGGCGGGCGCAGCGCAGTGCGTACAGTAGGGCGCCAATGAGATGTATGAAAAACAACTGACTCTCGAATAGCGTTTAGCGGCAGGGCACAAAAGTTGCGTCTTCTCGAAAAAAATTCCGACGCAAAATTTCAGCTCAATCGGAGTTTGGGAACTTTGTGACCGCTGAAAAAATCCACATATGAAAATGAAATTTTTACATATTATCGATATTAGTGGTTGCAATACCAGAAAAAAGAAACACCAAAAAATGGTTTCACATGTCATGAAATCTAATAATTAAAGAACAGCGCGTTTTGCAGCAAAAAAGTAGCCTTTTTCGAAGCTAAATTTCATTTTATTGGTATTCATCCCATCGCTCTCTTTAATAGTTAATGTTCAAAGAGAATGAGTTATTCACATTGGTAAAGTTGATGGGGACCATTTGTCTGTTTATGCTGAAATTGTGGGCTGATGAAGAATTGCCCTTCGGACTGGTTGGAGGGTCTCATATAGCCAGTTGAATTCAATACTGGCACAACTTAAAATTCATAGTTTCGAGAAAAACGCATTTGAAAATTTGCGTCAAAAATTTCTTTTTCCATTTTAGTGAAAAGTTCCAATTTTAAAACTTTCCATTTTTATTGAACTTGTTTGGCTTTATCATGTGCATGTAATGAGTAAGTTATAAGAATTGTAACCTAATTTTTCTGTGTTTTTAGGAATATTTAAGATTTGTGCAATTAAGGCACATCTCTTATATCTGGAAATATTGGTGCTTATTACGGGAGTCACTTCACGGTGAAATATATTTCACTCTCACGCTCACTTCACTTTTTTAGACCTATTCCCGATTCCACCTCAAGTGAGGTGACAAAAATCACCTCCGTGGAGTGAGATTGACAGTGAAGTGAAATTGAGAATAGGACAAGTGAAATGAGATGGTTTCCCAGCCTAAAAATGTCTAAGTCCCAGAAAATCGTTTTTTCCCGTTTTTTTAGATAACACCAGATCTTGACATGTTCTGCATTTCTAAGACATTCGGCATCAAAAAAAATGTTTTTTTCGGTATCGAAAATTTGCTGAACTAGTTTGCATTTTTTTCATCAGGCAAAAAAATGAAAAATTGACCGCTTTAAGGTACGGATCAAACTCTGATTCGATTTCGTTACTGAAGAATAAATCCAATATTTACCATTAGATCACAAATCAATCAACTTTAAGACTTATGGCAGCTTCGTGGAATCATTTCACCGTTCAAAATGGTCGTGAAATAATTCCACGCGACACGTCGCTTTTTCCGTTCTCACTTCACTGATATGACACTCATACCCAGATTCCACGGCAGATGTCACTTCGCGACGTGTTTCTCACTTACGTGAGTTCCGTAAAAGGATTTTGTTCACTTCACTCTGATTTCACCGTGAAGTGACTCCCGTAATAAGCACCATTGTAAATTTTGAAACGGGTCTTTGTGAGATGAAACTTTATAGTATTTGGCATCGTTTGCCATCAATAACTCAAAACTGCAAAATTTTGAGTTGTGCCAGTATTGAATTCAACTGACGATATGCCTGATCTACAAAGAAAGCCACCGCCTGGACTGTAGTAACTATCGGGGCATATCACTTCTCAATACCGTATACAAAATTCTTTCCCGCACCCTGCTCCATCGGTTGATGCCATTGCAGGAAACCTTTGTTGGCGAATACAAATGTGGTTTTCGTGGGTTCTCGATAAATTTTAAGATTTCAACTTGCAGGCTCATCATCTTTTCTAAGACTTCAGGGCAGCTTACGACTCAGTTAGGAGAAATGAGTTATGGTAGGTAATGCTCGAACATGGTTTTCCAACAAAACTAACAAGACTGATTCGTTCCACATCAAGGTAGCCGGTTAGATGGTTTGGAGCAGGGTGACGGGTTGTCAAACTTATTATTCAACATCACATTGGAATGTGCTTTACGGAGGGCTGGCGTGCAGGGATCGTCATCGTCATGACGAAGTCTCACATGCTCCTAGGTTTTGCGAACGATATCGACATCATTGGTTTTAAGAGAAGCTGTGAGATTTAGGCTTGTCATAAACTCTGCCGAGACGTGCCGATGGTGAGAGCGTGAGCCAAAGAAGCGAATAGCGGATACTGAGCCTTCTACGGATTGCTTAACCGGCTGAGTTCCCGCAGCTTGCAACTCCGTACAAAACTAGCACTCTATAAAACACGGATTCCCTGGTGGCTATCTATGGCCATGAAGCATGGACACTGAAAGAGACTGATCGGCGAGCTCTTCGTGCTTTTGAGCTTCAAATCTTGCGGCAAATTGGATAATGGTGTTTGGCGCAGACCCATGAACCATGAAGTGTACCAGGCATACACAAATCGGCAGATATAGTCAAGCGGATAAAAACTCGGCAGGCTGCAGTGGGCTAGGCATGTGGCTAAAATAGGCAGGAATTCCGATAGAGGCCGTCGACTTTGCACTCGTTGGAAGTGTGTTGTCGACGAGGAGCTCGCGTAATAGGTGTTAGAGGCGATTAGAGGATTGCAGCCCAAGACCGAGTGATAGGGCAACGTATTCTGGATTCGGTGCTGGATCGATAATCGATCTTTCGCCGCAAAAGTAAAGTAAGGAGTTCTTTCATTGAGCTCTAAAAGCCTTTTTTGACGTAGAATTACGTCTTACGGCAACATTCTGATATAGCAGTGCAAATTAAAATGCTGAAAATTTCTAATATCTCTGTTATTTTTCAACGGATGTGCTTGATTCTTGCAGCGATCGGTTGAAAAATTAACCAAGCGTCCTAAAAAAAGCTGGAAGTTGGTGATTTTATGATGCTAACTATTGCATTATTTAAAACAAAGCCTCATATCATCCAATATGGGTATTTTCGGAATCGGCATAATATCCAGAGGGCGACGATCGAAGAAACATGCCAGTTTGAAACAATAAGAATTAGCCTTATATCATTAAATACAAGTACTTTCGGAATCGAGATGATGTCCAGAGACATGAAATCGATCTCAGGCGCAGTTTTGAAATCCATGGTTGAAACTTCCCCCATGAAATGGCCATGTGAATATTTTCAGAGCTAGAATGATGCCCAGCTTGTGGAATACAGCCTAAAATGATTAAATACCACCCAATAAAGGTAATCGAGATGCACAAAATAATGACTTCTGGCTTTTTGAAAAACAGCTAAAATTTTCAAATACCGCCGAGATCTAATATCGACCCCAGACGCCATTTTGAAATCCATGACTGTAACCTCCGGTTCCTGGAAAATAGCATGAAATACATACACATAATCTGCCAGCTGGTCTATATAGCAACGAAATACTTCTGTGGTAGTTTGATATCACTCCCTACTCCAAAGGGGGGACTCCCATACAAACGAAACACAAATATCTGTATAACCGGCGCAGACGCATGAACCGTGAAGTGCACCAGGTGTACAAATCGGTGAGTATAGCTAAGTGGATAAAACACGACAGGTTGCAATGGGCTGGGCATGTAGCAAGAATGCCGGAAGAACGACCAGCGAAGACTATATTTAGCAGAAATACCGATAGAGGCCGTCGACTTCGAGGTAGGCCTCGCACTCGTTGGATGTTTGCTGTCGACGAAGATGCCCGCGAAATAGGTGTTAGGGGAGATTGGAGGATAGCAGCCCAAAACCGAGTGACATGGCGACGTATTCTGGATTCGGCATTGGATCGATAATCGGTCTGTCGCCGTAAAAGTAAAGTAAGTGAGTTCACGAGAGCAATAAATATATCTGTGGTAGATCGACACCCATCCCTTTCCTAGAAAGGGAGGCTCCCTCACAAATGTAACACAAATTTCTGCATAACTCATAAGCTTATCAAGTAAATGGAAACAAACTTGGCATGTGGCGGTTTTTGGGGATAAGAAATGTTTCTATGATGGTTTGACACCCCTCCCTCCTCTTGAAAGGGGGGATTCTATACACATGAAACACAAATTTTTGCATGACTTTAGATTTAAATATCCAGCAAATTTGGCATGTGAAAATTTTTGGGGGTAAAAAATACTTTCATGATGGTTTGACACCCCTCGCTACTTTGAAAGGAGAGGGGGGAGGCTGGAAAACAGAAAAAATGATCAAATACTACCAATAGAGGTATTTCCGTAAACATGATGATGCGCAAAAGCCAAAAATTGACCACAGACACAATTTTGAATTTCAAAATGGCGACTTCCGGTTTCTGGAAAACAGCTAAAAGCGACCAAATACTTCACAATGTGGCTATTCCAGTAAATGTGACGATGCATAGAAGTCTAAAATCGACCTCAAACATAATATTAATTTCTAATACGGCAACTTCCGGATTCTGGAAAACAACCCAAAATTAACCAATTACCATGCAGTACGGATATTTCCGAAATCAGAATGATGCACAGAAGCAAAACATCGACCCCGGACGTTAATGGTGACTTCCAGTTTCTGGAAAACAGTCAAAAATGACTTAATACCACCTAATATAGGTATTTCCGGTATCAGACTGATGGCCAGAAGCCAGAAATTGGTTTCACACCTCCTTTCCAAATTCAAGATTCTGGAAATCATGGATTTTACCAATCATTTCAAACGATTTTTCTTTTGAGTTTGAACGTATCTAAAGTCAGATTCGTTAAGCATTTGCAGACTAGAAACAAATCGGAAGTTAAATCTTTGGCTGTAGGTGAAATCAACTCAGAGCGTTTCAAATCATTTAAATAAAATAGAGTCGAACGAAATTTCCATAATTTCCGTCCAGAGGCCATAAATCGGGCTTAGTTGCCATTTTAAAACTTAGCAAGGTCACCAAATTCTTTCCAGAGTTGCATTAGTTCATCGTGATCATAACGTTGGACAGAGTTGAAAAAGAATTATTACCTAAATTTACCGCTTCACAACATCAAATTGATCAGAGCGGGGGCCTAGTGTGGTTGGTAACGTCTCCGCCAACCACGCTCGACGCCTGGGTTCGAATCCCACCGCCGACATAGGTGTCGATGGTTGTGAGGTGGCGTGATCCACTCACAACCAACCCAACTGGTCTAGATTCAATCCTAGCCGACACCGGGAGATTTTCTGAGGCGAAAAATCTCTGGGATCACGCCTTCCATCGCATGAGGAAGTAAAGCCGTTGGCGCTGGTCCGTTAATAAACGGGTCGTGAGTTAGGGTCCTGGGTGTGGAGTCGCCTCCCTGGGCGTCGGTGATTGGCCACAACAGTGGCGGAACTAGACCGACGGAAAATAAGCGAGAATAAAAAAAAACTCAAATTGATTAAATCGAATTGATTATATTCCCTTCAAGCAAACGTTCATACATTCGATGACAGCGTACATATCAGCTTGGCTGATCGTCACTGATATCTGTACTCCACGACCAAAGATTCCCGTACCAAAACTAAAACCGATTTTTGAAACATTCGTGAGGAATACCGCCTTTGATAAACTATGTAAACTCAGCACTCCCAATCGGAAAGCGATGTTTCACGTACCTTTTGGCGAATATCATAGGTTTCATCCAATCTCCGTTCATACTCATCACTGGTTCTTTTTTCCAATTTGAATCTATCATCATTTTTTCCCAGTTTCTCAATTCAAGTTTATGGAGCATGGAGAGACATCACGAAATAGATCCGGTGCAATAAGCTTTTTAGAAGATCCTAGTTCATCAGTTTTTTTATGAAATTTATTCTAATAACATATACCTACTATGATACTATGCACTCGCTAGGTAATACAGAGAAAATTTCGATAAAAATATCTATGATTCATCATGTTTTTTTTTATCTCAATCTTGCTCCCGTATATGTTCATCATATACTTATTTATAAACAAATATCATAGATATTAGAATGCCAATGAGATGTATGAAAAACAATTGACCTTCGAATATCGTTTAGCGGTAGGGGGCCATCCACATACCACGTGGACAGCTTGTGGGGGGGGCGGTTGGTTAATGTCCACGGTCCATACAATTTTTTTAGAATTTATATGGGCAATTGTCCACGGAGGGGGAGGGGGGGGGTCAAAATCGTTAAAAATCTGTCCAGGTGGTATGTGGATAGCCCCTAGGGCTCAAAAGTTTCGTCTTCTCGAGAAAAGTCCCCATGCAAAATATCAGCTCGATCCAACATCGGGAACACGTGCCACAATAGACTGCATCAATGCCCCTTTCTCGAAAATTCTAAACCATTCGTTGTAGCAAGCTCAGTTTCCCGTTGTGCTGGCTCTAAAGTGCTTGAGATAATAGTAAGCGATTCTATCATGTTTAACTGTCGCAGATACATTTCTACACAGCAACATAGATTTATGCCTGGCAGATCAGTTGACACAAATCTCATGGAGTTTACATCTATGTGTTTTGACGGGATATCCAAAGGTAATCAAGTAAATGTAATTTACACCGATTTAAAGGATGCTTTTGATCGAATCGACCACGATATAGCTCTGAAGAAGTTTGAACAACTGGGATTTTCTGCTCGCCTCTGTGGCTGGTTGGCGTCGTACCTGAAACAAAGGTCCGGTGTATCTCAAGGCAGCAATCTCGGGCCAACCCTGTTTATTTTATTTTTCAACGATGCGATGCACCTTTCCACCGGAAATTGCAAGCTTGTTTTTTTGCGGATGACTTTAAACTCCTCACCGAAGTGACTAGTTTGGCGCCACTCTACAGTCTCACCTGGACCATTTTGCTGCGTGGTGTAATATCAATCGAATGACCTTTAGTATCGAAAAGTGTATAACAATCTCTTCCCATTATAAATCAAACCGCGAAGCCTTCCGCTTTGATTACACGATCGCTAGCCAAACGTTGAAACGTGTAGAAGTCGCGAAAGATCTTGGTGTTTATCTCGACTCTGAACTTTCTTTCCGACATCAGCAGGTTCTAATAGATAAAGCAAATCGACAGCTCGGATTTTTATTTAAAATCGCCCAGGAATTCGACGACCCGCTATATTTTACGTTAGTACGGTCACACTCGGAGTCTCCTGCCTTCATTTGGTCACCGTATCATGCAACTTTGATTCGCAGAATTGACGGCTAGCTTGTTTGGTACGCCTTCAGGAATCTACGATGGCTTAGCTCACTCGATCTACCTCCATATGAAGCTCGCTGCCAATTGCTGGGCATTACAACGTTGGAGAGAAGAAGAAAAAATTCGAAAGCCGTTTTCGCTGCCAAGCTCGTTTCGTCTGAGAGTGATTGCAGTTTTTTGTTGGAGCAGCTTGGAGGTTTCCTCCGTCGTCCACTAGCAAGAACTGAGTATCCTCGAAACTCACCTCTACATTCGATGAGCGATTCAATGAATACTTTTATCTCTTTGAATTTCAAGAGAGAGCTAAAGTGTTCCGACGTAAGTTGCTGCCGAATTGACAATGGATATTCGTCTAGCAATTTCAAATATTACGTCATAATCAAGTTGAATATTTTAATATCTTGATTACGATTGTCGTGTAGAATTATTGACTTTCCTTCTAATGTTTTTTTTTCACACAACATTTATTTGACACGGCGCAATAACCTTTCCTTCTAATGGTATTACCGTTTATAATTAGACTCGTATGTGTTAGACCTGAGTTCTGTATGTTGTTAGAATTAAGCATTAAAAAGATATGGGGTTTGGAATTGGGATGGAAATGAATAAATAAACAAATGATAAAATAAATAAATACCCACAGGGTTGAAATGTTCCTTAGTTGACATTACCACAGGGATTAAAATGGCAAAAAAACGTGATCGTCAGCGTCTCGAGTTTGAAAATACGATTTTTGGAATTTTTAAGAGAATTCAGTTCATAACACATGAAATTAAACGTACATCAGCACCACATAGTGGTCTTTTTTCAAACCAAACTGTCCATAAACCAAAAGCCCATAACCTTCTGACGAAGTTCCCTAAAGATCGCAGCTTTCTAAGAGGTTTCACGAGATAAATCTAGTTCAAACTATTCAGAACTACATACGCACTAGTGCAACGTAGCGATTGAATTTAATACCAAACCGTATAACAAAACAACATCCCGTGACCTCCTTAACAACCTTGCTAAAAAAAGTAACGGAATCCCGACCAGGCCCGGATTTGAGGGGGGGGGGCAAATGCCCCGGGCCTCCTCTGATTCAAGGGCCCCCCCCTAATCCTGGGGCGACCTTTTTTTTTTTGCTCGTCACCTTCCAGAACCCAGAACGTTACCTCTCAATATTTTAAGAAAAGAGGGCCTCACAGACAAATTTGCTCCGGGCCTCCCAGCATCTAAATCCGGCCCTGATCACGACATAATCTGCTCGTGTTAGATAATTTTAAACCTTTTTGAAATGCTGCAGTATTAAACTGGGTGTTGTAATACTCAGTGAAGCGATTCCCTACTTATGGCGGTCACGGAAGAGTTTTCTCCTGAAGCGCGTCTTTCGGATATTTGGACAATATCCATGATCGGAGCTAACGGGGCATTTTTTAACGGAGGGCTAAGAAATCAACAATTTTAACATGATCACTCGGTTCTACGATGGAGAAAAACAGGCGCCCCCAAGCAGACGGAATTAAAAATTGCCTCCAAGAGCAAGATTAACGCCAGCACCCGAAAGATGGCCGAGAAGTTCGACATGTCGCTGAGCACGGTGTCATGTTGTTCTAATTGGTTTACGGAAACGGTTAGGAAGCCACCCCATCTTCAAATCCCGTATCATTCGAGGTGTCAAAAAGTGGACCGAACCGCAACGTAGTCCCATGTAGTCATGAAGGTGAGAGTTCCGGAAACTTCGAGGAAAATTGAAGATTAAGAGCCATCGACTGGAGAACTCTAGCTCCAAAACAAGCTAAGGCTCGCAAGTCATCCACCAAAAGTGTTAGCATCAGTATCGGAATGTATCAGATGTAGCATTTAAATGCTTCACAAAACACAGGATGATGCTTAGAAAATAACGCTTTGTATTTACCATTTTTCACACACAAATAGTACCGAAAGAAGTTACCTATCGCTGGGTTTCCAATGCACTTCGCTACCAGAACTAGCGATAGAATTGGTTACGTTTGCATCAACCAAAAAAATACCTGTTCCATCCTTCAATTAGTGACGCTTTCCATCAAATCAGGAAACGCATCTGTTGCCGCATATGTCGAACGCTGTCCGTTCCAACCATCCCCATAGTGATAACTCCTACTTACGTTTCCATTTCCGGACCGGCCGCCACCGCCACCACCACCTCCGGACACGCTACCCCTGTCGGAGCGCTGATATCCGCCGCGTCCGCTGCCTCCACCGACACCGCCGCCCAAACCGCGCTGACCAGATCCGCCGCGGTTCATGTTGCTGCCCGGTGGGCCACCGGGACCACCCCGTTGCTGGCTACCGGGACCACCCGGACCGCCCCGGGGACCACCGCTGCCTCCGTTTCCGTTGCTTCCGATACGACCGCCCGTCTCACCTGGGCCGCGCATTCGCGTCTTCTTCTCCTCCACGTTCAACTTCTGACCATCGGGCGAATTCTCCGGGAAGTACAACGGCTGTTCGCAAATTAAAAAATTATCAATTCAACATCCACCAGAGTGGTAAGAGTGAAAACCTACCATATTAGACAGACAATTTTGCACCGAAGCAGGATCTTCGTAGGTTAGGAAACCGTAATTCGGGGGAGCCCGCACGCCCGGCATTTTCTGGCCCGCCTTTGAGTGAATGCGTAGATCAATGACGGTGCCGTACCTGCTGAACAGCGTCTTCAGCTCCTCCTCGGTTGCGTGGTGTGGAATGTTGCCCAGGAAAAGCTGATGGTTGTCACCAAACTGAGCGCTGCTGTTCTGACGACGATCTTCAAGGTGAAAAAATAAACCATTTAATTTTCTAATCAACATCAGAAGCCACCGCAGAAAGTACCTTCATTATCGTTGTTGTAGCTGCGCTGATAGCTCGGGCGACCATCCTGCTGGGGTTTGAAGGAGTTCGGTCCACTGCTGGACGGTGGTCCTCCATTGCTGCGAATTGGTCGCTGCTGGTTTGAAACGCGTTGCGGCATCGGCGCATTCTGGCCACCCCCCAAATCTTGCTGCTGTTGTTGTTGCTGCTGCTGCTGGGATTGACGGTCGTATTTATTGACGCCAAGTCCGCCAAGGTTGCTGCCTGCACCGGAACCACCACCTCCAGGGCCACCGCTGGTGATAGAACTTTGCAGTCCAGAGGATGGCGGAGGAGACATGACAGTCTGGCGGCCAACTGAGGATCCCATATAGCTTCCTCCTAGTTTAGGTGGCTGCTGCGTAGACGTTGTCTGCTGCTGCTGCTGGTGATGAGAGGAGATTGAAGCGAAGCTGAGCGGTCCTGTTCCAACACCGGCCCCGCCGGATTTCACCAAATTAGCGTACGTTTTAGGTTCGTTCGAAAGCTGCTGCTGCTGTTGTAGGGGCTGTACCGTGGACTGATGCGGGTCAGACAGATCGGAAGAACCGTGTCCACCGTGATGATGGTGATGGTCGTGGGAGTCACTTGCTTCCGCCGGTGTTGGATCGTTTACAGAGGGCAAAACGGTGTCCAGTTCGCTCATCGACAGGCTTGGTTCCGGATCCGACAGTTGTACCTGCGTAGCTGACGGTTGCTGCTGCTGCTGCTGCTGCTGTTGGGGCGCTGTCTGGGTGGGCAATTGTTGTGGAACGGGTTGCGGTTGGTATTGCTGGGGAGTTTGTTGAACATGTTGCTGCTGTTGTTGTTGTTGGGAAAGATGCTGAATTGAATCGACCGTTGGAATGGCGTTCGTCAAGCCGGGAACTTGCTGCAAGATTGCATTGGGCTGAAGCGGCACGGTTTGCCCAACCGAGGGATGACCGGAGGAGGATTGCAGCATGTGGCTAGCGGTTTGGGGAGGAACGGGCTTCAGCAGATCATCGTGAACTCCGTTGAGCTGTTGCTGGGGTTGCTGTTGGGGTTGTTGCGGTTGGCCGTAGTTCGGAATCAGACCAGCAGGAGCGCTGACGACCCCTGGCGGGTAGTACAGCTGTTGCTGCTGTTGTTGCTGCTGCTGTTGTTGAGGTGCCGGTTGCTGCGGTTGGTGACCAAGAATGGGAGCGGTTCCACTGGGAGTAACCACGTTGGCAGGGATGTTCGGGTTATCCACGGTAGCGGTGTTGTCAGCGTCAGCATCGTCCTCGCCGCCGGAACGTTCATTCTCATCCAACTCGTCATCGGAGTACACGTCCTGGTAGCGGAAGATGTCATTATGGACGTAGTACTTCTTCGGCGATTGAGCAGCCAGCACGAACGTCTGGGTGAAGCGACGCATCGGTTGGCCATCGTTGGACAGCTCACCCGTCACCTGCACCACCACGCCGTTGCCAAGGGTCGCCTGCGAGTCCACCTGGCTGATCTTGGCATGACAATCGCGGAAGTTCATTTGCTGAATCTTGTTATGAATTTGAACCTGGCCGATGACGAGCGTCGCCTCCTGGTTCTTCGAGTCCAGCCCACCATGGACGAAGCTGGATGAATTGTTGTAGAAACTGGAAAACAGAGAAAAAGGTGGAGGGGTTAGAATGCTGTTCGATTGACACCGAGTGGGGTCTGCTTACCGGTGCAGATGATCCGGTGCCTTATTCAGCAAGGTGTAATATTGGCGCACGAATTCGCGGCCAACGCTTTGCGGCGATGGTTGTGCTTCCATTACCATTTCCCAAGGACAGCCTGTTAAGGAGTGTAGTTACTGCAATGAAAAAGGAGACCACATTGTATTACTCGGTACCTATTCGTGTTTCATTGAAATAAATTTTAAAAATCGAAAAAGCCAGGTGATGACTGTACTTTAGTCTTTTCGGATTATGTACAAGAAGAACAAGCGATTCGTTGCCTTCCAATAGTCCGCGAAAAAAATGATAAAAGTTTACCACTTTCAACAAGCTCGAAAAGCGCCGTTGAACTGACTCTGTTCTTTCCACATTATTGTTGTAATGAGGGGTCTGTCTAGTAAGCTGGGAATCCAAAATTAATTTCAAGTGTTGAACTTGGTTTACGCGCTCGATTTCTGTTCCTAGCAAAGCGTATCTCTAATGTATTGTCCGTTTTTTTCGCGAAAATTGAATACCTAATCACCAATACCAATCCGCAAAAATATCTAGCTGACTTTGAAGAAAGTGACAGTCTTCAATTGTGTGAATTTAAAGATAAAGTTTGTGGTCACCCGCATAAGACAGCCGTGGTCCTTTCGGTAACGTGATCAAGTCGTTCGAATAGAGAAGGCAAATAAGCGGTCCTAAGTAACTTCCCTGTGGTATAGAGGATTTCCATTCTCTAATAGCAACGATAAGGTACGATTGTAACCCTATTCCCGTTGATTCCAAGAATGTCAACTTTTGCGACGCCGGTGGAGTGACCGACTGTGAACCCATGTTGATCAGCACTTTTAAAAGCTTTGCAGTGACACTTGCAAATAATATCCAGGCTGTTCAATAAGTTCGAATATAATCTTTTATCATTGTGTAAGTGCGCATATATTATTGTTATTGGTTTATTGTTATTGGTGTCAGCTTTAGCCTCATATATAGGCTGACCGACGCGCATGGTGACGACTTGCTGACATTTGTTGTTTGTTTACCGCGCACGATGAAAGAGCCCCGCGACGTCATAGTAAAGTTGTTTGCGGTACGCAGGTCAGGAGTTCGTGTTTTCCGATGAGAGACTCTTTGTCTTGCAACAACTACACAATGTCCAAAATGATCAGCTGTGGGCGCCGGAATTGGCCAGCATCCCCCCGTCCCACGTAAACATCCCGAGGAGTGTTTGGGGAGCACTATGGGCCCCGTGGTTCTGTGGTTAGCGATGTCGGTCGGCTAGCTCTCCCACACGGTTGTGATATGGTTCGATTCCCGATCGAGTCGAGGATCTTTTCGAGCTGGAAATTTTCTCGACTCAGCACTGGGGCACGGTGTATCGTTGTACTTATCCTACACATACAAATTGTGCCAAAAACAATATCGATAACGAATTCTCTTGACTAAGCTAGTTGATCGAGACCGCTATTAGCCCCAAGGCTAAGCGTGCGATATTGTTGTTGTTATGCGCCAATTTGAGAACTTATTTTCAAGATCTGGGACGAGATGACGATGGATCAGATGCGTGTTGCGCGGATTTTTTTTTAAAATAGGTAAAATATGTTTTCCTGGGAGAGTGAAATCAACTGTTTTTGTAAAACTTCATAACCTTGAAACAGATTGTGAAATTATTTAAAGACCCCCTGATGTTTCTGTTTCCGACTTAAATAAAGTCTATTAAGGAATTGCTGAACTCTCGTCTCACGATCCTTACATATTGATTATGGGTGATTTGAACATAAATTTACTTACAGCTGACGATCCTTCAACGATAAAACTGGCATCTTCAAAATTGTTTCTTCATAACCCACTTTTCATCGACTGGTCACAATTATAGATTGATTTAGTAGCAGGAAAAGAACTGATAAAATTGATTATCATCGGTTTATGGAAGACTTGGCTAATACTGATCTTCGTGCAATGTACTTATGAAGTAATATAAACGGTTAACTAACTGTATTCAATACCTCACTTCTGTTCATTATCGATCTACGTGCTCCTTTGAGAAAGAAAACTACCAACGATCCAAATTCTCCATGGATGGATCAGAATTCAAATATGCTATTAAAAATCCAAACTGAAGCATACAACTGGTGGAAACGAGATGAACAATGTCTAGAACTGTATTTTCACATGACTACACGATGGAAACTTTTCGTTCTGTGGCCCAAGGTGGCGAAAAAGTTTTCTAAACCAAATTCCCTTATTTTTTTTATTATTCTCTCAAATATAGCATGAATTTCCTAGATATTCCTCAGCATTCGGCACAAAAAAGTGCAACGTAGATTAAAGCAACTCAAATCCCAGTGAAAAAAGTATTCAATCGGATATGAAACCAAACCGTAGAGGTCCCGAATTAGCCTTTTATGCTCAAAATCAGTTTTTACGCTAGAGAGTCGTTTATTTAAAAAAACGCCTCTCGGTTAAAGATTTTTTACCTAAATATTTTTAACTTTTCCTTGATTTCCCTGATCGAAAAATGAAATCCCTGAGATTCCCTGATTTTCCAGGTTTTCGACACCCTGGTGGCCTATCCCGAGATGGTTGAACCTTATTCAGCTTCCTGCGATCCCTCCGGAACGGATAATTTATCTCTACATATTCTTCAAAAGTCACTTAGTGTTTCATTACTCTTCATTACCAATCAGTATTCTTTCCGCTCTGTCTAAGATATTCGAAAGCTTAGTTGCGAAACAACTGAACACCTATTCAACGTAGAACCAATTATTATGTACCCTTCAGTCTGGATATCGCAAACACTGCATTACGACCACTGCTCTTACCAAAATAAAAAACGACTTCTGTTGTGCATTAAATCAAACACTTGACTCTGTTGACCACAAAATTGAAAAATTTGTTCTCGCTTGGAAAATGTGCCATCGAACTTATTCAATCATATGTTTCGAATCGATCACAATATGTAGTTTTATAACGCCAAGTCTAATTTGTCTGATGTAACAAGCAGTGTCCCACGAGGATCAATTCTGGGACCGCTCTTATTTTCCATGTTTATAAACGATCGTCCAGAGTACTTGTCACACTGTCAATTTCACTTATACGCAGACGAATTTCAATTGTATATCTCCGAAAACGTAAATGAGATTGATAAGCTTATTGATAAAGTCAATTTGAGTATTGAAAAGACCACTAATTGGAGTAACTTCAATAGCATTAATTTAAGGGCTTAAAAACTCAAGCATTTTTTTTTTGTTTTTAAGCGAAACTAATCGAGACCATATTACAGTCATACCTCGATATAAGGCAACCTCGATATAACGTAACTTTTACCTCGATATAACGTAACTTTGAAAATGTATTGAAATTGAAAATAAATGATACAGCAACTGTTTTCGGAGTATAAATAGCTTCAAAACAGTGTTTGTAGGAAGTTTTAAAATTAATGAAACTAATGCGAAAATTGTCCTAAATGGGCATAAAAAAGATTTAAAAATACTAATAGGTGATGTAAAATAGGTTTTCACGAATCCTTCAGTAACAATTCACAGTCTTGCATCAACTAGGAAAAAAAGTTTTTTTTGCTTGTTGAAATTCTCTCTAAATGGACATAAGAAAGGTTAAAAAATACTGATAGGTGATGGGAAATAGGTTTCCACGCATCTTTGAGTAACCTGTGTATCAATTGAAAAAAAAATTTTTTTTGCCTCTGAAAATATTTCTAAATGGGCATAAGAAAGGTTTAAAAATACTGATAGGTGATGGAAAATGGGTTTTCGCGCATATTTGAGCAACCATTAACATTCTTGCATAAATTAAAATAAAATTTTTTTTTGCTTCGATATAACGTAACTCGATATAACGTAACGAAAATAAAAACAAAATTGCCTTATATCAAGGTATGAATATAGGGGAACAAGGGGCAAGATCGCCATACGGGGCAGAATGGGCATCTGTTGTTCCTAGGTTTCTGGCAGTAATTTTGGAACTGTTATAAATTTGAATCATTGACATTAATCTGAAGATGTAATTTTATTCAAAATAACTGGAGAAAACAAATTCGCTTTTACACAATAAACAATTGAATCATTCATGCATGTCTCGCGTATAATATTATAGCTCACAAGCGCGAAAAAAAAAAGGGTTTTTGCATGCGCATATGTCGTTTTAAACTCGAAAGTTTATTTTCGGTAGGGGTACTGGGGGTAAGCCCGGCACTAAGGGTAAGACCGTCACCCCTATGATTTTACTAGAAAACGCTAATTAAATGTGTTTTGGAATATATGAATTGTTGGTATTAAATATTTTAGACATTTTAAGATACATCAAAGCCACCGTGAAACGTCAAACGTCAAAATAATAGACAAAACATACGATACTGCAGCTTATGCGTAAACGGATGTAATTTTTCGTGAGTGGAACTTAAGCTTTTATTCATTTGAAAAGACTAAAATAATTTTTCGTTGCTCTACAATTTACTGCCTGTATTGTTAGCAATCAGAGGAATTCGATCTGAGGTAAATTGAAGCGATAAATTTGTAGAAATACTCATTTTAAAAAAATGTGTGCTGTCGGGGTAACACCGTCACCCAGTGAGTGGGGTAAGCCCGACATGGTCTGAGGCTAGTTGAATGTTACTGACACATATTGCTCATCTATTACCGATGTCTTGCTGCTTAATAAATTAATTAATCGACTGAGAACCATGCACTCAAGTTCCTCTGTGATTTATAAATGATTTCAAGGGTTATTAGAAGTGTCAAATGTACTGAATCAGGTCACAAAACTGACCGCTTTCCCGGTGGTATTTGGAATATGCTCCGGTGTGGTCAATGTGATCCTGGCTTCGATTAAACTAGTTAATAATACGATGGAAAGTGCCACATGATAGGCTTGCCGAGTGTCAAATTCTTTCATTGTTTATACATAATGTTCACCGGAACTTGTTCCGGCAATCTCCCCAGAACCAGCCAGTTCTTTAAATGCTATCA
This sequence comes from Wyeomyia smithii, assembly GCF_029784165.1. NCBI lineage: Eukaryota > Metazoa > Arthropoda > Insecta > Diptera > Culicidae > Wyeomyia > Wyeomyia smithii. The sequence continues at coordinate 11,963,729 of NC_073694.1, forward strand.
ATGGGTTTAGAAAATCCGGTATTGTGCCGTTCAACCGGTTTATTTTCCAAGAGGATGATTTTGCTCCGGCAGACGTGACCGATATTTTCAATTACGGACCTTATGCTTCGGATGGCGATGAACCAGATTTTCTTGGATTTGACGATCATGGACGGGAGCGCTTATTGCGAGATACCGAAAACGTCGAAGCTGAAGCCTCAAAACCCGCTAACGTGATAAGCGAAATATCAACAATGATAAATATCCAATGACGGATGGAAGTGCATTTAAAATTTCAACCACGTCAATCCAACCACTACCCAAAGTTAAAGCGAATTCGTATATTGCGGCTTTGAAAGTATCACAAGTTAAAAGAGACATTTCGCAGGTGAAGCGGATGAATAAACGATTGACCAGAACAACTACCGAGAACCCACCAAAAAACAAGCATCAAAATAAAATCGGAGACGAAGTGAAGGATTCACTATGCGATGTTTGCGGTTGTTGCTTCAGTTTCTCTCATGATGGCGAAGGATGGAACATGTGTTCCAACTGTAACGTGTGGTTCCATTTATGCGAAAGAGATGTGTGCCCAGGATATATGCAATGATGTAACCTTTGTTGAAAATCATTAAAATAAAGCTACCTAAATTTAAATTTTGTCATGTTTTGTTATTTCTTCAACCGCACGGTAGTATTCTATGGACCACAACCTTATTTTTATATGCGGGCTAATTCATAGATAATTTTCAAATTGAAAAAGGCTAAAAAAGTAAGCTGTTTTGGAGTATAAATAGTAAACAGGAAAGGGAAACTTTGTTTCGGTACCTACGATTGTACGATACACTGATACATTGTTTAATGTTTGCTTGAAATCGAAAAATATGAACATTCCCATTATGCCCCATAGGTATGCCCAATTTACCCCGTACCGCGACCAGCATATTTTTTAGTGGCTCAGGAAATTATTTATAAATATTCAAATAACCTTTTTCTTCAATTTCCAATGTAGCAACTCTTGAGTATTATTCTTATTAGCCTTTTGTGATACAAAAATCAGTTTTTTTTTGGTTAAGTGTCGCCTCTGGGTTGAAAAATTTTCCCTGATATTTCCTGATTTCCCTGATCGAAAAATGAATTCCTTGACAATCCCTAATTTTCCAGGTTTTCGACACCCTGACAGCCTGTGTAGCCTGAGGTCGTGTTTACAGGGACCACCAAGTTTTGTGAACGTTGTCCTCGGAGGAAACTCAGTTTTTGGTACAGAGGTGTAAGAGCTTGCGAAGTGATGGGGTTATGCAAGAACGTGCACGAACGGTTATTATACAGGACGTTCAAAAGACATCCTAAAAGATTCCTTTGTAATTAGTCAACAGGAGAGTATCTGTTTAGTCCGTAGACATATCGTATACACCAATTCGCTGCTACAAGTAACCTTTGCATGGAAGTTGCACTAGGCTTCACGTGGACAACGTCGCAAAAAAGGAAGTGAGGTAGAATTAATGCTTTAGTTTGCAATGTACGCAAAGCCTTGTAAATCTTGCCACATTGTTGGTTGATCATTCCGTCCCATGAGAGGTCAGTGTGGAACAAAAACCCAGATCCAGTCGATTACTTCTGTGCAGGCATGCCAATGGTACAGTCTTTTCTCTACTGTCTGCTAAGGGTTTTCTTCCCTGTTGCTGTTTGTTCCACGGGAATAGCATCGCTGTCAGCTACCATACATTTGACGCGTTACCAACATCACTGGCACTGGCACCCGAAAAATGGGCAGTTTACCCTTATCTTATGTTGATTCGGGCAAACCGGCTAAATGTTGACTGCAATTATTAATAGCATATCAGACAGTTTTGAGCGATTTCTTGAGGTTTTCACATGGTATGTGATATTCTAAGTGATATTTAGTATATTAATTGTGTCTCAAAGCAAAGTTAAGCAAACTGTGACAGCAGAAAAAGTAGTTTTGGGACAAACGGTACAGAAATAGATGTTCGTAACGCTTGAAGGCTACCATACCATTCCCTTGGTTTGTTCATGATGGTGCTTATTACGGGAGTCACTTCACGGTGAAATCAGAGTGAAGTGAATAAAGTCTTATTACGGGACTCACGTAAGTGAGAAAAACGTCGCAAAGTGACAACTGCCGCGGAATCTGGGTTATTATGAGTGTCATACCAGTGAAGAGAGAACGGAAAAAGCGACGGTTCGCGTGGAATTATTTCACGGTTACTTTGAACGGTGAAATGATTCCACGTAGATGCCATAAGTCTTACAGTTGATTGATTTGTGATTTAATGGTAAATATTGGATATATTCTTCAGTAACGAAACGAATCAGAATTTGATCCGTGCCTTAAAGCAGTAAAATTTTCATTTTTTTGCCCGATTAAAAAAATGCAAACTATTTCAGGAAATTTTCGATACCAAAAATAAACATTTTTTTTTTGATGCCGAATGTCTTAGAAATGCAGAACACGTCAAGATTTGGTGTTATCTAAAAAAAAACGGAAAAAACGAATTTCTGGGACTTAGAGATTTTTGAGCTGGAAAACAATCTCATTTCACTTGTCTTATTCTCAATTTCACTCCACTGTCAATCTCACTCCACGGAGGTGATTTTTGTCACCTCACTTAAGGTGGAATCGGGAATAGGTCTAAAAAAGTAAAGTGAGCGTGAGAGTGAAATATATTTCACCGTGAAATGACTCCCGTAATAAGCACCGATACCTATCCGCGCTGGTAGTCGGTAGTCACATTGAGAACGTATTGGCAACAGAGCATGAGAAAAGGAAACGAACAATGTACTCCGTGTTTCGATTCGGCATTATTTGAAGGTGCCTTCGGGATGACGAATGTAGAAAAGAGAAGAAGCTGTTTTTTATACAGACGGTCGTGTCCGCACTTCACAAACAGCGCGTGTCGGTAACAGCCCAAGTCCACCGGAGACATTCTACCTTTCTTTTTTAATTTGCCTATGATGGATGTCGGGTGACGACTGTTAAAAAAAACTGTGAGAAAAAGAAGCGTAAGGACTGCTCGGCAAATCACCGACAGCCTTCGTGCAAAGAAAAGCAAACTCGGAAGTAGAGCGACTGTGCACTGAAGGATGTGTATGCGATACCGAATGTTATTTGCAACCATACATTAGAGATGGTCGGGTTTGATATTTTTCAAACCCGTACCCGACCCGAACCCGAAAATTTTATTTCTTTGAAACCCGAACCCGACCAGAATCCGAAATTGTGAAACCCGAACCCGAGATTTCATAGATTTTATAGTCGGGTTTCGGGTTTTCATACCCAAACCCGACCTGAACCCGACATTTTCAAACCCGAACCCGACCCGAACCCGAGAACATTTTTTTCACAAAACCCGAACCCGACATTTTCGAAAACTTTCAAACCCGAACCCGACCCGAGCCCGTCGGGTACGGGTCGGGCTCGGGTTTGAAAACCCGAAACCCGACCATCTCTACCATACATGCCATCGTCGACACGGAAATGAGGTGAACAGCAAAAAAAATATTCGTGTATGGGGAACTAGACGGCAATGTTATAGTCGCAATATATTTTATCTGTCGGCTGTATTTATTTTGCCAATACCAGCACTGTCATGCTCTCGGATGTCATAAAAAAATGTCATTGCTTGGTACATTTTTCCCCTGCTTCTGTGTTTTCTCATCCACAGCAGTACATACTTTGTTGCTTAGGTCTTTTTGAAAAATTGTGCGAGAAGTGGCCTACGCTTACTTCAATCATCTGAGTCGAATATCGCTTAACGGTACAGATTATGTGTTGCACTCAGTATGATCATCATTTAAACCACGTGATAATGGCTTTGTTAATTAGTCATTTTTATCACAGTAGCTATGATTTGTTTACTTCAACGATGACGTCACAAAAAATTGACAGTTCCGGAGTAGCAAGATTTGTTTCTGTGAGCTGTGAATTTGGCAAAGGAATTGCAGCTGTGGATGGTATACAGGCAAAAATGCGGCAAAAAGTGAGTTCTACTGTCGAATGAGCCACAGAAAGGATCTAAGATTCGGAAAAATTTGGCAAGCTGTCACTACAACCGGGTTCAATGGCAATAAGCATAAAAGAGATGTGAGGAGGTGAATGCATTTTTCTTGCATTAGTAAATGCTTCGAATGTAAACAACTAGACGAGCTCAATGTTAAACCCAAATAGCTACGTCACTATTTGGCATCAACTCTGGGCAATGGTAATGTAATATGGTGGATTTCTTTACTTTCTTTGGATATCAACCGATCCAATTGCCCCCAAGTCAAAAGCCCTATCGAAAAGTACTGGGCAACAGTCAAGAAAATGAAAAATACTAGAAAGGTGATGCTAGGTGATGGCGAGATTGGAAGGTGTGTGAGCAGAAAGTGATGGCGCGAATTCCAAAGTAAGTTCACGATTTTATCCGACAACTGAATTTTCTTTTTCTCTGAAAGTACAATAAATTCATTTTGAACCCCACTCCGAGATAGAACTAATTCATTTGTTCCGGACTCTGAATAAAGCACGCTTTAGGAACATTTTATCTTTTTACATTGTTTTAGATAGTCTTATGGGATAAAAATTCACGATAGTTAAAGATTTTAGTCAAACAAACTCACAATTAAAGGCTTCCCTCGTACATTTCTCATACAAAATTGCGAACGGAAAACAAACCGTCTTCCTTTAAGATATTAGTTTAAAGTCTTACAACAAATCATGAAATTGATTGAGAAAGTAGATTGTCATAAACTTTTCAAACAAATTTCACTTTCATTAGGGTTTTAAATTGATTGAAGCTCATTAAAACAAACATACAATACATTCTGTTGAATTTTTCACTGAGTAAGAATAAGAGGATCTTACGGTAGGCGATTGGTTTCCACTCTTGAAGTCTGTGCAAGGTGTGATCGTGAATGGTTCATTGGTTTTATTACCAGCACCATACAAATCTTACAGAATGCACGAATTTTTTAAACGGCATTGCTATCAAAGTCCAATTTCTTATATAAAATTAGATGCAAGAAATTTGAATTACCATCCTTAAATTTAGATGTTAAATTATTGAATGCGGAATCACGAACAGCTGAATATTCATAACACATTCATGTTAGTCATCGTCAATCTATATTATACGAATTGCGTAGTAATAGACATACTGATATGAAAGAACGCAAAACGTTTCCCAAATTATACATAGTAATCTTGATGTAGAAAAATCCCCTAACAGATTTCAGAACAATCAACAAAATGGCTTTTTTATAACAATTTAAAAACCCTCGGAGTAGTTCAATTTTTGCATCAAAAATAAGCACATTCCCTTAAAAAAACAATCAAACATTTCTCCCAGTGCAAGGCAGCACTGAATCGCAAAACTCGCACGCCTCGCTGCTGCGCGCCTGCATGTGTATGCGTGTGCACGCGTGCAACCGATCACCGTGCGTGCGGTGCGGTTCTGCAAAACTCCACTACACTCATCAACCCTCTTTTTGACACACTCAATGTTACACACCACCACCGTCGTCGTCGTCGTTCGTATTGCGTTGGTGTTCTCGCTTTTGTATGGCGTCTGGAGGAGACCCATTTTTCTCGCTAGAACAACGAACAGGCGTCGTCCTCCCGGGGAGTAAACGCGAATCTACACGTGGATTTTCGGGACAATCTGCCGGGGTTGTTCGCTTTGTCCCGCCAGATAAGGGAGGCCTCCTTCCGAAGGACGGCCACCTTGGGTCGTTGTTCCTTGTTTTTTTTTCTCTCTTCCGCACTAGTACCAGCCGATAGGGTGAAAAATTCTAGGTTAAAAATGGCATCTTCCATCATGTGTGTGTAAATATCCCGAAAAATGGCACTCAACAGGACCGCACGGAAATAAGTCAATCATCCGCCGGTGTGAAACCTTGCAAACTCACCTGCGCCGTTTGATGGAAAGAACTTGTCCGGCTGGCTGGCTTGCGATTGCTACGGAAACCCTTTTCACTTCCTATTTGTCACCACAATGAAACCGGGACGGTGCGCCGCCTTCTTCGTCTGCTTCACTGCTGCTGGTCGATTTGTCTCACGCTCGACAGGATGGTTTTGCGAACAGTACACAGCACTCGTTTTTTTTTCTTCCGCCGCCGCACTCGCGCTAAACGACAAATTGAATCGGAATAACGTGCGAAATTCGCCACACAATTGGCCTCGCCGGGGTTGGAACTTATTGCGCCGCAGTTCTGTCAACGTTTACCGCTGCGTTGAGATGTTTTTCGGTTGGATTTTCCGTCAGGAAAAAAGGATTTGTCTGCGGATGATGAGAAACTACACACAGTACCGAAATTTTTGTTCTCCACTTCGTTCTTCGCCAGTGCGCTGCTGCTGCTGCTTGCTTGCCTGTCGATACCAATACAGGCGCGCACGCAGCAACCTCGCGAGCGCACGCACACCGTCATGCGTCGGACGAGTGTGTTCTGTTGCTGGCCGGGTTGCGGGTTTTTCTGGTCCCATGAATAGTCTATATATTCAGTATAAAAACAGAAAATAAAGCGAAATCAAGTAAGGGATCATTCAAATAATACATAACGCTCTAGGGGGCGGGGGGGTATTCAGCGGAGCGTTATATTGCATGTGGCAAACATGTAAAATTGCGTTACATGGGGGTGGGTGGGTATTGAAAATTGCCAAATTCCGCGTTATGTAATATTTGAATGGTTCCTAACGGAAGATTTGTTTTAGACTGTCCAAATCGTACTTCAAATAAGTATCACGATTTACGTTATCAGATAGCTGGATTATACTGGTCAAAGAAAAAAATGCAGTTCTATTGCTCTTTAACCATTCCTGTGAATTTTGGAGCCGCTAGTATATGCATTGTTTACGAGAAAACTCATTAAAGACTCTGGAAAAGTTATCTGTTCTAGGGTCACCAAACTTCACAGGAATGGTTAGAAAGCTATAATCTTTCTTTTTTCAGTTTGAGTTCTAGGGCCAAATTTGTGTTTATCAACGTTATTGGAGGCGCGAAATTAAACAAGCTGGCATTATACTCACGGATAAGCAGCAAACTGATTTGCATATAGACCATCGCACGGTGACGTCACGCATCTGAGTTTGACAGATACTACTAACTGGTAACAATTAAAGCAGATCATTTCAAATGTGACCGAAATGTCCTATAAATGTGGTGCGTACACTAAGAACAATTTAAAATTGACTCCACCAAAAAGGAGTACAAAGTCCAATATCCAACCAAAGCTACCACTAACTGTCGTCAAAGTGAGGTTAAAAAGATTCGGTAAGATGATCTATTGTATAATCAAAGTTCCGGTCCATCGGCAAAAAAAAATCCTTTGTAGATTCGCAGTTTTAGCATGCATGGCAACGCTGCGGTAGTCAGACACACACACCGCTGCATCGTTCGAGGAATGGCGGGTTAAGCGACAATCGATGAAGAAAGACAACAGCGTAAAAGCATTGCTTGGAAAATCGATCAACGAAATGTCATCACTCGCTATGCTCGCTATAGTGTACGAATAGGGTGACCAATCAGACGAAGCAATAGACTGTTTACTTACGAATGTGTTAGTGCCATTAGTTGGGGAAAATATTTATAACTAGTTGTTTTGTTTGCAATGCTATGTTTTCAGCAGCTGGACAAAAATTCAGTTGAACACTCAATATATGTTTTAAACTTGTTTCTGAATAAATTTTCTCATTCGTGATCAGAATTCGGAAGAAGGCGCAAAATATAATCGACCAAAAATGGTGAAAAAGTGATAAAAGTCGAAGCAACGAGATGCGATGATTTACAGGTTCGAAAAAAACAAAAGCAATTTAACACGGGTTTACACGTTTACTAGTGTGCGTAGGTGAAAAGTCACTTATCTCTATAGATGTTATTGTTTTGTGATTCTTATCACTTATCTGAAGTTAAAATGATCTTTATCGATTTTACTTTTTAATCTTCACTGGAAGAGCGATTCAATTCGTTTTGTGATATTTTTTATTCGTTATGGGCTATCGTTAAACCATATGAAATATCATCCGTTTATGGTTATTGATTATGCGGGCATTTTTAAGTTTTTAGTAATAAGTTTCAATAAATAAAGTTAAGTCGGAAAGGAAATAAGGAAAGAAAAAAAATGGTGTTATGAGTTCTTTCAGAACTTCAGTCATTTTTGAAGGCCAGAAATTGGAACTGACAAAATAAGTCGATCAAAGCAAATAGAACCTTCGCTCGAATCTATCTATATAAAAATGAAAGTATATTTGAATGTATGTTCCATCATCACTCCGACGCTTCGTATCAATTGTCAGAACTTCTGAAACCTCTGAAACGTTTTCTTTAACAACATATTAAATAGTATTGAATCTATCTGATTGATGTCTGCGTTAGAGAAGACAATCACAAAAAAATAGTTCGTCTCGCGTTGGAAATCCCTCGGAAGAACTGCTTTCGAGGTAAAACGCGTTTTTCTTTTCGAACATCTTTCAACAAAGTTCGGTCATATTGCAACAAATTTAATATTAATATCAAAAATAGGTTCATACACGTCCCTGTTTCTTACACCTAGAAATAACACTGTACAGTCCGTATCACCTGGCCCTTGCAGCCTCCGTAGCCGCTTCTACGCTATCTTCCACGGCCAGTCGGAGCTTATCAGCTTCGGCTAGCAGTTCTGCGTACGAAAGCGCCTGCACTCCGTTGACCAGCATCTTGTTTCGCAGATTAACATCGTTGGACAGTAGCAGCAGCTCTGTGGTCGGATTGCTGCTGACAATTGCCTCCCGAACCTGCAGGCAGCAGTTAACAATATTATCGTCCGGATTGGTAATCTCGATCAACGGTTGATTGGCCTCGAGCGTCGATTGACCCTTGACGCGTGGATCTCGCTTCCGGAGACGTTCGTTCAGGAAGCGTATCGAGTGACTAGCGGCAAGGCCTAACGACTTACCCTGCTCTCGGTGCTTGATTCGATCAAGCTCTTGTAAAACTATGTACGGAACTACTAAAATTGGTTGACCGGCGGCTGCTGGAAACGTGGACAGCATCTCCTCGAGCCCCTTCAGGTGTGATAAAAAGATATTGGTATCGAGCACTACGAAGAAAAACCGCTGGAAGTTGATGCCGTCGAACAGAGGCATCTGAAACCGGGGAATGCTTGCTTCGGTCTCCGGTGGCGGTAACAGCTTTTGTGCTTGTCGAAGAGCCACAATTTCACGAATTGCTAGCTCTTCTGGAATATCCTCCCAGTCCATGGTTTCGGCCACCAGGGAGGGCAGTTCAGAAAGACCGCTCAAATCGGTCATTTCGGTATCCTCATCCGGCAGCAGACCGATTCCTTCGGCCAGCTGTGCCCTGATTAGGGATAGACGCTCATTTGCTGGTGATTTGAGGGTTGGCAAGGATTGGTCGATTTTCGGCGTGGAAGCCAACAGTGGTGGGCACGTGGGAATGTTCGGTGACAGAGCTGCGCGCGTTGGCAAACTCACTTGTACCTCAGGAGGTTCTTCGTGATGTGTTTCTAGTGGTGAGTCAGTCTTTTGTGTTGAGACGGGAACTTGGATTCTCTCATTTTGTTGCAATTTTGGAGGATCTTGAAGCGAAGGTTTTTTTGGAATTTTGAACGGCTTCAACAGGGTCACTGGTTTTTGCACAACGTTGACAGCTTCATTTGATTTTCTCTTTAAACTTTCGGTTTTTTCTTGTTTAGCGACCTTCGTTGGTGACTGCTTGAGGACGACTTTGCTGTTTTTGGGTGCAATTTTAAAGTTTGCTTTTGAATCCGATGGGGTGACTGATTCTTCCGATTTATTTTTAATCTCATTTTTGCTTGAGGTAACTTTCTTCGTAGGAGGTGTCTTTTGAGGACTTTTCTTATTCTGAAAATAGAAAATCGTTTAAAAATTGTTTATACCATAGTAAGAAATATAAAGCTTACCTTTAGCTCGGCTACACAGCTATTTTTGATAGTTTCGAGTTTCCGCTCTAATTCTAATTGTTTCTGCAATGTTTCCATTCTACTTTTGGCCAAGTTCTTCTTCTTAAACTGCGTATCGTTCTTCAGTTGAACTACCTTTTCGGTAGATTTCTTTGGTACTACTTTCGCGCCCAATTTCGGACGGATGATTTGTTCTTCCGCTTCACGCACTGCCGGATGATCCCAAGTGCTTTCTCTTGTTTCTGAGTTGAAATAATAGAATAGACCTGTACGTTTTTTAGACGCAATCTTGGACCAGTGCGGTGGCAGTGGGTTTCCGTTAGTACTCCCGGATGTAGCGGGTGGTGAAGCTGCAGCCGACGTCGATGACGACGGTCGAGCTTCGGTGGAATCTTTCGGCAACATGACTTTTTTTGTTTTTGATGATCTCTCGTTGGACATGTTTAACTACCTTACTATAGTTTTTCGGCTTTTTTCAAGCAATTTATCTTGTTTTTGATATAATTAATCATTGCGCGACGAAGAAAAACAAAAACAATCTTGACATCATAACAGGACAGTGATCGAAACGTTAAATCTTCGTCAAATTTCAGATATGAAACACGTGAAACAGCATTGAAGAGTTGCTAGACGACATTTGCTACCGCGCTTCCTCAATTAGAGCCGTTAAAATAGAAGAGACCGGTTAACTTGAAGACGAAACTTATCATTCGAGGCATATTTATAGGATTCGAAGACTGACAACATAACGAGCACTAAAAATAAAAGAAATCGCCTAACTAGTTTTGGCCAGTTAGAACCTAAGTAAAACTCATAATGCTAGATTAAATAAAAAAGATTAATTTTACAAAAACAAGAAAGACACTCCTTTACACAGTCGTTGAGCCATTTATCCTTTAGTTATTGATCATCATAACTACATATAATACCACACGAACGTAAAACAGATCATAGCATTAACTGCTTACCAATTCATTCTTTTATCAAAGGTTGCACTACCTTATTTAGAATTTCAAAAATATTACACGTTAGAAGTATAAACTCGTCAATTTTTATTCAATATAAAAAAACCAAGCATTTAACATTGAGCTGCTTGTTAATAAAAAATAACAAAATTCTAAACTGAAGATGATTACACACCTTCACTGCTCCAGCAATGCCTTCCTGTACCAAACCCGATTTTGGGCGTTCCGCTGCACGAACTCCTGTTCGATCTGTCGGAACAGCTTCACCGGATCGATGATGGCTCTCGCTTCCTCCAGCTGTTTCTTTCTGCGAACGAACATCGCGGTGATCTCGGTTAGCACAATGTAGGTACACGGTTTCTCCATGATAATATCCAGAAACGGATCCCGTTGGTAGTTGATGGCGTGGGCTGGAAACCAGCGCCAAAATCCTCCGACTGTTGGCATCATAGCGGTTTTGTGGCCTGATTACTTATGGTTAATGTAGCGACAAATTTTTATGCAGACTGTTCGCACGTGTCAAGCTAGAAACAATAGGAATTGTTTATCAAAGAAATGGGGTATTCTAAGTATCGCTTTGCATCTCCACGATAGAGATGCGTGCAACGCATAATCTTTTTGAGCCTGAATTAGGTGAAATTTAATCCAGGCTACCGGTTTTCGGTAAAAAAATCGGAAAGTGTGAGTGCATTCGTATTTATTGTGACGTGACGAAAAAGGAATGCATCAAAACTTATTAATGGAGATAAGTGACTTTTCAACTACGCACACTAGTAAACGTGTAGAGCCGTGTTAAAATGCTTTTGTTTTCCCCAACTTTAAATCATCGCATATCGTTGTTTCAACTTTTTATCATTTCTTGCTACCTTTTGTCGATAACGTTCAGCAGCTTCTCCAGATTCTTGTTCACGGATGAAAAGTATATTCAGAATCGAGCTTAAACTAACAATAGGTGTCCAACTGTATATTTGTCCCGCTGTTCAAAAAGTGGCATTGCAAACAAAACAGCGATGTGTTCATATTTTCCTCAACCCGTGGCACTAACGCATTCGTAAGTAAATAGGTCTATGGAATTGGCTTTCGAAGGTCCTTATCGCTTCAGAAGGTAGTTCATTTTACAAACGGTGCATACAACATGGATCCAATCTATCCAATCATTAATTTACATCGATTTTTCACGCGGATTCTTGTTGAGCGTGGATAAGAATCCATCATTAACGCTGATTTTTTTTTTGCGCGAAACGAAAGCGAAAAACGTTATAAGTGTTTTGTGCAATTTCCATGCACAAACGAAGACTCGAATGGGTTTGTTGCATTTTCGTACATAAACAAAGCTTAAGTGTGCGGAAATTAGCGAAAAAAACGACTTTAGCTATCAAACCCCTCGAACAAAAATTTGGTTTCCTGATTCGATTAAGAAAGAAGTGTAATCGTTGGTGAACCGCTCAAATTATTACCACAGAGAACAGACTAACAAGCGACGAACAAACGGTCTGAAAAAAGTGTGTAAAATTTTTGAATGTGTGCCATGAATTATCCTCCAAATAATACCCCTCGTTATACTAAATGGTAAAGTAAAGTGTGATGTCGCTACCGTCGCTAAACAGACTGTGTTTTCATCAGTGTATGTACTTTTCACTCCCGTTGGTACTGACGTTAAAGTATATTGGCTATGCCGTTCGCTCTACGGCGACAGTAGCGACATCACATCTTAGTTTACAACTCAGCATGACGGGGGGTGTAATTCGGAGAGAATAGTTTTGCGTGCGCAGTCTGTTTTACACACTTTTTATCGTTTGCTTGTTAGTCTGTTCTCTGTGTTATTACCTTTTATTTATAATGTATTATTAATTTTTCTGATGTTCATGAGGTCAACCCATATATCCAAAAATTATAAGACATCTGGTTACGGAGAAGCATCCCAACTGCAGAAGGGCTTTCTTTAACATTGAGATATCTTGCTACAGGTTAAATTTTAAATTTGTTCATACTTTTCTTGCAAAACAAGATTTTTCTAACTACTTCTGCAGGAGAATCTCAGCAGTCACTTCGCTTGGCTTTCAGAATTGGAAGAGGTACTATTTCCAATATCATTAAAGAAACTGTCAATGCGATTGTTACAACAATGAAGCAAGACTACGTAGGTGTACTTACGTGGAAAGGTGATTTTTTTTTTCAACTGCATTGGAGCCATGAACGGGGAACATATTAGAATCGATCCTCCACTAAATTCTAGATCCTTGTTTTATAACTATAAGAGAGACTTCACTATCGTTCTATAGGCTCTTGTTGACTCAAAGTTGCGATTTTTTATTCCTGACGACGCGAAAGACCGAATGTGATGGAGAAATCTACAATTAACCACCTCTCCAATCGTGTATGTATTGGTGCACTTTACACCGTGTATTATGCATTAAGTTGAAAATTGGAGTTGTCGACTAGCGACATTCGATTTTACTCTCATACCGTACATTATACTTAACGTCGGAAGTAGTGCGCTGTATAGCGCATCTGGTATCTGGTATAGCGCATTACTTCCGACGTTAGGTATACTGCCTATAATTGCAAACCAGTCCCATATGGATTTTTATCGTTTTTTAGTTAAATATTAGGTTCTATCTATTTTTTGCTCTACTATCGATTAAAGAAACAAAAAAGTATGTTTTATTTGAAAAAGTCAGAAAAAAATGTGAGGTCAAATTGTCCCATCTTAAAAATAATCGCATATCAGTCCCACGAAATGCTTTTCCTGAGTATGGCCATATTTTTTGCTTCAATCCATATAATAAATACTTGATGCTGTTTTTCAAGTTTTTAACTGTTCAAAAATCTTCAAATAATTAATAAGTTCAAGGTTATTTCAAATAAATTTCACACTAAAGATAATTTTAAGTAGACACTGAAACTGCAGCTTTTTCTGAAAGTTCGTCCCTGGAAGGTTCTTTGTTTTATCAATCAGAGGGATAATAACCTTGAGCAAAGCTGCTTTATGTAAGGGGTAATTTCCTGTGGATGATCTGCTCACTTCTAATGATTATTTAAGTTGAAATTATCAGAACTCAGAAGAAATCGTTTTTAGTTCCTTAGCTCAGAACAACTTGTACCTCTTTCCATCGTCGTCGTCTTCCGTCAAGTCACTATTGTAATGAAATCGGAAACTTCCCTTTCTCAATACCACTTTTCTAATATGCTAAATGCACGGGCTAATGCGGAATAATTTTATTCAGCACGTATTGTGAAAAACTGAAGACGTAAGAAAGGAAATTATTCAGTAGCATATCCAAGACTTCAACCTTATACTTTGCTTTTTCAACGACGACCTTAAAGCCGGGGTAAGTAACGGGTGGACGTCTCCGCCGTTCTTCATGCAGCATATTTAGAACCTGTCTGCGGCCATAAACGTCTGCCCATATTCAAAAAACTCGAGAAAAATATGACTACTCCTACACCGAGCGGTCGAAAGTGAGACTGGTATGCGATTATTTTGCTACTGGCCTAAATAATCGCATCTCCGTCTCTTCCTTATTTTTCATTGTAATTTTCACGAAAAAGTCAGTTTTTAATGAAGAAGTTATGATTGAGGTCTATTTCATTACGTTATAACGAAAAAATTAGAATAACTCACCTCAAACAGGTGATATACGCAAAACAAGAAAAATATCTTTAAGTGCTGTTTTCTCAACTCGATGATTTTCCAGATGGGACTGATATGCGATTATAGGCAGTATAATGTACGGTATGAGAGAAAAATCGAATGTCGCTAGTCGGCAACTCCAATTTTCAACTTAATGCATAATAAGTCGGATTGAAAATGAGGCCAACAATGTGCTGTCAAAATGCTTGCATTGATTGCGGAATTTGCAGTTCCTTTCACTGACTTGAAACTTTATTTATTCCTACGCGGATTGTGTAATTTGTTTACGGATAGTATCTTACAAAATAAATATTTGATTTCCAGTACCGAGAAACTCAAAGAAGACTATATTTTTCAAGTTGCTTAACCCCGGTATAGTTAAGAGTCATTTATGAGACAAACAATCCGAGTTTAGTTTGCGTGACTGCCCGAAAAAATAACATCAAAAAAACCTTAAAATTTGCTGTAATTGTACACTATATCACATACTTAGACATACGAAACACTGGCGATTTTTTTTGGTACTCTTTGCCCCACATCACCCGGTACCAACACCAGTATGAACTGCTCGACGAAAATGAACGGAATGAATTTTCATCATAGCGGCTCTACTCGAGCGCTCAACAAAATCTCTTATGAAACTGTCAAAAAGTTGTTTACAAAATCAATGCTGCATTTTTCGAGTGGGAACGAGACAAATGCAGGGCTGCGCAGGTACACAACCGCCATAAACTACTCAAACAGAGGTTTTTTTTACAGAGGTTGGTACTTCCGAGTAGTTCATTTTGTACCAACTTTTTTGGAAGATTTCTACCTGAGTGTTACGTATGTCTTATGTTACGTATGTCTAAGTATGTGAAAAAGGGGTGTTGTTATGTATCTTAACAGCATTTTTTCAGGCATTTTTCTCATACATTTAGAAGTCACTGACAATGTTTTTAATGGTGAAAATATTGTCGGTGCTAGATGCAACAACGAAAAACGTTGTTAAAACATGGTAATGACAAAAATCGTTTGCAAACTTACAGTAAAAATACCATGTTTTTTTATGGTTACAATACAAAACATTGTTCGTTTACTGTTTTCACCGCAAAATACATCGTAAATTTTTTTTCGGGTGAGCTGTCAGAAAGCTCTATGCCGTTCGCTCCACGGTGATGGTAGCTACATCCAGAGCTGCGGAAAGTCAATATCATACTACTGACATTACGCCAAAATGATGCAACACCAGAATCAGCCAACTACGATGCATGGTTCATTACAAAAGAGTTTACGATGTTTCGATGGTTCTGTTAGCGTCAACTCTCACTCTCATTTTTTTTCTTGCTATCTTTCTCCATCATTCGGGTATGGCTGTACTGAGATTGAACCAGCAGAAATATCAAGTTCATTTTGACAGCATGATGTTATTAGGATAGCAAACATAAAATCAATGATTTTTCTTCAATTGATATATATGATATTGATATATGGTCGGCGTGCGATCAGACCGAACTAAGCGCCGTTTTCTCAGATTGAGTTATTGACACCCAGTGGATATGATTAGTAATAATCTATCTATTATGAAGTAACGAAATCGTTTGAGCATTTGATAACGATATTATAACAAAAATTCTCTGTAGCAGCTTGCCTACACAGCAATCGCGGCGGTAAATGTCTTTCGACGCTTGGTTCGGTTTGGCTGCACGCCGGCTAAAAGCATTGTCAATAAACAACTATTAAGGCTCGAATACACACACGGCGTAATGACGCCTTCTCCATGCAAATTATAAGGCGTAAACGCGCCTTCCGTTGGGACGCCTTTCAACCAGAACCTTCTAGCTTTGTCTTCTAGTGAAGAAGGTAGTCGTTCGCCGCCTTCAGCTGCGTACTTGACTGCCTTTCGTGTAGACGCATCGTGCCTTCCACGCGGTCTTGTGTCGCCTTCTTTTGGCGAAGGCGCTGGCACGCCGTGATTCTAGAAGTGTGTAGCCTCATTTTTTCTTCCAACAAACATAAACAAACATGAATTAGGTGGCATGACGACAAGAAGGTTAGCGCACGGCGGAGTTCGAGACGGCGTGATTGCTCCTTCCGTGTAGACGAGTGGAAGGTGGCAGATGCTAGAAGGCACATTAAAAGGTTTTAAGAAGGTACTGACAATTTTCGTCAGGAAGGCGTTGTCACGCCGTGTGTGTATTCGGGCCTTTACGTCGTTTTGTAACTGAGCGTATTTAAGTTTGGTACATTTTGAATCTGTATGATCATTCATTTTTATTCTCAGTAGAGAATATGCTTTTTAACACCAATTGTAATAAACACAACACCAATTGTAATAAACAAATTCTATTAATTTTTTTCAAATGATCTCATATCTGAAAAATAATACAGTGATCACCCGATTATAATTCACCCTGATGATTTTTGGCGTGGTAGAATAGGGAAAGTGATAAAATCGGGAAATTTTTGAAATTTTATTTTTTTTATTGAAGATGTTAAATCAATAACTAAATACGTAAAATCAGCGATTTTAATTTTTTTTTTGGAAAATTTATCTGTACAAACATATGAAAAAAGCTGCAGTTGTTTTTTCATAAATCGATATATCTGAATAATGACAAAGGATAGAGAAAAGTTGTCAAGGGATGAATTTGAGAAAACTGTCTGAGCTTTTATAAAAAATATTTCAAAAATTCAATTTGAGATCCTGTACCGAAAAAAAAAAAATTAAAAACAAAAAGTGACTATAAAAAATCCATCATCACTTTTTTTTAAACATTTTTTTAGATAGATAATTCAGTTGCCTAAAACTTTTCTGAACAAACCTAAAAAAATAAAAAACCTAAAAAGCAAAATATTAGATGTTCCCACAACACAAAACTTTACCGAAGATAGCTCATATCTCTCACATATTGCAACCAGAAAAATCTTAAAATGTGAATAACGATTATATTGCAAGCAACTTCATGTTGCTTGCAATATATAAGAGATAGAAACATGATGTCTTCTGTGAAGTTTCTTGTTTTGAGATCACCTAATACTTTGCTTAAGACACCAAGCGTCTATCTTTATCTAATGAAAAAGTAAATATTCTATCTCACTTTTAGGAGGATTGATCACCCAGATTTTTTCATCAAAAGATGCGTTTTCAAATATTTTGAAACCTCTCCGAACATATTATACGGTTATAATAAACATTTGTATCACTATTCAATTATTCGCACGGTAACAGCAAAATGTAACATTGTGCATCGGTTTAAATGTAAACTGCATCCAGAATGATACACAGAATTATGAAAAATATCTTAAATATTGAAGCGTAATAGAAAATCAGTTCACCCTGACATTTTTTTAATGAAATGTTTTATGATGATAAAATCGGGTGAAAAATGTGATAAAATCGGGGGCAGATAAAATCGGGGGTAGATAAAATCGGGTACAGATATAATCGGGTGATTACTGTATTCCATTTTTAGTTGCTCTTTGAGTTTATGAATTTGACTCTTGAATATCGTGCTTGTTGTAGCTTAAACCAAAAACAGTGTTAGTTCGCGGCAAAAAATGAATCGCGGGTGGCAAAACAGAAAACTTTTAACTATGTATGGGTATGTATATTTATATACAGATCCTGTTAAATTTTGGCACGGTTCAACTTTGAAACTGTTCAATTTCAATTTCAGTCATGTTTGGTTTTGTAACAAAATCTAGTTAAACAAATATTAAATTAAAATCGATCATCCAAATTAATCTCATTTCAATGATCTTACCAATAACAGAACAAACGCTAGCGTAGTTATCCCAATACAGCAAAGCAAATCAAATTTAAAAAATCCTGATAGCAACAAACTTCAAGCTGGCACTGAAATAATCACGCTACTGAACCGATTTTTGATGTTCCAAAAATCACCTAGATTTGCATTGCAGTGATATTTCCGAGTAAACTCTGTACATTCACGACGGTTGACAATGGAAACCCGAAAATGGCAACAAAAGAGACAAGATATTGATTCACTTGTCGGATCTCCACGCTTACTGTGATGGTTACTGGCTATTCATTAGAGAAAAAAACGAGTGCGATGATATTTTCTTTCTCGTCATAGTCAACATTTTGCTTGGATTAATCGCAGCTCTGGCTACATCACATCTTACTTTACCATTTATCATTGACAAGGGGTGTAATTCGGAGGGTATATTCCTGCGCACACAAACTGTTTTACACACTTTTAATCGTTTGCTTGTTAAGCCTGTAGTACACTCTTTGACCGAGCGTCAAATATTTGTCACTTTTTGGCAGATAAAAATTGGGTCAAAGATAATTATTTGTCACTCTCCAATTTTAACATGGGGCAAACACGGGCAAACAACAACCATGATGTCAAATATATTTGACCATTATGTCAGAAGGTCAAATATTTGACCATTAGACAAAGAGTGTACTACAGGCTTTAGTCTGTTCTCTGTGTTTAAATGTAAAAAAACAACGTGCATCGATTCTAACCCTCTCTTTACCATGGTTACTCTAGAGCACCATAGGTTTGGATGCAAAAAGCCTTTAGAGATATTTACCAATCCAACTCAAAATGCATAAATGTGCACTTGAACAATCAGTATATTGTTCAAGAATATATTTATGCATTTTGAGTAGCATTGGTAAATATTTCGAAAGACTTTTTGCATCCAAACCTGGGGTGCTCTAGAGTAACCATGGTAGAGAGAGGGTTAACTTCCACTGAAACTTTTCACAGGATGTTCCATAATACAAAATATTTCACGTGTACGAAAATTTCGGCTCACATCTCTACTTGATACCAACAGTTTTGTTTTTGTTTATCTTTATAGGTTTCGAATTAAACAACGGCGCAATCGTAACGAATTAGAATAATTTCGTCTTTCACTAAATCGCGATTTGTTTAACTTCCGGTAATAGTTAAAAATGGACATTAATGTTGCAATGGTTGACGGGCTGAAAACTCTTGCAGACCAAATGGCGACGAACGTAGGTAGCCGGCAAATCAATCAAGTACCGGAGCTCGTTACGGACAAAAAGTTCGCTCGGCTCTGTGCCGCATCCTGCGGGTCGAAAGAGTTTACTAACAGTTTGCAGCCAATCCTGAAACGATTCTTCGCATTCGACAGACCGCGGGAAACCAACAGAAGCGACTCGGATGTGTCGTTCGAACGGGGCTCGATTTTACGTGAGGTATGTGTCCTTAGTCAAATTCCGAACTTGTATTGTTTTCAAAAATTGATATTCTTTAGATTATATCATTGATCATCAGTCGACTGGAGGAATTTCGGACCCTTGAGCAATATATGTGGTTGTTGAAATTTGCGTGTGCTTCGAGTCTTTTAAAGAACGTACCACCGGGAATCGCTTTCGAGACAAACCGAGTCATTCGCGCCATTTCCAGCTTAAACACCGAAGAGTTCGAGTTCGATCCGCTAAAAATTCATATCCTCGCCAGGAGTCTGTTCGAGGACATTCCGCTGGACGGAATGAATCTGATTCACGTGATCAAAAAATTGGTTGTCCTGAATCACAAGTTGCTCTACTACGTATCGATAGCGTTGATGTTCGCTGGCTTACGCCGATACACGGCTAATTGGGACGGTGGAGCAGACCCACCTCCTCCGCAGATGTACCGACTGCACAATTTCGAGACGGTGTTAATTCAACTGCAGCAAGTTAAAATTGACGACCTACGGCACAAACTGAACACGCGACGATTTTTTCTTCTGCTGAAGCTGCTTTCCGTCTACCAGAATGCTGTCCTGCTGAGGCACAGCACCGACAGTCGGCGGGACGTGGACGAGCAGCACTGCTGCTTCGCGGAGTTTTTCCGCTTTCCGGTCGAGCAGAGGAAAGCGTACCTGCAGTGGTTACGGACCGCCAGGAATGTCGTGAGCAGCCGGAGCAACAAATCGTCACCGCAGGAGATTGCTGACAAGGAGGATTTTCTGCTGGTAGGAGGAGTGGAATGCAGTTCGCGGTTGAATGATTAATTTTTGTTGAATTCATTTTTCAGATCATCGAATTAATTGATCTAGATATGATACCGTCGATTGAGGATGATATTGATGACGAATGAGAGAATTTAAACGTTTAAATGAGTTTAAATTGAATGAATATCACGTTCTACTAGCTAAGCAAAAAACAAGAGTTCTCAACTAGATCCGTAGGCGAATGTGAGTAGAGTTAGTTTTGTTTCATATTTTATTTATTCAACGATTTTTACATTTTTTTCGATAAAGATACAAATTTTCTTTTTTTTCTTAAATATGGCATTCAGAGGTTGTGAACCGAGTTGCTTAACAGTGAAAAAAAAAACAGACCTGCGTTAAGCTACTTCCTCTGTTACACTGTTTTTACTTGCCGAATTATTTTCACTCGACAGAGAGACCTGCTATTACGAACGTCCTTACATTAATTTACAAGCACATAAATTAATTCAATAGCAGTGTACGTTTTGTTTCTGAGGTTTTTCTTTCTTTCTAATTTTAACTCTGTTTCTGTGTTTTTTGAACGCTGCAAGTTGAGCAATCTTCTCGACGTCGACACCCGGAGCGGCAGTGTTTGTTTACGTCGTGTATCTGTCCTTAGATCTAGTGCTAAAGTGTGTTGGTTTTGAACTTGTCGGGAGAAGAATTCCTAATCTCTGGTGCATTCGGAGACGGTGGTTGTGGTGAGTATTTGGGTAAAGAAGACAGCTGGTAATCCGGAATGTGACTAGCAAGTGGTTCGACACTATTCTCAGCGGATATCGTACATCCTAAGAGTGGAAACCTATCGATTCGCGTAGTAGTAGGGTATGGAAGGAGTTTGGGAGAGGTCAGTTGCTTATAGTAAAACTTGCTTTTTGGTATTGCACAATCCTAGCTACGTGTGTGAGTGAGTGTTCCTCTACTCGAAAGTCGCAGGACGCGAGAAAGGTACGGAATAATAGGCGTCGTCCAAGAGGGGGCACGCGGAAACGGGCCGCTCTCAGTGCCCGGAACCGTGTCCTATGCCGTAGTGGTAGCCCTCCGAGCCGGTTACGCTACCCGATGCGACCGCACTCGAGCTCAGTCCGCTGAAGTTAACGTTGGTGTCCTGCAGGGGCAACTGCTGGATCTGCTCCGGGGGGAGATATTCGACGCGGGGCGCTTGAACGACCGATAGCGCAGATCCGGAGCTATAGCTTTGTACTTGAGGCGGGGGTCCGTACTGCGGGGCTGGCGCTGGAGGTGGAGGTCCATACTGGGGGAAGGGAACGGGCGCTGGTGGGCCATAAACTGTAAAATAGAAGGAAGGAAACTTTTCTGTTTGCTGAAATCGTAGTAAGGTAGAGTGGATAATACCTGGCGCCGGTGGAGAAAACTGGAAGATAGGCGCTTGAGGTGGTGCGCTATACACTGGTGGTGGAGGAGGTGGAGCATCGTAGACTGGAGCTGGCGGCGAGTACGATGGTGGTCCATAAACTGCGAGAATAAAGACGGTTGTGATTAAAGAAACAAGTAGAATCGATTGAGCAGTATGTTTCTACCTGGTAGTGGGGGTGGTGGTGGGGGCAGTGGTCGAGGTGGTGGTCCGTAAACTGAAATGAATTGAGATTTTTGTTGTTAGGTGTTGAACTGATTTTTTCTCTTGTTTTATTTTTCAATGTTTTTCGAGAAATACGCGCTTTAAGGGAACAGTTAATCAAATCACAGATTGATAATCTGTTTTGAGACTTAAAGGGGAGAAGTAATTCCAAAGATGCTCCCCAAAATAGTGGAGACATTATGTTCATAATCATAGTATAAACGACAGAAACGAGAACTTAATATTTCTGCTAGACCGTACGTTGTATAACCTATAAAAATTGGAATCTATACCAAATACTTGAAAATTATGGCTTTCAAGGTCGCGTACGAGTGAGCTATGCAAAAAAAGCTGTATCAAATACAAAAAAAAAGAAACTCATTGAGTCTGTCTGTATACGCGAGATAGTGGAGTGAATGCTGGCCTTGCGTGCCCACACCAGGAAAAACAACCTAGCAACGAACGAAAACAAAATAATTCAAACTAGAATAATCGGCCCAGGCGATTGTTGTGCACAGCTTCCGCCTCGGAGGCACCAATAATGATAAGGATGAATTCAACGCGCAACTGAAGCGCGTATATGACCACTGTTCAGCACATGATGGCAAGATCATCATCGAGAATTACAACGCTCACATCGGTACACCTGGAGGTCACCAAATCAGACAGAATATTAATAGGGGGTCGACTCGGACAATGACATCGTCGATGCAGCAGACAACGGAGACGTGCCATTCTCAATGAAAGACAAAGTTTAGGATGCCATCATCAGCCATCAGAACAAAAAATCGTGTCAGAGCGGAGCTTATCGAAGAGGGCCTGGATAAGTAGGCCGAGTGTCTGCATCGACTGATTATTAAGCTTTGGAATACCTAACAGATTCCGGACGAGTTGAAGGATGGGATTATATGCCAAACTGGACTGGGAGAACTATCGTGCTATCGTGCATGCTGACTTTCGCCTACAATGTGCTTTCCCAAATCATCTTCCAACGTCTATCATCACTAGTGATTGGATTTTGGGAAGTTATCAGGCTGGCTTCGTAGACGGCCAATCAACAACGGCTCAGATTTTTACTTTGCGGCAGATCCTTCAAAAGTGCCGTGAGGACAGTCTCTACACTCCATTTATTTATCGATTTTAAGGCCAAAACAATAGACCGGAAAAGCTATGGGTGATCATGGACGAGAACGGCTCTCCTGCGAAGCTATGTGAGGATTTCGGTAGATTATCAGACTCATTTGGTCTCTCTTGCCTACTGTTCAACAGTGCGCTAGAAGGTGTTGTATGCAGTATCGATGACGTAGACATTGCCGACAGAACATTTAAGGCAGTGACAGAACAGTACACCAGACTTAAAATGCGAGACAGAGAAGGATGGGCTGAAGGTTAAAACGTCCAAAACGAAGTACGTGCTGGCTGGCGGTAGTCGACGAATTCGTCTACCTTGGCTCACTGGTAACTTCAGACAATGATATCAGTCGTGAGATTCGGATATCTACGGAAGGCGTGCCTACTATTGGATTTGCGAGCACTCAGAGTTTTCAACGACGGAACCATTTTCGGCGAAATGCAGAAGGACGGTGTGTGGCGTCGGATGATGAATCACGAGCGTGAGCAACTGATCCCGGTATCTCGAAGGTGATCAATACCGGACAGATACGCACGAATGCCGGACCCCTACTCTGCTAAACTGGCGTTCGATGGAAAGAGAGTTTGAGAGCTCAGTGGAGAGCAAGATGGTTAGACTAAGTGGAGCAAGACCTAGCAAGTATTGGATGCCCGCGGGATCAGAGAAACGCATACAGGAACAGAGTTCATTGCAGGAATTTTGTTCATTAGGCTGTATCTCAATATTTCTCGACAAATAAGGTAAAATAAGTAGGATTTAGTTGCACAGTCAACTGGCTTCACACTATGCTTGCACAAAAAGAAATCTCTTCGGAGCTGGGGAGCTCATCCATAACTGTAAGAGCTACGAAAAGATGCCCTCAAGGAAGGGTACTCTCGCCGCTGTTATGGTCTTTAGTGGTGGATGACCTTCTCAAAAGCTTAGAAGATAAAGGTTTTGAAGTTGTAGGCTTTGCAGATGGCATTGTCATTGTGGTAAGGGGAAAGTTTGACAACATAGTCTCGGAAAGAATGCAACATGCCCTAAACGTAACCCATTTATGGTGCATAAAAGAAGGTTTAAACATAAACCCTTCCAAAGTTGTAGTAGTTCCTTTCACTAAAAGGAGAAGACTTAACCTAAAGCCACTTAGGCTTGAGGAAAGTATTATCCAATTGAGCGAAAGGGTTAAATTTTTAGGATTAATCCTTGATGCGAAGCTTACCTGGAACGCGCACCTAGATGGTGTTAAAGCAAAGCGGTCAGTGCTTTCTGGTTATGTTCTAAAACGGTTGGTAAAAAGTGGGGACTAAAACCAAAAATGATGAGATAGATCTACAAGTCTATTATGCTCCCGAAAATAACCTACGCTTCCTTAGTTTGGTGGCCCAAAACAAAACAGGCAATAACGAGAGCAAAGCTAGCGAAACTGCAGAGACTTGCGTGTATTGCTATAACGGGAGCAATGCGCAGCACCCCATCGAAAGCGTTGGACGCAATCCTTCACCTGCTGCCATTGCACGAATTTGTGCAACTAGAAGCGGAAAGGAGTGCTCTCCGGCTCAAACGTCTGAAAAATGCCTTACCGGGTCACCTTTTTGGCCATCTGAGTATATTGCAACACTTCAAAAGAGGGCCAGTGATGAGTATGAACAGAGACTGGATGAAACCTATGAATAACTGCGAGGTGCATGAAACATCACGTTCCGATTGGGAGTGCGGGGCTCATATGGTTCGTCAATGGCCAACGGTATTCTCTACGGACGGCTCAAAAATCGGTTCAAAAACGGGTCCGGGAATCTTCGGTCCTGGAGTTCGGATATCGGTGGCTATGGGTGAATGGCCAACAGTATTCCAAGCAGAGATTTACGCTATATTCGAATGTGCTAACGTTTGCTTAAGGAGAAATTACAAACATGCGAATATTGCATTTTCTCTGATAGTCAAGCGGCGCTGAAGGCTTTATGTGCCTCCAAATGCACGTCAAAAATTGTCTGGGAGTGCGTTCTCTCTCTGCGGAGCCTGTGTCGTACGAACTCTGTCAATCTGTACTGGGTTCCAGGGCACTGCGGAATTGAAGGCAATGAAAAAGCAGACGAACTGGCCAAACAAGGTTCCACCTCTCAATTCATTGGTCCAGAACCCTTTTGTGGCATTTCAAACTGTACAATAAAAATGGAACTTAAATACTGGGAAGAACAACGGGTGACATCCAACTGGATGGCTGTCGGAGGATGTCACCAGTCAAAAAGGGTAATAACGCCAAACGCAAAAATTACAAAAAAGCCATTAGAGCTCAATAAGTGGGCGCTCTGCATCTACACAGGACTAATAACCGGGCACTGTCCGAGTAAGTATCATCTAAAGAACATTGGTCGGGTTCAAGACGATACTTGTCGCTTTTGTAGCATAGAAAGTGAAACCTCAGAACATCTGCTATGCAGCTGTGGTGCATTATACATGAGCAGAATCAAATTTCTCAACAAGGCTTTATTAGGCACATTATACCTGACTGGGAGCGTGCCGAGGCAACCGGTCATCACTCGATCAATAGTGGGTGACTGGGTATCCTATATAGCACGTATAGTAAGGGGGATATACTACAATAGTTCTAAATAATGGACGCAGTAGTCTAATTGCACAAAAAAAAAAGATTTAGTTGCTCATAAGCAGAATAAAGGTTTTTATCACTGTTGGGCACCATTAATCAACAAGATTGGTGCTGCTAAGTGCTAGACGTTGAGGAAGTATTAATGAAATTTCTGTCACAATCATCACGATTCTTCGATGACCAATTATTTATAAGGATAAAAAATCGCAACTAAATGTAAAGCCCAAGTTTTTGCTAAGAGAAAAGGAAAACAGAGTCCGAGGCTGACAAGTCAAAACGATTAAATTCAAGTATTTTGTGGTAAAAGCTAAGAAATGTCTGAGAAAAAAACAAATTGGGAACATGAAACAAACCCATACCCAGAAGGAATTATTATGTCGAACGAAATAGTCAGCTGGATTGTGGAAATTCTGCACAAATTCATCAGTGATAGACTACCACATGGAGATGTACTGTTTCCCACACTATTTAATGTAGATACATCGGGTCTTCACGAGATCGAACAAGATGGAGTCGCTTTGGTCCTATATGCGGACGATTTTGTGGCAATCATAACGGGAAGGAATGAGGACGAGCTGAGAACAAAGGGACAACAATTCATGAACAGTTTCGTACAGTGTTCTTATGAATAAAACATAATAGTCAATGCGGAACAGAACGGAATCCTGGAAAAAAAACAGAAAACCGTAGTGTAAGCTTCCAGTCGATTTTTGGTAACAAGCTAGCCGACTTTTTAGCAAAGTCTGGAACCAGTGATACGGCGGAGATGATAAATATTCAAATTATCGAGAAAGATTTTTGTTCATGCTACTTACTAAAAATGGACAAAATCTGCCGATTCTTCACCCTCTAGTGCCCAAATTATTTTCAGACGGACTTCGAAAAAATCACTATGAATTTTTATAAACATTTTTTAAGTATTGATTGAAGCTTTTTAGAGGTTCAACTGAAGACCGTCTGAAGGCGGCACTGGTTTCACACGCACTGACGAAAACACCCATGCAGGATGAATCATAGTAACCCACGAATCAGCAGAAAAAAATTGAAAGTTTTATCAATCGAACTCTAACCGTAATGGCGAAAACAGTGAAGCTACTCCGTTCAGAAGTGTGCGCGTTCAAAGAACCGTACCCCGCCGCATCGGAAACAGATATCGTGTGGGAGTTTGTGGACGCCGGGTACGCCCGTTCCGTCATCTACAACATCTTGGCACTATTGAACAACAATCAGAAAATCGAAAGAATGTCCTGTTCCGGACGGCCGACGATCCTCAGCGATAAGAAGCTACAAAGAATGCTGAAGAGAAAGACCGAGAGCAGAGTCTATGTGTATAGATCATTGCACGGTGACGTCACAAAAAAAAAAGAAAGAGATTTGACAGAATTTTAGTGAGAATGCGGAAGTGTGTTATTGAAAATTGCTTTACTACCTGGTAGTAACAAATTCGCATAGGCGGAGAGATGTCTGATCTTTTTCGTACTCGTATCATTCATTTTCACTCATATCACTGACTTCACTGACACGTTTCGATTCCTGATTCCGTTGATCTTCTCGTACAAGCTCCTCGCATCGTGCCTGGAGAAGCAACCTTCCGCCTCCGCAAGAATACGCTCCCAATGCTGTCGTTTCTTCCGGCGATGGAGTCTCTTTTCAGCGGCTCTTGCATCTCGATATCTACCCATGCTCTGACGAGTCACAGCCGTGGCCAACATTGGACCCCTGGCGCGGTTCTTCTCTTCCGTCACTCGCTGGCACTCAGCGTCAAACCACTCATTGGGCGCAGCTGCCGCAGTTGTACCGAACACTTCTCGCGCTGTAGTGCTGATCGAACTGTGGATGTGCCTCCACTGTTCATTCAGGTTCCTTCAACTCTTTTCTCAATCCGTTCATCAACTTTCTGCATCCTCCTCGTTTCCTTGGATTTCAGCACGTTGGACAGCCGGGCGCGGATTTTGGCTACTACGAGATAGTGATCCGAGTCAACGTTCGGTCCTCTGAACGACCTCACGTCTGTAACGTCTGAAAAGTGCCGTCAGAACGTGGTCAATTTGAGAGCAAAGCTCTCCATTCGGGCCATCCCCCTAGCTGCAGCGAAATTAACAAGCCTCAGGCCATTGTCGTTCGTAGTAGAGTGGAACCTTTCCCTATCAGTTACGGGGCGGAAGAAGTCTTCCTGCCCGACCTGTGCATTTGCATCTCCGATGACAATCTTTATATCGTGTCCTGGGCACTCATTGTATGTCTTTTCCAGGAGCTCATAGAACTCCTCCTTTTCGTCATCGGGTTTCTCGTTGGTCGGTGCGTACACATTTATTAGGCTGTAGTTGAAGAATTCGCCCTTGATTCTCAACACGCATATACGGTCACTGATCGGCCTCCATCTATCCAACACGCTTCATCTGTTTTCCAATTAGCACGAAACCGACTCCTCTTTCTGCTTTCACGCCGCCGCTATAGTAGATGTGGTACTTAAATGAAGTGTCCGCAATAGGATCTACTGCTCGGATATATTATTTAGACCTGGCCCAAATTAGGAAACTGTTGTGGTCCAAATAAGGAAACGATGGCCCATTAATGGCAACTGAAGCGATGATTTATTTCTTTTATTATAAGAAAATAGAGGTAACGTGTGAGGAAAAAAATCCGAACAACTTTCGAATGGGTCTACGATTTCGAAGTGCTGCACGAATCGATCCTTTTTCACAAAATGAAGAGCCACTTTTATATAACTGGTAACACGACTAGTCGATTTTGTCAAGTGACGCTTAGTTGGGAAAAAGGCGTGGTTGGAAGAAGATCGTCGTAAATTGATTTGTAATTTTTGTGAGCGAAATAAAAAAAAAATCTAAAAGTGAAGGTTCCACTATTCCAAAGATTCTGGATATAGAAAAAAACATTTATATACATTATTGACCAACTCTTCGAGAATGGAAATACCTTCAAAAGAAAATCTGGTTTCGGACGAAAATGCACTTTGCAAGAGAGCAAAGTTCGAGCGAAGTTGAGGGCGGAAACGCCTGGTCGGTCGGCATAATCATATCGTGAGCTG
Organism: Wyeomyia smithii; assembly: GCF_029784165.1. NCBI lineage: Eukaryota > Metazoa > Arthropoda > Insecta > Diptera > Culicidae > Wyeomyia > Wyeomyia smithii. Next base: position 11,992,536 of record NC_073694.1, read on the forward strand.
GGCAATAAATACCCGATTGATTCAAAAACGGTGAACAATTATCTGCATGAAATGGGTTTGAAACTCAAAATATAAGTACCATAAAAATGACAAAGTAGTGTTTGGCCAGACCTTGCATTGTCAAACTATGCTAATGCAACTTTAGCGGATTTGCGCAAGGCAATATCGGGTTTATTCCGAAAGGATACAGTTCTCAAAATGTGCCACAGCTGCAATCTATTGAAACTTTCTGAGCAAATTTGAAGCGGATGGTCTAACATAAAGGTTACAGAGCAAAAAACGTCGATAGTTTGATAGCAAAATCAAGAAGGAGCTCAAAACCATTGAAACATCCGGAATTCAGAAAGCTATAAAGCAAGTACCCCAGAGGATCAGGAAATCAACGCGATGTGGAGCTGAGTGTTTCCTATGAGGTTTGTAAATAAGTTACATTACATGAATAAACAAACAAGTATAGGAAAATAAGTTGCGCAAGATTTTAATTTGGAATTGAAGTTTGTTCGGATTTTTTTCCTCATACGTTATTATCTTGTTGTTTTTCATGCAGAAAAGATGATAAACATGTTACTTCATGTTTACAAATAATGAAATACTTAATTCAGTTTAGATATTTACACTTCTTCTTTAAAAATTTGCAGCTACGCTACTAAGTGGTCCATCAAAGGCAGCTATACCCTAACCCACGAATCAGCAGAAAAAAATTGAAAGTTCCTGGGTTTCTGGGGTAAAACGCACCAGTTAACGAAAGCAGAGTATATTCTTGTCAAAGCTGAGAGATAGAACCAATGTTATATACTGATCGAAACATGAAAACTCCTCTATTCATTCATTCCAACTCGCATCAGATGCTAAAACATTATACGAAATGCATAACACGAAATGCATTGTTTTAAGTGAGTGTAAAAATCTATAAAAGTCGCAAATCGAGGGAAAATGCGCCCTTGCTGGGGTAAAATGCACCGCAACGAAGGAGCATAAAGCACCATGCAAATGAGGTAAAATGCACCCCATAAACGGGGCAGAATGCACCACAATATTGGGGCAGTACGGCTCATTTTGTCATCTAGTAAATAATGGCAAAATAGTTTTCTTCGGAATTCCATACGCTCGAGCGGCATGGGTTTTGGAAACACCGTTTTTGATTGCCTCTAGCATCATTCGTAGCTGTTCAACGGTCCAGGACCGCCGATTGGACTTCCGGACATTGCTGGAAACGAGATGAAATGTAAGCAAAAAAAATGTTTACAAACGATCCTTTTGCCCCGAGCTACGGGAAGCGTTATGCCCCAAACCACAGAACGGAAGGTCATCTGTGATTTGAAAACTGCTGAGTGCTCAGTGAATTTTGCAGCGCTCTCTTGTGGTGGAAAGAACGCATTTAACACGGAAAATAAATAGAATTTATACTTCTTTTATTGACATCTGTCATACACACTGGTATAAATATGCCAAGCGAAAACACTACAGGTGCACTCTTTTAATGCGGTTATGTGTTTATTCTATATTATTACTTTTAAATTTTCTCAAGTTTCCCAGCAATACTGGTTATCACAAGCATTTGAAAGATGTTTTATATTACACTTTTGACGTATGAGTACGAATAATATAATCGATCTGGAAATTTGCAAATTTTTACTACTGAAAGGTACGGGGATGGAAGCAATATTTAAATTCCGTCCGTCACGAAAAGTGATTAGGATTCGAATGCTTATTGAATCTGCGATCTCGAACCGTCCCAGATGGTCTCGAGGTACGATGCTAGCCTACCAAGCCAGTTGTCGTAGGTTCGAGTCTCGGCTCAGAGAGAAGAGAGAAGAGAGAGTGTCAGACTGACACTGTCAGTAGGATCGTAGTGCTAGCCCCGCAATTGTCCTGTACACTCAAACAGTTGGATGCGAAGTCGGTGTATAACAGAATGTCGGGTTCCGATTTAGAATGCAGTAGCAAGGCTTTGCTGTGCTTTAGAATCTGCACCAGAGAGATTGCATATGCTATTTGCTAAATCCTTTGTACTACCATTGAAAAGAAGATATTGGTTACATCCACATAATGTGAAAGATCATTCTAAGACTTAATTCAATTTAATATAGAAGTGTTCTAAATTAGTTTCGCCTCGACGCATATTGATTTTGTGGAATAGAACTCCGTGTGAAGAAACCTGCTTTTTTCGTGTGAATTTTTCGAAATGAGACCAGTAAATCGGGAGGTGTGAAATGACCCGGGGACAAGCTATTTCATTCGCACTCCTGCTCAACATGTCGACTGGCTTTGGCAAAATGTATAACTGTGTTATTTGGGCCGAAGAGCAAGACTTCACATAGGGGTGTGCGGAACGGCTCTTTTGCAAAAGCGGCTCTGAACCGCTCACTCACCGTTCCGAACAGACTCTTATGAACCGCTCATGGTTCACAATGATTCACGAGCGTTGACAGTTCGTATTTTCTCGGTAAACTTCGGGTTCGCGCGAATCCATCAGTTCTGGTGCGCTCAAAAAACCGTGGCTCTTTTTCGTGAGCCGTTCATTCTTTCGCTCTTTTCAAAGAACCGGTTCATTCACACATTCAAATAAAATCATGATTTTTAAAAATATTCTATCACATAAAATCATGATTTTCATTAATTTTCTATCGTTATCTTTCGGTTTTAAAATTCCGATTTAAAACAGTTCGAAATCTGCTCAAAATCGCTAAAATAACAGTTCGCCCATGTACCAACTGTCATGTATGCGATTTTTATTCTTCATTGAAAAATTGAAGGACAATGATATAAAATCACGTTTGTTCAGAAAATTACACTCTTCTAGCTGATATATAAACACCAGAAATCCGTGAATAGTTAATATCGAAATATCGTTCGCAAAATTAATATGCTACAACCAAATTATCCGTTCGTACAACCACATTATCCGTTGCTCCAGAAGCTTATCCAAGTTTATCTAATTTCATCCTCCTTATTTTTATTCCATCGGATGTATCTAGCATCAATGAGTCCAGAACCGATATACCTTCAGAGTTTGGATCTCGGGTGATCTATAAAACATATGATATAATGGAATAACAGGATGAAACCTGTTTGAAAATTTCATGGTCGACTAAGGTATTGATTCAATATTATAAAATTTCAGCTCGTAGTCGGCAGCGAGCATAAAAAAGTTGCCTTTAGCTTATAAGATATTTTAGACCATAAGGCATTAGACTTAATTGGCTCCGTAAAACATTAATTTGTATTTTGCCCCGTGTCAAATAAATGTTGTGTGAACAAAAAAAAATTATAAAATATCTAGATATTTGCCAAACAAAATTTATCTGTACAACATCTTCTTACAACACGAAGTAGCACTTCCTTTAAACAAAAACAAAAATAGTAGGAGGGTGGTAACCAAGACACGGCCGCATAGTTGACGTAGGACTACAATAATTTTTTAATTTTATTTTGAAGCTATGTTTGATTTGAGCACGTTTTACTTTTGTAGTTTGATTGATTTATTTTAGTCAATTTAAGCTCAACATCTTCCAAAAGGAAGGTGTTTTGGTTCCGGTGGCCATTTCTACTGTTAAGGTCGTCTTTGACCATTTAAAAAGTCAAAAAAGTCATGAAAAAAACCGTTCATTATTGGCATGGTTCGATTTTGGCAACAGACAAAATTCTGAGGTGTTGCCAAAATCGAACGGGGTCTGTATTTTGATTATTTCTTTGCAGCACTCTATCTTAGAAGAAAAAATATTCTCTTTAACATTCACAATGGTCCAGAAACCAAATTTAGGAGAAAATTTGGGTCTAGAGCTCTATAGCAATGTTTTAGAAAAAAAAACTTTATTTTACAAAGTTACTTAAAATTATTGGAGCTATAAAATTGTAAAACAAGGTTTTCTATCTACAAAAATAAAAAAGTTGGATACTTGATTTTCCCCTAAATTTGGTTTCTGGACCATTGATGAATACCTTTCATTCTAATACAGCGAATTTTCTTTAATGCGCGAAAAGGCAACCTTCTATAAACTATTTAATTGAGTACGATTTAGTAGAAATAAAACTTCCTTCTATATCTATTTGTCTTGTTGAAGTTGGCTCACTCACCGATCACAAAGCGGCAAAGATGTCACATAAATTTTTTTCCTGTAATTACAAGCTCGTGGAAAAAATATCGATAACGATTCACAGTTTTAGTAGAAAATGTATATTCACAGAAAATTTGAAATTGACATAGAATTTTATGAACATGTTAACATTCAATTCAGGTCAAATTAAACATTTTATCAGTATACAGAATCAATCAGAAAAAAATTTGATCAGTTTCAAGATACCAAAGAACAACGAAGATACCATATTTGAAAGTTATATGTCCGTTATCTTCGAAAATAAACTGGGCTAGAGTGCTGCACAACATTAGCCTCAGCAATTAATTAATTTGCATAGCGTTGTTCAATTACAAGTAAGGTTATGGAAAGTAATATTTTCTTGCAAATGCTAATTCAAAAAAATTTCAATTGAAAAATACAAACACTACATCGGAACTCTAATATCAAGATGAAATGAATTTGGTTTTTCTCTAAACCGCCGCTGCGTGATGCAACTAGTATTGTCATATTGGACTAAATTCATTTAGCTAGTAAAATATAATCATCAGTACAGCTCGTTTAACTACCTATTCAAAGATCTGTACGGAGCATTTTGGTTTTCTATTGTCTTTTAAATACCTTATATTTAGTAATTTAAATAAATCTAAAAAAAGGCAGAGTGTAGAGTCAAAAAATAAACAACGCATTTTGTTGTCCCCGGCGGCGCAGCCTATTTTGCGACATCCGAAAAATCATATTGATTTCTGATATTTGCTGCTATACGAAACAAGAAGAAGAAGAAGACAATTCAAACGGCAATTCGATTGTGTTCCACGCCCCACTGTGCGTCAACAGTGGCAATGTAGTTTTCACTTGGCTTGACTGCACAAAAATGAATATCAAGTTTTCCTGCACTGATAGACGACGAGTAACCAGCGCTCTGTTCATACATTACTTGGTGCAGTACTGTTGCCTGTGCCATCATATTCTCCTTCAAGACATCAGTTTTATTAACATTAACATATTTGTTAACAGCAGAACGTAAAACTGTCTGGTAGTGGAGGTGGTTACGAACTTTCCGAAAAAGCTTTACCTTCAAGACATCAATTTAGTCTAGGCTGATGGAAGCTAACATAAGTTAACCTATTGGGACGGGGAGATTCTGTCAAATTTTTTTTGCCACTGCTATACAGGATATCACTGCAGGCAGTTGGTGTCTATTCATGAAGTCTGTGCTAGGCGTGCTCGCATATGATTGGTACATTGTTGGTGAAAATTCGACCTTGAAACTATTATTCAATTTTCACTGTTTAACAATGAAGTGATAATGAAAATTGAAGAATCACAAAATTGTCCATCATTTTATCAATCCAACGACATATCGATTATTGTGGTCCATCATGTGGTTACATCAGTATAACCGTTTGAAATCTTTCATTCCGTCGTTACATCTTGGTTTTAGTTTTCGCGGAATGTATCTCGGTATAGTGCGGTTAGACGTAGTCCTACGTCAAAAAAAAAACACCTCATATTTGCTTTATGACAACGATAAAGTTTCAAACTAATTTTTATAAATAACTGTCGCTAACACATGATACAATCGTGAGAGGAAGACCTTCGCAATATGTAATTGCATCATTAACAGTTTCGAACACCCGGTTTTAAATAGCATTGATTGTGGTTCGTGTTCCAAACCAACATGTACGGGACATCAGATAGCTTGTGTTGATACTTTTACTTACTTCCACTATGCCACATTATAGATTTTCGAATATAAAAAATTGCACAAATGTGAAACTTTGCTGTTTTCGCACAACGTTTTCGCATTGCACGTAAAAGTTCGAATTAAACAGGTTAAACTGTTGAATTAACCGTCAATTCAAAACAACGAATAAATTATGCCACTTTATACCACTGTCGCAGTGGCATAAATGTACACGACAAATATAAATTGCTGAGGGCAAAGAAAATTCATTCGTGATTTTTCAGTCCTCTTTGTGTGCACTTTCTGTTTGATCATATACCTGAAGTTGACCTTCCGTTCTGTGCCCAAACGGAACAACAGAACGTTTCTGGTTGCATTGAAACTTACAGATATTTCATCGGAAATATGTTGCTCGACATATATTCGATACAATAACTATTTGCTAGTGAAAAACAACAATGAAGGGCTAAAAACACTTAATTCAGCTGGGCATAAAATTAGACCGTATGCTACGAGAACAGTTTTTAGTATATAATTACATTTTCTGACATTGTAGTGCTGCCAATTTAACAGGGTGACTATAGAAAACATAAATTCAAATATTTATAATAATTATTTTGTTATTGAAACGCTTCTCCATTGTAAATCAGAAGGGGTGCATCTTGCCTCAACTGTGCTTACCCCAGGTACCCCTAGCTACTAGCAACTAGGAATCCGCGTAAAAAAAACGTAGATTCCAGAATCCGCGTAAAAAAAATTGCGCAATTTTGAGTGTTGTTTTTTGAATTTCGTGAAGGAAAAGCAACAACCACCACCCCTATGCTGCCGTAATCTTGCAGACTGACGTATGCGACAGTGAGTAAAATTTTCAGTACGAAGCTTTTTCCAAAAACGTTTGTATAATAACTGTTAGGACGAACTTTAACAATCTGATCCGTACATAATGCATTAGTATAATCACAAAACATTGCCGAACGTATGATTTGTACAAAAAGTTCAATTAACTGAAGTTATGTTACCAACGTCAATTTGTTGTAGAAACAGCGATATTTTTCACTGTTTCTACAACCGATTGACGTACATCCATCGTAGTATGCGACGAGTCGCTCAACAATTATTTTTTTCATAATCAGGCAACTAGTCGCGATTCGAGAATGCTTGGTATGGAATATAATTGCATTCGTGGCCTCTGCCATCTTCCATCTGCACTTCTTCCGTACAAAAAGCAAGTGCGCTTTCATTGTCCACGAACATGGGCCAAGCTTCGTGGCCTTAGAGAGCTACAGTATGATGGAAGTTTTGTAAATAGTCAACTTCGTGCCGCGGCGAATATTATTCGAGCAATGCGTCCTCCGGAGTCCAAAAAAGGCACGATTTCCTACCATAGGACCTTGACGAATTTCTCTGCTAACGTCGTTCTTGGTAATCACCAGTTAGCCTACGTGCACGCACTTGTCAATTACCTCGATTTCATCACCGCTAAGCTGAATCCGTGGACGGAAATTAACACGGTCATCTCTGAGGTCGTTTGAACGCTTTTGTGCATCAACATGATTACGGAAATATCCATATTGAGTGGTATTCGAGGGGTAAGACAGTGAGTAAATTTGAGGTTTTCTGAGGAAAACTGAAAAATAAAGAGCAAATCTGAGTAACTCTCGTGTCTCTGAATATCCATCCTTAAACTTTTTTCCTACCGCAAATATACACATGAATGTTGCTCGGTCCCACCGTTCATATATATTTCTTGCTTTCAAGGTAATCAAAGATGTGAATCATCTGGAAATTTCGGAGTAATATTGAGTAAATTAGAGTTATTCCAAGCATAAGAGTAACTCAGATTAAAGCTGTCTCGCCCCTCGGTGGTATTCGATAATTTTGGAATGTTTTTCAGAGAGCAGAAGTCCCAATTTCTGGCCTCTGGGTATCATTCTGATTCAGGAAATTCTCATATTGGGTGGTATTGGGCCACTTTGATCCTTTATTAAGAAACAAAAGTTACCATCCTAGAATTCAAAATAGTCTCTAGGGGAAATTCTTGGCTCCTGGGTATCATTTCGATCATTTTTAGCTGTTTCCCGTTGAAATTGTTTCGAATAGGTTTGAGGTGACTGGAATAGTGTCCCTCGATTGATAACTTTAATTGATTATCGTTGAAGTTTGCTAACTTAGTTTTACAATTTGAAAACAAGTTTTAACAGAGAAAAAGTTAGAGAACAGATTGATATAGGTACTTCTGTTTGAATGTCCCAATACACAGACGGTTCCTAAAGCTGCTTAGAATATGTTCCCTACCCTAGAATCAATACGTTCTTAGGTTTACTGGTACAAGCTAAAAATGGTTTGATAAAAAGGTATAATTACCTGGAGGAGGCGGTGCAATCGGTCGTGGTGGAGGTCCGTAGACTGTAAGTATTCACAAATGAATTAGCGAGGCTCAAACTGTGTTCTAGCGGCGGCGTCCCCAATTTGACCACAACAAAACATGGCTTCACAATCAAATTGACGACGCCCGAGAAAGCGGAAACAATATTAGACTAAACTATCATGCCATGCGGTCACTAAATCTAGACAAGCCATGAATGAAGAGTCTCGCTGCAAATGTCAAAAATCAGTCGAATGAAAACGAGAGTAGTTGTTGCTAGGCGGATAGAATACTAATGAAGTGGCTCCGTGAGGTCGGAACGAACGAAAATTCTGTTCCGGCGATGGTATGCAAAGAAGGCTACATTTCAAGAATAACCGGGACAACGCCAAAAATGTTGAGACGAAATTTGCAATGCAAATTAATTGTTGGATAATCTGCGAACGCAGATGCTGCAGGTGTACATCAAAGAAAGATCCGAAGGCTGACAGACGGTTCGTTCGTATTTACCTGGTCTTGGTGGAGGCCGCTGGCTTTGCGACGATGACGAGGACGATGATGATGGCTTCTCTCTTATGACTGTTAGTATCACTGTTCGATAGATGGATATTATTAATGTTTAGCAATTAGTGATTGAGTGATTGGCAGAGAAAACTACTCTACGAAGAGAGGGAGAGAGCTGGGTGCCTGTTAACTGTAAACTTCCTGACTTGAAAGCTGTCGAAACGAAAAATTAGTAGCTACGGTTTGGTTACATCTACTGAATCATCATGCGGAGTTACGAGGCTGTTATTACAAATGTGAATCGAGGGCGATGTTCGCACTTTGACGAACATCGCCCAAACTTATGATGGGGTTACCTGGACCCGGTCGAGGTGGTCCGTAGACTGTGATGATGGAAACAGTGAGAACATGTTAAAAATGTGTCGACCCCATTTTTGAATCCTTCAAAAACAAAAAACAAAGTTTGGAAAACAAACATACTTGGAGCCGGAGCTGGTGCGGGTGGTCCGTAAACTGGCCGTGGTGGAGGCGGTCCGTACACTGGTCTCGGGGGCGGAGGACCATAGACGGGCCTGGGCGGTGGCGGACCGTATACTGGCCGTGGCGGACCGTATACTGGCCGTGGCGGTGGCCCTCCGCCGCCACCGCCTCCAAAGAGACCTCCGAGTAGTCCACCTAGATCGAACATTTCCAGCAGCCCTCCGCCACCGCCGCCGCCTCTGCTCAAGAGTTGATCAAATGTCGCCGAGGAGCATGCCGCAAGGGCGAAGAGTACTATTAAGACCTGGAAACGGGGAAAGGCGGAAATTAGCCGAACCTGTCATAATGTACAAGCAAACTGAAATTGGCTACTACAGCAGCAGGAACAGCGACCGCAACGCGTGATTATTGGTTCAATTTGCATCTGGGGCATTTCTGTGCCCGGGAATTATTTGTTTCTTGTTTTTATTTCTTCTTTCTCTTGCTGGCTGTTGCACGAACCGATAATGGCCATTAGCCACTGCTCCATCCATCCATCCATCCAGCAGCCGCCCAATCGATGACGTCCAATTTCACATTACGATCTGCGTTGTGTGAGCGCGCATTATTTACGTAACATTCTCCAGCGCGCGTAAGCCTGCGATGTGTTGGCCGACTGTCTAATTTTATAATTATTGTTATTATTTGCAATTGTTGGGGTGAGCTCGAAGTTGCGGGTTTTCGGGCTTTCAAACAGGGCCAGCACAAAGCGGGCCTTCGGCCGCGATCTAGGTGATCGCATTCAGGCAAACGGCGTCGATAAGCTTAGCAGCCCGCGTGGTGATATTGGCCTACTGCGGTCTGTGGCAAGCGGACTATGTTAGCAGGTTGTTTTTTTTTTTTAATCTTAATATTCTGAGTCTAGTCGCTCGCGCTTTACGGCCATGCGCTGCTGCTTCCGGGGTCACTGGAAGCATCTCCTGAGGGGTGGCGAAAGTAACTGCGGGACCCAACAATTACATGATAAGGAAACTAAAGGTTTCCGGTTTTAAACAGTTAATGAGTTTTTTTAATTGGATCATATTAGAGCAATAAAGTTATAAAGTCAACCGTAATGATGTTTGATGAGGTACTAAACATTTACTGTGTAAAGCAGAAATGTGATTCGTTTGAAAAGGCATGCAAACTTCGACATTCTACAATTAGGTGTGTCATTCAAGTGGTTGCCAATTGGTTACTAAATAGCTTCAACCTGTATAAAACGAAAGAGGTTTTTTCTAACCATTTATTGTGAATAGTGAAGAGCTCACCTCGAACAAACAAAACCAAGGAAATGTGGAAATAAATAAATAGTACTAATAAAAACTAGTTTTCCTGAGAATTGCATAAGTATCGGAAGCACTCGGAAGATCCGCAAACACCGCGAGACAAGTAACGAGTGTAAAAATATTTTCATGCTTTTTTGCATTATTTGTAGTTGAGCACATTTTGCGCCTTACCTGAAGGCTGAGTGCACCAAATATTTACTTCACAACCTCTCACGAACGATCGTTGCAGTCAATGGTACTGTTTTTCTCCGTTCGGTCGGAGAAGTTGACGTAGGACCTAGGTCTTACCCCACTGTAGAGGGGTACATTTGGAAAGAACTGACAAAGGCATGTAACATTGAGATTTCAAGTGCTAAAAGTCTTCATGCAACTGTACGATTTTCGTACTGAGGGATTAAATTGAGGTAATGTTTTATTGATTTCTTCATTATTGATTTTAAAACTCACAATTTATTTTACTGCGCTTTTGGATAAAAAATATACACTGAATGTCTCATATAATTCGGTTGCATTAGCCGAAATTGCATTTGCTCTGCAAATGATTTTGGTTACGCCTCTAATGTAAGGCAGATTAAAGGTTTTCCATCTCGTAACTTTAACTGCCATTTTACGTCTATTTAAAGGTTGAAAGAAAGCATATAAAAGTTTATGCCGAAAAACATCCCTAAAATTCAGAACAAGTTGATAAGCAAATAATCTTGAATATAACTTTGAGTGACTAAAAACATGTTAAGGGGTAAACAAAAATTCTATAAGCATTTCGAAGGTAAGATAAAATATTGAAAATAAAAGTACTTATAAATTTTCCTCGAGCGGGTTCGAACCTTCCATAAACAAAAAGAAAGTTCTTATTTTAATCCAGAAAAATGGAAATTACTTTCGAAAGCCATTTGAGACCAAAAACAAAAATAATTACAGAGCAATAAAATTTACATATAATTCACAACTGGAAGCCGATTATCGTTACCAAAATGTTCATACATATTATTAAATGCATTTCAAACATCTAAAGTATGAAACCAGAACAACTCCGAATTAAGCTGAAACCACTCTGAAGCAATAACGATAAATGATTTCAAGTTTTGTTGAAAACAACCAGAAGCGTCCAAAAGAATAGAACAATTTTGATTCAACTGAAGCGCTCCTAAAAGCTACAAAACCTAGAAGCAAAATATTCAAAAATGCACCCTGGAATAACTGGAAGTAAAAAATTGATCTCAAATCTGTATCTAAAAGCTTTAAAGTGCAACTTTTAACCAGAAAAAAAATACCAAACTCCCGGAAAAACTACATCAAACTCAAATTAGAATGCATAAAAACTCTCGTAAATGTAGCTTGACACATCCTAAAATCGAAAGGCTTGTAAGAATAAATCAGAAGAAAGAACTAATTCAGCTCAAACGTCTCTGAAAGCTATAAAAAAGGTATCAATAGAAATAATATATTAAAACGTCTTGATTAGACAGAAAAAGTCAAAATCAAAAATGATCATAACTTGTATATTTCTGGCAGATTTCCATTGTTTCTACTCCTGCCCTTATCTCCCAGGTAGTTTCAAGGTACGACGCTGTCCTAACAAGCCAATCGTCGTAGGTTCAAGTCTCGGCTCGGGGGAGACTGTTAGTTTCAGTAGGATCGTAGCGCTAGGCCCGCAATTGTCCTGCACACTAAACAGTTGGCTGCGAAGTCTGTGTATCAATGAACAGAAGGTCGAGTTCCCAATTCAATCAGTCATACGTTGATATGTAGACATACACATGTAGAATTAAGTATTCGGCAATTGCATTTGCCTATAAAAGCAAGTTAATTCCAATAAACAATCATTAATTTGCATTCCGCAGCGACTGGTCTGCTCCAGTTCGTCTTACCGGAATAGCTGGAATTAACCCAAAGTATTCTCATTTTGAAGGGGTTGGCTGTCGTCATCCTTGTTACCACAATATAAAAGAAAAGTTCTTCGCTTCCGACCCCGCAGAATCAACATGGCTTGCTACGTAAAACGTTTGTTACACCGTGGACAAGCGTGAACACTTGCATACCCCTCATTCACTAAGTTGTCCACGCGGAATGTGGACGACCCCCAACACATTAAAGCAAATAAAAGTATCAATAGTAAGTTTTCTTGGTGATAACCATCAATAGTTGCTGATAATTTTTCCAACCCTGGATTCCGTTGCAGGAGCCTGGCTTTGAAAATGATATAAAAAATGATTCTCCGATTGGACTGAAATTTTCAGCGTTTGTTTGTTTATTCAAGGTAGGAAGTTTTGCAAAATTAAAATTTTTTTCATTGAGGTTAAGTGGGATAAAACGGCCCTTGAAAATGATATGTTCAAAAACTAAAAAAGTGCAATAACTCCTGCTAGACTTGATGGATTTTTCTTTAAATTTGTGGTATTATTCTACACTAAGGTGCTTATTACGGGAGTCACTTCACGGTGAAATATATTTCACTCTCACGCTCACTTCACTTTTTTAGACCTATTCCCGATTCCACCTCAAGTGAGGTGACAAAAATCACCTCCGTAGAGTGAGATTGACAGTGAAGTGAAATTGAGAATAGGACAAGTGAAATGAGATTGTTTCCCAGCTCAAAAATGTCCAAGTCCCAGAAAGTCGTTTTTTCCCGGTTTTTTAGATAACACCAGATCTTGACGTGTTCTGCATTACTAAGACATTCGGCATAAAAAAATAATGTTTTTTTTCGGTATCGCAAATTTCCTGAACTAGTTTGCATTTTTTTCATCGGGCAAAAAAATTAAAATTTGACCGCTTTAGGGCACGGATCAAATTCTGATTCGCTTCGTTACTAAAGAATAAATCCAATATTTACCATTAGATCACAAATCAATCAACTTTAAGACTTATGACATCTTTGTGGAATCATTCCACCGTTCAAAATGGTCGTGAAATAATTCCACGCGAAACGTCGCTTTTTCCGTTCTCACTTCACTGATATGACACTCATAATAACGTCATGTCACTTTGCGACGTTTTTCTCACTTACGTGAGTCCCGTTATAGAGATAAGTGACTTTTCACCTACGTACACTAATGAACGTGTAAACTCATGTAAAGTTGCTTTTGTTTCCCCCAAACTGTAAATCATCGCATCTCGTTGCTCCGACTTTTTATCACTTTTTACCATTTTCGGTCGATAATGTTCAGCAGCTTCCCCCGATTCATGATCACGAATGAAAAATTCATTCAGAAACGAGTTTAGAACTTATAATAAGTATTCAACTGAATATTTGTCCAGCTGCCAAAAACATAGCATAGCAAACAAAAAAGCGATTTGTAAATACTTTCCTCAACTAGGTGCACTAATACATTCGTACGTAAAAAGGTCTATAGGATTTTGTTCACTTCACTCTGATTTCACCGTGAAGTGACTCCCGCAATAAGCACCTAAAGCCTGTATCAGACTAACCGTTGTAGCGGTTGACCGTTACCGTTCCGTTCCTTTTCGATCAATCAGAGCACAGCGGTCGACCGTCGCTTGTTGTTGTTGTAAAAAATAGAATTATTTCTATTTTTGCCGCCAACTGTTCCCAACGGTTGGCGACTGCTGGCATTGACATGGCGAAGGCAAACGAAGCTCTTCACACCTTCACAAGATCACATACGGAGACTTGACAAATGAAAATGTGTGCTTCTTATTTTGGCACACACGACAGCCAGTCAAAACATTGATAGCACCGGCAACGCTGGTTGGCGATGTCAATTTCCGACCAACGCACACTGGCAAAAATGAATCCAAATTTCCACTAATTAAAAGCCGCTGGGCTGGATACCTTCAATATAGCATTTCTTATGTAAAATTGGTCAACAAATTGATTGGCGATGGTTTCATTTTGGACAGGGCATTGATAATTTTCAGGGTCATTCTACTATATGTCATGTATAAGCCAAGTGTGCTAAATGGGACAAAACGGCCCTAGAAGGTTTTTTTTCAAAAAACTCGAAATCACTAAAATCACTATAGTTCCTGCTAGACTTAAAAGATTTCACTAAAAATTTGGATTATCACTGTACCTTACCAGAGCTACCTACTTTACCAGAAGATACGCAATTTGGGGTAAAACGTTCCTTGGAGATTTTTTTTTCGAAAAATGCCGTCAAAATCACCAAAACTGGAAGAACTCGGGTTAGAATTGATAGATTTACTGAAAATTTACATTATAACTCTAGTTAGATACGAACTTAAACACAAGATGACAAAAGTGACAAATAGATCTACACGACGAAGAAAATATATTGTTTGGAAAATATTGGCGATTTTCAGGATGCTATTTTCTCAACAGAAAACAGTCCAAAAACCCGGAGTTAGTATTTTATAAAACAACTAGAGAGCTTTTATTTGATATCAAATCCAGATGCATCATTTGGAAACTGACTAAAAATGACAGAACTTTTACTCGACTTTTTCACTAGGTTTCAAGGAAAGCATCAAACCTTGTAAAAGACAATATCGATGAGACGGTTGCTGAAAGACTGCAATATTTCGAGTTTTGTTAAAGCAAATGAAGTAAGTAATGGTTTGAGTTTCAACACTAATGCTTTACAATTTATACTCATGATCTTCTTCAACGTTCATCAAAGCACCATCTTCTTTTGGTAAAGAAGGTAAAGTAGGCTGGTAAGGTACAGTGATAATTCAAATTTTCATTAAAATCTATTGAGTCTAGCAGGAGCTATAGAACAGTTTTACCCCATTCAGCACACTTGGTTTATACATGACATCAGGGTTGATATTTGTTGACACTCTTGAGTGAAAGTGAAAAAAAGCATCCATAAACGTTATTTTTTTTACAATCCTTTCAGAGTTCTCCCTTCCTTCCCGGAAGTGAACTGTCAAAACACCTCATTATATTTCATGCGATGGAAGCACAATATCGAAGCAAGACAATAAAATCAATTTATCAGTTAACGAAAATTGTCAAGGCATCGGTCAGTGTCAGTGAAAAAGTGTTTCGGTGAGGTTCATTTTGATTTAATGGACTGTTTGTTGTTCTTTTTCGCTTTGAAGTGAAGATCATTTGGTTGGATTTGTCGTCGAATTTTATTCCGTAACCGTGAACGATGCGCGCGATCTATTTCATCTAAGTATAACAGCACGTTACTAGGACGAAAATCTAGTGTATCTGAACGAGTGCTGCGATCATTGGAAGTGTAAATTGAAAATGATTTTCGAAGAATTTTGCTGGGGAAAATGACTTTTATCAGCACTGCATGACATTAAAGCTAGTGAGTTACTCTACAAAACGCCATATTCAGATATTTTTTCTAGCGATGTTGAAAAGAGTAGGATGACACTGAGAATTGACAATTTTTAAAAGAAAAATGCGTTTTTTCGTCATGTTACCTCTTTGCCATGTATTGTGACCATGCGTTTTGAAGTACTCTTAGTGTAGAATAATACCACAAATTTTAAGAAAAATCCATTAGGTCTAGAAGGAGTTATTGCACTTTTTAGTATTTGGACGTTCTTGGACATATCATTTTCAAGGGCCGTTTTACCCACTAAACCTCAATGAAAAAAAATTCAAACTTTACGAAACTGAATAGACAAACAAACGCTTTAAATTTCAGCCCAATCGGAGAGCATCAAAACAACGCCCCGCAGAGAGGCGGTTGCGGCTCTCGCGAACTGGCTCTTTATTTGTGATAATCTCAAGACGCAGCTTCAGGCAAATCTTGACCGATGGTATTATACAGTTGTGGCGTAAAAAGACCTTGTAAGTGTGAAATTTGGAACGAAATGAAACTAGAAATTATAAAGTCAAGTTGAAAATCTAATTATTTCGAACGTGAAACTTTCCGAGTGTTGTATCGAGTCAAACCTCATTTTCAGTACAACTCACAACGTTCGAATTGAAATTATGAAAATTCCTCAACTGTTCAGCTGCTTCTTGAGCTTATAGTTTATTCGTTGGAAAAATGTGAGAAATTTTCAAAAGGTTTCCGTGAGGGTTCTTTTTTGTAAGGCAGCTCTCACGAAATTTTCATTCCGTAGAAGACTATTAAACCCCCCCCCCCCCCAAAAAAAAAAACAGACCTAGATCAACTCAAAATGCTCAATATAAAATAAATTTAAGTTTAGTAAAAATTGCATCAAAAGTTAGTTAAAATGCATGTTCAGTCCACAAAGCACTCAATTTCAGTAATGCAATAAATGTTAAAAATTGTTGGAAAATGGCATCCGGAAACTATAATTTCAGAAAAAATCTCCTAACAGGTTTCAAGGGCGCTAACGTCATTTTTTTTATAATAAAAAAATAATCCACCTAGCGGTCAGACTCAGCCTTTCTCATTCAAACTTGTTATTTGTAAAAATAGATTTACATGAATGCTTAAATCCAATAAAAGTACATTCACTCATTGGGTTCTAAAATATTGATGTTGTAATTGTAGTATAAAATATGAAATTTGACGTAATGTTAGTGCTCAAGAAATAGCGAAATAAAAGAAATGACTCTTAATTTCCAACAATTTAATCACGAGCGATACCGGGAACGTTCAAATTGTACGATACCACATTTAAATAATGTTGAGGCCATATATATTGATCAAAGCAGGTATAGTTTTGAATAGCCTTTGATTTTTTTTTTTCTTTCCAAAACTTTTGAACCACATATCAAATTGTTATATATTGTTAGAATCGATTGTGTAGTTTCTGAGATAATGAAGTTTCGTGATTTTCACATTTCGATACATTACAGACGAAGTTACAGTCCGATTACAGCAAAATTCAATAGGGTGTTATGAGGTAGCTAGACCTTTCATTTGACACTTATTTTGTAGAAATCGGTTCAACCATCTCTGAGAAAAGTGAGTGAGTTTATGTAGTGTTCGGAATATGTTTCTTTTCATAGCTGGTTTTCACATTTTTAAACATAACAGGCAAAGTAATAATCCGTTTGCAAAAAAAAATCAATAGGGTTGTGGCGATAGATTTTCCCCAGTCTATAAATTCAACCATCACTAACATTTCCATCGACAGAGAAGAAAGAGAGAGCAGCAGTCTTCGAGTTGTAACCCTAAGCTACGGACGCGTGTTTGATTGCTCAAAGATAATAAACTAAGATTTTCGATAAACGCCGCGTTTTTTATTCGTTGCAGCTCGCATTCCCACAATTGGTGACCCCGACGCGAGTTATAAATCGCTAAATCGATAAAATCGTCGGTTTATTCCAACAAAAACGGGAAGCGTCATTTCACGATTATAACCTCAAAATGTCTAATTCTGAACAAGACGAACCACAATTGCCGCAAGCGGCAGCCGCAGTCGCTGTAAAACTGCCCGAATTCTGGAAAAGTGATCCTCACATGTGGTTTGCCCAAGCAGAGGCTCAGTTCTACTTGGCACAAATTACTAAAGACGAAACGAAATTCTGGCATATCATCGCCAAGATCGATCAAAGTGTGATATGCCATGTATCTGATCTGGTCGCAAATCCACCAGCTAGAGACAAGTATAACGCTATAAAAGAACGCCTTATTGCACGTTTTGCTCTTTCCTCCCAAGCTCGATTGGAACAGTTGCTTGGATCGTGTGATTTGGGAGATTTGCGACCAACGCATTTGCTCGCTCGAATGCAAGAAATAGCCGTTGGACTTAACGTAGACGAAAAATTAATGAAAATGTTTTTTTTTTTAAGCGTTTGCCCGTGAGCGTACGAGCTGTGCTAAGCATAAGTGATGGCAGTCTTTCGAAATTGGCAGAGATGGCGGATAAAATGGTGGATTCGTCGTCCAGCAGTGTCGAAATCGTGAACGCGTCATCATCGGCTACCTCAGCTGCAGAAATCGTTACTTTGAGGGATGAAATCGAAGTCCTATCCGCCGAAATTCGCCGCCTCAAAACAGGCCCGCGAAGAAGCCGGAGTCGTTCCGTTACAAACAGGAATGCTACGGAAACAGAAACTATGTGTTGGTATCATCGTAATTATGGCGCTCGTGCGCAACATTGCCGCGAACCGTGTGTTTTTCATCGTCAAAAAAACTAAGGGAACACCGGCTTGAATCGGCGCAAGTGGGTGAAGATATAATGCAAAGTCGTCGTTTGGTCATTTATGACAGAACAAGCAACACCAGGTTTCTCATAGACACGGGCTCCGACGTTTCCATCATTCCAGCGACACGGCCTGAAAAACTGTCTGGACCAATTCCGTTCTCATTGCACGCTGCAAATGGAACAAAAATCAACGCATACTCTAGCAAATATATTTCAGTCGATCTCGGTTTACGCCGTCGTTTAACTTGGAAATTTTTAGTTGCGGACGTAACGAAGGCGATCATCGGTGCCGACTTTTTATCGCATTTTGGTCTTTTGGTGGATTTGAAAAATCGGCAGATGGTGGATGGTGCAACCAAGATTCGCGCGACTGGAGATCTTGTGCCGGCAAAAGTTTACGGAATTAAAACTATCGACGCGCATCATCCAATGAGGAATATTTTGGCTGACTATCGCGAAATCCTCGTACCATCTACTGTTCAGCGTGAAGTAAAACATGATGTCACGCACCATATCGTCACAAAAGGCCCGCCAATAGCTTCGAAAGTCAGGCGAATGCATCCTGAAAAGCTGAGAGCAGCCAGAGAGGAGTTTCGGACAATGTGTGAACTTGGGATATGCCGACCATCGAGTAGTAGCTGGGCCAGCCCACTTCATTGTGTCCCAAAAAAGAATGGCGAGTGGAGATTCGTTGGAGACTATCGACGACTGAACAAAGCGACCGTTCCAGACAGATACCCAGTACCTCACGTTCACGATCTGCTTAATCGTTTTGAAGGTAAGGCAACATTCACTACTCTCGACTTAGTGAGAGCGTATTATAATATACCAGTGGAGGAATCCGATATCGCAAAAACAGCAGTTATCACTCCGTTTGGTCTCTACGAATTCACGCGGATGCCATTTGGCCTCTGCAATGCAAGCCAAACTTTTCAACGCTTCATGAATAAATTGTTCGGGGACCTGGACTTCGTCATTGTGTTTATAGACGATATCTGTATAGCTTCAGCAAATGAAACAGAGCATATATGTCACGTCCGCATAGTCTTGGAACGACTGAAGAAAAACGGGCTGGTGATAAATGCAGATAAATGTCACTTCGCAAAGCCAGAAGTAGAATTTCTGGGTTACACGATTAACAAATCAGGAATCCGACCGCTTCCGTCACGAGTTGCAGTAGTTCTAGAATACAGCACTCCTGTTACCGTAAAAGATCTGCGTCGTTTTCTTGCACTAGTAAATGTAAACAAACGTTTCATACCACACGCTGTCGAAGTTCAGGGAAACCTTCGAAACCTGATCCCCGATAACAGAAAAAACGATATTAGAAAGATTAGCTGGGATGAACAGTCAGAGCAGGACTTTATGAAATGCAAGCAAGCTCTTGCAAACGCTGCTCTGTTGCATTACCCTGATGCCTCGAAGCCAATGGCTTTAATGGTAGATGCTTCAAATTTTGCAGCAGGGGCAGTTCTTCAGCAGTTTGATCGAAACGCTTGGCGTCCCCTAGGATTTTTTTCGACCAAATTTTCGTCAAGCCAGCAGAAGTATACGTTTGTTCGTGAGTTAACGGCAATGAAACTTGCTGTTAAATATTTTAGATATCTAATCGAAGGACGTCAATTTACTATCTACACTGACCATTTTCCTCTCACTTGTGCAATAAATAGTGACCCTAGTAGTCGTTTGCCACACGAAGAGCGCTATCTGCGCTATGTGGCAGAGTTCACCACGGATATTCGCCACATCAATGGCAAGGATAATATTGCAGCAGATACCTTATCGTGATTAGAAACCGTCGTTGCAAGTATCGACTATAACGCTATAGCCCAGGATCAAGAAAATGACGAGCAACTGCTTAAATTAAAAAAATCCCCAGCTACCGGCTTAAAGCTGGAACCGAGAAAATTACCTTATTTAACTAAACCGATTTTTTGTGATGTTTCAGGACCAAATCGAGTTCGCCCGTACATTCCTGAGCGTCACCGAGTCCATATTTTGTCCCAGCTACATGGTTTTGCGCATCCTGGAGCTAAAGCAACACGGAAATTGTTAGCAGATCGATTCGTTTGGCCATCAATGAACAAAGATGTCAATCAGTATGTAAAAACATGCCTGCAATGCCAACGTTCAAAGATTTCACGTCATACCGTTGCTCCCCTTTCAACATTTGTGACTCCTAACGCACGTTTCCGTCACATCCACATAGACCTGGTTGGTCCTTTACCGCCCTCTCAAAATTACCGATACTTGCTAACGATAATTGATCGATTTTCGCGCTGGCCAGAAGCCATCCCTTTGAGCGATATGACTGCACCAACAGTCGCTTTTATGCTTTATGCTAGTTGGATTTCGCGGTTCGGTACCCCTGAAACGATTACCACCGATCAAGGACGACAGTTCGAGTCCGAGCTGTTCAAGGAATTAGCTCGATTATTGGGAGTCCACCATATTCATACGACAGCTTACCACCCGCAAGCGAATGGAATGGTGGAGAGATTCCACCGCACGTTGAAAGCCGCCATCATGTGTACCGACGCTAAAGAATGGCATAATCGGCTCCCATTGGTTCTGCTCGGTCTTCGAACCGCTTATCGTGAGGATCTGAAGTGTTCATCTGCAGAGCTGGTATACGGTCAAGCGCTTAGAGTTCCCGGCGAATTCTATGATTTACCGGCAAGTAACATCGATCGCACTGAACTAGCTGCTAAACTACACAAAACATTCGCGGATCTTAAAGCGCCCGCAGCATCTCGCCACACAAATGAAAAAGCGTTCGTGCATCCAAAACTGAAGGACTGCAGCCATGTATTCATTCGCGTAGACGCTGTCAAAAAACCACTCCAGCAACCCTTCGAAGGACCCTACAAGGTGATAGCGAGGAACGAGAAATGTTTCGATATTTTGATCTCGGGAAAAAAGGTGACGGTTTCAATTAATCGGATTAAGCCGGCTCATATATGCGCTGAAAGCCTTCTAGAACATCCTCAGGACGTTCGACGTACATTAGTCACACCAAGTGGACACCGTGTTTGTTTCTTGGTGTAACTGGGGGGGCACATGTGGCGATAGATTTTCCCCAGTCTATAAATTCAACCATCACTAACATTTCCATCGACAGAGAAGAAAGAGAGAGCAGCAGTCTTCGTGTTGTAACCCTAAGCTACGGACGCGTGTTTGATTGCTCAAAGATAATAAACTAAGATTTTCGATAAACGCCGCGTTTTTTATTCGTTGCAGCTCGCATTCCCACAGGGTCTTATGGGGCAACAAGACCTTCCATATGACACTGATTTTATGAAAATCGGTCCAGTCATCTCTGAGAAACAGGAGTGAGATTAAATAGTCTCCAGAACACGTTTCTTTCTATAACTTCTGAACCACAAGTTCAATCTTCATAAAATTCAAAACTTAAGGGTATTAAAGGTAGCCCGTTCATTTGAAATCTATTTTGTTCAAATCGGTTGTGTGGTTTCTGAGATATTGATATTTCGTGATTTTTACATTTTGATACATAACCTCTAAACTAAACATCCGATTACAATGAAATTCAATAGGGTCTTATGGGGCAACTAGACCTTTCATTTGCAAATAATTTCATTGAAATCGGCTTAGCCATCTCTGAGAAAATCGAGTGAGATTGGGAGAGCGTTACACACACTCACACACATACACACACACATACAGAAAATGCTCAGCTCGTCGAACTGAGTCGAGTGATATACGACGACATTCGGCCCTTTTGAGCACTTTTATACCTTTAGTTTTTGCAGTGATTGCTATACTGCCCCTGTTTACATAGTTGACGTAAGAGCCAAAATGACCAAAGTGCACTTTTTCGTTGATTCACCTTCCTTTCCTTGAGATACATACATTCATGGGCGCAACTAAGAAAAATTTCTAGAGAGGGCTACCGGAATTTTTTAGGGGGGGCTATCTATCGAAATGAATATCTTATCCACTGCGTCAACATCTACATCTGTTAACAAAGTTGATTCAATATTGAGCAGAGCTAAGCATGAGAATCGATCCTGCGTGCTGACCTTACAAAGCCACCTTTTAAATAGCCTCGAGTCTATGAGAAATCCTAGAGGAGGCTGATACACATCTAGGGGGGGGGGGGGGCTATAGACCCCCCTAGCCCCCCCGTAGTTGCGCCCATGCATACATTACAAACAAAAAGAAAACTATTTTGTTTTGAAACTTTTGAGAAATATTGGAAAAACGTTTTGGCGTAACTGCCAATCGGTTGCAAAAACTGGCGTCACTCCATACAAGGTGCAATTGTCTAAGTTAAGTCGTTTAATTCGACAAATATTCCATGGAAAGGGGAAAGGGGTATTGAATTCTTGTATTGAATGATAATATTTTTACAAACACTCAGCCTCAGGAAGGTCTAAAGTCGCCTATCCTTTCCTCCTACTAGTGGATATTTGCATCAGATGAAAAAATTAAAACGTGTGTGTATATTACGGTGGGTAAACTTAATCGATTTGATAGAACGTTTTTATGGTTCTATTTGGGACCCCAAACAATCCTGACACTACACTATCGATCAATTGATAGCTCTCTAGGAAGAAACATGTGAAAATGTTTTCCTATATTAATTTTCGTACAAATTTATGTACACGCGTATGTAATGCACCAATCAGAGGCACGAGTAATCCATATTCGGCAGGTTTAGCATTGTCTGGGGGCCTAAATTGAACAAAAAAAAAAGTTTTTCGTGGCTCTGTGCTGTCAAGTTTGCAATGTACCACGTAACGATTACCCACCTTAGCGTGAATGTAAGTCTTTGTGCATATGTTTGTGTGTGTATGTGTGTGTGTGTTTGTATGTGTGTTTGTGCGTGTTTGTCTAATTGAACTTGCCGATGGACAATAACTCATGTTCGACCGAAACACGATTGATAAAACTGATTCAACTGCGAGGCAGAGTAGGAAGTAGTCGAGTTTTTACACCAAGCTATGCGAACAATCTGCGAAAAAAATGCATGTTTATTCGCATAAACTGGCGTAGCGGTTTTTCTGGATCAATTACCACTGGCAAACTCGTATAATCCTAGGGGCCTCTATGCAAACATCAATCTTCATAAAATTGACAGAATATTTTGTTGAAATTGTATTTCAATATAATAATTTAGGTTAAAATAACAAAAACGCGTTTTTCTCGCAATGATGGTGTTGGTTGTTACGTCAACTATGTAAACAGGGGCAGTATAAGAAAAGAGAAAGGCAATAAATAGTGTTTCTATCATAATAATTTAGAACTTTGATCAAAGCAGCTAGTTTTAAAAAGACTTTGGGTTTTGTTTCTTTGTAAGTTTGAAGAACAACCTGTTCGTTTGACACTTGTTTCCTTTAAAAAAGTTGTGTAATCTTTGAGAGAATAGACTTTTAATATTTTTACAATTTAACACATAATGGTTAAAAGAAAAGTCCGATTACACTAGTCAACACAAGTGTGGCCCCGAAGGTCAAACTGAAAAAAAAATTAAAAGAAAGCTTTTTAACCATTCCTGTGTTTTTTTTCTTTCTAGAGCATCTATTGTGAGCTTTAGAGCAGCATCTATTTTTCGATTTTGTCAACCAGTGTTGTTATTAAATGAAATGGGTACCAATAAAGTAACTAAACTTTTAATTTAAAAATAAGATTATTAAAATCAGTCCAGCCTTTTTGGCAAAACGAGTCCTTTCATTTGATACCTATTTTGTGTGGTTTCTAAGATAATGGAGTTTCATAACTTCTACATTTTAATACATAACAGACAAAGTTACAGTCCGACTATAATAACATTCCAGGGTGGCCACTCGAAATCCATTTTCGATTTCCCGGTTTTTTCCCGGTTTTCCCGACGATATTTAATAAAATTTCCCGGTGTTTTATTTATTAAACATATGAGAAAAAAGCAATATTTACATGTTTATTTATGCCTTGCAAAAATAGTGTTACAAAACTAACTCGTTTTTAGCTGTTCGTCGACGTTAGCAAGTCATAGTGACCAATGAAAAAATGCATATGAAATTGTCAAAATTATTTTATTATGCAAAATGCATTTTTATGCAAAATTCATGAAATGTTGAGAACTGTTATCTCGAAACAATTTTCTTTTTCGAAAAACTTAGAATCTGGAACTTGCAAAATTTTCGAGCGGAAATTCCGAAATTCGCGTGAAAAATCATATCGAAAAGAACATTGGTAGAAGTTTTTGGGATACAAGTTTTTAATGATTTCATCAGTTAAAACCAACACGCTTTTTTTAATTATGTTGCTTAAGTCGAAATGATCCGAATATCAACGAAAAAGTCAAGTGTCTTCTAGTCGCAAGCAAATGCGAAGTTTCATTCATATCATATCAAATGCACATGTTTTATCATTTATTAAGTGTTAAAGTACATGTAACTCGATTGTTTTACATTTATAAAATATGAATAAAAATCGTTACGTTCCAAAATTTTTAGGGCAGAGTGCTATATTTGCAGATTTGATGAAATTTCAGCAGATATCAACCTAGTTCCCGTACCATGACAGACGAACACAGTTTGTAAAATTATTCGATATATATATTCTCTTTAAAATATGTCACTTGCAAATGCAAATAAAATAATCCGCAATATTAATGTGCTGCTTGAAAATCATATCAAAAATCGTCAAATACAACCCGGGTAGCTCCGTTCCGGTCCGGTTCGAAAAAAAGCTTCGAAGGTGCCGGTCCTATCTGACTTTTGATTGAATTCTACCCGATCCATTGTCGAACACTATTCACAAGAACTCGTATACGATGTTTTGAGCAATCAAAATTTCTTCCATCTGATTCAAAACTGAGCGATCCTTGTTCACGTTAAAAGATGATAGGATATGTAAGAGCAGAATGTTTTTAACCATTTTCTTTAAAAATCTGACGAAATATTTTACGGAACAGTAAACTATGTTTATCCGCCTGATCAAGCTTGATTTTATTTAACATAGATCTTGCTGCGAAGCCGCCGTCGACTAAAACCAACAACCAGCTTTTCCATAACCGGCAAAATCATGCCAGTTAGGTCATCGTTCGAAAAAACAGATTTTTATTTTGACATTTCTTCAGAAATTGTTGAACAAATGAAACGGCAAACATGAAGGAGGATGATTTTCCCGGCGTGAAGCCTAATTTCCCGGTTTTCCCGTCTTTTTTTCCCGGTGATTAGAAATTTCCAGCTTTTTCCCGCTTTTCCCGGTAGAGTGGCCACCCTGTATATTTATGGGTATAAATCTCCCATGGGTTTGTAGTAGAGCCGTGGGAAAAATATGGGGTCTACTCAAAACTGTCAACTGGATTTTCACGGCAAATGTTCGTTCGTAAATTACATACGCTTCACTGATATGGTGATCTAAAATAAACGAGATAACCGTCCACGACTTGTCAGTTTATCGCAATATGTCGTAAACGTTGACAGAAGCAGGAACAGCTTGCTTCAGTAACAAAAGTTACCCGCCAAGTCATTCATAAGCGATTGTATGCTTTGAGAATGATTCACCAGCTTGGGTTTCTTATGATTTGAAGTCAAGGAGCGTTCAGCACCATTTTTCGCCTGTGAACAACTACTCCAGCGACAAAAATGGAACGGTTTTCTATATCTCATCGTGACGGGTGATAAAAATGGATTCATTACAGTAACCCAAAGCAAAAAAAGTCATGAGTACTACCCGTTTATGTAGTCGGTTTGGCCGAATATACACGCTGCGAAGTTTAAACTGGGTATTTGGTAGGATGAGATCGGTGTTATTTATTATGTGCTGTTGAAACTGAACGAACCCATCTCTGGGGAATGATATTGATTGCAATTGATGCGATTAGACCGAGCACTGTGCGGAAAACGGTCATTGTACGAGTAGAGGCACGAAAAGTGATTCTACTGCATGACAACACTCGGTCTCACATTGCCGACTTTGGCTAGAGTTTTTCGCATGAAAATGTTTAATGAATGAATACAGTACGAAAAATTTAACAAGCAGAATTGTAGAAAAAGGAAGAAAGAAAGAAAAACGATAATTAAGAGTATATATGAAGCCTAGGAGTAAATCAAAATTGAGTGCATATATTCAGTATGGCTTACAATGCAGGGAAGTGGTCAAAATATCAAATAACTGGTTTAATTTCCAAACCCTGGAACAAATGTGTGAAATGTGCTTGGGAAAAAACTTGGTAATTTTGTGTTATTGTCAATTCCACGCATACCTTCATGATGAATTAAAAAAAGTCCCAGTACTTCGATTTTTCGGTTTTTTCTCTGTTGAAAAAATTGTAAATTTATAGAGAGCTGGAGTAAAAAAAAGTTTTTTTTTGCATTTTTTCAGAAATTTTGCTGCTTTTGTATAATTTTCGAGAGTAGGGCAGCGTAAACATAATTTGTTCATCATTATCAGATCGCAAATTGAAAGATTTTAAAGCAAAAGTTGCTCAGAATCCAAATTTTGAAATTTAGGAAAAAAAATTCAAGAAGGATGCTTTTAGGAAAATATTGAATGATTTTCAATTTAGCTTAATATTATTGCTTTTAATTTGTAATAATTTCAGGAGCGGTTTAACCTAGTGAAAAATTATATCGTTTTTTTTGAGACTTTAAACGAAAGTGATAAACTTATTCCAAAGTCTTGGCACTATCACTTCCAATCCAGAGAAATGAACACAGTTTTTTTCCTCTGAAAAATTAATGTTCTTTCAATATTTTCGTAGATGTTTAGCTTATTTTTGGTTTTATATTTTATATGTACAAAACTTTGATCACTTATTCAAGTCCCATCATCTGACAAAACATAGTTCCAGTTGATTTTAAGCACATGTTCCCCTCGAACTAATCTAGAGTCTTCATCTGTAAGGGCCACACACAATTCAGTCAATGTTGCACTCAAACCAGAATTGTTCCGCTCTCACATGGGTTTTTTTTTCGCGCGTAAAACACTATCATTACACACTGGCGCTCCAATCTTCCCGATACAATCGTTGAAACGCAGCACCAGCGAAAGGACGATGGATGTGGCCAACCTAATTGGATCGCCTCGGTCAATCTCGAATCGTTCATTACTTCACTCGACTGCCGCGCGGAGTCTTCCGCGTGTGTGCGCCTCGCGCACGCGTAATCACTGATTTTTTGCATGCGATTTCGCGATTGCATCGCCGCACCACGTGCCCAGAATAATCACGCTTGTCTCCTTTTTAATGTGTTCCGATTGCACTTTGATTTTTTTTTCCTTTCGCTTTTCACTTTCGTTTGCGCTGATTTCGTTTTCATTTCCGCCCATCAACAGTAGGCTGGTAAACACTTTGTAAGAGTTTTTGTTTGACAGTTCCTGGTTCAGAATGTCCCATTTTTTCAACACATATCATAATTAACTAGTTCTATCACTGTCGTCGCTGCTGCTGCTGCTGCTAGCTCTCGCTGTAAAAGGCCGGAAGGTCCTTCGCAGGACACTGCCGGGAACACAAAAACCCACCTTCATTGCCGCGTGTGTGCTGCGCGTCTCACGAAACTAGTCACACTGATAGTCGGTCGCACGCTGTCAACGGATTTTATACCACCGACACACGCCGGCTGCCGAAAATTGTATAACCTGCCGTGAAAAACTCGCGTGCACACAGTCCGGTTCGGGCCTCTCTGTGTGTGCTTGCACGTCTGCTAAGGGGGTTACAATGTACCGCGGTCGATCCGATCCAATCCGATCGCCGCCGGGGTAGAAACAGATGAGATGTTGCACTGCAGATGCTGCCAGCGTCGCATCGCATCGGGAGTGTGTTTGTATGACGCCCCACCGGACGATCGACGCGACACCGTTGAAGACGACGACGACGACGACGACGCCTGACATAAAGCGGTGGGAAGTCAACAGCTTTCTGAGCCACGTGTGTGAAGCGGACAAATTTGCACGCGCGATCGCAACAGCATAACTGATGGGGAATTTAATAGGATTATTGGAAGCGATGTGATGCGACCATCGCATGACGACGACGCACCCGTTGTCGTTCCGTTCGTTCGGTGATTGATCAGTGTGAAATGTGATAAGAGAGCGGGAGAAGGTGGGAGGGTGAGGAGCAGAGACGGTGCAAAGTCTTTTGTGTGAAGATGTTTCCCAGTTGGTCCGAACCTTGGCGACCTTCGTGGGAACCGGTCCGATTTGTGCTGGAGGTCGCTGGATGGACGGTGAATTTTCGCTCGATGCGTGTGCATAGTGAGGTGCGTGTATTGAGAGGAGTCTTTCTTTTAATTTGTTTTTTTTTTCTGCCTACACGGTTCCGTCTCCAATTCGGGTTAACTTACAAAACTTAGCTGTTATGAGAAAACGCCACTTACTAACATTTGAAAAACGGTTTGCGAGCAAAAATTCTACTAATATCTAAGACCGATTTAAGCTGCTTTGTATGACACTAATAGGACGTCTAAACCGTAAATTAGGTAATATTTTGCAGTAAGTTTGAGTTAACTAAATTATTCCTAAATTTTAGATTATGTGAGGTTTTCCTAGCACGCTGCCCACTGGACGAGCGTTAGTTTATGCAAGATGATAAAACACTTCTAAGTTTAGAATCCCAAAACAAATCACTTCTAAAAACCGGATTTAATGCAAAAAATCCAGCTTTGCTTTTGCAGTTTTGCCCCTTTTCTGCTGTTTCTGCCCCTAGAAGCGTTTTTTGCAGTTTAAAACCCAATGTGGATTTTTTTAATAGTCTTCTCTGGAGTTAGGTGGCGTTCCATTTCATTAGGCTCATCTTTTTGGTATTGAGAGGCGTTTTCTCTTGACTTGTAACAGAAGTAAAGTTGTCACTTAAGTTCTATCATTGAAAGGTCAATCGGAAAGCAACCTTGTGAATCATTGCTTGGTTTACCTACTTTCATTGGAACAAAATGGAAAGGACACTTGCTCGAACGCGATTCAGGAACTCGTTCATATTCCTAACCTTGTACTCTTACTCAGAGAGAACATGTCGTTTTGTTATTTTTCTGAAATGTTTTTAGCACCCAAATCCGGCCGGCCCAGGTAAAGGATCAAGTACACTCAAACCTGTTTTTGTGCGACGTTTTTATGCAGAATGAGAATATTCCTTTTTTGGATTGAAGCGTTCATGTAAATCTATTTTTACAAATAATAAGTTTGAAGAAGAAAGGCTATGTCTGACCGCTAGGTGGATTGATTTTGGGTTTTTGTCGTTACTGATACAGACAAATGTCTTCTTCTTCCTCACCTTTGTATACCTAATTGGAGCTATATCGCCCTGGTATTGGGCGATCCCTGATTGAGTGGAAATGGGCGATTTCTTCTTGGATCTTTCCGATTATCGACACTGAGAAACACTAGAAAAAACTTCGATTACACTTAACGATATTGTGTAGTGTTTTTTTTTTGTGCGAACAACATTTATTTAACAAGGCACAAGCGTGTCGTTGTTATTGTAGAAGCACCAAGAATTTCTCGCAATGCGTCTGAATAAGAATTAACTCTATTTCCACATAAACCAAATCCATCAATACCTACTTTATCATGATACATGATTTTGCCTCATATAACTCTTATCAAATTAAATTTATTACACAAATCTTTATGGAATCAATTTCCAAGCCGTTACATAGGTTCACTCATAGGGAAACATAAGAAGATATGTTGAGCAAAATAACCAACAAGTTCCAGCGAAAATTCATAACAATCAACAATTACAAGGAGGTTAAGTTTCGAAATGATTAATTTTTGTTGTTTGTTTGACAAATTTTTTTCATTTGCCAACAATTACATTCACAAGAATATCATTTGTTAATTTGAAAACAAAAATATATCATCTAACAATGTTGAAATGTCAGAGCGGGGGCCTAGTGTGGTTGGTAACGTATCCGCCAACCACGCTCGACGCCTGGGTTCGAATCCCCACCGCCGACATAGGTGTCGATGGTTGTGAGGTGGCGTGATCCACTCACAACCAACCCAACTGGTCTAGATTCAATCTTAGCCGACACCGGGAGATTTTCTGAGGCGAAAAATCTCTGGGATCACGCCTTCCATCGCATGAGGAAGTAAAGCCGTTGGCGCCGGTCCGTTAATAAACGGGTCGTGAGTTAGGGTCCTGGGTGTGGAGTCGCCTCCCTGGGCGTCGGTGATTGGCCACAACAGTGGCGGAACTAGACCGACGGAAAATAAGCGAGAATAAACATGTTGAAATGTGAACAAAGATTCTGAATAGATCCTAGTGAATCGACAAAATATTCCGATGCATTCGCTGGCTCTTAAGCTTCTATAAATTTGTATTTTCAGAAATCTACTGTAATAAAACTCGTGTTTTATTGGGTTCGATGACAAAACAACAATCAAGTGTTTATTTTATACGCTGACGTTCTCAAGTGCACGCTAAATTATGGTTATTCATAAAGGACCTAAAATGCACGTCTAACTTTACTCAAAATAAAGAACGTAATTTTTACTCTTTATAACATCCTCCCTTCTTTTAACATACCTCTCCCATTTCGTAATCGTCAAACCTGATCGGACGACGCACATCCCGCTTTGGTCTTCTCGCCTCACTTACTGGGCTCAGCGGAGTCGACTTGCGCGATGACTGGATAGATGACCTCTCTGATTCATTCGTTGTTCGATCTGCTGGTCTTGGAGTGCTCGATGCTGGATACCAACTGTCTTCCGACATGCTGTACCACGCATTTGATGAATCGACGGTTTGATTGTTGGTTTGGTTGCCGGATTCCTGAACCGTTGATTCCTCTATTTGAATCGGAGTGCAGGCGTCACGAAGGAACTTGCGGTTTCGACGATAGCTTCCACCATTTGCTGCAACTCGATAGTCCCTGTCGCTCAGCACTTCCGTTATCTTTCCTCGAGTCCACTCGGATGTCTTCTCGGGCTTCAGCTGTACATACACCTCCTGTCCTCTAAGCAACATCGGCAATTCTTGAGCCTTGCGGTCGTGATAGAACTTCGATTTGACCTTTCGTAGCTCAATGTTCTCTCTAATCTTCTTCGTGTCCACCGTTTGCAGTTGAAGTTGGCAAGCTGCTACCGGAAGAATGCTTCTTGTTCGTCTGCATAGAGCTTTTTGCGACGGCGCGTAACCGTCCGTTTGCGGCGTGTTCCTCTAGTCTAATAGAGCCAGCCATATGTCCTTTCCATCCTCCAAAGCTTTTTTAATAACGTTTTTTGCAATTTTGATAGCTGATTCGGCCTTTCCGTTGGATTCGTGGTGATATGGTGCGCTCGTGGCATGGATGATATTATAAGCTTTCATGAATTGCGCCCACTCTTTGCCGACAAACTGTTGAGCTGAGTCGGTTATGATTTTACGGGGTACACCTACCGACTGAAGTTTTTCTTGCACCGATCGATGAGTTCTGTTGTTTTCTGGCCATCATTCAAAAAGTCCACCTCCACAAAGTTGAAGAAATGGTCCACAGACACCAGAATTATCATCTTCCGTCCGTTGTGTATCAGTTCTCCCAAGTCTATCGATACGATTTGAAAGGGATGCTCTGGGATCTCCGAACTCTGCATCGGCTCACACTGTTGGCAGTTTTTGTACTGATTGCAGATACCACACGCTTTGACCATGTTCTGCACGTGATCGTTGAGGTTTGGCCAATAAACAATGGCTCTGGCCTTGCGAAGAGTCGCCTGTTCTCCTTGATGGCTGTAGTGCAGAAGTTTCAGAACATCCTGACGATTCTAAGCCGGCACAACGATGCGATTTCCTCGCAGGATCACGCCATCTTTAATCACTAATTCCGCCCTTAACGCATAAAAAGGCTTCACGCACTCCATCACCGTAGATTTCTCACTGGGCCATCCGTTGACAATGTGCAGTTTCAGAATTTGACAAGTTTCATCCTTCTGCGTAGCTTGCTTGATCCTATCCAGCAAGTTCGATTGAATGTCGATGCCTTGCAGTACGTTTACTTCTTCGATGGTCCTCCATAACGGGTCGCAATCTTCGGCCGTCACTGGCTTACTGTCGTCGATGTTCCGTGATAGAGTATTTGCCAGAATCAAATCTTTTCCCTTCACGTACTTAACTTGCAGATCATATCGCTGCAGACTCAGTATCATCCGCTGGATCCGCTTAGGCACTTCCGACAGAGGCTTTTTAAAGATGGTTTGCAGTGGCTGATGATCGGACTGCACCGTCACATGTTTCTGTCCAAAGATGTATTGATCGAAACGTTTGCAAGAGAAGAGTATCGCTAGTGTTTCCTTCTCGATTTGCGCGTATCTACGCTCCGTCGCTGTTAGCGTCCTCGAAGCAAACATAACGGGCTGTCCTTCTTGCAGTAGTACCGCGCCGACTGCGTAGCTACTGGCGTCGCATTGGATCGTTGCTTCTAGCTTCGGATTGTAATATTTCAGCACGGTGATCTCGGCTATTTTCTGCTTCAATGCACGGTATGCCTCTGCTTGCTGTTTGCCCCAGTGCCATTCTTCCGATACCAGAACTTCCCTCAGCGGTCTGCTCAGCTCGGATAGCTTCGGGATGAACTTCGCCATGTATGTCGCTAATCCAAGGAATCGTTGTAGTTCTGCTGTATCTCGTGGTTGCGGCATTTCGCTAATTGCCGCCGTCTTGCTTGGATCCGGTTTGAGACCATCTCTCGACAGCACGTGACCAAAAAAGCGAACTTCAATCTGATTCATTTTGCTCTTTGATCGATTCAGCTTGATTCCCTTGCTCTGGCAACACTGCAGAAGCGCCTCCAGATTCCGACTGTGATCAACTATAGCCTCTTCATCCGTTGAGCCTCGTCCAACACACAAGATGTCATCCACTAGAACTTCTATTCCTTTCAGTCCGTGCAACGCTTGTTGCGATTTGGCTTGAAATATTTCCGGCGAGCACGATAGTCCAAAAGGCAACCTCTTCCACACGTATCGTTCAAAAGGCGTCCAAAACGCCGTCACTTTACTACTTTCGTCCGTAAGCTCGACATGCCAGAACCCATTTCGAATGTCCAGGGTCGAAAACACTTTAGCGTCATGTAATTTAGGTAAAATCTCTTCCACCGTTGCCATTTGGAATCGTGGCCGCTTAATTGCCCGATTCAAAAACACAGGGTCCAAGCATATTCGCAACTTTTCATTTCTTCGCACAATCACTAAGTTGCTTATCCAGTCTGTTGGCTCTTCGATCTTCTCTACTATGCCTCTCGTTTTTAAATCATCCAGTTCGCTCTTCAGTTCTCGTACTGTCACCGGAACTCTCCTAGGCTCTTGCTGTTTCGGTATGCATTGTTCCAACTCAATGTTCAATTTTCCGGAAAATTTTCCATCACCGTTATACACTTCTTCATAATTCTTCACTATCTTTTTCGCTATCTCATTTTTTACCGTTTTGGTCACTTCCGGCTTACCTTGGGCTTCGCATTTCATCACCTCTTGGATACTTACAATCCCCAACAGGTTTTGTACCCCAACAGTGGCATCTTGAGTACGCCATGCCCCAGATCGACCACTTGAAATACCACCTTGTACGCTTTTCCGTGGCTTTCGTGTCGAAGAACTACTTTTCCGTACGCTGACACGATCTGACCACCAAACCCACGCAACTTCGTCTTACTGGGCTCAATGTTCACTTTTCCCATCAGCTCTTTAAGATTCTTCCGATCGACGACGAACGAATCTTTTTCGGCGTTTCACCTCTCTGCACGGTCAAACCAATCATCACCGTTATTTTCTTCTCTACTACGTTCACCTCTTCAACGCTGGTAATATAATCCGCCTCATCACTATCGTCACTCTTTTGTTCGACCGTTTTCACTTTTCTTGTGTTCTTTGACTTGCTCGACGACGCATCTCGCGATCCTCCAGCTTGAGAATCATCACTGAACTTCGCTCTGCACACTCTGGCGTAGTGATTAAGCTTTAAACATTTCCGGCAGGTGACACCATTCGCCGGGCAACTCTCCCGGTCTCCGATTTTATGATCTTTCCGTCCACAAAACTTGCATACCTCACCGCATGAATCGTACTTCTTTCTCGTATTTATGTTCACTTTTGCAATCACTTCCGCAGATGTTTCCGAATCGCGTGGCTCTTCTTTGATCTTCATCATCGCCATCCTATCTTCCACCAATTTCTGCGCTCGGCAGGTATCAATTGCTCCTGTTAAATCCAAATTTGCCATCTTCAAAAGTGCCTTTCTCGTATCGTCCGAACGGATCCCTACCACAAACTGATCACGAATGAGGGAATTCTTAAGCTGTCCATAATTACAAGTTTCTGCTAGCTTCCGGAGTCGCTCGTGTGTTTCATTCACCTGCGGTACACAATACCCTTCGAGAGCAGTCAAGATCGCTGCTGGTGTCGCTTGCGCTTCTGCTGCTAGCAATGTGTTCAATACCTTCACTGTGTCCGTTCCGAGAAAGTTTTTCAACAAAGCTACTTTTATCATATCACTTTATTCGATTATTTCAGCGGCAATCACATAAATATCCCTAGCTTGCCTAAAATCGGCGAAATCTTCCGGCAACGTCTTGCTGGACAGATCCAGAAAGCTCGGGGGATGCACTCCGTATGCCATCATTTGGACTGGTCGTTGTCTTACCACACCAGGTACGGGATCCTCTGGAATCTGCTCACCAGGAATACTCATCGTTTACCCAACCTCAATTTTCGCCGCTCAAACGGGGCTGATGCCGACAATCTTCCTTCAGCGCTGCGTGGCCAGGAAATTATCGCATCACCGAAATTTCACGACGAATTAACTTCGCACTGTCGTGTTTAGCGAATTTTCCGATTTTAACTCGATACATCAATTATAAATCGCGAAAATTACCTCACTTCCGACACCATGTAATAAAACTCGTGTTTTATTGGGTTCGATGACAAAACAACAATCAAGTGTTTATTTTATACGCTGACGTTCTCAAGTGCACGCTAAATTATGGTTATTCATAAAGGACTTAAAATGCACGTCTAACTTTACTCAAAATAAAGAACGTAATTTTTACTCTTTATAACATCTACTTTTTCGATCACGATCATTTAGTGAATATCGAAAATAAAATGCAAAAAAAAATTTATGACCGTTGCAAAAATGTTCAATTCTTGTTGAGCAGTTCATTATTTTTTCTAAGGTAACCATATTCATAAGATAAACTTTTAATCACTATCAATGCAGCAGCATTGCAGTTTTTCCTTGATTTCACGGAAACAGAAGTCGTGTACCACTGCAATGATAGACGACGAGAGACCGGTGGCGCTCTGCTCCACATAATATGTATATTATATTTGTTGCTGTTGCTTGTTGCTTTTACCAGCATGTTTTCTTTCATGACATCAGTTTTATTATGCTCTGACAGCAGGTTTAGAAATTGTTGAAGTAAAAGGCTTGTTTCAAAACTTTTTGAAAGATCTTTACCTTCGAGACTTCAAATTAGTCTAAGTTCATGGAAGCAAACTTAAATTAACCTGTTGGGACGGGGAAACTCTGTCCATTTTTTTATATTGAAACAGAAAATATCACAGGTAATGGTTGGTGTCCATTCACATCGTCTGTTCTAGGAATGCTCGCGTGTGATTGGTTCATTGTTCGCGTAAATTTTCTTGTAACTTTTTATCAATTTTCACCTTTAAACAGTGAAATAATAATGATGACTACACGCAAAAGTTGGATGGTGCAAAACCAGTACAAATTGTGCGTTTTTAGCGCGTAATTCGGAACCAGTACAATAATTGCGTGTTGGGCATAACGCAATTATTGCTCTAGCGTTTCTCCAATGTATTTGACAGCTCCAAACTACTACACCTAAACAGTTTCAACTGGTATCCAGCAGCATTGCAAAGCAAGCGAGAAGCAAAACCATTCATCTCCTTTCTGCCTGAGGACGAGACATATGCTACGCTTTTCAAGTCTTTTGCACACACGCTTTCGTCATTCGTTGTTTTGCTTTCGTCTCGATTAGACGCAAATTGTTTATCTCCGTTTGAGTTCGCAAAATAACAATACACGAGTTATCGTACGGGCGTTTTTTTGTCGATTAGTTCTTGTGTTGCGCGATAACAATAGCCTGTTGTATATCGGCAGAAACATCTTCTGCACACTGGTAGGGGCAGGTTACCCCGCCAGTGATTCGATACGCAGCTGATATATCAGCAAGAATAATTCTCCCGCACCGCTGTTACCCCGCTAGCAGTACGGACCACCATACGATCGAGCGAGTGGAAGTCAACTACAAGTGGCATCTACAAGGTCGCGTGTAAGATACGGCCACTGTGTCACAACACGAAGCTGGATCGTCATTGTTTGTTCTACGGAGACACTCGATTAATCCAACTATCAGCCGTGAGGTCGTGACTTAGACGTTCGGTGAAGTATTACCTTTAGAATTTTTACTATTATTATCAATATTATTACTATGTTATTATATTATTATTAAAATTATTATTGATATTATTATTATTGTTATTATTATTATTATTACTACAATTATTATTATTATAATTATTATTATTATTATTATTATTATTATTGTTATTAGTATTAGTATTACTGTCTTTTTTTTTATTTGATCCATTGTAGATTGAAAAATTGTTTTTAAAATTTGATATCAACTACTTGAACCCCCCCCCCCCCATATTCGAATATTTATCGTTTGTGTGCGGTAGAGCGTAACGCTCCCGCAAAATGGACGAGATGCAGGTGCAACTTTTCCTGGATGTGGAAACAAACGGGGAAGAAATTGAAATTTCTCCCATCAGCTCACCCCTACCTTCCCCTGTGCCCTCCCCTTTGCCAAGTCCTGTACCAAGAGTACCGGAAGTACGGGTAAAAGCTTACCCAGATACCGCTGGCGGTCCCTACGTTGTTTTTTTTTCCGGCCCATAAAGAAGCCATTGAATATTATTCAAATTGGCAAAGACCTGGCAAAACATTTTTCGGCCGTAACCGAGATTACGAAGGTGAGGCCGAACAAACTGCGAGTTGTCGTGAGTAGCTTGAAGCAAGCAAACGAAATTGCTGGCTACGAGCTCTTCACGAGAGAGTATCGCGTGTACATCCCTGCCAAGGATGTAGAAATCGACGGTGTGGTTACCGAGGGGAATCTCACTGTCGATGACATTTTGCGTCATGGAGTTGGCTGTTTTGAAAACCCCTTGATGCAAAGTGTAAAGATACTGGATTGCAAGCAATTGCATTCAGTATCCATCAAAGAAGGGAACTCGGCATGACCTTCCGGCATGTCCCGCGTACAAACAGCGCGAGGAAAAAATTAAGCGTTCCCTTAAGGAACGATCAAAGCGCTCTTTTGCAGAAATGCTTAAGAGGGCTGAGCCACCCTCGACAGGAAACATCTTTTCCTTCTTGCCAACTGATGAGGGTACATCTGACGATCCCGTCGAAGGGTGTTCTTATGCCTTGCCAGAGGGATCTAGGAAGAGGAGAATGCTCAACTCTCCTAATCTTTCTCGCAAAGGTCGTAAGATAACCCCTAGCGGAATGACCAATAAGACAACACAGAAAGGAAGCGGTGAAGAAAAACCGAAGCAAGTACCCCCCGGTTTTAATTTCAAATCAAACCAGGAGTACCCACCGTTTCCTGGGGCACCAAAAACCCCTCGTGCACCCATTTCTCGATCAGAAGACATAAAAGAAACAGGGTTCATAAAATTCTCTGATATTGTGGACTGGATATTTAAAACATTCAACATACCAGATCCCCTTCAAAACATTCTTCTTGCCCTTCTCCCTACAGTGAAAACCTTTTTGAAGCAACTCACAGCAACTTGGCCCCTCATTTCAGCTATCGTATCTTTCGATGACTAATACGTCGAAAGAGGTTAGGAATTTTGTCACTGTGTTACAGTGGAACTGCAGAAGTATCATCCCCAAATTTGATTTATTTTCACATTTGATAAACACATACAATTGTGATGCGTTCGCGCTCTGTGAAACTTTTCTCAATTCAAATGATCAACTTAATTTCCACGATTTTAACATCATTCGTCGAGATCGAGACTCACACGGTGGAGGGGTACTATCGACCTCCCCTCGATCTCGGATATTGAAGTTGTTGCCATTCAAACGAATATGAACGGAAAAGACCTTTGCCTTGTTTCGTTATATATTCCCCCATCCGCGCGGATTGAACAGAAGCAACTCCTTGATACAGCAGAATTGCTTCCCGCACCTTTTTTGATTTTGGGAGATTTTAACTCTCACTGTTCGCTATGGGGGTCGCTGTACGACGACAACCGATCTTCTTTAATTTGTAACTTGACCGACGACTTCAATATGACACTTTTGAATACTGGGGAAGCGACACGTGTACCTAATCCTCCAGCACGTGAAAGCGTGCTTGACCTATCCCTCTGCTCGACATCACTAGCGTTAGATTGCCAGTGGAAAGTAATCAACGATCCCCACGGTAGTGATCATCTTCCAATCGTTATATCAATTGCTAATGGTTCAACTCCCCCGAACCCAATCAATATTTCCTACGACCTTACACGTAATATTGATTGGAAGTGTTATGAGTCTATTATAGCGCAATCTATCGAGACTCACGAGGAACTTCCTCCGGAGGAAGAATACGCGTTCTTAGCTGGCTTGATAATCGACGCCGCGACTCAAGCTCAGACGAAACCGATACCCGGGGTAACGATTAGACAGCGCCCTCCCAACAAATGGTGGGACAAAGAGTGCTCTGAGCTGTACGCGCGAAGGTCCGCGGCGTATAAGGACTACCGGGAGTACGGCACTGTCAACCTGCTTCGAAAGTACGAGGCACTGGGCAGGCAGATGAAGAGCTTAGTAAAGGCGAAAAAACGCGGGTACTGGCGGCGGTTCGTAAACGCGTTGTCCAGGGAAACAGCGATGAGCACTCTTTGGGATACCGCCAGGCGCATGCGGAACCGTGACGTTTCGAATGAAAGCGAGGAGTATTCAGATCGCTGGATACTCGATTTTGCCAAAAAGGTCTGTCCGGACTCTGTACCGGAACAGAAAACCTTTCGCGACGCGTTTATAGTAACTACGGAAGGGCCTCCATTTTCGATGTTGGAATTTTCAATGGCTCTCCTGTCGTGCAACAATAAGGCTCCAG
The DNA here is from genome assembly GCF_029784165.1 of Wyeomyia smithii. Taxonomy (NCBI): domain Eukaryota; kingdom Metazoa; phylum Arthropoda; class Insecta; order Diptera; family Culicidae; genus Wyeomyia; species Wyeomyia smithii. The sequence continues at coordinate 12,032,033 of NC_073694.1, forward strand.
GGTTAGATAGAATAAAATTCAACCTGTTGAAGAATCTACCCGACTCAGCATAAAGACGCTTGTTGAATTTGTTCAACAAGTTTCTTGAGCTAAATATTGTTCCGCATGACTGGAGGGAGGTAAAAGTTATTGCTATTCGGAAACCCGGGAAACCTGCCTCTGATCACAATTCATATAGGCCGATTGCGATGCTCTCTTGCCTCCGGAAATTAATGGAGAAAATGATCCTATTACGGTTAGACAAATGTGTCGACACAAACGGTTTACTTTCAGATACTCAATTTGGCTTTCGCCGGGGCAAAGGGACGAACGATTGCCTAGCGTTGCTTTCTACTAAAATTCAACTCGCATTTGCTCGAGAAGAGCAAATGGCTTCTGCGTTCTTGGATATTAAGGGGGCTTTCGACTCTGTCTCTGTAGAAGTTTTAAGCGCGAAACTTCATTCGCAGGGACTTTCACCAAATTTGAATAACTTTTTGCTCAATTTGTTGTCAGAAAAGCATATGTATTTCTCACATGGCGATTCGACAACTTCCCGAATTAGTTACATGGGCCTCCCCCAGGGCTCATGTTTAAGTCCTCTCTTATATAATTTTTACGTCAATGACATCGATGAATGTCTTGCAAATTCATGCACGCTAAGGCAACTTGCAGACGATAGCGTTGTATCCATTACTGGTAGCGAGGCTAGCGATCTGCAAGGACCACTGCAAGATACCTTAGACAATTTGTCTGAATGGCCTCTTAAGCTGGGTATCGAATTCTCTCCGGAGAAAACTGAGTTGGTCGTTTTTTCTAGGAAGCATAACCCAGCTCAGCAGCAGCTCCTACTAACGGGTAAAACGATCTCTCAGGTTTTAGTCGCTAAATATCTCAGGGTCTGGTTCGACTCTAAATGCACCTGGGCTTGTCATATTAGGTATCTGACACAAAACATGCCAACAGTGGATTAATTTTCTTCGTACGATTACCGGAACTTGGTGGGGTGCTCACCCAGGAGACCTTCTAAGGTTATACCAAACAACGATATTGTCAGTTCTTGAGTACGGCTGTTTCTGCTTTCGCTCCGCCGCGAACACGCACATTATAAAATTAGAGAGAATACAATATCGTTGTTTGCGTATTGCCTTGGGTTGCATGCAGTCGACCCATACGATGAGTCTTGAAGTGTTAGCGGGTATTCTTCCGTTGAAACATCGTTTTTGGAATCTCTCTTACCGGTTGCTAATTCGATGCACAGTTATGAACCCATTAGTAATTGAAAATTTCGAGAGGTTGGTCGACCTTCAATCTCAATCCAGATTTATGACTTTATATTTTGACTATATGGCTCAAGATATTAATCCTTCTTCATACGATTCCTCCAATGTCGCACTTTTAGATACTTCTAATAATGCTATTTTCTTCGACACCACCATGAAACAAGACATTTCTGGTATCCCGGATCAATTGCGACCCCAAGAGATCCCTAAGATTTTTTCCAATAAGTTTAAACATGTTAGTTATGATAAAAGGTTTTACACTGACGGATGTAATCTAGATGAGTCCACTGGCTTCGATGTTTTCCACGAAAATTTTACCGCCTCCTACAAACTCGATGCTCCTGCTTCCGTGTACGTCGCAGAACTTGCTGCTATTCAGTACTCTCTTGGGATCATCGAAACCCTGCCCATAGACCACTACTTCATCTTCACAGACAGTCTCAGTGCCATTGAGGCTCTGCGATCGATGAAGACTGTGAAGCACACCCCGTATTTCCTGGGGAAAATACGGCGGTTTTTAAGTGCTTTAACAGATAAAAATTACCGGGTTACCTTAGCGTGGGTTCCTTCTCATTGCTCGATTCCGGGTAATGAAAAGGCTGACTCTTTAGCTAAGGTGGGTGCTATTGATGGCGATATTTATGAAAGACCAATTGCTTATGATGAATTTTATAGCATTTTGCGTCAGAGAACACTCAACAGTATTGACGAAAGCATGGTTCAAGGGGTTGGAAGTAGGTCGGGACTTCATTCGCGCGATGTCTACACTTATGTCCAATCACTACACGTTAAACACGCATCTCTTTCGTATAGGGCTTGTAGACAGTAATCACTGCGTTTGTGGCGATGGCTACCATGACATCGAGCATGTTGTTTGGTCGTGTGCCGAATTCTGTGATGTTAGGTCCGAGCTTATAGATTCCCTCCGGGCCCGAGGAAAACAACCGAACGTTCCCGTTAGAGACATTCTGGGAAGCGGTGATCTTCAGTACATGACACAACTGTACTGTTATTTGAAAAAGACTGACATTAAAATTTAATATTTTTTTGTCTATTTGTCAGAATACCCGTATACGACGCTGGAGACACGAACACGAAGAGCCTAAATCTATGTTTAAAAAACAAAAAAGAACACCAGTCGAAACACAAATAGATCGTATATCTTAATTAGTTTTAAGCAAGAATTGTATCTCCCCTCCTCTCACCTTAAATCCCCACTAGCTCGTAGTCGGCCGCGAGAATAAAAAAAAGGCCTCCCTCTTTTCCCTGCTAACGTAGAATTAATACGAATTGTACTTGGCTCAGTAAAACAGAAAATGTATCGTGCCGTGTCAAATAAACTAATTTTAAACTAAACACACGCTTTCGAGATACTTTTTCTTCTTCATGCATTCCTTGAGCGTGAGCGTGAATGAGTGAGACTAACAACACTGGTATCAAGTATGTACAGCACGGGTGTCTCAGGGCTAGTAGTGAGTCACTTTTTAGTGACTTTGTCACTATTTTGAGCCTAGTCACTAAAAAGTCACTATTTACGCTGAAAAGTCACTATTTTACTACAAAATGGTCACTTTTTTAGCCTTAAATGAATAAATTAACTATTTTTGTATTGCAACATACTTTAAAAAGCTTGCTTCTCATTCGCAGAATATTTGGACAGTTCGGTTTGTAAGGTAATTTGTTAGCTTTTCCATCATAGAATGCCAGGCAATGTTTTCAAATTTCTCATTGAAGTGAACAGTGCAGAATGATTACGAACGAATTGTCTAAGAGCTGCAAAGGAATGTAGAAGTTCATTCTACGAGCTACTCGCGTCTCTAATTAGCGTTGTGCGTGAAATTACGTTTGTAGTTTGATTTGCTTGTCTCAAATCAACTATTCCTCCTGGTTGAAGTAGATTCAAAAATTTCGAGCTGATATTGTGCATAGTGGTGTTTAGGTCTCAATTCGTAGGGTTTTGCTTTCAATCATTCGAACCTACCGGTGTTTACCAGATAGCATTTTGAAATTCCATAATGATAACCTGTTCTACGCATATTTGTCCCATGCTCCAGATCAAGCAAACGAGTGTTTAGTGGGACGAATTGGATTAGAAAATGTCAAGTGGGTTAAATAAGCGTGGAAAATCATTGATGGGACAAACAGGTTTAGTATTGTTTTTGCAGATTTTCGGAACGAACAATGCTATTTTTAATATATTTTGGAAAACCCCTCCCTTAGTTAGCTTAACCAACTCCAACCGGTTGTCGAAGCTGTCACAGGTTGCACGGATTCCCAGATTTCATCCCAGATTTTCTGGATAACCGCTTTACAAGTTGGAGATTTTGTAAAAAAAAAGGTTGAGTTAAGATCAGGTGAACTTAACGGCAATTTATTTCTATTCAAAAAGTCCCTCAAATTGTCCCTATACCAACCTTGAGTCAAGTTCGCAGTATGCGCTGATGCACCGTCTTGCTGGAACATATCGTAATTAGCTCTGAAGAGTTTTCGATGACACGGGGTAACGTTTTTTTTCCAAAACTACCGTTTTACAATAAACAGCATTAAATTCGGCGTCTTTATAAATGAAAATCAGAGGAATTTTACTCGCTTGCAAATTGCTCCCGAGACCATCACTAAAGCTGCACTCTGCAATCGAGAAACACTCCTCTAGAACTCTTAAATGTTGTCTCTTGCTGCTGCCCACATTCGATTGTTTTGTGTAACATGTCACACTCCAGGACAAATAGTTTCTCATCAGGAGCACTGAACTCGCGAACAGCGAGCTGTGAAAGTATCATTCTCACTCTATCGAGCCTCTTTTTCTAAAAGAATCGGCCAAAATATTGTGGACCGATTCATTAGTTATACTCAGATGGGTGGGAATTACAAACTGAACGTTATCATTTTGCCGGACACGCTTCTTCATAACAGTCACAATTTTACGACTTGCGGCATCCTTGCAGATCGTGGCCGACAGAATTTTCAAGGATTCCCCAAAGCGAATGTATCCTTGTATTTTTCGATGGCATAATAAACGAAAGCTCGCCTAGCTTCAAACGATTTGACATGTTTGAATATTGTGCAAGGGCAGTCACTGACCCAAAATCGTTTTACTACGACTTTCCGGATTTGTTACATCGCACATCAAGAACTAAATACAACTGACAGACCACCAACACACCAATGCGTATTCGAGAGTGTATACAGTCTTTCACGTACTTTCATTAGCACTTATAACTCGAAAACTTGTATTCGAATATGTTGAACAAGGTGTTATTACAACCATTTCATTGTGAAATTATGTTATGGGACAACAATAAATTTCAAAACCCTCTTTGGTTTATTTTTTGGTCACTATTTAGTTTCTATTTGGTCACTATTTTAATGAGAAAAGTCACTAAAGTCACTATTATTTTATTCCAAGTTCGCTACTAGCCCTGGTGTCTTGCTCATTTCGTGAAGCAACGAGATATCGCCTTGCGCGTCGCAATCCGAACCGAAAGAGAAGCGAAAGAGCAACCTGCAAATTGTATGTGACGTGTCTAGTCTCGTCGCACATACATGGAAATTCTACGAGCGAGAGAGAAATTTCTCTCGTCGCTTGAGAAAAAAGCGCGAGTGTTGCCATTAAAAATCAGCAACGCTCTTGTGGCTTTGTGGAATGGAGGGTTTGGCTAGTTTTGCGGTGAAGCTAGCGTTGATTACAAAATCTTGTGAACAGAATTTTGTTTCGTTTTTTTTTGCAATTCATTTAATGGTACTTTTTAATGACCAAATCCATCGAGATAAATCGATCGAGTATTATAGCTATTTAAATCTAGTGAGTTCACAAGTTGTTGTTTGCTGCTTGCACTGCTCCATGAGTAGCAGTCACAAATACACTCGACGTGAGAAATAAAGTGTCGGTATATGATACATATTCTGATTTCATTCTATGTCAATGTATTCGCAGTACAACTGTTGCGTTACGCGTTTCACACATTTATTGTGCGATTTCTGTGCAACATTTGTGCGAATCGGGAAGACACAATGATTGTACAAGACTTCAACTTTTGCGTGTAGCGTGTTATAAAATTGTTACACGTTTTATCTATCCAACAATATATTGGTTATTGTTATCCCACGTCAATACTACAAGGTATGCAGCCCAAGAGGTTGTATGAAATGGTAACGTAGGATTATATGTATATATTATATGCTGCGATAAACTGTTCATAGGAAACACTACCGTTTATATTTGATGGTCGTTATTGTAGAAATAACGATGCCAGAACACATGAAAATTTCACACTAGTAGTAGTTGCGAAAATTCTCATAACTCTTATCTTTAAGCGTCTATAGTTCTGAAAAGAACCGATTCCATAATCTTCAGCTCGAAATGCGTGCTACAGAACGCTGATAACCGCACTACCACCGCACAGTGGTCCAATAAGGCAAAAAGTGAAACTTAATTCCATAGCGCCTTTCACCTTCATCCTAGCTTAAAAGTGTCTTCGGAGCAATTGTGCACCTCGCTTGTTTTTGTCCAGGGGGGAAGGTTGAGGATCATTTTTAAAATTTTGTTTTGCACGCGCTGGAGCCTCCGCCTGTGTGTCCGGGCACAGCCCTTCCAAACTGGTACTGCGTACTCCAACGTGGGGTAAATGATCTGTCTGTAGACAGCCATCTTATTCTTCAGACACAATTTCGATGTTCTACAAATCGCGGGCTACAATACCCTGTTGAGGATGCTGCATTTGGTCACTGTCTTATCGACATGTGGCCGAAAAATCAGATGACTGTCCAGAGACAGACCAAGACGTTGGACCACTCTATAAGGGAGCCACCAAACCGTATCCTACAATCGTCAACAAGTACAAGCCTGAGCGATCTCGAATGTGGGAACGAAATGACCTGGGTCTTGGCCACATTTATCACAATTTTCCAGCTGGTATAGTACTCATTCAGAGCACTCAGGCCTCCCTGCAGTTTGCGTGTCAGAGCGCGGATGATGCGACCTTTGTACATGATCGCGGTATCATCCGCGAATTGTGACAACACTGTACCCCCGGGGAGAGATGGGATGTCCGAGGTGCCAATGTTATACAGGAGCGGTCCCAAGATACCACCTTGGGGCACTCCTGCATCGATGTTGAGTTGCTATGAGCACACATTGCACAATGGTCCAGAAACAAAATTTAGGGGGAAATTTGGGTCAAGAGCTCTATAGCAACATTTTAGAGAAAAACTTTATTCTACATAGTTGTTACATATGATAAAACGCTTATTGAAAAAGTATCAAAAATTAGAGTGACCAACATTTTCGATGCAATCAATTATCTAACTTTTTTACCTTTGTGAATAGAATAAAAATTTGTTCTACAATGTTATAGCTCCATTAATTTTAAGTAACTTTATAAAAAAAGCTTTTCTCTATCTTTGAAAACAACCGATTTATATTGAAAAAAAAACACATTTTGCGCTCTAACTTTTTGATTTCAAGTTTCATCTCAAAACTGTCTTTAAACGACTTTTAGAGCTTTTTAAGGTGCACAGGAATCTGAATTTTACTCAAAGTTATTAAAATTTTTAAACAAAAAATATGCGCTTTTCATTTGTATGTCATCTCAAACTTAAAAAAATATCTCTTTGTCTCATTTTGAAGGGCATACTTGACTCTATAAACGGAGGAATTTTTGAAAATATGTTATTTTTTAAATTTGAGTAAATTCAATTTAAAAAGTAGGAGGGTGGTATTCAAGACACGACCGCATGACGTTGACTACCGTATTCTTATAAAAAAAAAATATTCCATTGAAGCAAATAGTAGAGGGAAATGCAACGCTTATTTTACAAAACTTCTGTAACAAAATTTCGAGGTACCAAAAGGTACCAGTTGCCGATTATTCTCGTTTACTGGTTAGTCTGTCCAGAATTCCAGCCATTTGAGTATTTTGCAGTAGCCATTTATTACTAACAGCCACCAGCATCACGGGTGAAACCGGCACGAGATGACCGGTACTATTTTGTTTTTCCTCCTTTTAGCTGCTAACACCGAGCGTCCGTATGTATCCGGTACGGTTTAATAAGGAAACTGGCTTCATTATACCAAGGCTTCGTCAGATAATTAGAAAGAAGGAGGGGCTACATAGATGATGGAATGGTAGAGACAAATGTTTCTTGAAAGCTGCGCCGGCCGCTGTCGTAATATTAACACCAACACAAACATGCATTTTCGCAAGGTTTTTATCCGCTAGCAGCAGCATTTGGTAAAACAGAAAATTCAATTAGCCGCTTCTGTACCAAAATTTCGAGGCACCAAAAGGTGCCAGTTGCCGATTATGGTTTCCTGGTTAGTCCGTCCAGAATTCCAGCCATTTAAGTGTTTTGCAGTAGCCATTTACTACTAAAGCCACCAGCATAACGGGTGAAACCGGCACGAGATGACCGGTACTATTTTGTCTTTCCTCCTTTCAGCTGCTAACACCTAGCGCTGTCGTGAAATTAACATCAACACAAACATGCATTTTTGCAAGGTTTTTTTCCGCTAGCAGCAGCATTTTGTAAAACATAAAATTCAACTAACCGCTTCTATTATAAAACTGCGAGGCACCAAAAGGTGCCAGTTGCCGATTTCTTGTTTACTGGTTTCCGTCCAGAATTCCAGCCATTTTAGTATTTTGCAGTAGCCACCAGCATCACGGGTCAAACCGGCACAAGATGACCGGTACTATTTTGTTTTTCCTCCTTTCAGCTGCTATCACCTAGCGTCCGCATATCACTGGTGCGGTTTTGGAATCAGAATGATGGGGCGCCGGCCGCTGTCGTAAAATTAACACCAACAAAAAGATGCATATTTGCAAGGCTTTTTCCGCTAGCAGCAGCATAAACATCGGAAACAGAAAGTGACAACAACAACAATAACAACAAAGTCAGATCGATTGTATCCGTTAGTGTCGACTGTGCTTGGGAAGAGAGGTAGTGATTGGCTGCGCGGTATGATTTAGACAATCGATGTTAATTACCAATTTTTCAATAGTGTATCTCAAACAATAGTTTGTTTTTGTTACAAAAATTTAACCGTAAAAGAATTTCTGATCGATTGATGCCAAAACCTCGAAAACCTGATTATAGATGACTGCAAAATAAGCGCTCAAAACCCGACCACTTTTCTCTGGTTTTCCCTGGTTGAATTACTAGATTTTCAAATTCAGTGGCCTAACTTCGATATAGACGTTAGTCAACGTCAAAAACAAGACGAAAATTTCAATAATTTTATGCATTATGCATATTAAAGCACCCAGATTTATTTTTTGGTATTTTTTCTTATAGCTAGGAATACTTACCTTTAATTTGATCCGAAAAGATTGAAAATCGATCAACTGGTTCAAAAGTTATGATTTTTTTTAAATTAAATACATCGAACACAGGTGGTCACCCTATTTTGAAGTTGGTCACGCAAAGTGCTTCAATTGTGCTCAAAATCGCTGGGATGGATCTATGTTGAAAATAATCAAACCCGTATTGTTTCGTTGGGTTGTTAGGGTGACTAGCTCCGAAATAGGGTGACCATAAAAAACGGCTATATTCGATGTATTTTATTTCAAAAAATTCATAACTTTTGAACCAGTTGATCGATTTTTGATCGTTTTTAGGTTAAATTAAAGGTAATTACTTCTAGTTATAAGAAAAAACACCAAAAAATAAATCTGGGTGCACGACCGCAGACCCGCGACCCGGCAGCCCCGTAGCCCGAGTCATCCCAGTCTTCAGAGCCAATCCTTATTCCAAAGTTACGGATCTAATTTGCCGACTACCCTTACCTACATTGACCGGAAGTCCGATTCTCAGCTGATTCAACAGCATATTGATTCGATTGGAATGGTAGTATCCCGATTGAAACTTCAAACGCCAGCGTTACTTTTCGGAGATTACAACCAATCTAGTTTGCGTTGGCTTTTCTCAGACAACGGTCAACCTTCAGTGAACACAATGCGTTCACAAATGCCCGCTTGCTACTATTCTCTCCTTGATGGTTTCTGTCTGCATGGTTTGACACAAATTAATAATTTGTTGATCGAGAGTGAACGTATTTTGGATCTGTTACTGGTGAATGACCAAGCATTGCCTATTAGTAATGTATCTGTTGCACATGAGCCGTTGGTTCTGAGCCAATAGTCTACGACGAGCCATCGGAATATACATCTCTGAATTTTCGACGTGCTGACTACGCTACGCTGAACGCAGTGCTTTCTGAGATAAACTGGGATCCTATATTAGAACCGTCTTCTAGTATCGACGATGCAGTTGCTGCTCCCAATAGCACACTCGAAAACGTGTTTACCCAAACAGTGCCATACTGTGAACCGCTAAATATTGCTGCTACCGCTCATCGTATTACAAAAATCAGTTCAAAATTGCCAGTAATCAGTACCGAAACTACAGCCGTTATATGTATAACAGGTATGTTAAGCGCCCGGAAACCCCGAAACAATTTTGGTCGTTTGTAAACGCTAAACGTAAGGAACGGGGTGTACCGTCTTCAATGTTCTTGTTCGTGATGGTTTTTCGTTTCGATTACCGCATATCAGTACAGACGAGGTAACTGCTGCTTTGCATAAGCTCAAAACCTCATACGCTGTTGGGCCAGACGGTATACCTTCTGCGGTTCTGAAGCGATGCACAGTGGTTTAAAAATCGATTTGGACGCGCTAAATTGATAACTCCACGTACGTTGGATAAACAATTATGACGTCTTCAGCAAAAATGGTGAGTTAGATCTCCTGCATCTTTTGGTGCTATGAGATTTGTGATTAATCTCCCCAAAAGTGAGATGAAAAATTTATTTTTTTGCTCCATCGAGATACAGAGTTGGTGTCTTCGGTAAAGTTATAGGTATAACCAATACGACCAACTTTGCCGAAGACAAAAAATTTGTATCTGTTACTCAAATTGACTTAGAGAGTTTTTATTGAAAATAGACCTGTCAAAACACATTTTTCAATGAAACATATTTTTTTATATTTTCTAGGCCTTCACTATGTTCTACAGAGTTGTTAGTAGCATCAATATACACAACTGTCACAACTGGTTTCGCTAGTCCACGACTTTCTGCTAATGAGTTGTGTTCCTAACAAAAAACCTCGTTTTTACCCTCTTTAATGATTTAACCAGGTAAAATACTAATATTGTAAACCAAGATACCACGCAATAAGTTCGTATCTATGGTGACCATCCTACCAAGCGTGGTTCAAGTATTTCCGGACAAGTAAATTGCATATGCTTGTTTTTGGTTCACCTCGAAGGTTCTCAATCAAAAACAATGGAACACTAAGTTGATAACTGTAGAATAAGCAAAGTTACCATAAACCTCTAGCACAGGGAGCCGCGAGGCTCAACTAGGGGAATTATTCTGCCTATTAGGACTAAGACTTGAAACAAATTAGACTTGCATGACAGTATGAAACTAAAAAACGCAGACTCGTATTGCAAACTTGTATCTGAAATTCATTTGGAGGGCCGGAATGTTCTCTGTGCTTCGCAAAGGCAGCCGCGGAGCTTTTTGTATTTAGCAAAAGGGGCCGCGGGCCAAAAAAGATTAGGAACCACTTCTCTAACATATTCTGAGCCTCTTCGGAAACACTAATTTACTGTTGTGCAACCAAGCATCTGCTGGTAAGTTTGTAGCCGCGATATTATCTACCAACAAGCGTCCATAATGTATTAATGCATGGGTTGGCCGTAATCATCCATTTCAATGTTTCAATCCGCCAGCTTTTAGAAGAGGCTTAGGAAGTAACGAACAAGAATTGGGAAAGGTACATGAATTTACCTTAGGAATTTTTTTTTGTTCATCTATAATTTATTTGACACGGCACGAATACAATTTAATGTTTAACGGCGCCAATTATATCTGGTAGCTTACTTTCTAAAGTATCTTAATAACTAAAAGCAAATTTTTTATCCTCGCTGCCGACTACGAGCTGAAACAAAATGTAACTTAAAGCTATAATATTCAACATTAAAAGCACTGGTTTACTGTATGATGGTTTTCATTGCCATAGGTAAGCACATGTTCCGCTGCTGGGCCGAGATATTACGGACTGGCATATTGGGGTGTCTCCCTCGGGACCTGAGAGTATCGTGCGGGTCTGATTGCTGTTTCCGGATCGTGGGTCTTAACGTGTTCTTGTCGTTTGGTTGGATGTAGGCGGAAGGGAATAGGATTAAACTGGGGCGTGGATGGATTTCAGGAAAACGTATATAAGGGACATGTAGGATAGGTCACGGCTCGCCAAGACATCACGAACAGGAACAGCCGGCTGCCTACTTTCGGCCTGCAGGGAAGCTATTAATTTAGACCTGGCGTCACGGTGTACAGGGCATGACCAAACAACGTGCTCTATGTCGTGATAACCTTCACCACAGGCACAGATACCACATTCCCCGAGCCCAACACGACGGAGATGCGCGTCAAATCTATAGTGATTGGACATAAGCCGGGACATCACGCAAATGAAATCCCGACCTACATCCAACCCCTTGAACCACGGGTTCGTCGACACCTTGGGGATTATGGAATGTAACCACCTTCCCAGTTCCCCTCTGGTCCAAGCATTTTACCAACTGATGATCGTATTCTGACGTACAAATGAGAAAAATTCATTAAAGGCAATTGGTCTTTCATAAATTCCACCGTTTGTTGCGCCCACCTTAGCCAAAGAGTCCGCTTTCTCATTGCCCGGTATCGAGCAGTGAGAAGGGACCCACGCTAAGGTAATCTGAGTAGATTTTTCGGATAAAGCACTCAGATGTTCCCGTATTTTCCCCAGGAAATACGGAGAGTGCTTAACATCTTTCATCGATCGGAGAGCCTCAATGGAACTGAGACTGTCCGTAAAGATGAAATAATGGTCCGTGGGCATTTTTTCGATAATCCCTAGGGTGTACTGAATTGCAGCTAATTCTGCGACGTAAACAGAAGCAGGATTATCGAGCTTATGGGAGACGGTTAAATTGTTATTGAAGATACCGAAGCCAGTGGACCCATCAAAAAGTGATCCGTCAGTGTAGAACATATTGTCGCAGTTGATGTTTCGATATTAATTGGAAAAATTTTGGGGATCTGCAGCACGCGTAAATGATCCGGGATTCCACGAGTTTCTTCTATCATGGATGTATCGAAAAACACAGTAGAATCAGAAGTATTTGATAAGTCGACACGATTTGGAATATTCGAAGAAGGGTTAATATTCTGGGACATGTGATTGAAATACAATGTCATAAAACGGGTTTGAGAATTAAGTTCGATTAACCTTTCAAAATTTTCAATCACAGGACGGTTCAAAACCTCACATTTGATAAGAATGCGAGAAGACAGGCTCCAGAAGCGGTTTTTCAATGGTAGTACTCCAGCTAAGACCTCCAAACTCATCGTATGGGTCGACTGCATGCAACCCAAGGCGATACGCAAACAACGATATTGTATTCGCTCCAGTTTGATCAAATGTGTGTTTGCTGCGGAGCGGAAGCAGAAACACCCGTAATCAATGACAGACAATTTCGTTGTTTGTTAAAGCCTTATGAGGTCTCCTGGATGGGCTCCCCACCATTGTCCGGTTATTGTACGAAGAAAATTCCTTCTTTGTTGACATTTTTTCATCAGATACCCAACGTGACAACCCCAGGTGCCTTTAGAGTCGAACCAGACACCAAGATATTTGTGTACCAAAACCTGAGAAATCGTTTTACCCATTAATTGTGTTTGAAGCTGAGCAGGTTCATACTTCCTAGAAAAAACTACTATCTCAGTCTTCTCCGGAGAGAATTCGACACCTAGCTGTAAAGCCCAAGCAGACAAATTGTTCAAGGTATCTTGCAATGGTCCTTGCAAATCGGCAGCTTTGGCTTCTGTAACAGAGATTACACTGTCGTCTGCAAGTTGTCTTATCGTGCATGAATTTGCCAGACATTCGTCGATGTCATTTACATAAAAGTTGTAAAGAAGGGGGCTTAAACATGAGCCCTGGGCAAGACCCATGTAGCTAATGCGAAAAGTTGCCAAATCGCCGTGCGTAAAATGCATGTGCTTTTCGGACAACAAATTGTGCAAAAAATTGTTCAAAATTGGAGAAAATCCTTGTCGGTGAAGTTTACCCGAAAGAATGTCAATAGAAACGGAATCAAAAGCCCCCTTAATGTCCAAGAACGCAGACGCCATTTGTTCTTTGCGAGCATACGCCAGCTGAATATCTGTTATTATTATTATTATTATTTATTTCTACCATTTATCTGACCAATGTCTTAATAAATATTACAATATTAGAGTTGAGTTCATAAAATGTTCGTTCTTTTAATCTTCTGCACGAATTTATTCACGGATTCGTTGAAGTCAAACAAGTGCTCAACACAAGCAAATGCTCTTACACAGGCGGTGACGGGCTCATTATAACCGAACGATGTGCGATGAAAAGGGGTCTGCAGAAATCCAGTTGAACGCAGAGCGCGTTGTGATGCACGAAAGTTCACGAGAGACAAAAGCTTCGGTGAGTCGATTTCTCCATGGAGTAATTTAGCTATAAACACAGCTTGATGCAATCGGCGACGGTGCTCAAGTGTATCAATTCCGATCAAGCGGCAGCGATCTGGATACGGTGGTGAGTTAGCAGGATCACGCCAGGGGAGCTCACGTAATGCAATACGGGCGAAGCGTTTTTGGATACGCTCAATCCGCAAGTTCCAAGTAAGTTGGTGAGGAAACCAAACCAGATTGCAGTTCTCGACTAGTGGGCGTACTAATGAACAGTAAAGCGCTCTTAGGCAGTGCGGATCATTTAAATCACGGGCGAGTTTAGATATGAAACCAAGCTGGCGTGTAGCTTTCGAAATTATCGTTGCGTGATGTAGGTGGAATGTAAGTTTAGTGTCAAGAAGAACACCTAGATCCCTTACATGATCAACCCTCCTTAGTTCCAATCCGTCGATGCGATAGTCGAAGATAACAGGGTTTAAAATACGATGGAAGGTTATAACTTCGCATTTGGTTATACTAACCACAAGCCAGTTTTTTCGACACCAGCTGGTAAATACATTCAAGAAATTTTGTAGACGACGGCAGTCTTCGATAGTTAGAACTTCCAGAAACAACTTCAAATCATCTGCATACACCAGCTTGCAGCCATCACCCAGCAGCAGTGTCACGTCATTGAAAAAAAGTGCAAATAGCAAGGGCCCCATATTACTTCTTTGGGGAACTCCTGACTTGTTAGTAAACTGCGATGAAATACTAGAACCCAGTTTTACGCGTAGAACTCTTCCTCGTAAATACGAGCTCAACCATGCAACGAGCTGGTGGGAGGCACCTAGGCGCGAGATTTTACGCAGGAGTATTGAGTGGTCCAAACGATCGAAAGCCGCTTTGAGGTCGGTGTATATCGCATCAACTTGAGCTTTTTGTTCCATCTGTGAGATGCAAGACGAAGTGAACTCCAACAAATTGGTACAGACTGAGCGGCCCGGCATAAATCCATGCTGAGTGGTTGAAATATAGTGCTTAGTGCAGGAGAGCATATAACCGCTTACTATGATCTCGAATAGCTTAGACCCAGCAGAAAGGCTAGTGATGCCACGATAATTTCTAACGTTTTGCCGGTCGCCGGATTTTAAAACGGGAAACATCAGCGACTGCTTCCAAACTGCAGGAAACTTTCCTTGCGTAAAAGACTTGTTAAAAATGTGGCATAACGGAACAGCAAGAGTGGTAGCACAACGACTAAAAACAACAGCAGGAATTCCATCAGGACCTGCCGAATATGTTGAAAGCAACGCAAGACAATCATTCGTCCCTTTGGCACGGCGGAAGCCAAATTTAGTATCTGATAGTAGACCATTTGATTCGACCCAATGGTCTAAACGACGGAGTATCATTTTTTCCATCAATTTCCGGATACAGGATAGCATTGCAATCGGCCTATAAGAGTTGTGATCAGAAGCTGGTTTCCCTGGTTTTTGGATGGCGATCACCTTCACTTGCCTCCAATCCTGCGGTACACTGTTTTGCTCCAGGAACTTATTGAACAAGTTCAACAAGCGCCTCTTGGCATTGCCGGGTAGATTCTTCAACAAGTTGAATTTGATTCTATCTAACCCAGGCGCGTTATTGTTACAGGACAGGAGGGCAACTGAAAATTCTGCCTTCGTAAAAGGTGATTCTATCGCGTCGTGGCCCGGAGACGCATCGCGAACAATGTTTTGCTCAGGAACAGAGTCCGGACATACTTTCCTGGCAAAATCAAATATCCACCGACTTGAAGACTCCTCGCTTTCGTTGACCGTTACGCGATTCCGCATTCTTCGGGCTGTGTTCCAAAGAGTGCTCATCGATGTCTCCCTCGACGTCTCATTCACGAACCGACGCCAATATCCGCGTTTCTTTGCTTTAGCCAGGCTTTTAAGCTTGGTATTAAGCTCCGAATACCGTATATAGTCGTCGGGTATAGCTCCCTTCTGGAAGGCCAAAAACGCGTCGGATCTTTGCGTGTAGACATCGGAGCACTCTTTGTCCCACCACGGAGTTGGAGGCCGCTCTTTGATCGTTACGCCGGGATATTTCTTCGTTTGGGCTTGCAACGCGGCGTCGAGGATTAAGCCCGCGAGGAGGTTGTATTCTTCATGTGGTGGGTGATGTTGAATCGACTCGACCGCTTTTGAAATCATTTCCTCGTATAACTTCCAATCGACATTCCGTGTGAGGTCATACGGAATGTCAATTGGTCGCATGCGAGTTGAACCGTTAGTAATTGAAATAAGAATAGGCAGATGGTCGCTACCGTGAGGATCGAGGATTACCTTCCATGTGCAATCCAACCGTAGCGACGTCGAACATAAGGATAGATCCAAAGCGCTTGGGCGCGCTGGAGGTTTCGGGATACGTGTCATTTCACCGTTTTTCAAAATAGTCATGTCGAAGTCATCGCAAAGGTTATAGATTAAAGAGGAGCGGTCCATTCGTTGTTTTGCTTTCGTCTCGATTAGACGCAAATTGTTCATCTCCGTTTGAGTTTGCAAAATAACAATACACGAGTTATCGTACGGGTGTTTTTTTGTCGATTATTTCTTGTGCTGCGCGATAACAATAGCCGGTAGTTTATCGGCAGAAACATCTTCTGCACACTGGTAGGGGCAGGCTACCCCGCCAGTGATCCGATACGCAGCTGATATATCAGCAAGAATAATTCTCCCGCACCGCTGTTACCCCGCTAGCAGCACGGACCACCATACGATCGAGCGAGTGGAAGTCAACTACAAGTGGCATCTACAAGGTCGCGTGTAGGATACGGCCACTGTGTCACAACACGAAGCTGGATCGTCATTGTTTGTTCTGCGGAGACGCTCGATTAATCCTACTATCAGCCGTGAGGTCGTGACTTAGACGTTCGGTGAAGTATTCACTTTAGAATTTTTATCATTATTATTAATAGTATTATTATTGTTATTATTATAATTATTATTACTATTATTATTATTATTATTATTATTATTATTATTATTATTACTATTATTATTATTATTATTATTATTATTATTATTATTATTACTATTGTTATTAGTATTAGTATTACTGCCTTTTTTTTAATTTTGATCCATTGTAGTTTGAAAAATTGTTTTTAAAATTTAATAGCAACTATTTGACCCCCCCCCCACATTCGAATATTTATCGTTTGTGTGCGGTAGAGCGTAACGCTCCCGCAAAATGGACGACATGCAGGTGCAACTATTCCTGGATGTGGAAACAACTGGGGAAGAGATTGAGATCTCCCCCATCAATTCCCCTCTACCTTCCCCGCTACCTAGCCCCGTACCAAGGGTACCGGCAACACGGGTGAAAGCTTACCCAGATGCTTCGAAAGGTCCGTTCGTAGTTTACTTCAGGCCCATAAAGAAGCCTCTAAATATAATTCAAATCGGCAAGGACCTGGCAAAACAGTTTTCGGACGTAACCGAAATTACAAAGGTTAGACCGAACAAACTGCGAGTTGTTGTGAGTAGCTTGAAGCAAGCAAACGCAATTGCTAGCTACGAGCTCTTCACGAGAGAGTACCGCGTGTACATCCCTGCCAAGGACGTGGAGATCGACGGTGTGGTTACCGAAGGAAGCCTCACGGTCGATGACATTTTGCGTCACAGGGTTGGCTGCTTCAAAAACCCCCTGATTCAAGATGTAAAGATACTGGATGTCAAGCAATTGCATTCAGTATCCATCGAAGAAGGGAAGAAGAAATTCTTCTCTTCGGATTCCTTCCGTGTAACATTCGCCGGATCCGCACTGCCGAACTACATCTCTTTGGACAGGGTTCGTCTGCCTGTACGCCTGTTCGTACCGCGGGTCATGCATTGCCAAAACTGCAAGCAGTTAGGTCATACAGCCACCTACTGCTGCAACAAGGCACGCTGCAGCAAGTGCGGAGGCAATCATGCTGAGACCGCTTGCAGTGAGGATACTGAAAAGTGTCTTTACTGCGAGGGAACTCGGCATGACCTTTCGGCGTGTCCCGCGTACAAACAGCGCGAGGAAAAAATAAAGCGTTCCCTCAAGGAACGATCAAAGCGCTCTTTCGCAGAAATGCTGAAGAGTGCTGAGCCACCCTCGACAGGAAACATCTTTTCCTTTTTGCCAACCGATGAGGGTACATCTGACGATCCCGTCGAAGGGTGTTCTTATGCCTTGCCAGAAGGATCTAGGAAGAGGAGAATGATCAACTCTCCTAATCTTTCTCGCAAAGGTCGCAAGATAACCCCTAGCGGAATGACCAATAAGCCAACACAAAAAGGAAGCGGTGAAGAAAAACCGAAGCAAGTACCTCCCGGTTTTAATTTTAAATCAAACCAGGAGTACCCACCGCTTCCTGGGGCACCAAAAACCCCTCGTGCACCCATTTCTCGATCAGAAGACATAAAAGAAACAGGGTTCATAAAATTCTCTGATATTGTGGACTGGATATTTAAAACATTCAACATACCAGATCCCCTTCAAAACATTCTTCTTGCCCTTCTCCCTACAGTGAAAACCTTTTTGAAGCAACTCACAGCAACTTGGCCCCTCATTTCAGCTATCGTATCTTTCGATGACTAATACGGCGAAAGAGGTTAGGAATTTTATCACTGTATTACAGTGGAATTGCAGAAGTATCATCCCCAAATTCGATCTATTTTCTCATTTAAAAAATACATACAATTGTGACGCATTTGCGCTCTGTGAAACCTTTCTCAATTCAAACGATCAACTCAATTTCCACGATTTTAACATTATTCGTCGAGATCGAGACTCACACGGTGGAGGGGTACTTTTAGGGATTAAAAAGTGCTATTCCTTCTTCCGAATCGACCTCCCCTCGATCTCGAATATTGAAGTCGTTGCCATTCAAACGAATATGGATGGAAAAGACCTATGCCCTGTTTCGTTATATATGCCTCCATCCGCGCGGATTGAACAGAAGCATCTCACTGATATAGCAGAGTTGCTTCCCGCGCCTTTTTTGATATTGGGAGATTTTAACTCTCACTGTTCGCTATGGGGGTCGCTGTACGACGACAACCGATCTTCTTTAATCTGTAACTTGATCGACGACTTCAATATGACAGTTTTGAATACTGGGGAAGCGACACGTGTACCTAATCCTCCAGCACGTGAAAGCGTGCTTGACCTATCCCTCTGCTCGACATCACTAGCGCTAGATTGCCGGTGGAAAGTAATCAACGATCCCCACGGTAGTGATCATCTTCCAATCGTTATATCTATTTATTTATTTATTTATTTATTTCGTCAAGCAAATGTAGACTACAGTTATAATAATACAATGTTTTCTTATATTCTATACATTATTTCCAGTAGTTAGTCGTTTTTTTATTTGATTTCTGCCCATGGTGATGTCGATATTTTCGCACTGCTGATTATAGTGACGCATCATGCGATTTATTGGGCCATTTTTTGAGTAGTTTGTTCTGTGAGAATTTTCCGAAAATATTTTACGATTTCTTAATTGACGACTGGGTGCATAAAAATTTAGTTGTGATAATAATTGAGTAGATTGCACGCGTTGAGAAATAATGTCATTGATAAAATAAAGCATTGACAGACTGCGGCGTTCTTTAAGTGCTTGTATGTCTATAAGCATGCAGCGTGCTTCATATGATGGTAACGGAAATGATGTCCAATTTAGCTTACGAAGCGCGTACAAAAGAAATTGTTTTTGGACAGATTCAATGCGTTCTTCATGTGTGGCAATATAGGGATTCCATACAATGTATTCCAGAATTGGTCGGACGTATGTAATATATAATAGTTTGATTGTATATGGGTCTTGAAAATTGTGGCCGAAGCGTTTTATAAAGCCCAGCATACTATTTGCTTTGTTGATAATTGTGTTATAATGTTCTATGAATGTAAGTTTGGAGTCTAAGATTACGCCTAGGTCCCTTACGATTTTGCATTTTTCTACTGGTTGGTTTCCTAAGAAAATGTTTGTAGGTGGTGTTACTGTTTTCAATTGCTAATGGTTCAACCCCCCCGAACCCAATCAATATTTCCTACGACCTTACACGTAATATTGATTGGAAGTGTTATGAGTCTATTATAGCGCAATCTATCGAGACTCACGAGGAACTTCCTCCGGAGGAAGAATACGCGTTCTTAGCTGGCTTGATAATCGACGCCGCGACTCAAGCTCAGACGAAACCGATACCCGGGGTAACGATTAGACAGCGCCCTCCCAACAAATGGTGGGACAAAGAGTGCTCTGAGCTGTACGCGCGAAGGTCCGCGGCGTATAAGGACTACCGGGAGTACGGCACTGTCAACCTGCTTCGAAAGTACGAGGCACTGGGCAGGCAGATGAAGAGCTTAGTAAAGGCGAAAAAACGCGGGTACTGGCGGCGGTTCGTAAACGCGTTGTCCAGGGAAACAGCGTTGAGCACTCTTTGGGATACCGCCTGGCGCATGCGGAACCGTGACGTTTCGAATGAAAGCGAGGAGTATTCAGATCGCTGGATACTCGATTTTGCCAAAAAGGTCTGTCCAGACTCTGTACCGGAACAGAAAACCTTTCGCGACGCGTTATTAGTAACTACGGAAGAGCCTCCATTTTCGATGTTGGAATTTTCAATGGCTCTCCTGTCGTGCAACAATAAGGCTCCAGGGTTAGATAGAATAAAATTCAACCTGTTGAAGAACCTACCCGACTCTGCAAAAAGACGCTTGTTGAATTTATTCAACAAGTTTCTTGAGCTAAATATTGTTCCGCATGACTGGAGGGAGGTAAAAGTCATTGCTATTCGGAAACCCGGGAAACCTGCCTCTGATCACAATTCATATAGGCCGATTGCGATGCTCTCTTGCCTCCGGAAATTAATGGAGAAAATGATCCTCTTACGGTTAGACAAATGGGTCGAAACAAACGGGTTACTTTCAGATACTCAATTTGGCTTTCGCCGGGGCAAAGGGACGAACGATTGCCTAGCGTTGCTTTCTACTGAAATTCAACTAGCCTTTGCTCGAAAAGAGCAAATGGCTTCTGCGTTCATGGATATTAAGGGGGCTTTTGACTCTGTCTCTGTAGAAGTTTTAAGCGCGAAACTTCATTCGCAGGGACTTTCACCATATTTGAATAACTTTTTGCTCAATTTGTTGTCAGAAAAGCATATGTATTTCTCACATGGCGATTCGACAACTTCCCGAATTAGTTACATGGGCCTCCCCCAGGGCTCATGTTTAAGTCCTCTCTTATATAATTTTTACGTCAATGACATCGATGAATGTCTTGCAAATTCATGCACGCTAAGGCAACTTGCAGACGATAGCGTTGTATCCATTACTGGTGGCAAGGCTAGCGACCTGCAAGGACCATTGCAAGATACCTTAGACAATTTGTCTGAATGGGCTCTTAAGCTGGGTATCGAATTGTCTCCGGAGAAAACTGAGCTGGTCGTTTTTTCTAGGAAGCATAACCCAGCTCAGCTGCAGCTCCTACTAACGGGTAAAACGATCTCTCAGGTTTTAGTCGCTAAATATCTCGGGGTCTGGTTCGACTCCAAATGCACCTGGGCTTGTCATATTAGGTATCTGACACAAAAATGCCAACAGAGGATTAATTTTCTTCGTACGATTACCGGAACTTGGTGGGGTGCTCACCCAGGAGACCTTCTAAGGTTATACCAAACAACGATATTGTCAGTTCTTGAGTACGGCTGTTTCTGCTTTCGCTCCGCCGCGAACACGCACATTATAAAATTAGAGAGAATACAATATCGTTGTTTGCGTATTGCCTTGGGTTGCATGCAGTCGACCCATACGATGAGTCTTGAAGTGTTAGCGGGTATTCTTCCGTTGAAACATCGTTTTTGGAATCTCTCTTACCGGTTGCTAATTCGATGCACAGTTATGAACCCATTAGTAATTGAAAATTTCGAGAGGTTGGTCGACCTTCAATCTCAATCCAGATTTATGACTTTATATTTTGACTATATGGCTCAAGATATTAATCCTTCTTCATACGATTCCTCCAATGTCGCACTTTTAGCTACTTCTAATAATGCTATATTCTTCGACACCACCATGAAACAAGACATTTCTGGTATCCCGGATCAATTGCGACCCCAAGAGATCCCTAAGATTTTTTCCAATAAGTTTAAACATGTTAGTTATGATAAAAGCTTTTACACTGACGGATCTAATCTAGATGAGTCCACTGGCTTCGGTGTTTTCCACGAAAATTTTACCGCCTCCTACAAACTCGATGCTCCTGCTTCCGTGTACGTCGCAGAACTTGCTGCTATTCAGTACTCTCTTGGAATCATCGAAACCCTACCCACAGACCACTACTTCATCTTCACAGATAGTCTCAGTGCCATTGAGGCTCTGCGATCGATGAAGCCTGTGAAGCACACCCCGTATTTCCTGGGGAAAATACGGCGGTTTTTAAGTGCTTTAACAGATAAAAATCACCGGGTTACCTTAGCGTGGGTCCCTTCTCATTGCTCGATTCCGGGTAATGAAAAGGCTGACTCTTTTGCTAAGGTGGGTGCTATTGATGGCGATATTTATGAAAGACCAATTGCTTATGATGAATTTTATAGCATTTTGCGTCAGAGAACACTCAACAGTATTGACGAAAGCATGGTTCAAGGGGTTGGATGTAGGTCGGGACTTCATTCGCGTGATGTCCAGACTTATGTCCAATCACTATACGTTAAACACGCATCTCTTTCGTATAGGGCTTGTAGACAGTAATCACTGCGTTTGTGGCGATGGCTACCATGACATCGAGCATGTTGTTTGGTCGTGTACCGAATACTGTGGTGTTAGGTCTGAGCTTATAGATTCCCTTCGGGCCCGAGGAAAACAACCGAACGTACCCGTTAGAGACATTCTGGGAAGCGGTGATCTCCAGTACATGACACAGCTATACGTGTTCATAAAACACGCTGGTATTAAAATATGAAACTCTTCTATCTATTTGTTAGATTACCATTCCCGCTACACGCTGAAAGAAGATGATACACTAAGCTGGAGACACCCAAACGAAGACTCGGCATCTTCATGTTCACGCAGACACCTCAGTCCAAACTGCTCAAATAGAACATCACTGCTTAGCCATGTACAAATAAATAAATCGTATAACTCAATATAGTTGAAATCAAAATTGTAACTCCCCTCCTCTCACCTTAAATCCCCACTAGCTCGAAGTCGGCCGCGAGAATAAAGAAAAGGCCTCCCTCTTTTCCCTGCTAATTTAGAATTTAAAAAAAAATGTACTTGGCTCAGTTAAACATAAATTGTATCGTGCCGTGTCAAATAAACTATTTAAAAACAAAAAAAGAGGAGCGGTTATCATTGTAGGGGGAACCCCAAGCCGCACCATGAGAGTTGAAGTCTCCCAAAATCAAACGTGGCGAGGGAAGAAGTTCTATTAAATCGAAGAGCAGCCGTTGCCCAACCTGTGCTCTGGGAGGAATATATATTGAGGCAATACAAAGCTCTTTACCTTGTATTGTCATTTGACATGCGACAACTTCGATGCCTGGAATCGAGGGGAGGTTAATACGATAGAAAGAATAGCACTTTTTAATCCCTAAAAGTACTCCTCCATATGGGGTGTCTCGATCAAGGCGAATAATATTAAAATCATGGAAGTTGAGATCAATATTTGAAGTAAGCCAAGTTTCACAAAGGGAAAATTCATTGCATTTGTTTCTATTTATTAAAACTTTAAATGAATCCTTTTTTGGTAAAATACTTCTACAATTCCACCGTAAGACAGAGATAGAATCCTTCGTATACGCAGATGAATTACACACTTACATTTAATCACCGAATCCGTTTTTTTTTCACCGACTTTTCAACAGCTGAGCGCTCGGTAAAACGTTCGGTAATATAAACCACTACCGATCGATCAGTAATCAAATTATTGTTGCTTTCTGTCATTATTACCGAAATAATATGTGAAAACGGCGAATGCAATTAGTTGCCAAAACCACCGATCAAATCTGTAAGTTGTGTAAGACAGTACCGAAAGATCTGTGATGTTTGTTTTTTGTTCACTTTTAACTATTTAAGGAAACCAGAAATATGACGTAAATTTATATTAATATTTTTATTCAAATGTTGTTAAAAATTTTAACTATTGAAAACCAAAAAAAAATCAAAAATCGTCGTTCGCCGCACCGAATTTGCATGAGTGAAAATCAAACGTTTTTTACTGCTGTGGACTGTGCATGAACTTCATGCCAGTTGTGTTCATAGTTTCAAAGCCGAGGATCTTCCGGATGTGTCCATTAACATGGCGGTGTCAACTATTTACGTAGCATGCAACAGATGCTCGGAAGTAGAAGCAAACATTGTGATGGGTTGATGCCTAAAATATTCACAAGTTTTATCATCATATACTTACGAAAAATTTGTTCTATGCGATCATCGCTGAAGTTGTTGGAAAACGTCCTCCATTTTTTTTTCTTATGCAGGAACTTCAATGTTGAAACGAACCGAGAATGTGACTTGACAACCAGAAGGAGAACAACGAATAGAGAAAATTTGACAGCGCTATAGTTGGTCCGGTAGTTGTTTACCAATATTCGGTAAAAGTTTAATTTACCGAACAGTTCAGTAGAAAGTATAACAGTATTCAGTAAAATTATTTGTTGAATGCAGAAAATATGTAAAGTTATATCAATTTTACAAACTACTCTGTATTTTCTCAAACTTACCGATCGAAATTGTAATAATAATTACCGAACGTTTATTATCGGATTGAGTGTGTAGGCATCGAAGGATACAATCGCTGCAAGGAGGGGCCATTGGGCAGTCAACTGCTTCAAAAATGATCTAACTGTTGGGAGGAATGCTGTAAGAAAAATTTTAATTGGATCGGGTACATTGAAAGTTTCAAAAATCCAGTCCACAATGTCAGAAAATTTCACTAATCCAGAGTTTGTTTCATCAACTGGGAGTGCAAAAGGAACAACTGGGGTTTTAGATGTTCCTGGCAGTGCTGGGAACTCCTTCTGGGACTTTAAATTTGCAAGCCCAGGAGGAGTTTGCTTCGGTTTTTCCGCAGCACTGTTTGGTTTGTTTGTAACTTTCATTTCACTTTGGGAAATCTTAGGACCTTTTCGGGGAAGTTTAGGAGAGGAAATATTTTTCCTCTTTCTAGACGCCCCAGGATTGGCATAAGTTGTTCCCGCTGGTGAATCGTCAGAATCGGTTTCATCAGAGGACAACAGATCAAAGGGGTTCGATGTTATGGTAGAAGTGGTCACGGTCTTCTTCAGCATCTTAGCGTAAGATCGCTTTGAACGCTCCTTAAGTGACCGCTTGATTTTATCTCTGCGCTGCATGTACACCGGGCATGTGGAGAGCTCATGCTGATTTTCCCCGCAGTGAATACATTTTTCAGCATTTACACTGCAAGAATCGTCCGCATGAGTTTCTCCACACTTGCTACATCGTGCCATATTGCAGCAGTAGGCGGCTGTGTGGCCTAGCTGCTTGCAATTGGTGCAATTCATAACACGGGGTACATACAATCGCACAGGCAGACGAACCCGATCGATCGAGACGTGGCTAGGGAGAGCAGAACCGGCAAACGTAACACGAAACGAGTCTGACGGAGTGTACACTTTTGTGCCGTTGACAAGAGACACAGACCACAATTGCTTGCAATCTATGATCTTTACTTTTACGTCGTGACACAAAGCATTTTTGAAGCAGCCAAAACCGCTTGCCAAGATACACTCGACCGACAGACTCGAATCGGTTATGACACCGTCGATCTCCACGTCTCGTGCGGGTATATAAACGCGATACTCGCGTGTGAAAAGCTCGGAGCGAGCAATAGCGTTGGCCTGTTCCAGGTCGCTGACCACGACACGGAGCTTGTTGGGTCTGACCTTGGAGATTTCGGTCACGGCCTTGTACCCCTCCGTCAGGTCTTTCGAAATCTGCAGGATGTTTAACGGTTTCGATTTCGGTCCTGCTTTTGGCCGAAAGAAAACAGTAAAGCTGCCCTGTGATCCGTCCGGGTAAAGCCTGGGGCGAGGGGGGACTGGAGAATTAACAGAGGAAGGGTTGGCAGGAGGGACAGGGATCGGAGGGGTTCGGGGATGGTGGCACGGGAGGCGATGGATCTACGTCCATCGCGCTAAATCTAGCGCACTAGCGCCGACAGAACTCGTACCTCTTTACTTCTCCTTTCAGCAGGGTTGGTTGTCCGAACGGTCGAAGCTGCAGCCGTTACAGCCAGCAGCACCAATACAGCAGCTCCAAACAGCCACCAGCAGCGAGCCGGGTGTGTGATCACTCAGCACAGCGACACAACTCGCTGTCAACTGTTGGCTTCTTCTTTTTCCTCCTTTGTGTTGAGATTCTCGTCCACTGCTGTAGCACAAATCACTTAGCAGCCAAATCGGCTTACGCACCAGCAAACAGCCACGATGCGAAACAGTTGCACAAAGGCGGGCGACCTTGAACCTTCACTCGACCAGGCAAACAATGCCAACACTTGCTCGCGCGTCTTTTGTTTTATATTATATCGGAGCGATCACCAAACACGTCCTATACTGATGCGTGTTCGGCACAGAATGATGATTACCTTAGGAATGTGTCAAGTTATTTTCAAAACTTTAATTCAACAGATATCGAGAATACAATGCTCGTAAAGCTATTGGATAAACTGGCTGCTTGCTTCATCAGACCCCGTAGTAACGTCCATTCGCGGATGGCCGAAAATCACGAGAAGCTATTACTTGATAATGTTATGATGCTGCTAGTACGAATGTGTCGAAACCGCCAACTGCATGGTGGTCGACAATAATAGTTAATAGTTACTACTGAATGCAATAGTATTAAAAAAATGAATACCACCAAACAAAATTCAACAAGAATAACACTTAAATTGTAATTGGTGATAGTGGTTTTATACTTGCTATTATCCTGCTTGCAATTTCCGTTCTTTGTTTGTTCTACAGTTATCAACTTAGTATTAGGTTCATTGTTTTTGATTGAGAACCTTTGAGGTGAACCAAAAACAAGCATATGCAATTTACATGTTCTGAAATACTTGAACCACGCTTGGTAAGATGGTCACCATAGATACGAACTTATTGCGTGTTATCTTGGTTTACAATATTAGTATTTTACCTGGTTAAATCATTAAAGAGGGTAAAAACGAGGTTTTTTGTTATGAACACAACTCATTAGCAGAAAGTCGTGGACTAGCGAAACCATCAGCGTTTGAAAGTTCTATTGTTATACTTTCATATGCTTACTAGCGAATCTGCCGAATCTACCTGCCCCTAAGAAAGATACAGTGATTTGAAATATGGTGAAAAAAAATAAAAAATAGCCCATAACTCATAGTTTTTCAAACAATACGAATAAAGTACCTTCTAGACAGTTGTGTATATTGATGCTACTAACCACTTTGTAGAACATAGTGAAGGCCTAGAAAATAGAAAAACATATGTTTCATTGAAAAATATGTTTTGACAGGTCTATTTTCAATAAAAACTCTCTAAGTCCGTTTAAGTAACAGATACAATTTTTTTGTCTTCGGCAAAGTTGGTCGTATTGGTTATACTTATAACTTTACCGAAGACACCAACTCTGTAACTCGATACAGTAAAAAAATAAATTTTTCATCTCACTTTTGGGGAGATTAATCACAAATCTCATAGCCCCAAAAGATGCAGGAGGTATTACCCACCATTTTTGCTGAAGACGTCATAATTGTATATCCAACGTACGTGGAGTTTTCAATTTAGCGCGTCAAAATCGACTATTAAACCACTGTGCGATGTGGAGAAGTGCTTTGTACCCCAATCGCGATGCTCTTCAATTTGTCTGTGCAGCAGTGTAAATTCCCCGAACGATGGAAGTTTGCATATCTGTTACCGATCCACAAAAAAGGAGATAAATGCGACGTTTCTAATAACCGTGGGATCACATCCTTGTGTGCTTGCTCAAAGTTGTTTGAAATTATTGTGAATGACACCTTGTTTGGCAGCTCTAAGTATTATATTGACGCTGAGCAGCACGGATTTTTCCCTAAACGATCTGTTGCGACTAATCTCAAGCAGTTCGTCTCTCGCTGTTTGCAAAGTATGGATGCTAGTTTTCAAACTGACGCAATTTACCTGGACCTGAAAGCAGCCTATGATCGGGTAGACCACGAAATACTGCTTACCAAATTAGAACGACTCGGTGTCCCAGCGGAATCCGTATGCTGGTTTAAGTCTTATCTGACTAATCGAAGTGTGTGTGTGTGTGAAAATAGGTTCGGCGGTTTCGAATCGTTTCTCTTATTTATCAGAAGTTCCTCAAGGTAGCAACTTGGGCCCGCTACTATTTTCCATTTTTATAAACGACGCTTCACTACTGCTACCACCCGAATGTCGACTATTTTATGCGGATAATGCAAAAATATTTAAAATTATAAAATGCTTGCGTGATTGTTTGGAGCTGCAAGAGCATCTGAATAAATTTGTTAATTGGTGTGCAACAAACATGTTAACGTTGAGTGTGGAAAAATGCAGTATAATCTCTTTTAATAGAAAGCGTATGCCTATCGAATTTGACTATTCCATATCATCATAGCACCTTCTTCGTATGCAGTGCGTGAAGGATCTTGGAATACACTTGGATAGCGATTTGACGTTCAAAAACCACTATACCAACAGTATCGCCAAGGCTAACCGATAATTGGGATTCATATTCAAGATTGCCGATGAATTTCGTAACCCGTTATGTTATAAAGCACTTTACTGTGCCTTAGTGCGATCAATCCTCGAATCCAATTCTGTGATATGGACCCCTTACCATGCAAACTGGTCCAACAGAATGGAAATGCGAGATCCACTGAACCTGCCATCATACGAGGACCGTTGCCGACTTCTTGGTACTCAACGTTTAGAGCTACGCCGCCATATTGCACAAGCCGTTTTCGCCGCCAAATTACTGACTGGCCACATCGACTGTCCAGCCATATTAGCACAGCTGAAACTGTATGCTCCTGAGAGGCCGTTGCGTCAAAGAAGTTTCCTGCATTTGGATCCTCGGAATCGACTTTACGGTTGTCATGATCCAATTCGTGTTATTTGCCACCGTTTAAATGAGGAATACGACCTGTTTGACTTCGACTTGCCAATCAATGTGTTTCGTCAACGCCTCCTAGATGCTTTCCGCAGGCTGTGACGGTTTAGTTTAAATTTTATTTTAGTTCATTAGGACTTATCTTTGTCAGATGAATGTAATTGTTTAATTAAAATAATAATAATATGCATAATGTTTAAAATTCTTGAAATTTTCGTCTTGTTTTTAAATTAAATTTACTCAAATTTAAAAACTAACATATTTTCAAAAATTCCTCCGTTTACAGAGTCAAGTATGCTCTAAAAAATGAGACCAAGAGATATTTTTTATGTTCAAAGACAGTTTTGATATGAAACTTGAAATCAAAAAGTTAGAGCGCAAAATGTGTTTTTTCAATATAAATCGGTTGTTTTCAAAGATAGAGAAAAACTTTTTTTTACAAAGTTACTTAAATTGTTAACTCCGCCTGTGACGGTTCTCTTTAGTTTAGTGTAGCCTGTACGAGTAGACTTAAATTATTGAGAACTGGCGCAGAGGGTCTAAAGCCCCTGGAAAGGAGGATGGTTGTAACAGCTCTTAACCATGGCTGTTACGTAAAATAATGGTTACACCCCTAAGCTAAGGTGTGACGCGACCCGTGCCGAGAGATGAGTGGTGGGGGGGGGGGGGGTTAATAAATTCCCAGCCGCTAACGGAGCCTGTGGAATACCTGGCGCCCTTCCACAGAAACTAGCCTTTTGCGTTAGGCTATCGTGACACGCAGATGACCCCTTCTTTCGTGGCAAACTCGTGGGACTAAAAACTGGAGTTTAACAAATTTTCAAAAAAGGGCCCCGGCAACCTCAACCTGTCGGAACAAATGGAGCCAACACACTCCATGGCGTGCAGCCTCACAAGGCTGCACGCTACAGGCAGAACCGAGGAGATGGAACTGGAGATGGATTTCAACCTCGACAGCGAATCGCTGGACGGAGGACCTTCAGTTTCATCACTAATCCTCGGTTCGCCAAGCGGGAAAGAAGAGAGCCAACCAACCAGCAACCAAGCGACAGCGGTCGACTGAGACAGCGTCGCCAAACACAAGCGCTAAGGGCCCGAGCAGCAAAAAGCCCCGGGACTTGGCTTGCGCGGAGCCCCCTGCACCGCGACAAACGTCAGGGGTAACATATAGGGAGATGCTGGAGGCCACGAGCCTGTCTATCACAACGATAGACTATCCAGCCTCCCTACTTACCCCTGAACAGTTAAAAACTGTTCGAGATGCCATTCTGGACTGCATTGCGGACCAGGAGTCACCGGCCATCAGGCCGAAGTTTAGGAGCTACCGCCTAAAAAACGGTACCCTACAACTTGACTGTGCCGACAACGACACAGTTAGATGGCTGGAGACCACGGCGTCTTCTCTCATACCGTGGGAGGGAGCACACCTTAGTGTCTTTCGCACTAAGGACCTGCCGAAGGCCCTAAAATTTGTAGGGTACTTCCAGGACAGTGTGGACACCACAAATGAGAGAATTCTCCGTCTTCTCCAAAATCAGAACGACGGTTTCTCCACACGTGCATGGCGAGTATGTCATCGCCACGTTACTGGAAAGACTGTCGAATTGATGGTGGAGCTGGACCAACAGTCTGCTAACCTCATAGCGGCACAGAGCTTCCTGCTGAACTACAAGTACGGCAAAGCACGCATGCGGCAGGTTGGCAGAAAGTCCTCAAACACAGGCGCGAAAGGTTCTGGTGCGAAGGCAGGAACGGTACGCTCGGAGACTCCCTCAGGGAGTGTACCACTACCACCTGCGCGACGCACTCCCGCGATAGCGAAGAAGGTTCCGCCGAAAAATCGAAAGAGGAGTAAGCGTGAGCATCTGAACAGTCGCGACCCTCAGAGCCAAATTCCGCCGCCTAAACGTGAGAGTAGCACTTCTGTCGCCTACTGTCTGCTGCAACGCGAGCCTGTTACTGAGGGTATGCAGACTACCCATCCCAGCGTCACCGCTGATGGCAACCGTCCGCCAATCGGATCTCAACCAGATCCGACGAAGGACGCGCTGCCAACAAAATGAGCAACATACGCTGCGTTCAGGTGAACCTCCATCACGCAAAGGGCGCCTCTGGTGTTCTTTGCCGGAGGTTCACCAAGGATCAGCTATCCGTGGCGCTGATCCAGGAACCATGGAACAGAAACATTAAATTTGTTCCCATTACAGAGTTCATCCAACGGGATTTGGTTGCCATTGCGGTGGAAGTCCCGACAACCAACGGCACTCAAGAAGTGGTTGTTGCCTCCGCTTACTTCCCGGGGGACGAGGACGATATACCGCCATCCGAAGTCGCAGCACTTGTGCGATACTGCCGAAGCATCAACAAGCCACTCATCGTCGGCTGCGATGTCAACGCGCATCACACAGTCTGGGGCAGCTCGGATGTCAACACTCGAGGTGAGTACCTACTTGAATACCTTACTTCTAACAATGTTAATGTATGCAATGTGGGAAACGAGCCAACTTTCAGTAATGCTATTAGACAAGAGGTCCTAGATCTCACTCTATGTAGCGCCTCGATAACGGAGAAAGTCAAGAACTGGCATGTCTCTGATGAACCCAGTTTATCAGACCATAGACACATCAGATTTGACGTCGAGGCTACTCCTCTGAGAAGAGAACATTTCAGGAATCCTAAGAAAACCAACTGGAACTCTTTTAAGGAACATTTGGTCAATTCGAGAACATCCTGCCATCAAAATATTCGAACTCCAGGTGAACTGGACATCGCAGCAAGTGACCTACAGCACAGGATCACGGAAGCTTTTATGTCAAACTGTCCGTTAACAAATCGAACAGTCTGCCGTGATGTGCCCTGGTGGAATGAAACTCTCAGCAACCTTCGTCGGGAAGCTAGACGCTTGTTCAACAGGGCTAAAATCACGTCCAACTGGGAAGCCTATAGAGCATCCCTTACAAAATACAACGCTGAGCTACGCAAAGCCAAAAAGAGGTCTAGAATTCGATTCTGTGAAGACATTCAGACTCTACCTGAGGCAACGCGACTGCAAAAAGCGATGTCCAAAGATCACACGAATGGTCTTGGGCAGTTGAAAAAGGAAGATGGTAGTCTGACTGTCACCACCAAGGAAACGCTGGATGTCCTTATGAACATTTACTTTCCTGGATCGACAGCAATCTCCGGTTCGAACGTCGAAGAGTTACAGAGCCTCGAATCCAGACGCATAACGTCACGTGACTCCGCAGCGCTCGCTCGTAGAATCTTCACGGAGACTTCTATCAACTGGGCACTAAGCTCTTTTAAGCCTATGAAGTCACCAGGACCGAATGGCATTCTACCAATCTTTCTACAAAAATCGGACGGAGTCGTTATGTCCGAACTCATCGGCCTCTTTCGAGCCAGCTTTACTATGGGACCTATCCCGGTCAACTGGCGGAACGTTAAGGTGGTGTTTATACCAAAGCCGGGCAAAAAAGACAAAACATTGCCCAAAGCCTACAGACCTATAAGTCTGACGTCAACTCTTCTCAAGTTGATGGAGAAAATTACGGACAACTACATTCGCAGTGAGTTTCTGAAGGAGTTACCCTTACACAAGCATCAATATGCTTATCAACAGGGTAAATCTACTGAAACCGCTTTGCATTGCCTAGTGACGAAGATCGAGAAGTCCTTGAAATATAAAGAGACAGCGGTCTGCGCTTTACTTGATATTGAGGGAGCTTTCGATAACACGTCCTTTGCATCAATTTACACGGCTCTACAAAATAAAAGAGTCGACGATACTACAATGAGCTGGATCCAAGCAATGCTTTCGAGCAGGAAGATCACAGCTGCATTGGGGGATACGTCTGTCACAGTAGGGGCAGTGAAAGGGTGTCCTCAAGGAGGAGTTCTCTCTCCACTGCTATGGTCACTGGTGGTAGACGTTCTCCTAACCAAGCTATCACAGCTGGGCTTCGAAGTCATTGGATATGCTGATGATATAGTCCTTATTGTTCGGGGAAAATGTGATGCAACTCTATCTAGTCGTATGCAAACGGCACTTAACACCACCTCTCAGTGGTGCTCAGAAGAAGGGCTGAACATTAACCCCGCTAAAACGGTCATAATACCATTTACCAAGCGAAGAATGCACACAATCATTCCTCCGCTACTGAATGGGGTAAGAATATGTTTCAGCAATGAGACCAAATATCTTGGAATCATTCTAGATAAGAAGCTGAACTGGACTGCTCACCTAGACTACATTATCAAGAAGGCAACTTCAGCTATCTGGGCTTGCAGTACACTGTTTGGCAAGACCTGGGGGTTAAAACCACAATTAGCGCTCTGGTCTTACATCACCATTGCTCGGCCACGTATAACCTACGCAGCCCTCGCATGGTGGCCTAAAGTAAATGAAAAGACAGCTCAGGCGAAACTTACCAAAGTCCAACGATTGGCCTGTCTCTCAGTTACCAGTGCCCTGCGCACAACACCGACACGAGCCTTGGAGGCCTTGCTTTGCTTACTTCCTCTACATCTCCATGTGAAGAAGGAAGCAGAGCTTGGCGCACTAAGGCTGCAAAGAAATACAACGATGCTCGAAGGTGACCTAACGGGTCACCTAAGCATCCTAAAGGAGTTTAAGCTGACACCTTTAGTAACAACAGTCTCGGACTGGATGGAAGCGAAGCCAAACATGGACGTTCCATATATAGTGATCGACACAGATCGCTCCATGTGGAACAATGGAGGGCCGAGTCTTCCATCGGGCACAATCCGCTTCTACACGGATGGCTCAAAAATCGGACCCCAGACTGGTTCAGGGATCTACGGACCAGGTATAAAGGCCACTATCTCAATGGGTAAGTAGCCAACCGTCTTTCAGGCGGAGGTATACGCAATATATATCTGTGCTATAACATGTCTACACCGCAAATATAGACATGCGAAAATCGGAATCTTTTCGGACAGTCAGGCGGCACTAAAGGCATTAAAGTCTGCTACATGTGTCTCCAGACTAGTCTGGGAGTGCATCGCAACACTCAGGGAACTCTCCCGCCTCAACAAAGTTATGCTACTTTGGGTACCCGGTCACTGCGGAATCGAGGGAAATGAACATGCCGACAGCCTCGCAAGACAAGGATCTGCTCAGCAATTCATTGGACCGGAACCGTTTTTGGGTACTTCCACATCCGCCATTAAAGGCGAACTAAGTACATGGGAAAAGCTAAAGATAACATCTCAATGGCAACATGCGCAGGGTTGCAGGCAAGCTAAA
This sequence comes from Wyeomyia smithii, assembly GCF_029784165.1. Lineage (NCBI taxonomy): Eukaryota > Metazoa > Arthropoda > Insecta > Diptera > Culicidae > Wyeomyia > Wyeomyia smithii. The sequence goes on from NC_073694.1 coordinate 12,066,162, forward strand.
CAGTTTATCTACCCTAACCCTACGGTCACCGAACGGCTACTTAGTTTAACTCGTAGTGAACTACGCATCATCACGGGACTTCTCACTGGACACTGTCCTGCTCTTTATCATTTAAAGAAAATCGGCAAAGTCCTAACCGACTATTGTCGCTTTTGCATCGCTGAACCTGAGAGCTCAGCGCATTTGCTTTGCTTTTGCGGGGCTCTTGCTTCATCGAGGTTTAACTTCTTTGGAAGTTACCTCTCAACTCCATACCAGGTATGGAGCACCAATCCCAAAACGGTCACAGGTTTCATCAACCATGTAGTTCCGGATTGGGGCACAGGCTTACAACCAACTAGCTCAACTCCATCAATGAGTTCGAGCATCTTGTAATCTGTGTAAAGTAATCGGGACCAGCCACAAAAGACAAACATTCCTGTCGCAGTGGCGCTTTCTACCCAATGCCCTTCAGGCATACAAAAAAAATACTCAAATTAATGGAGCTATAACATTGTAGAACAAATTTTTCTTCTATCTGCAAAGATAAAAAAGTTAGATACTTGATTGCATCGAAAATGTTGGTCATCCTAATTTTTGATACTTTTTCAATAAGCGTTTTATCATATGTAACAACTTTGTAGAATAAAGTTTTTCTCTAAAATGTTCTTGATATAGAGTTCTAGACCCAAATTTCCCCCTAAATTTGGTTTCTGGACCATTGTGCATTGTGCAAGGAAACCCGAAAAGCTCTGTCCGAGAGATAGCTTTTGATGATCTTGATCAAATATATCGGAAAATTGTGAAGCAGCTTGTACACCAGGTCATCAAGCCACACATTGTCAAAAGCCTTTTCAATGTCCAGAAGCGCCATTGCTGTCGTCTTGGACACCGACTTGTTCCGCTGAATGATGTTCCTAACTCGATTGAGTTGATGAATGGTGGACCTGCCCTTGCGGAACTCAAACTGCTCCTCAGGGTGGACACCATTCTCATCGGTGAATAAAGCAGACGGATCTGGATCGACTTTTCAAACAGCTTGGAGAGGGCAGAGAGTAAGCTGAGTGGATGATAGCACTTAGGAATAGAAGGACCTTTCCCCGGCTTCAGTACTGGGATGGCTTTAGCTAACTTCCACATTCAAGGGAAGTAGCCAAGCTCCCAGCACCGATTGAAAACACGTGCTACAAAAGCAAATGAGCCGTGGCTCAAGTGCTTGCGCTCGAGGTTAAATGTGTTACTAAAGCCGGGGCCATCATATTCCTAGATCTCGTCGCTAGACCGATGAGCTCATCCTCCGTCACTCGTGCTTCCTCTGGGACCAAACTGTTCGAATTGTCGACCATGGTAACTCCCTCAGAAACAGCCAGCTCGAAAGGGCTGACGATGTTTCGCCCCGAATTGTGTGACGACACGAACTGCTGCCCAAACGCGTTCGCCTTTTTAACATGTGTTATGAGTAGTTTTCCCCTCCCCTGACGGAACAAACGGAGGAATGTGTTTTCGTCTCTTTTTTTGAAATTTTGGTTAGAGACCAAAAGGTTTTGAGCTTGGTGGAATCTGGCGGAGCTTTTGGCCAAACTCGCGGTTCCGCAGATCTTGAATACGTTCCTGGATAACCTTGGTCAGTCGGTTGCTCATGGTCTTCTTGGATCGGCCACCAGCTCGTTGGTACTGGCGCCGATAGATGTTGCGCAACCTTATGATGTGTTTAGTGGTGCGGTCGATATGGAGGGCGGTACTCACCTGAGTTTGCTGTACGGGGACCGCCGAGTCACGTGCGACGTCAATCGCACGCTGGAGGGTGCCCAACGCCTGGTCGATCTCCGCTGGAGTGTTCAAGGGGTGGTCGGTGTTGGTGTTCTCGTCGACGATACGCTGAAACCGGACCCAGTCGGCGCGATGGTAATCTCGCCTGGGCTGATTGGCCACCGTGGACCGACGAAAGCTTCTCGAACACCACTGGAACCTCGAAGATTGCCATGTTGGACAGAAATATGTCCAGGACAGAGTGAACCCCGGACCGGAAGATTCTGGAAGGGCATTCCGGTGCCAAGATGTTTCACTGTCGATGCGGCCAAAGCAGACAAATCACGCAGTACCATGGATGGTGGAAACCATCGGTCGACTGCTCCGCGCAGTCACTGTCGGATATATCGTCTAATGGAACAGGAAAGAGCGGCTTGTTGCCAGCCCTGGAAGTACCTTGGCGAGATCCAGAAGATACTCCAAGGTACTCGACGGGAAATCCAACGCGAAAAGAAACTTGCAAAATAGAATACGGAGAACGAACGTTCTAAGCAGCGCAAAAATATAGCGACTATACTGCTCAACACGCTAGCAGAGAGAGAATGATGAAGCTGAATTTTTTACACGCGTTCTTTTGTATTGAGTTCAGCGTAGATTTTTGCCATGAGGGCGTGGCCACGCAGTTTCGAGAAAGACAAACAGAAGAAAACACTTTGTTGAGTCAAAATATGTAGGCAGTGGAACTTATTCCGTCCATATTATTGTTATCCGTGCTCGGGAAGCAAGCCAATAGCGAGGGAAATGTATGGGAAAGCTTGACCTTGAAACTTTTCACCTTTTTGCCTTTTTCCTAGAAAGGTATAGCAATCACTGCAAAAACTAAAGGCATAAAAGTGCTCAAAAGGGCCGAATGCCATATATCACTCGACTCAGTTCGACTAGCTGAGCATTTTCTGTATGTGTATGTGTGTGTGTAACACTCTCCCAATCTCACTCAGGCATTTCTCAGAAATGGCTGAACCTATTTCAATGAAATTAATTGCAAATGAAAGATCTAGTTGCCCCATATTACCCTAAGGAATTTCATTGTAATCGGATTTCTAGTTCTAGTTCTAGTAAAAATCACGAAACATCAATATCTCAGAAACTACACGTCTCGATTATACGGAGACTCGAGTATTCGTGGTTGGATTGTACGGAGAAAGTGATTTCATCATCCAGACTCATCTTTTTGTTTTCAGTGTCATTATGATTAAATTTACTATGCATGACAAACATCGACATACATTCACTAGAAAATTTATATATGTATTTAATGTCGGCATATTTACCAAGTACAATATTCTATTTTTAAACAAACTGACTGTTCTCGATGAAAAAAAAAATATAATTAAATCGTTTCAATTATTGAGATTTTTTAAAACTCCGGATTTTCGAGTCCGACGTGTAGTAAGCCGCTAGATTCGCGAATAGTAAAACTTGAACAATCAGTTAAATTTCATGGGAAAATCCATCGCTGAAATGGCTAAAGTTTTGCAAATAACAATGAACTACGGTCAGAAATTGATGAAAAACGTAAATCTTACTAGATAAATTAGGAAACCGAGAAAGTTTAATGTAGGGAAGATTCACTGTTTGTTCATTTGCGATACAGAAAACCATTCAAACATGGCTTCGCAGAAGCGGAAATTCATTGCAAACAGAAATTCAATCGTTCGAATATGCTTCCAGCAGAGCGGAAAAAATGAGCTTTAAAACGAAAAATTTTAACGCGGATAAGCGAGGAACTCTTAGTGACGAATGTCAAACTGTTCCGAAAGAAAATAAAATCAAGTAAGATCTACAAACAGAATGGTACAGGATCGGAAAAAAAATCGTGAGAAAATCCTACAAAATCTACGTCAAAATCGTTCAAATATACTTTTAGCAGAGCGGAAAGAGTGTAGCTCGAAACAAAAGAGTTAAATGCTGCTAAGCGAGAAACTCCTAGAGAAGAATGTCAAACCGGTTGGGAAAAAATCAACCAATTGATGTGACCATATTGTACCCTTCAAACAGAGCTCAGCTAGGCCTAGAGTCACAAAATCGACGCACTTGCCAGTTAATCAGCTCCGCTGTTCAGGGCGCAACCACCTTGAACGCATGTTCGCGACAATAATGTGTGTTTGACAAGCAATCCAACAATCGAAGCACAGACTGCGTGCGGTGGGCATTCAAACGACACGCATTAAACGGTCTTTTTCTTTCGGAAACCTAATCCTGAAGATTGAAATGAATTATCAACTGACATTAATTATTCACAAGCACCTATCGTTTCAATCCGAAACGAATAAACGCAAGCTTTGTCATTACCCTCCAGTAGAAGAACGAACAAAAAATCCTCCATGATGACATCAAAAAATAATATCAGGTGCGCCAGTTGCTAGCATCGGACCAGAAACCCCCGCGGAACATATGCTAGCTAACTTATGTCAGCGGCGAGAGGCTCATCTTCGGGCAAATATTTGACTAAAATTACGACATCGACGGCAGGTATGTTTTTTTTCTTCTCCATATATTTTGCATACGCACCTTAGCAGGCTGTGAGCCGATCAACGATCGCCTACTGATCCTCTATGGCGGGTGTTTTACCACCGCAAAATGAAAAGTGAAGGATGGAGAAGAGAAAAAAAAACAATGAGAAGGAAAAAGCGATTCATTACACAAATCGACCGACCTTCGAATGTCACTGTATTGTGAATGGAAGGTAGGTAATTGAACTGTGAGTACACTGCCCTCCCCTCGTAAGGGCTTGCGCAAGGAGTAATAGAACCTCTCAGCGAGACTTCCTGATACTCGACAAAACCATTATCATAATGGTTCCATTTTTCACTTTTCAATAAAAATGACCACCAACGAATTAATTTAATTTAATTTCGTGCGATCGATTCCGTGGCGAATCGAATTGTGTGACATGATCTGTAATCAACGGCTCTCGCAGCTTCCGATGGCCAGCCCTGCTTAATAACGTTGAACGTTGTTTCGTTCACACGAAAAAACAGCAGAAAAAACGACATTGTATAACGATCGATTTGGCGGCTGCCTTTTCGAACTCCAAACATATGCACACTCACACATGGGTGGAGAGAGCCGATGAAAAGGTCAGATTAAAATTGTTTTGATTACGCGGTATGATAATGTTGAAAGCTGCACCAATGAAAGCTTTTGCGAGGCACGCGAAGTAGACCGGAAACGCGAATTCGGAATGCATTGAAGAGTCCTGCTTTATACTGAAATATACCGCTTCAGACCATTAACTTATTGCAAAAAATACATTGACATAAGACAGGCCCATGCCCGAGTTTTTTTTTTTTAAGGGGGGATTTGTTAGTAGCTTAAGTATTTATGATAAATATTAGTAAATAATGAGTATGTGTGTCCAATCACAAATGGTGACTTCTCAACACTGTTAGAAATTTGTAATTTTAATTGTTAGGATTTGTTTGCTTTCGCAATAAGGACTTATCATTCGTAGGGATTTAAACCTACTTGTCAGAAAAGGGGAAGTAAACTTACAACTAACTTAATTGCTAACTTATTGGCTATAAAGAGAGCTTATCGAGCAATTGAGGATTGCAACGATTTTTGTCGAAAATTGTTAATAATTTTATTTGACATAGCTTCTAATGGTTCAACACCAGTAAGTCTATGTAATTCGAGTGTACCAAACCAAGGAGGACGCTTCAAAATCATTTTCAGAATTTTATTCTGAATCCTTTGGAGCGTTTTCTTCCTTGTTGAACAGAAACTTGACCAGATCGGTACAGCATAAAGCATTGCTGGTCTAAAAATTTGTTTGTAAATCAAAAGTTTGTTCTTTAAACAAAGTTTAGAATTCCTGTTAATGAGAGGATATAAACATCTCGTATATTTGATGCACTTGGCTTGTATACTCTCAATGTGCTCTTTGAAAATAAGTTTTTTATCATAAATTAGTCCCAAGTACTTAACCTTGTCGGACCAACTTAAAATAACCCCATTCATCTTGACAACGTGATTATTGTTTGGCTTGAGGAAAGAAGCCCTAGGCTTATGCGGAAAAATTATCATTTGAGTTTTAGAAGCATTGGGAGAGATTTTCCATTTTTGCAAGTAGGAAGAAAAAATATCTAAACTTTTCTGCAATCGACTGCATATGACACGAAGACTTTTTCCTTTTACGGAAATGCTTGTGTCATCGCAGAACAATGACTTTGTGCATCCTGGAGGCAAATCAGGAAGATCTGAAGTGAATATGTTGTACAGGACTGGACCCAAGACTGAACCTTGAGGTACACCTGCTCTGACAGGAAATCTATCAGATTTTGAATTCTGATAGACAACCTGCAGAGTTCGATCAGTAAGATAATTTTTTAAAATTTTGATTAGGAAAATTGGAAAATTAAAAGTTTGCAATTTCGCAATCAAACCTTTATGCCAAACACTGTCGAATGCTTTTTCTATGTCTAAAAGAGCAGCTCCAGTGGAATAACCTTCAGATTTGTTAGCTCGTATCATATTAGTAACTCTGAGCAATTGATGAGTTGTGGAATGCCCATGGCGAAATCCAAACTGTTCATTTGCAAAAATTGAATTTTCGTTGATGTGTGACATCATTCTGTTAAGAATAATTCTCTCAAACAGTTTACTTATTGAAGAAAGCAAACTGATTGGTCGATAACTTGAAACTTCAGCTGGGTTCTTATCCGGTTTTAAAATGGGAGTGATTTTTGCATTTTTCCATAATTCGGGAAAATATGCAATTTTGAAGCAGCAATTGAAAATTTTCACTAAAAATTCCATTGTGCTCTCAGGGAGATGTTTGATTAGTATATTAAAGATGCCATCGTCACCAGGTGCTTTCATATTTTTGAAATTTTTAATAATTGATTCAATCTCATTCAAGCTAGTTTCAATTATTTCTGCAGGTAAAAAATTCTGGGAAGAAATTAAATCAAATTGACGCGTGACTTCATTTTCACAAAATTCAAATTTGAGTTATGAACACTCTCAAACTGCTGAGCAAGTCTTTGAGCCTTTTGTTCATTGGATACAAGAAAAGGTTCACCATCTTTTAAAACTGGAATAGGCTTTGAAGGTTTCTTAAGAATCTTCGACAGCTTCCAAAATGGTTTTGAATATGGTTTCAATTTTTCAACTTTAGTCTCAAAATTTCGATTTCTCAGAAGAGTAAATCTATGCTTAATCTCTTTCTGTAAATCTTTATAAATAGTTTTAAAAACAGGGTCACGAGAACGTTGATATTGACGTCTGCGGACATTTTTCAAACGAATTAGAAGTTGAAGATTTTCGTCAACTATTGGTGAATCAAATTTCACTTGAGCCTTTGGAACAGAATAATTCCTGGCATCAACAATTGCACATTTTAATGCTTCCAAAGCGGAATCAATATTCACTTCGTTTTGCAAATCAAGCTCATTATTGAAATTTCTCTCAATATGAGTTTTGTATCTTTCCCAATTAGCCTTGTTTTAATTAAAAACAGAGCTCATAGGGTTTAAAACTGATTCATGTGATAAAGAAAAAGTTATTGGAAGATGATCAGAATCAAAGTCAGCATGTGTGATCAAATCACTACATACATGACTTTGATCTGTAAGCACCAAATCAATTGTTGAAGGGTTTCTTACAGAAGAAAAGCATGTAGGACTATTCGGAGACAAAATAGAATAGTATCCAGAAGAACAATCATTGAATAAAATTTTGCCATTGGAATTACTTTGAGAATTATTCCATGAACGATGTTTAGCGTTAAAATCGCCGATTATGAAAAATTTCGAACGATTTCTGGTAAGTTTTTGTAAATCACCTTTAAAATAATTTTTGAGCTCGCGTGTGCATTGAAATGGTAAATATGCTGCGGCAATAAATAAAATCCCAAGTTCAGTTTGAACTTCAATTCCCAAAGTTTCAATAACTTTCGTCTCAAGATGGGGAAGAGCACGATGTTTGATTCGGCGATGAATAACAACTCCACCTCCACCGCCGGAACCCTGAATCCTATCATATCTATGAACCACGTAATTGGGATCATATTTTAATTTTATGTTAGGTTTCAAATATGTTTCAGTAATAATTGCAATATGCACATTATTTTCTGTTAAAAAGTTAAAAAGCTCATTCTCATTGGCCTTCAATGAGCGAGCATTCCAATTTAATATTTTAATTGTTTTATTTAAAATCATTGCTAAATTTTAAATTAGAAACAATTTTAATAGTAAAATTTGTGCCTATTTGAATGGCTTCAAACATTGATTTTGCCTGCAACATGGCGTTCATAAGATCGAACATTGCCTGTTGCAAAAAAGAAAGTTTACCTGCCGTAATAGGCCCCAGGCAGTTGACATTAGAAAAAATATTTTCGGCAGCAATATTAGCTGGAGTAATAGGTGTACAATTATTTTCTAGCCTGTTTTGCTTACCCATATTAACGGTCATTTTCGAACTACCAACACTAGGCGGTATAATGTTCGAACTACCTGTAACCTGTGCATAAGTTAAACGGGTATGCAAAGGAGTAGGTAAACTATGCGTTACTGGTACGCTTGGAGAATTTTGTTTTGAAGTTGGTTTTAATTGAGAAATTGAATTTTGTTTACCTTGCCTTGCCTTAACAATTGCTAAACGGACTGGGCATTGATAAAAATTTGACATATGGTTGCCGTTACAATTCGCACAGCGAAAATTTTTACTCTCTTTCACAGGACATGTGTCCTTTTTGTGAGAAGAGTCTCCACAATTAAGACATTTTTGGTCCATGTTACAGAATTTGGAACCATGGCCATAACGTTGGCAAGTACGGCATTGGGTGATATGCTTTTCACCTCCGCCATACTTCCTATAAGTTTCCCACTTTACACGCACATTATACAAAGCATGTGCTTTTTCAAAAAAATTTAAGTTGTTAACCTCATTGCGGTTAAAATGAATTAAATAATTAACAAGGGAAATTCCAGTTCTCTGACTGTTTTCGCCTCGTGATTTTTGTTTCATTAGAATTACTTGGGTAGGGGCTATGCCAAGTAATTCTGTTAGAGTAAGTTTGATCTCATCAACGGTTTGATCGTTGGTGAGACCTTTCAAGACAACCTTGAACGGCTTGGCGTTCTTGGTGTCATATGTAAAAAAATTGTACATCTTGTCAGTTAAATACTGAACAAGACGATCACGACCCTTTACTGAGTCGGCTAATAAGCGGCATTCACCTCTACGGCCAATTTGATAGGTAACTTTAACGTCAGAAACAAACGTTGAAAGTTCCTTTTTGAATATATTAAATTCAGAAGAAATAGTTACCACAATAGGTGGAACTTTCTCCTTTTTTAAAGATTTTATATTTTGTATAGTTTCATTATTGGTAACTTCCATTTCACCAGCTTCTTGCTCAGGCAAAATATCAAAAGGATTGTCACTACAGACACTCGATGTGTCAGAAAGAGATGCCTCTCTTTTCCTCCCCGCAGCGATGCGAGGTTTCTTTTTCCGTCCAGCCATTTCAGGTGATACGAAAAAAGTTAAAACAAATGTTAAACTCAAAAGTAGGCAGTCTTGAGAAAGACTGATGGGAAATAACTTTCAGGTAATCTTTAAAAGACACACTGACAAAACACAAACTTTGAAGCTATAGGCAGTCAAAGACCAGTCCACAAGCAACCGAAAAAACGTCTGATCTGTAGGACAGTTCAAGACGCACTGTTCATTTGCAATTAATTTTATGAAAATCGGTCCAGCCATCTCTGAGAAAAGTGAGTGAGAAAAAAAAGTTGCACATACATACACACACACACATACACACATACATACATACAGAAAATGCTCAGTTCGTCGAAAGGGGTCGAGTGGTATATGACATTCGGCCATTGGGACCACTTTTATACCTTTGGTTTTTCCAGTGATTGCTATACCTTTCTAGGAGAAAGGCAAAAAACTAAAGTAGCGAATAACCAACGTATAAAATAAAAAAATAAAAGGCCTGTCTTGAATTGAGCTTCGAAAATTAGGCCAAGAAACGCTAAACACGCATTTGATGAGAAAAAGGGTAACAGAAAATAAACCCAAATTCAACTGAAAATTGCTTTAATATAAATTACGCCGAAAGCAGTGGAAAATGCTTTTTCAACGCCAGAACAAAACCAACAAAGAGAAAACGAATATTAAAAAGCGTCGCCAACACTTCCGCGGGGCAGCAAAAACAATATTCTTCATTTAGCTTAGAATCGTAACTAAAGACAAGCCGAAAAACGTTTTCTAGAATCAATAAAGATTTTAAAAAAGCCCAAATTATGCTCAAAATAAACAATTGAAAACATTTATGAAAATATAATCAGATGCAACATCGTTCAACACATTTTGAATCGTCTCTGATTGATGTCTCTGCAGTCAATCACTGAAAAATGCTTCTTAAGGTTGTTGAAATCTAATACTATTCCATAGCATTTGATAAAAATTTTCCAATCATGCAATATGATTCTAATAGTAATTTCAAATCATTAGGCTCTTGGCGATTAACTATCCAAATGCATCCGTCTTTGGGATACTTCTAAATTAGGTTCGGAAACTTTCAACTTTTCGATTTTCAAAAGATCTGTTATGTTATGTGTTATTCACAGTTCTCCAGCAGCAAAAATGAGTTAATTGAAATTTACGATCGTGTTATATTGAATTGAATGAATTGTGTTTAATTAATTATACATTTCAGCAAATTTATGTTTGTTTCTGGAGAGTAACGAATAACTTACAAAAAGGGCGTGTTATTGAAAGACGTATTATATTCTCAAGTCAATCTCAGAATTACTGTATGTAGTCGTTTCTGAAAACCGGAAATAATGGATAAAAATTCATCAATCACTAGAACGTACATTTGAAAACCAATGAAAATGAATGGCTAAAACACGCTTTCAAGAGGAATAAATAAAAAAAAAACAGGAAAAACAAATGTTAGAGCAAGCGAAAACACGTTGTAAATTAAGATACAAACGCTTCTAAGTTGTTCTCGGAATCGTTGTAAAAACCCGTTCCTAGAAACCATAAAAATTACTATTCGCCCAAGTTTTTGGAAATTGAGTTCAATTTTTGAAACTTTTAAGGTCTTGGATGGCGATACAACATAAAAATTATGTGAAGTTTACACAAAAAAAAAAAAATGATGGAAAAGTTTCAAAGGTTTCCAAGTGACACCAATTCGTTCTGTGACATAATATTTTGTGGTTCTTTTTTTCTTGGTTCCAAGCACTCAAACGGCACCGGAGCCGGCACTGCCGGCTGGTCAGCGACCGCATTCAAGGTATCCTCGCGTGCCGTAAGGCATCTTCTTCGTTTGGAAATCTGTAACTGCTTTGTTGTTATCAAATGGTAATTCGATTCCGCACCCGAGAAGCGAAGCTTTCACTGCTCCGCGGGGGGAAGGAGACGCACAGCGAGCGAGCGCTCGGCGTCAATCGGTCCAGTTGAGATATGAATTTTTATAAGGTAAAAAACGATTTCGGTTGAAATCCGCGAAGATGCGGTGGTGTTTGCTTCTTCTGCTTCTTCCTGAACAAAAAAATTCAAATAGGACGGGGATGTGGCCGATCTGCGCATACCGTGAGCTGCCTCCGGCCCGACCACGCGAGGTCCGGGTTAGCGTTAGGCAATTTCGAAAATCTCCGAATTCGGGGGTGCACTATAAAAATCTGCCCCGCGCCGGCGGCGCATTTCAGTGTCACGGCTATCGTCTGCCGGTGTAGTTCTAGCCAGTTCCGGAGACGTGGATGAGCGAAAATCAAAATGAATAAGGTGAGCGAGTTCGATGAAAGTGACCGGAAGCAGTGTTGTCAAGTGTGTTTTCTTTTTGCAGATCCTCCTAACGCTGCTAGTGATCTCTGTTTGCGTGTGCGACGCAGTTTCAAATTACGGCTCGCTGTTAGAGTACTTCTTTAAACCTGCCCCAAGGGCTTTCTCTCCGCCACCTTCCCCAAGTTTGAGGTACAATTCTTACTATCAACAACCGGCGCCGTCAAATTCGAGATACGTACCGTATTATCACCAAACACAACCAATGCAGGCTTTCTCACCTTATGCACAACCTCAATACATGGCGTCTCCTCGAATAGTTCCCGGTGTACAACCCGTGCGATACATGCCGCTATCGTCGCCTCCCGTGTTTGATCAAGTGCCTTCAGTCATGAAGTCTGAACACTACATTGCACCAGTTGATTCCTACTCGATAAAGTACGACCAATCTTCGCCTGACGGCCAATACTCTATCGAAACCGTCAAATCCGAAGGACATTCTTACTCGCTAGAACCCGAGCAGATCACTATCGAGAACATCATTTCACCAGTAAAAGACATGGAACCCTTCATCGATCCGCGCCTACAGGAACCAGAGCCATCAGATCAGGATGCTCCCGGTAGTTTTGTTCTTAGCCAGCTCACAAACCCCACTGCCGTGACCGACAACGAGGAGGCGCTTCCGCATCAACTGTCCATCCCGACAAACGATTTCGCAACCACAACCGAGGCGCCCACATTAACTGCCACTGCAGCTCCCCCGGCCACCATCACCGTACAAAGCGTCAACAAAGTGTCACCTCGCGTCGTCCAGCCGGCAATACCTCTCGCAGTGAACCGTATCGTCCCGCAGCAGCAGCAGCAGCAGCCTATACAGCAACCCGGCGAACAGATCCAGATCGTCACGCCGGTCAATTTCAACGCGCGCCTTCCGGATCCGGAAGAGAAAGTGTACGTCATGTACGCCACTTCGGTGGGCCAACAACCGAACGACAGTGAGAATCTGGTGATTCCGTCATCCACGAATTTTGAGTCGCAATCGGTTTCGATCGAAAGAGCCTCGACTACGGTAGTGATGTGAAGACTTTGCACCGCGATGCGGCCGACTTTCGACAGAACATCATCGAGCAGTTCCAGAGGGGGAACCAGGCTCACCACGAGGGGCTTAGAACTGTCGACAGCAGCGGGAGTGACTCCGGCGTTGCACGATTCGTACCGGAACAGTCACCGCGGCAGCAAGCTTGAGGTTGCAACAGAGCTAAACCAAAAATTTGTTGTACTAATTTTTCGGTTGTTTTTGTAATGAATAGAAATGTAGTATTTATTTTCGTCATAGTCAGTTTCACGGTTCTGGAAAAATCCAGGTCAAAGAAATTAATAAAAATTAAAAATGATAAAACAAGACAATTTTCTGTCAATCTATGTTTGTCCACTATCAAACTTTCTTGTTTTGAGTCTTTACCAGATTCGATCGGAAAACTTCCAATGCGTCTCAATGCACACTGGGCCAGAAATGGAATCTAGCGGAACGAAATTAATAGCGCTCTCAGGGTTTGACCAATCGGTTTTCAGTCTTCTACAAAGTTTCTCGGTATAGTTAGGGCTTCATTTTGGATGTTTGAATCAGTTCGGAATTCAGCCGCAAAGGTGGCGTTGCGATGCCAATTTCTTTCTCTTACACGCTAGAGCTTTGCAGTATTCGACAAAGTTGTAGATCTCTAAATTCCATGAAACTTTACAGAATATACAAAATTTCTAACTCTTCAAGTTTCAGAGATCTACGAGTTTTTATAAATTTTGTCTGAATTTCACGTTTTATTGTGATAATTTTATGAGTTCATTAGAATTAATTTCTTACAAATTTTTTCTCGATAGAAATTGAATAAATACGTCGTTTTCTTCCGAGTACAGAAATTTTTGAAGTACTCAAGTGAAAAAATTACACAAAATTTGAAAAAAAATACATAATTTTGTGAAGTAGATATCTCAGCGGGTAGCAAGTATTAGAAATCCATGATTTTTTGTAAGAATAGTCCATCAAAAAATCTTCATTTTCAGAAATTTTGAAAGAGGTGTTTTTTGTTGTTACTTTGTTACTTTGTTTGTTTCGTAGCCAAATCCAAAAGCAATGGATCTACTCTCAATAAGCCTAGCTTTACTAACGAAAACTCGCCGCCTACTTAAACCGAAAACGTATGCTGATTCAGAAAATTGCATATTCTTTGGTGATTTTAATGTTTCGAATCACAAAACTATTACAAAAATCGTGAAACTCAAACAAATTCTTCAAAAACTCGTAAATTTCCAAAAAAATTTAAGAGACAGAAATTTTGTTTCTTCTACGAAGTTCATAAATTTTCTAATCTAAAACTTTGTTGAAACTGCAGAGCTCAAGCGTGTAAGAATAAAAAGTTGGTGTCGAAGTGCCATCTCTGCGGCAAAATCGCGAACTAAAGTGAGCGTCAAGTTGAAGTTCTTATTACACTGAGAAACTTTGCTGGAGACTACACATGGGTTGGATAGAGTATCAAAGTACTGCACCGTGTATTCCATGCAATAAATACATAGCAATTGTTATTTTACATGAAACCTATGGTTATATTCAAACTGAAATATCACAAAAACACCAAAAACCACCTCTTTCAAAATTTCAGAAAATGAAGATTTTTTGATGGACAATTTTTTGAAAAAATCATGATTTGCTAATATTTGCTACCCGCTGAGATATCTACTTCACAAAATTATGTATTTTTTTCAAATTTTGTGAAATATTTTCACTTGAGTAGTTCAAAAATTTCTGTACTCGGAAGAAAACGACGTATTTATTCAATTTCTATTATCACAATAAAACGTGAAATTCAGACAAAATTTATAAAAACTCGTAGATCTCTGAAACTTGAAGAGTTAAAAATTTTGTATGTTCTGTAAAGTTTTATGGAATTTAGAAATCTACAACTTTGTCGAATACCGCAAAGCTCTAGCGTGTAAGAGAAAGAAGTTGGCATCGCAACGCTACCTTTGCGGCTGAATTCCGAACTAATTCAAACATCCAAAATGAAGCCCTAACTATACCGAGAAACTTTGTAGAAGACTGAAAACCGATTGGTCAAACCCTGAGAGCGCTATCAATTTCGTTCCGCTAGATTCCATTTCTGGCCCAGTGTGCAATGTACGATTGTACAAATGATCGCAGTAGGCTGCGCTCTTAGGGTTACGACCTGAATCAAATCCCCCACTATTGGATTTTTGTCGGGATTTGCTCTTTACGATTTCTTCATGGTTTTGAACACAAAGTAGAAGATTTTCTTGAGCTTTTGAAAGGTGTCATTGAAACCTCAACAGTTTCGAATAGTTATGATGAGACTTATCTTGTAAATCCAATAATTTAATATCTATACTAAATAACACCAGAACTAGTTTCAATTTCTGCTTACAGCTTCGTAAAATCTCAATATTCAATACTTGTCAGACTGGTTTTAGAACTGGTCGGTACAGAATAATTCTTGAAAACCTTTTTCAAGGGTATGAGTAATTTGATACTTTTACAGGGTCCAGCAATTCAATTGCTACATTGAAATAAATAGATTTATTTACCAAAATAAAAATATTTTATCAACCTAAAGCTCATCGAATTTCACTTGAAAACATATCGCTTCTTGAAAGTTCACTGGTTACTTTTATTCCAGGCTGCCGCTAGCGGTCGCTGCAGGATTTCCAAACCTTCTAGTTTTTTAGAGGAGGCTTCCGAAGATTTTGTTGGTCTTTACTCGATTAGGCAGCAGCGGAAATCGGTCATCACGTGTGATTTCGTTTCTGTCGCCTGCTGGCCGGAGAACTCTGTTGTTTCACTTATCCACGACCTGCTGCTGTACGGTGAAGAGTGAAGGTGAAGAGGTGCAACCTTCCTTCCGCGGCCCTTGCTTTCTTTCTTATCACTCGTTTTTTCATCCTTCTGGATATTGTGGAACTTGGTCTGAAGTTATTTTTCAGAATCCAACGGATTTTTCGAAGTACGCGGTTAAATATCGACGAGCTCGAAATTTGTGTTTTGGAAGAGTAGAAATACAAGCAGGAGGACAGAGATTGTGTAGTGAGCCGAAACAAACGTTTCGAATTAATGACACGCGCAAGTTTCACGAGAACGTGAACTAATCCCGTAAGAGCTACACAAAAAGCAAAGCAAAGCCTTGGTGCTACATTCCGATTCGGAACTTGACCTTGGAGCAGCAATCTGTTTAGTGTACAGAACAATTGCGGGTCTAGCGTCACGATCCTACTGAAACTAAAAGTTTTTCCTGAGCCGAAAGTCGAACATACGACAACTGGCTTGCTAGGCCAGCATCGTACCTCAAGACCACATGAGAGAGAGCTACACATCGAGTCTAGATATGTGCAGGGACAAGGAGGGAAGCCTGATCACAAGCGAGCGTGAGGTGGTCACCAGCTGGAAGCAGTTTTTCGATGAGCACCTCAATAGCGGAGCAACGGAAGGAGGCGAAAGGATAGTTATCCTTGGAGTGCCTACAAACCCAGGAGATCAAACGGGAAATTGGGTCACTAAAGAACAATTGAATCGCTGGTAAGGACAGACTACCGGCATTGCTCTAAAAACACGGCGAAGAAGCACTAGCAACGGCACTCCACTTTGTAATTTCCAGGATCTGGGAGGGAGAGAGACTACCGGAGAAATGGATGGAAAAAAATCACAGGAGGGTTGTGTGCAAAGCCACGACCGCAAGGTTGAAGTAGAATACTTTTACAAGAGAGTTAACCCGGCTGCTTGCGTGTCAGTCATTTTTTCTAGTAAATAAATGTTGACCGCTCATTGGCAGTATTGAAAATTCTGTGCAAATGAAGTTGAAGTACTACTCAATTTCAGTTTGCACATATAAATACGACCTCACTGAACAGGAAAAGTACAAACCCTTTGCGGCGCAAACAAGATTCAACAGTCAGAGTATATGTACATGTGAATTCAAATTAAGATAATTAACTTTTGATTAAAGCTCAGAACGAGGAAAATTTTAAATCTTCAATTCATTTGTTTGGTTGTCCTAAAAAGGACAGTTTGTTGTTGGAAAAAAAAAATTCGGATCTGACGCTGATTGCATCTTTGTGTTACGCCGATAGCGGGAGTGGTGAACTTGCGTATGACGAAGGCATCGTATTACCTGTTTTATTGAATGGGAGAAAGAGGAATATTGTAAAATTTTGTAAACATTTAATTCAAACAATATTACCAAATCGTAATCAGGCACTCTGATAACAAAGTTAAAGGCTGTTTTCACACTGAAAAACAGACAGCCAGCAGAAGTTTTGATTGCCAAAATCCAGAATGCTTGTGTAGTTGCCGAAATAAGGCAGAGCTTCACCGGAGGAAGGCCGAAACCCTCAACCGGCAAGTATGCTCCGATAGCAGGAAAATAGTGGTTTCGCATTCAGGAACGGCATCGTAGTTAGGAATTCTATTCTGATCACCCGGCCGTAGGTTAATGTACAGCTCTACTTACGGCTGTACATTAACGTACGGCCGGGTGAATCGGTTCGCGCCGCTTTCCGCGTTTAGCCTGGCATAGGCCTAATGCGCACGGCCAACACAATAGAAAGGTGTTTAGACACGTCTTTACTGGAGTAAGTGTTGGCAAATGCATCCACCGCTAATACCGCCGCTATCGTACGAAAGCGCGTCGTTTCATGTGGGGAATAATATCAACAATGAAAAATGACGCGCGTCTAAGCACACCCGAACTGTTTCGCCGTGCCGCTTCCATTTACTTTCTTATAACGTCGGCCTAATGGAAGTACCGGCTGCACTTACCGCTGAGGCTGTTAACATACTGCTACTGGTACCCAAAGTTATTAACTCTTCAAATTAAGTGTTTTATTTGTCCTTAAAAGAACAATTGTTCAATTCCATATCGGATATAATGCAATCGCATCTCTGTAATATTACCGACAGTAAAATTCTTCTGAACAAAATGATCCAACTTTTCCATTAGGCGACATCCATAAATTACGTAACGCAAAAAACCCAATTATTGGACCCCCACCACCCCATGTGTAACGAAACGTAACGCCAACACCTTCCCCCCCATAAAAATTACGTAACGCTGCAGAAGGATTTCCTTGATAAAAATGCTCGTTTTTGAAAGTCTCTCCAGAGATTTTTCGTTACGTAACGCTGAACTCACCTCCCCCCCTCCCCTGTGTAACAAATCGTAACGCCCGAGTTTACTCCCCCTCCCCCCTACGAGCGTTACGTAATTTATAGATGCCGCTTTAGAGAAAGTGCCGGCTGATGTACGGCAAAAATTTCGCCCGATCGCTCGCGTTGGTGTTTAGCCTGGCAGGGGCCTGAGACGTGGTGACAAACCACAGGGCAAGTGATTTGTTTGATTTGAAGGCAGCCACAGGCGCAACCCACTGCTGATCGCAACCTTTGAGCTGCTCTAACAGTGGGGGAATTGAGATACACGGACAACATGCACTGTGGAAGCTATTTCACATTCAGCAAATTAGACGGGCTAGTGCTGCTGCTAAGGAAGGACGACTGCTGTTGTCGCTGTCTAGAACTATTATGAGCGGCTTAGGCTGAAACAGGCTCTTATATAAGCCAAATAGCAGGTTTTCAATTGCAAGGTATATGATTCTGTCGACCGTGCTTGGGAAGCAATTATATAACGACCAATCAGAGGTCGATTTTTCCGTTTTGACAAGGCTTGACTATTTTCAATAGTACAACAGTGTGAATTATAAAATTAGAATTATCTTCTTTTGGGAAGAATCTTAGAAGATTTTCCAATCTATTGCTGCAAGAACAAAGGAAATCCATCAAATACTAACCGATTTATTAGCATTTGAAATTGGACATATTTTTCACTTTTTTCGGTTTTAGATTTTCATTTCACATCCCTATGTAGCCGAACTTCCTGAGAGAAGTATTCTACTTCAAAATTGTATGCTCCATCTATAGAATAGGCGATCGGTTACTGTAAAGTAACTACCGTGGCGTAACGTTGGTCAACGCCATCTGGAAATACTCTTCCAAATTCTGCTCCGCCGTCTTTTTCCTCTAGCAAATGAATTCGTACCAAGGCGGTTTCACGCATGCACCGGGAGAACAACGTACCCCCATTTTCGTATGATACCGTGCGGCTCCGAAATCCGTACACTTGAGCACTCAAGAATATTGATTAATCAATATAATATCCTATAATCACGATACCTTTTATATGATAGTTTCTGGCATTATTTTGTTATTTATTTTATCGATATTTACAATCACAGGACCGCAAAACTGTATTTAATTGGGTTTAAATCACGTAGATAGTAATCACCTCAGTTTTGAATCGAAATCCGTACAGGGGCACCTACAGAATGAGGCAGATTTATCAAAGCATGCATTGCTTCTATGAATCTGCCTCATTCTGTGCAAATGCAAAACTTAGCTGAGGATGAAACTTTCCGCAGTAGAGTGTGATTTTTGAAAATAAGATCGTGAAATTTAAAGATCGAAGTGTTGCCTAATAAGCGCTCCCATTGCTATCATTGCTCTCATGGTATCAACTTGCAGTCGTGACTTTTCATCAATCCACATACTGTTCACGATAGAGAATGTCCTTTCCAGTACTACCAAGAAGACCAAAAGGTACTAAGTAACTTTAACAAGCTACCGGTAGCTTAGAAACTTTTCATTTCGTAAATTATTGGAACACTGTCGGTTTGCAACTGCCACGGACCCTGCGTTCATTGAAGCTTTTTTCAAAATTTTGTTTAAGAGTATCCAAAAACGGTACTACTAGTCTGAGAAACGGTACTGTCCCGCTCAAGGCGGTACCTCTGCTCAGCCTACTAAAGTAGGATGGCAGTTTAAAATATAACAACTGACATAGACTAACGAGAATTAGTAAATTACCTTATGTGTACGGATTAAAAATCAGCTCATGCATCGGGCTCTATTTACGTACAGCATGAACCATGAAAAATATATAACAATAACATGACATATTCCTCATAATCAGCATGTACAACACTGAATACATACCTCTCAGATCGATTTGCAGTTAATAAATCTTTGAAATCACAGTAAACGCACTTCAATACTAGTTTTTCTGCGGAACGGGTTTCTTAGCGAATTGCTAACACCACACAGAATCGACACGTTTTCCGGATTAACTTACATGACTTATCAAAGCTACCTTGGATCGAGTGATGGGTTGCGTATGCGTATCGAGGACACTTTCGAATTCCTTCGAAGCGCTCACAGGGTTGGGACAAGGAGATGAACTATCCTGCACGCAGTGTTGAGAAAAATCACCGCCTAGAAACTCAAACAGACTGATATCAAGCCAACCTTAGCGTCAAATATCTTTTCTATGCACAAACATAAACTGTAGCTAGACAACGGTCGCTAGACAGATCGAGATGTTGATTTTCGATGAAAACGTTTGTTGGTATTCATTCCTCAGTCAAAGTTCACATTCGTTTATATGTTGTCAAAGTTGAAATTCATTATCATCACCACGGAAATGAGAACGAATATCAGTGTCAGTAACTTGTACTGAATATTTGTGTTACGTTGAGCTCAGATGCAATATTCAATATTGAATTTCTGGGATTCGACAAGCAACCGACTGACCTAGACCAGTTCATACGTAATTACAGCAGCCATCATTGTATATAATTCATAAAATTTATTTAAGTTATAACGTTTAATACGTTAATTCTAATAAATGATATTTCTCATAAATAAGTTCAATCATAATCACAAACTTATTATTTGAATTCATGAACAATTGATCAGCTAAAGCGACCTGTCTATTGGTGATGATTCTTAGTTTCTTCTGTGTAATTTCATCATCTTTGAATAAACAATGCTCATACTCTTCAAAAGAATGACTAGTACGGATATGCCGGGTGATATTCCCGACGTCCAAAACGACTTAGGAATGTTTGCATTCGCTCCCAACATCAATTTGACATCGCCCACGTGCAATCAGCGGTAAAGCAACTTCCCGTAGCGTACGCTTCCCTAAAAGAAGATTTTCAATGTTGAAGCACTTTTTACAACGTTGAAAACATATGGACGATAACCATACCTGCACAAAGCTTTCTAGTTTTGATAATATCGTTATCACGAGAAGAGCTTCCAGTTGGTATTGCTATCCATTTCAGATTATTTTCGAAATAAAAAAAATGTAACTGCACTTCAAAAAATATCAGTACCTCAAATCGAAATTGTTTTTTTTGCCTTTGAGTTTCATTTTCACGGTTGCTATTTTTGAATTGATAGATGAACCAATACGAATATCTTCTGTTTCGTTCTTGTTGGGTATTATATTCATTTTGAGACGTCAAGTAACGATGAACACTTTTGTTTACATCGCATATCGGATAGTGAAACCGATTGTCATGGTAATATGTATCACCTACACGACGAAAAAGCATAGTTTCAATGTTGTGAAACTCATTTGATAATTTTAACCACTGGTTGTTAGTCTCACTCATGAACAGCATGCAACACCTCAAGAGGTTTCGTAGCTGCTGATATTATACAGTATTCTCCATCTATGCCTTATTCAGACTACGCCGAATATTACCTGATGATAACAAGACAACAAGAGCAATGCAATTAGGATAAAGATGTCAACTAGTTGGCTCACACCAACGCGAACTCTCATATGCAATTGTCAAAATGTGCGGGATGAAAATAGCAAAAGTATTTCCTTCCTTCTTACTCGTATGCAACGCGAATTGCGAAATTTGTAGGGTTGCGTCAAATAACTTTTGGTCGTGTTGCCGACTGCTCTGCCCATAATTCAAACATTGGCTAATATGCTATAAGCATCAAATCGAGAAAAACGCATTTGAAAGTTTTTTGTCGGCACAACATATTTTGACTGTTCATGACAACTTTTTTATTGAGTATATAATCCTTCATACATGCTGGAATCTTGCCGTTGAGTTGAAACAGAGAAATCTGTAGAATAATTCCATCCGCCACGTATTTTTAACACAGAAGCCGTTTTTTCAATTATAAACGAAAGGTCAGTTGACAAAACGGTGTGCAATTTGGCTAATATCCATACGGTGTGAATTATATCGTACTCGCTGGTGATAAAAATGGTTTTAAATTTGATAAAACAACACGGAAACACCAATGAGGATGAAAAGGACGACGAGACAATTGTTGATGCAAGGGCCTTACGATCGCTTACCTGTCGCCAAGCTACAACACACTTTCGAAAGTTAGACGAAACACAGTACAGTAATAATACACTGGTTCGTGAACATGCCACAGGTTGACTGGATATTAGCCAACTTCTCAATTATTTTGGATATTAGCCAAAATTGTTTCACGTTTGCTGCCTTCCCAAATGCATTTTTTCACAATCGGCTTCCATAGGGACCTTGTTTAGGGTGTGTACCATCACGAGAAACTGTTTTCTCGATTTTGGTGAAAATGGCATATTAGCCAATTTCTGAATTATGGGCAGTGCTGCAAATCTGGTTTTTATGGGTTTCCGAGCGTGATATCCGCGATATCATGTAGCCGTGGTGATATCCGATGACAGCTCGATTGTATGGAATATCAGGTAATATGGATCGATAGCACGAATCGCCTGACATCAGGTGATATGCGGTGTAGTGTGAACAGGGTATTCAGCTATTTCTCGTTCTTTCTCGCTGTCTTCCTTGCTCGCATTCGCTCCCGAGATCATATGCACACGAGCGCGCCCACTCTTTTACTCTTTTACTTTTTTTAACAAGACTAATTTTTGGAAAACTAATCTTGTGTAAAAATGTTCTTAATGAACAATAATAATTTTAGAGCCAGGACGGTTTGTTTGATCGGTATGACTTCTTTTTTTTC
Source organism: Wyeomyia smithii (assembly GCF_029784165.1). Classification (NCBI taxonomy): domain Eukaryota; kingdom Metazoa; phylum Arthropoda; class Insecta; order Diptera; family Culicidae; genus Wyeomyia; species Wyeomyia smithii. The sequence goes on from NC_073694.1 coordinate 12,088,573, forward strand.
AGATTTTGTACAGCGTATATTTTTTGCTTTTCTTCTAGAAACGTATAGCAGTCACTTGCAAAACCGAAGATATAAAAGTGCTCAAAAGGGCCGAATGGCATATATCACTCGACTCAGCTCGACGAGCTGAGCATAATCTGTATGTGTGTATGTGCAGACTTTTATACTCACTCACTTTTCTCAGAGATGGCTGAACCGATTTTCATGAAATCAATTGCAAATGAAAGGTCTAGTTGCCCCTTAAGAAATTTATTGAATTTCATTGTGATCGGATTTTTAGTTTAGAGGTTATGTATCAAAATGTAAAAATCACGAAACATCATTATCTCTGAACTACACAACCGATTTGAACCGAATTGATTTTAAATGAACGGGCTACCTAAAATACCCTTAACTTTTGAATTTCATACAGATTGAACATATGGTTCAAAAGTTATGGAAAGAAACGTGTTCTGGAGACTGTTCAATCTCACTCATGTTTCTCAGAGATGGCTGAACCGATTTTCATAAAATCAGTGTCAAATGGAAGGTCTAGTTGCCCCATAAGACCCTTTTGAAAACAACTTCTTGACTCGGAAGTTTCAGGCGGGCTTACCCCGCATGAAAAAGATCTGCAAATTTTCAATGCTTTTTTAATATTGAAAAAAAAGCTAGAAAATAAACAAAAATATTTCAGTACTTATTTTTTAGATGCGGATATTGAATAGAAGAGCATCTTAGCAAAGAAAAAATGATTTTTTTTCTATAAACATAACGGCTTAAGGGGGCGGTCTTACCCCGCTAACCCCTATAGCTATTTAACCATTCCTATAAATTTTGGTGCCTCTACTGCCGTAAGATGATAAAGCGACGTAAGTGCTATTTTTTCGAATATGGGTTTATCATTCCAATTTGTTCATTATTCGAAAACCTATCTTTTGGTACCTGCCTTTTAGTTTTGTCTTATTCGTACGTTGCATAAAATAAATAAAAAAAACACAAAAACAGTGACGTAGGTACCTATTTCAATACAAAACGTCACGTCACAATGTCATCTTTGTCGCTTTAACGTTATTTTTAAGAGCAAACTCATCAAAGTGTCTGAAAAAAAGTTGGTGACTAGGGACACCACAATTCACAGGAATCTTTTATTTTTTCCGGTGTGAACTTTTGGAGTGCACCTGTGTTGACCAGTGTTATCTGGAGAATTCGGTTACCCGGAGTAATATTTGCAAGTCCAGCGAAAGAAACTCTGTAGGACGTGCCTTAATAGTCACAGCAAGTGGCCATGCCAATCCCGGAAAGTCAGTGGTGTCAACGAATGTCGCCAGAAGCACTATACACTTTTGCACGATCGATCTGGGTGAGCATCTATGGCTACGTTCATCAATCGTCAGATCCCACGTCGGAGTCGCTGATCGCGACCGCGAACTCTCCGAACAGCTTCGCGACTATTTCAGCTTTGAAGATGGCGCATTTACCGCTCCAAGTCATGAGTTGGAACCCGGAGATGAGTATCGAGCGATGCGATTACTGCAGGAAACTACACTTCGAAACCGGTTGAGGTGGTTTTTATATCTAATCTCTGAATAATTTTGAGAAATTTGACGAACTAACTGTTCGTCAGACTGACCAATTGGCCTGAGTAAATAGGGGTTTTTCTAAACCCCAGGCGCTAAGCGGACTCACCTAACTATCGCCAGTAAAATGCCAGGAAACTCCTAAGTGAAGAAAGCGTCCCAAGTCCAGTAGCAAATTAGAAGGTATCGTTCGGATCACTTTAGCACTATCAAAAAGAAACAGTCTTCACAGTTCAAGAATCAACGTTCGAATGTCAGACTAGCTGACAGTTTATTCTTTATATCGTTCACGTCTAACGTAACCGAAGTTACGTTTAGACGGTGCTATAAACTTCCGACGTAACAAACGTTACCATGGAAGCTTTCGAAAAGGGCGTATGCCATAGCACTTCCCTTTTAATTAGTTGTTTTCTTAAAACCTAATTAACAAAATGGTTTATACAATATAATTACTCGATATTTACAGATTTATTATTGACTTGCTTGAAGTCCAAATTCGAAAAGTTTAAGACTAAGTATAAACATATTTTTCATCTCTTTTTACTCTTTTCACTCTATTCGAACGCCTAAGTACGATCTCCGATGATTCCATCGGAAGCTTTCTCTTTCTGCCTCGATTAGGCAAATTGTTCTCCGGAAAACCTCTACAGTCCTCTTCTCCTTCCATGCTATCTTGTCGTCTCGAGCTTTCCGTCCCTTCGAACGGATTCCAGAGCGGAATCAATTTCGGTCCCTCTGGTTTCCTGTCAACCACTCTTATTTGTCCTCGATGGGCCATAACCGGCACGTTTCCAATCAATATCTGAAAGGTATTTTTAGAAAATCGTTTCAAGAAATTAGCTTTAAGCCAACGCATATGATTACGAGGGTTGTGGTTTTTATACCACACCACATCACCCGCCATCAGTTCATCAATTTCGTTAGTACGTTTTAGACCTACATTAGTAGGTTTGTTTCCTACATTAGTAGGGCTTGATAATTTCTCATCTTGTGGAGGGGAAGGTGACGACAACTGTCGTTTATAATGTTTTTTTGGGATTAATTAAATCAAGCAAGGTTTTTGGAGAGAAATTGAAATTTTTTTTAGACGGAAAGCTACCGTCGTTTGCCAAACAAGTGTTTCTATAAGTAAATAGAAATAAATTTATTTGGTCCTCCCAATTTAACTCTTTCGTTGAAGGCTCCATTAAGAACTTTTTCAAAACTTCCTTCACCGTTCTTACCAACCTCTCCGCCTGCCCGTTACTTGACGGGTTGTATGGCGGGCTTTTGAGCACTTTGATCCCTTGCCTTTCCAAAAAATTAACAAAATTATAAGAGTTAAAAGGGGGTCCTCCGTCAGATACCAGAAATCTGGTTAACCAAATCTAGCGAAAAAAGCAACTAATTTTCTTCATATTTTCAACCTCAATCCATTTGGAAAAGCTATCTACTATCAATAGATATGTACGTTGCTCAAAATAAAAAAAAATCAATATGTATCCTACTAAAAGGTTTTATAGTAGGAGTCCATTTGGATTCTATGTTTGGATTTGGCTTTATTGCCATACTACTGCAAATATCACAGTTTGTAACGTGTCTCTCTATATCTGAATTGATTCCATACCAAAATACAGTGCGCCTAGCCAGCTGTTTCATCTTTACCATCCCAATATGGTTGGCATGTAATAAATTGAGTATTCCACTTTGCATGAGTTGTGGTATAACAACCCTATTTTTATACAATAAGCACTCGTCAACTAATTCTAAATCTTGCTGATTAGAAAAAACGTTGACGAAGCGTTTGTCTATTTTCCTTGGCCAACCATCTTTAATATATTTAATAATTTCCATTAGGAATTCATCGTCTCTAGTCATTTTGGCTATTTGCACTGAGTCAATAGGAAGTTCCCTACTGAAATTTATACTCCTGATCAATTCTTCATCTAAATTTTTAGGCACCGCTTCCGCTAAAGGAAAACGTGAACAAAAGTCAGCGTTTCCCATTTGGGAAGACGGTCTGTACTTGATGTCAAAATCATAAATGGACATTTCCAACACGTATCGCTGCAGTCTGGTAACAAAAATTGCATTCTTTCCCTCACTACCAAAAATTCCCACTAATGGTTTATGATCTGTGTATACTTGGAATTTTTGACCATAAAGATATTTATGAAACTTTTTAATTGTAGAAACTAGAGCCAATGCTTCTAAATGAAGGATAGGGTAATTTTTCTGTGCTGTGTTCAAAGAGAAAGATGTGAAGCATACGGGTTTTTCTACTCCATATATAATATGCGCCATTACCCCTCCAAGGCCATAGCCTGACGCATCGGATACAATTACTATCTGCTTTTTTGGATCATAAAATTCTAATATTTGACTATTTAGCAAGGAGGCTTTGCTTTCCTTAAAGGCTTTTTCACAGTTTGTATTCCAAAAATATTCTGTATCGTTTCTAAGAAGATTATATAAATGACATAGCTTCGAGGATAAATGAGGTATTAACTTGTGGTACTAATTTATAAGTCCCAGAAATGATTTCAATTCTGTTACATTTGTAGGCGCCTTCGCTTCTCTTACTGTCTTTATTTTATTAGGACAAGGTAGTAACCCGTCTTTGCTTAAAATGTGCCCCAAGTAAGGTAGCTCAGAAACGAAAAATTTGCATTTCTCCCAGTTTACTTTTATATTTGCTTCTAATAGTCTTGATAAAACAATCTCCAATTTTTCTGAACAATCCTGCAATTTTTTTCCTGCTACAAGGACATCGTCTAAATAACAGGAAACATTTTCAATCCCATGTAAAACTTGATCCATTACCTGTTGGAAAATGGATGCACTTGAAGAAGCTCCCTGTGGTAATCTATTATATGTATACAATCCTTTGATTGTATTTATTACCACAAATTTCCTAGATTTTTTAGACAAAGACAATTGTGTATAAGCTCCCTCAAGATCTAGTGCACAAAAAACACTGCATCCTGCCAATCCGGCAAATAAATCCTGAGCAACAGGTAAAGGATAAGTGTTTGGAATAAGACTCTTATTAATAGAGACTTTGCAGTCTATTACCAATCTAATATCGTTATTTTTCTTCATAACGATTACGATAGGAGACCCCATCTCACTGGTTTGATTGGACTTATAACCTTTTCTGCTTCCAGTTTATCTAAATAAGTTAAGACTTTTACCCTCAACCGATAAGGTACATTGTATGCCTTTTTAAATATAGGTGTGTCATTTTTCAATACCAAATCTGCTTCAAAATTTTTTATTGGTGAAGAGAAATCTTTAATGAAAACAGTAGCAAATTTATGCTTAATTTCTTGTACCACTTCAGTACTTTGTCTCTCGTTTATATTGTTTATTTGTAACGAACCTGTGAAAAAATTTCTCCAATTACTGAAAAACAAATCCAAACCATCACGCCCCAGAAGTGGAATAAAATTGTGTTTACTATCTAATACAACTAAGGTTTAGTTGTTTATTACCATATGTAATTAAAACATTTGTCTCTCCCACGATTTTCAATTTGTCCCCATTGACGACCGCTAATTTCTTTTCTGAAATCCTCAGAGGCATTTTAAAAAATGAACTGTATGAGTCTTTACTCATGGCAGTCACCGATGACCCACAATCGATTTCCATTTGAATGGGTTTTCCCTCTATAAAGACTTTTACTAAACAGGGGCTGTTAATTTTATTAATATTATAAACTAGCATGCATGTTAGATCACCTTTGTCGTCATCGCTGTCCAAATCATTTGTCCTTAGCTGGCTGAAGATCTCCTCAATATTTTTACTCTGACTCGGGCCTGGCTTTTCCCAATCGTTCACGAACTTTACTGAGCCTCGCATAATATTTTTCAGCTTAAAACACTTCTTTTTGATGTGACCCCTAACGCCGCAAAAGTCACAAATTATATTTTGCATCTTATGTTTTTGAGCCAACTGCCCCTTACGCCATTCGGCTGGTTTAATGTTGTTATATTTTCTGTCTTTATTTTGCTCATCCCTAAAATATGGCTTGTAACCTAACCTTGACCCCACTGGCCCTCTAGGGTAACTAGGGGATTGATTGGACCCATCTGCTACCTCATAAGTTTTGAAAATCTTTTGCACTGTAGGACTGTTCAAGTTAGTATCAGCAAACGAAGATATTCTGGTATATTTACCGATACCCAACGATTTGGCATTAGATTTCGCCATCTCCCAAGTGATAATAATCTTTTCAGTTGCCTCCGCGCTTAATTCTTCGTCCTCGTTTAATAATTTTTGTTGTAAATGAATGTCGCCAATACCGGAAATAATCCTGTCCCTAATAGCCTGGTCTTTGAAAGTTCCAAAGAAACAGAACTCTGCTTGGAGTTTAATAGCCAATACATCTTCCAAAGTTTCATCTGGGTGCTGTACCCTTTGGGAAAATCTCACACGTTGCACCAACCCGGAAGGCGTTTTATCAAATCTCGATTTAAGCTTTTTAATCATATCCCCATAGAGAATGGTATTTAAATTACCAAGTGGAAATAACAATTTTAATTCGGCGTACACAAAAGGACCACTAAGTGTAATAAAATGAGCTTTTCTACTCTCTTCGTTTATATCGTTAGCTAGAAAACAATATTCCAGACGATCAACCCAGTCAGAGAATGATGTTCCCTTCCTGTAGGGTTCTACTAAAGAGGCCATGCTCATTTGAGCCATGCCGTTCTATATTTTATTTAAATTAAACGAAAAGGAGAGAAAAACCGAAATTAGTCCCAGGATGCTCCCCAAGAAATATATTTTAAATATAAGTATGTATATACAAAAATATATATATAATATATCACAAATATAATTTAAATTTGGAAAACAGATCGACTTACCGAAACGGTCCTGGGCTTTAATTGAAATTTATTTCCTTTTATAGGTCGACCTTTGTCGCCTTGCCTCTATAAGTCCTTTCAATACTTTGTCCTTTGTTAGCCCTCCTATTGCCACAGTAATGGCAAAATAAGTCCTTTGAATTCTTTGTGGTTATCTCCGGTGTCCTTTAAATCCTTTATCCACTGTCCTTTTGTTCCGAAATTTGTTCCCTTTTGTCCGGTCTCAACAATGGATGCTCCTATATCACCAAAGGTTAAAAAAAAAATTAGCAAAAATTCAAAAGAAAATCATTTCGCTGAAACTCAATTTAAATATGAAAGTATTTCTTTTATTTAATGCGAAACAAAAATTTCCATTTGTTACGAAACTTGAATAGGTGGCACACAAATGCCGCTTTTACCCTATTCGATGTTTTACAGCGAAAAACGAACAAAGAGAAAACAAAATGGCCCCAGCAAATTTAACCGCGTGTTAAATTTTTACAATGGCTATCAATAGCGATTATCTACGAACGAAATGCTTTACCAACGGCAATTAAGGCCGTTAACGAAGATAAAAAAATCACTCACTACGGCAATTAAGGCCGTCAGATTTTTCACTGCACTTAATTTGATTTTAGTTTTTCTTCTGTTTAAACACTTAGCCTAGCACGCAAATTGAAATAAATTTCTGCTGAAAGTCAGCAAACAATTTTACCTTCGAAAGTTTTAACCTCGTCGCCAGTTTTTATATCTAATCTCTCAATAATTTTGAGAGATTTGACGAACTAACTGTTCGTCAGACTGACCAATTGGCCTGAGTAAATAGGGGTTTTTCTAAACCCCAGGCGCTAAGCGGACTCACCTAACTATCGCCAGTAAAATGCCAGGAAACTCCTTAGTGAAGAAAGCGTCCCAAGTCCAGTAGCAAATTAGAAGGTATCGTTCGGATCACTTTAGCACTATCAAAAAGAAACAGTCTTCACAGTTCAAGAATCAACGTTCGAATGTCAGACTAGCTGACAGTTTATTCTTTATATCGTTCACGTCTAACGTAACCGAAGTTACGTTTAGACGGTGCTATAAACTTCCGTTTGTTACGTTACCATGGAAGCTTACGAAAAGGGCGTATGCCATAGTGGTCAAGGTGGTCAAAGGTCTTATGAGTACTTCCTGGTTCACGGAAAAGTATTCATCTAGAAGTTCTGGGCGAGTAGAATCGATTGGGATCAAGAAATTCCACACGAACTAAATGAACGTTGGTGACAATGGGCGGACTTGCTTCATAAGCAGGATCAACTGCGCATCTCTCGAAGCTACTTTCGGCAGACAGAGGACTACTCTCGTCTTCAAATACATATTTTTGTTGACCGCTTACGCCTGTGCGGTGTACTTTTGCTAGGAGACGAACCGCAGCTGGGTCGCTACCAACCTCAATGCTGCAAACCTTGCTACGGATAGTTCCTAATTCTATGATACGGCCTTCCTCTACAAGCTCGAAGAGGACTGGCCCAACCAGCGAACGATTGGCTCAACCGAAAAAGAACTTCGTCCGTCCCATTTTTATGTAGACATGGATCATGGCATTCAACCGATTTGGTCGATGGACAACTTCTGCAGGCGCCGATCCCAGGAGAATCTGCAACTCGGCAACCTAACAAGAGACGAACTTAGACTAACAGAAGAAATCCGAGAACTTAGGAGAGTGAAGGAAAATTGTTGATACTGGCACGAGCCACCACGGCTACTGGAGTAAGTAAGTAAGGCTGAAAAGTGCTTCTAAGACCCGAAAAGTCAAACTAAACTGTTAAGCGCAACAAGGACAAGGAAATGATTCCTCTAATTAGCTCACAGCGAAGAAAAAGTTAAAAAGATGGCCAAAAATTAACCTCAGACAAAAAAAATAGACTTTCAATCAAGTCAATCAGGGGTAAAATGATCTCAGAACGAAAAGAAAAATACGCTTCTAAATACCAAATAAGATCATAAAAATATCAGAATGGCGAAAACGATGGTTCGTTATCCAGAAAAAAAGATGTCAAAACGGAATGATGAAAATTAGTCTCACTAGTCTTTACTTTAGTTGTTACTTTATGGCGACAGATCATAAAGATCCTATACCGAATCGAGAACACGACATATAATACACTCGGTCTTGGACAGGCAATCCCAAGAGTACAGCCTTTTGTTCTACTGTCTGATTAAAATATTTTTTTTTTGTTACTGTTTGTTCGTCATATCTACTCGTGCTAGAACGTATTGGCCACAGTGCATCACATTACTTGGAGGATGTCCTAGGAATAGCGAATATAGAAGAGAGACGAAATTGTTTTTTATACAGATGATCGTGTCAACATTACACAAACAGCGCGTTTTGGTAACAGCTCGAATCTTTGTGAAACCGTCGAGCGTCACACGATTCAGCTTAATTAAGTTTGTTGGAAAACCATGCTCTGTCGTAATTTGCGCTAGCCCCGCAATTGTCCTGTGCACTAAATAGTCGGCTGCGAAGTCTGTGTATAAATAAACAGAAGGTCAAGTTCCGAATCGGAATGTAGCGCCAAGGCTTTGCTATAGGGTAATTATGGTTCTAAAGGCCAAGAAAAAAAATGAACCCAAAGTGAGCTCAGAATGGTGAAAAAATGCTTATCAAAATTAAAAAATGTCAATCAAGTAAAGAGCTCACAATAGATCACTGCACGGAGCAACCTAACCTCATTTTTTTGACCGTGAATTGTTTACACTATTCAGTGAACCTATTTTGACACTAGCTCAAGCCAAAAAGATATACTGCAAAACAAAATATGATTTCGGCTCTAAATCCCGAAAAAAATTGAAGCGTGAAATGAAAAAAAAAAATAATTGAGCTTAGAATTGCACGAATTGTTGAGATACCCAAAACATAATATAAAATCATTTTGCTACTTGTAATGGTTTATTGATGCATCGAAAACCTATTGAAGGAAAAGCCAAGAGTCTTAGACATAATTGAAACCGTTATATAAAATGGTCAAAAGATTTTACAGTCTTCATTCAAAATTGCAATAGAAAGCTTCGTAAATAAGCGTTAGTATTGAATTGGGTGATTATGCTCTGAGAAAAAAATCTTTTCAAATTCCCAGAAACCTTTCTAAAATTGTGAAACTACAAACTTTTCTTCAAAAGAGAGCTTCAAGCCTTACGTCATCACTTCGTGGCAGCTATAAAAGAAATTAATAACGACAACACTCCGTCGCGTGCAGAGAGCGTTTCACCACGGTAGTAACACCATAAATTACGTTATAAGCTGTTCTCATGTTTGGAATTTTCCCTCGTCCGACAGAAAGTAGGCTATCTGCCTAATCAAAATCACATCTGCCACCCACAACGAATTAGAAAAACTCTAGCTATAAATGAACCATAACGAACCATGTGAAAAACTGCCCTAAAACAGACTGACTGCCGCCGCCACCAAGTGGGAACAAGTGGACTCATCATTTTCATCATAAAAAATTAAGGGAGGTAGGAGTGTGCATACACTCGACAGCGGCAGCGGCGGTCCCAAAGGGCAAACCAAAAAAAAAAGTGCGGAACCCACTTTATCACCGGCCATAGAGCCGAAGGCCATGACATGGCATGCCATGCTGTGCGATTACATAATTCTTGTTGAAGAAAATAAGAAACAACAACAATAACAGCAACACTCGTCCCAGCAATCAGCGAGTTTGCATAGTTTTGAAGAGCTATCTTCGGTCGGTTGCCAGGCGGCACGCATTGTTTGCAGATCCTGCCGCCAATCGGCCGCTAGAAGAAACTAGAATAACGAACCTTTTTCTTTATCGTATTTTTATAGGCAACTTGTTGCTGAACTTCCACGCCTATTGCGACCGCAAAAATTAACACAACCCAGACCCCCAAAGCAATGAGTCACTTTGACACGCTCACTTGTAGGGGGTGCACTTGACATACCTTTTCGGTATGTTCGTTTCGTGTACGAGGCGGTGGGTAGGCCACCACGCAAGAGGAAAGATGAATGATGTTTTCTTTTCGCATTTCACCGACACAGTCGGTCTACGGCTGACATTTTCACAGCCAGCCAGCAGCCTCGGGGGCTTAGGCATCGGTGCGCTGGGAAACGCATTGCCGCGATTTACAAAGGCACAGTGAGCTGTCGGGGGGACAGAAAGTATTTTTTTGTGAAAAAACATAGAAGAAATTTAATATCTTTTTTCTTTTTTTACAATTTTTGAGTACGAGAGATTTCAAACATTGTTTAAGAACGTGGCCAAATATCGACGCGCTTGAATGAGTTAGTTACAATCCTTAGGAGAAAGAAGTGTTAATAGTGACCGCAGGCAACGATAGACGGCCGGTAGAGCCCTATAAACATGGTAAAGAGGCAGTACAAACTAGGGAACCTATACATAATGTATAGGTTCCCTACTATAAATGACACTTCACTAGGTAATTTCCAGGATTCGGAAGAAGACTATCGGTGGAATGCATGGAAGGAGTTGTATGCTTCATCCATTAAAAGGGCGATCGATTAGAACGCAGCAACTAACGTGGCATAGCGTTGATCAACGCCGCCTTCGATCGAAAATCATGATGTTATAAACAGTGCGTCTTGAACTGTCCTACAGATCAGACGTTTTTTCGGTTGCTTGTGGACTGGTCTTTGACTGCCTATAGCTTCAAAGTTTGTGTTTTGTCAGTGTGTCTTTTAAAGACTACCTGAAAGTTATTTCCCATCAGTCTTTCTCAAGACTACCTACTTTTGAATTTAACATTTGTTTTAACTTTTTTCGTATCACCTGAAATGGCTGGACGGAAAAAGAAACCTCGCATCGCTGCGGGGAGGAAAAGAGAGGCATCTCTTTCTGACACATCGAGTGTCTGTAGTGACAATCCTTTTGATATTTTGCCTGAGCAAGAAGCTGGTGAAATGGAAGTTATTAATAATGAAACTATACAAAATATAAAATCTTTAAAAAAGGAGAAAGTTCCACCTGTTGTGGTAACTATTTCTTCTGAATTTAATATATTCAAAAAGGACTTTCAACGTTTGTTTCTGACGTTAAAGTTACCTAGCAAATTGGCCGTAGAGGTCTTGTTCAGTATTTAACTGACAAGATGTACAAATTTTTTACATACGACACCAAGAACGCCAAGCCGTTCAAGGTTGTCTTGAAAGGTCTCACCAACGATCAAACCGTTGATGAGATCAAACTTACTTTAACAGAATTACTTGGCATAGCCCCTACCCAAGTAATTCTAATGAAACAAAAATCACGAGGCGAAAACAGTCAGAGAACTGGAATTTCCCTTGTTAATTATTTAATTCATTTTAACCGCAATGAGGTTAACAACTCAAAATTTTTTGAAAAAGCACATGCTTTGTATAATGTGCGTGTAAAGTGGGAAATTTATAGGAAGTATGGCGGAGGTGAAAAGCATATCACCCAATGCCGTACTTGCCAACGCTATGGCCATGGTTCCAAATTCTGTAACATGGACCAAAAATGTCTTAATTGTGGAGACTCTTCTCACAAAAAGGACACATGTCCTGTGAAAGAGAGTAAAAATTTTCGCTGTGCGAATTGTAACGGCAACCATATGTCAAATTTTTATCAATGCCCAGGCCGTTTAGCAATTGTTAAGGCAAGGCAAGGTAAACAAAATTCAAAACAAACTTCAAAACAAAATTCTCCAAGCGTACCAGTGACGCATAGTTTACCTACTCCTTTGCATACCCGTTTAACATATGCACAGGTTAAGGTAGTTCGAACATTCTACCGCCTAATGTTGGTAGTTCGAAAATGACCGCTAATATGGGTAAGCAAAACACGCTAGAAAATAATTGTACACCTATCACTCCAGCTAATATTGCTACCGAAAATATTTTTTCTAATATCAACTGCCTGGGGCCTATTACGGCAGGTAAACTTTCTTTTTTGCAACAGGCAATGTTCGATCTTATGAACGCCATGTTGCAGGCAAAATCAATGTTTGAAGCTATCCAAATAGGTACAAATTTTACTATTAAAATTGTTTCTAATTTAAAATTTAGCAATGATTTTAAATGAACCAATCCAAATTTTGAATTGGAATGCTCGCTCATTGAAGGCCAATGAGAATGAGTTTTTTAATTTTTTAACAGTAAATAATGTGCATATTGCAATTATTACTGAAACATTTTTGAAACCTAACATAAAATTAAAATATGATCCCAATTACGAGGTTCATAGATATGATAGGATTCAGGGTTCCGGCGGTGGAGTTGCAATTGTTATTCATCGCCGAATCAAACATCGTGCTCTTCCCCATCTTGAGACGAAAGTTATTGAAACTTTGGGAATTGAAGTTCAAACTGAACTTGGGATTTTATTCATTGCCGCAGCATATTTACCATTTCAATGCACACGCGAGCTCAAAAATTATTTTAAAGGTGATTTACAAAAACTCACCAGAAATCGTTCGAAATTTTTCATAATCGGCGATTTTAACGCTAAACATCGTTCATGGAATAATTCTCAAAGTAATTCCAATGGCAAAATTTTATTCAATGATTGTTCTTCAGGATACTATTCTATTTTGTCTCCGAATAGTCCTACATGCTTTTCTTCTGTAAGAAACCCTTCAACAATTGATTTGGTGCTGACAGATCAAAGTCATGTATGTAGTGATTTGATCACACATGCTGACTTTGATTCTGACCATCTTCCAATACCTTTTTCTTTATCACATGAATCAGTTTTAAACCCTATGAGCTCTGTTTTTAATTATAACAAAGCTAATTGGGAAAGATACAAAAATTATATTGAGAGAAATTTCAATAATGAGCTTGATTTGCAAAACGAAGTGAATATTGATTCCGCTTTGGAAGCATTAAAATGTGCAATTGTTGATGCCAGGAATTATTCTGTTCCAAAGGCTCAAGTGAAATTTGATTCACCAATAATTGACGAAAATCTTCAACTTCTAATTCGTTTGAAAAATGTCCGCAGACGTCAATATCAACGTTCTCGTGACCCTGTTTTTAAAACTATTTATAAAGATTTACAGAAAGAGATTAAGCATAGATTTACTCTTCTGAGAAATCAAAATTTTGAGACTAAAGTTGAAAAATTGAAACCATATACAAAACCTTTTTGGAAGCTGTCGAACATTCTTAAGAAACCTTCAAAGCCAATTCCAGTTTTAAAAGATGGTGAACCTTTTCTTGTATCCAATGAACAAAAGGCTCAAAGACTTGCTCAGCAGTTTGAGAGTGTTCATAACTCAAATTTGAATTTTGTGAGTCCAATTGAAAATGAAGTCACGCGTCAATTTGATTCAATTTCTTCCCAGAATTTTTTACCTGCAGAAATAATTGAAACTAACTTGAATGAGATTGAATCAATTATTAAAAATTTCAAAAATATGAAAGCACCTGGTGACGATGGAATCTTTAATATACAAATCAAACATCTCCCTGAGAGCACAATGGGATTTTTAGTAAAAAATTTCAATTGCTGCTTCAAAATTGCATATTTTCCCAAATTATGGAAAAATGCAAAAATTACTCCCATTTTAAAACCGGATAAGAACCCAGCAGAAGTTTCAAGTTATCGCCAATCAGTTTGCTTTCTTCAATAAGTAAACTGTTTGAGAGAATTATTCTTAACAGAATGATGTCACACATCAACGAAAATTCAATTTTTGCAAATGAACAGTTTGGATTTCGCCATGGGCATTCCACAACTCATCAATTGCTCAGAGTTACTAATATGATACGAGCTAACAAATCTGAAGGTTATTCCACTGGAGCTGCTCTTTTAGATATAGAAAAAGCATTCGACAGTGTTTGGCATAAAGGTTTGATTGCGAAATTGCAAACTTTTAATTTTCCAATTTTCCTAATCAAAATTTTAAAAAATTATCTTACTGACCGAACTCTGCAGGTTGTCTATCAGAATTCAAAATCTGATAGATTTCCTGTCAGAGCAGGTGTACCTCAAGGTTCAGTTTTAGGTCCAGTCCTGTACAACATATTCACTTCAGATCTTCCTGATTTGCCTCCAGGATGCACAAAGTCATTGTTCTGCGATGACACAAGCATTTCCGTAAAAGGAAAAAGTCTTCGTGTCATATGCAGTCGATTGCAGAAAAGTTTAGATATTTTTTCTTCCTACTTGCAAAAGTGGAAAATCTCTCCCAATGCTTCTAAAACTCAAATGATAATTTCTCCGCATAAGCCTAGGGCTTCTTTCCTCAAGCCAAACAATAATCACGTTGTCAAGATGAATGGGGTTATTTTAAGTTGGTCCGACAAGGTTAAGTACTTGGGACTAATTTATGATAAAAAACTTATTTTCAAAGAGCACATTGAGAGTATACAAGCCAAGTGCATCAAATATACGAGATGTTTATATCCTCTCATTAACAGGAATTCTAAACTTTGTTTAAAGAACAAACTTTTGATATACAAACAAATTTTTAGACCAGCAATGCTTTATGCTGTACCGATCTGGTCAAGTTGCTGTTCAACAAGGAAGAAAACGCTCCAAAGGATTCAGAATAAAATTCTGAAAATGATTTTGAAGCGTCCTCCTTGGTTTGGTACACTCGAATTACATAGACTTACTGGTGTTGAACCATTAGAAGCTATGTCAAATAAAATTATTAACAATTTTCAACAAAAATCGTTGCAATCCTCAATTGCTACGATAAGCTCTCTTTATAGCCAATAAGTTAGCAATTAAGTTAGTTGTAAGTTTACTTCCCCTTTTCTGACAAGTAGGTTAAAATCCCTACGAATGATAAGTCCTAATTGCGAAAGCAAACAAATCCTAATAATAAAAATTACAAATTTCTAACAGTGTTGAGAAGTCACCATTTGTGATTGGACACACATACTCATTATTTACTAATATTTATCATAAATACTTAAGCTACTAACAAATCCCCCCCATTAAAAAAAAATGATGTTATTATGATTACTTTTTCAGAGGAGTAATGTCAACTCCTTACACAATTAATTTATCTCGTCAAATTTGCCAACAGCTGATTGAGCTCGGCGAATTTTTTTGCGAATGTCAGCAATATTTTTCGACGAACATTCAGCAATTACATCGATTACCGTAAACCAGCGAGTATTGACATTTCGTTTGCCGAAGTTTTTGAAAATTCTGCCGAAAACTAGTAGAATATTTCGTTAAATTAACCAGCTGTTGAGTTTTCGGCAATTAAATTTAAGTGTGTAGTCATGATTCATTGTTCGATAATGATGGATGGTCGATGGTTATCATACAATGAAGTTGATTTGCAAAATGACCATTGGTTGAGTTAATAAGGTTGTGTTTTTTATCTCTTTGACAAGATTGACTTTCGATTTTTTCCCTCCTTACTAGCTTTTTGAATGCGTTTTAATGATTTCGATATGTCTTCATGACTTGTGGAAGTTATTTAGAAGCCTATTGATAATATAATAATAGGATATTGAAAATTGCGTTGATTACTTACGGAAATACGCTTTTCTCTTGAGTGATTCATAGTATTCCATCATATGCCACAGATTCATCAAAATGTGTCATAAATATTACACAATTTAGTGTTGAGCAGCAAGCAGATTAGTTAAATCAGAAGTTGTTACTATCTGGCCTACTAGGATGCAGGTAACACAGATTTTGACCACTCAATCCCCGTGGTGCAACAGTCGGGCAGCATCTCAAAAGGGAGGCCAAACTATAGTATGCGGCTATTTTTTTACTTCTTCGATTTTTTGGTCGTTGGACGGCGAAATGAGAAGCGATAATAATCGGCGTTTATTCGGCATTCCTCACCGACCGACCGACAGTGTTGCTGGTAATTGATGCGAAATTAGGCGATTTTTCATGCACGGACGACGAGGGGCGAATTGCATGATTGCGAATTTAATGTACAGTAGTTTAATCTTTTGAATTTTTTTTGATAAACTTATTTTTTATTGGATAATGCAGGGTGACAAGTGGCTAGAGTTGCTAAGGGACTCGCACCGGAGGCGGCTGGTGGAATTTCAAACGCGTGTGGAATGCCCCGCACCCCGCACTTTCTAACCTCAATCGTCATTGTTTATAATCTTCGAAGACATCTGTTTTGCTGCGGCGTGATGAGGTTCCGATTAACTAGCATCGATTACGTATTCATATATCCACTTATGCGCTATCTTACCTAACAGCATGGGGCGGCATCATGTAATGCAATCGAAACACGATCGGGCAGGGACAAAAAAACTAAAACTGCATCATCTTCAAATATATGGGACCACAATTTTGGACGTTGTCATCCACACTCCAGTTAATTTGTATGGCCGCGAATACTAATTTAAATTTTGATAACATGATTCGATAACATCAGCTAGTAGAAATGCGCCCGAACATTTATCAAGTTCTGCAGCACTCGAAAAACGGTTCACTGGCCGGAGCAGAGACATTTAAAATATTTTAAAATGCACACTGCGATCCAGTTTGGTTCCACCGCAAGTGGGCGTGGATTTGGTCTACCCAGCAGCAGGGCTCATCCTAGTCGGAGTCGCACACTGTTGGGTAACAGAGCGTAACACCGCTAGTAAAGCAAACCCAAATTTTGTTGTTTGACTCAGTGCGCGAGACTAAGGGCAGAATTGGATAGCACCGAAACTAGCTCGGATAATCGTGGGATAGTATAAAGTGAAGTAGCGTGTGATAATCTAAGCAAGCCGAAGCGAATTCACTCTGCACCAATGAGTGAGAAAGGATATTGTTCGCAAATTAGGTGTGCACTAAATTGAGCGAAGAAGCGGTAGTAGGCTGTGCGTTAGGATGAAGTTTAGGTTTGTTTTGTTTGCCTGTTTATATTGCAATCAAGGTATGAACACTTTGGTAATAGGATTGTAAACGCAGCGGGTCTGTTAGGTAGGTACAATAAATCTAATTTGTGTGAATCGTTGAATTAAATACGGACTGCGCCTATTTATGGTAAGCACTGAGAAAAACCGTGCTACTTTGGATTGTATGTGTCAGTAACCATAGCTTATTTATTTATTAGAAATTTTTGGAACCAGGAACCAACTACTTGGTTGATCCGAATCAGAAATAGTCTTGTCGTAACTCAACACCATCACAAAGCACATATCAATCAGTGTGGCGAGCTTCCGCATTTAGTTCAACAGCCAACCCCAGAAACCAGGGGCCAGTCAATCTGCAGCTGAACCAACATAACCTCGAAAGCTAATCGAACCGTCTGTACAGCCGTGTAAATGGGGATGCTTTCCTTATTGCTGA
This sequence comes from Wyeomyia smithii, assembly GCF_029784165.1. NCBI lineage: Eukaryota > Metazoa > Arthropoda > Insecta > Diptera > Culicidae > Wyeomyia > Wyeomyia smithii. Next base: position 12,106,222 of record NC_073694.1, read on the forward strand.
TCACACCGTAATTGTATAACAGTTTTTACAATACATATTGACAGCCTTGCCGTGATGGATCTTGTGGCCTATGGAGGTATTGTTGCTGCTGGTGTCGATCCGTGGTGATGCACTCAGGGGTATGGCATTTCGACGACACACAGCAGAAGAGGGAAGATGCGTGCGACTCGCCGAGCCGACCAAAGACGGTTACGTAATCTTCGAACCGCATCCAGCAGTGTGTCCATTAGTGATCGAGTGTGCTGCGGATCGGATCTGATGGGATTCACTCCGTTTCACTCTCGAACTCTCTTAAGCCCCTATGCAAACCCTGTGGGCTGGGTACGGCTTATACCATCAACGAGGAGCAAACAAATGGACAACAATGTGGCCATCATCGGCTGGCCTGGCAGGCGCGACTAAGGTGTCACATATCTATGTGACATGGTGACACAGATTTCTTCTGTTGTGTTAAGAGACGAAAGGTCACACGGTATCGCACTTTCTCCAAGCTGCTGGGAGGAGACCTTGGAACTAGTTTTTTTTTCTCTGGTGAAACGATGTAACATTTCAGCCTGTTCCCAAACCTCTTGAATATATTTTAGGTAACTGTTAAACTCCTCCTTTTCTGGTTTTCAAAGGCGTTTTTTTGCCTAATTTTGGGATAATTTCTTTGACCATTCTACATAATTTAATATTTGAAAGTTTGATAACGACCTAATAATTGTCGCTGTTCCCTTCGCAACAAGGTAGCGATTTGAAATTAGCTAAAATGTCACGGCCTACCGCACCAGCATCTGCTGCAATAGTACAGTAGCACAGGAGGCCAGCAGGGCGGAAATTCCGAATCCAAGCACGTTCCTGCGATTCAGTTCACGCTTTCGTGTTTACGCTTGTTTTGCTTATTTTTTGCATTTTTCACGATCACAACAAAATGAAAAGCAGCTGCTGCATCGGTTGAGAGTTCCGTTCCGACTCGAAACGTGGCGGCGAGAATAAGCGGTCCATAAATCATACGGTTACATCATGGAGCTTCGAAGCCGCCCCGAAGACGAATTCCAACGGTTGGTGCAACAACGGACGCACATGGTTATCGCCCTCGTGCCATCTTTCTGCAACCGCAACGGGAATAATAATTCCTAAGATGACAGTAAACCGGGCAATGTTAAACCTGTGCTTGTGTGTTTTTCTAATTCTTCAACTAAAACCGCAAGCGTGATTTGAACCGAGAAAATGCCGCCACACCAAATTCAGACTTTGAATTGTTAGCAATGTTTATCAACCTCCCCAAAAAGAAGCTCATCCTGGTAGGTCAACGTTACGTCATGCCTGGCTGGTTATTTACCCGTTCGGCGATTATGCATTATCACAGAAAGTGCTGTACCGTCACACCCCTCGCCACGGCAAGTGTACAATAGGAGGCAAATATTTGAGCTTCTGCTCATCATAACCGGCCGCTTGCATGCAATCGCCTTGCTTGCACATCATCGGTCAACATACATCATCAGTCGAGATTTACAATATATGCCAACCCGGCGCTGATTGGCTGCAGTATCGATGCACGCAAAACTTTTCCTTATTACTTAAGAAGCAATAGCGCAAAATTGCCTTTTGGGTAACAAACCTATTACTTAAAAGGCAATAAAATTCTTCCCCAGTCGAGTAACAACACATACTGTCATATATTTAGCACGTATTACGGGAGAACGACTATCTAATAATGGTCGTTTCAACCACATGCAAATTTTTTTCTACCGCAAAATGCTCCCTTTCCATCTCAAGTAAAAAAAACCACACACCGTCGCATATGTTGCACATGTTAGGCCTCTGCCAGGCTGAATGCCAACGCGAGCGATCGGGCGAGATTCTTGCCGTCGGTAAATAAACAGCCGTAAGTAAAACTGTTCATTAACCTTCGGCAGAAATCTCGCCCCATCGCTCGTGTTGGCGTTCAACCTGGCAGAGGCCTTTCAAGTTTCTTCTATCTCCAATTCATCCGGTGTGTGTGTATTAGTTCGCTCGTTGTATGCATACGGAGTAGCGAAAAAATATGACAAGAGCTGCCAAGCAGCATTTTCCCCGTCATAGAGTGAGCAAACGTTGATGATTTTAAAGACTTGAAATGCGCCTTAAAATGACATCACGATCTGTAAACTGCGTTAGAGAAAAACAAAAACATTCGCTTTCTTGCAAGCTATCTACAGCACATAATCGTTGGTTCATGGAAACTTATTTGGACCTGTTTGAAAATACAAAACTTGTGCCCATCCAGAACAATATTCGCAACTTCGGCAACTCTGGTCAGACAGTATTACATATTTCCATTTCAAGTAAACACTGGGGGACGAAACGAAAGTGTTTCTAATTAGACAATTGAGGTTGACGGTATAGATTCTGATTATGAATGGATGAAAGGGACAAAAATAAACCAGATTTTTGCATCAATACAAATGTAGCGAGTGAAGTCTTGCTAACACATGCAGTGCGGTGCTTGGCTGTATGTTCTCCTGCAGAAACACATACAAGCGTGTGGCCGTCATAATTTTTGTTACTTTTTAGTTGTTACTAATTGTGTATAATGCGCAGTCATAAGACACAATTAGTAATAAAAAATTGCCCTAAAGTAATGAAATGTTCCCCGTTTGCGTTGGGTGTGACTGGCGTACAAAGAGCATCAGCATAGAGACTCATGTACCCTGCAATTCACTCGTTACATTCCCCAGCCCCACAGCTAATTGTATGCTAAATCTCGATCATTACGAACCGAGCGAGCGAATGAGCAAGTGAGTGATGTTGCTAATTGGACAAAATAATACCGAACGACGCTGCTGATGCGTCGGCAGTGCAAATATTGAGCAATTGCCGAACATAGTGGGCCAGCTGGAAAGAACGTGGCTCAACAGCGAAAAAAAATCGTTCATTCGTCAACGAAGCGTTGTTGTCAAGGTCATAAGGTAAAAAACAAAAATGGGACAGTGCAATCTGGGTTGAGAACGCGCCCCCAGCCTACTTGAATTTGGCTGGGATGTTATCGGTTTAGACATTTTATTAAATCGATTAAATCGGCTGGGGTGTTATCGGTTTAGACAGTTTAGTAAATGTCTCATTAATGCCTTGTTTACACCATGATGTATAAAGATTCTTTCAAAAGCAGAATCAGCCATATTGGAAAAAAAAATTGCCAGCGAGTAGGTTTGTTTATAAACAACTAGGGCATAAAAACTATCGCATCTCATAATATATCATTTGGGTGCATTTAGTTTATAAATATGGCAATGCTACATACCTTGCTACCAATATTCATTAATTTAAAAAATAATTTCCAACTTAAAACACCTGAATTTGCGGTATTCAACTGCCTAGTTAGTGAGGATATATCAACAAACACGAAAAAGTTATTCACTGTTGCATAGTGTAGGGATGGGAAACCTGTCGATAATTATCGATAGTATCGATAGTTGCCGGCTATCGATAGAATCGTTAAGCTTTCCGCGTTATCGATAGATATTGATATTTTCCTCGCATTGGCATTTATACTCCACAATGATGCCAGAACTGAAAAAATATATTGGCCTAGACTTTGTTTAAAGAGAATTCGGTGATTGTTTGCTTTCACATGAAATCCTCTTTAAAATTGTTAGAAAATTGAGGGATACTCATTTTCGCTCACTCTACCTTATACGGACAACGACAAGATTTCGCCTAAGTGCGAATTATGTGTGCGAATAAACTTTTAAATATTGTTCCTGTCCACAACGGGAGCAACATTTTGTTGTTTTTCTTCATCTGGCTCTAGCTGTCAAACTATCGATAGTTATCGATGGTATCAGGGAATTTATCGATAATTATCGATAGCCATTTTAGTCGATATTTCCCATCCCTAGCAAAGTGATGCTTCGTCTCCAACGCTCCAAAGTGCAAAAACGCGACCTCACCCCGCGCCTACTTTTTGGTCAAACCGTTACACCATGTTCTACTCATCATGGTTTACAACTGGAAGGGAGAAACGAATACAAACGAATATCTTCTTGCTGTAACGCCTACATGACTCAAACGAAGTTTTTGGTAAGGAATATTAGTTTAGGAATTAGCGTTGACCGTGTTGCTGATATTTGGAAGGGAATATTTTTGCTTTTGTCATCACGCATATTTTGACAATTACATATGAGAGCTCACACAAGTGCGAACAGCCTTCAATATCTTTTTCAACGCGAATAATGTGCAAATTTTACAGACTAATTTTTCGAGTCAGTTTTTTTTTTTCAATTTGCCGTTGTATAAAAGTTTTTTTTCAGAGTTTTGAGTTCGACTGTGATGAAGTGTGTTCGAAATTGTAACCAAAGCCTTAAATCCAGAGAAGCCCACGTTAATTAATCGAAGTACGCTAGCATGATTATTACTTAAAGCTTATAAAAATTTATTATTTCACGTAAAAACAAACCAAAATATTTTGTGAAACGACAATGAATACAAAAACTGTTGGAGATGAATATTTTTTCGAGGAACTGAGAGGTATCAGTTATAACAATACTCATCGCAAAAAATGCTTTTTTTTTCTTGGTTCAAATTGACAGTCGATGACAGCTCATTCTGGTTCATTTTGGTACTCACACAGCTTCGTATCCGTTCTCCCTCCCAGGTTTATACTAACGTTTGCGGTAAAATACTACAAGGTATACAGCCCTAGGGTTGTATGAAATGGTGACGTGAGACTAAACACTGTAATTAGGGGATTTTTTGTTACAAAATATACAGAGTCTGCAGGCAGAATCAATGTGTTTATTTTCAGCCTCCCCTGGAAATCAATTTTTGGAATATATTCAACAACACTCGAAAAAATATCATTCATATTTGGCGATATTATGCCTTTAGTATTTTTTTTTGTGCAAAAAAATATGTATTTAACAAGGCACAAGCATATCGTGCTTGTTGAAAAAGCACCAAGAATTTCTCATAATGCGTCAAAGTCAGAATTTATTTTTGTCTTATTTAACTCTAACTAAATCAAATCTATAGTATGGATATTACTTTCAAAATAATATGGAAGCCCTTACAAAGGTTCATCAATTGGAAAACATAAGAAAATATTTTGAACAAAATTCCTAACAAGTTCCAGCAAAAAATCGTAGAAATCCACAATTACATTTTTATTTTTTGCTTGACAATTTTTTCATTTGCCTGCAACTACATTCGCTGTATTACGAAGACAGGAAATATACGTTTATTATGGTAAAGCTTAGAATAATAATATATCATCTAACAATTTTGAAATGTAAAAAGAGATTCTGTACGAATCTTACTAAATTAACTAAAAAATCACAAGCATTCGCAGGTTCTTACTCTTCTATAAATGTATATATTCAGGAATTTACTCTTTCGATACTATCCGGTCACGATTATTTAGTGAATATCGAAGATAAAATTTAAAAAATATCCGTTGCAAAAATTTACAATTCTTGTTGAGTAATTCATGGCAATCATATTTATGAAATAAACTTTCAATCACCATCAACAGCAGCATTGTAGTTTTTCCTCAATTGCATACGAATAGAAATGTACGAACAAAAGTGTACCACTGCAATACGAATAGTACTGCTGCAGTACGAATAGAAGAGTACCAATGCAATCATAGACGACGAGAGACCTGCGGTTCTATACTCCACTGGTACTGTTGCTTTTACTGGCATGTTTTCTTTCAAGACATCAGTTTTTATTAGGTTCTACAGTACCTAACACGCAGGTTTAGAGATTGTTCAAGGATGGGTATTGTTTCAAACTTTTAGGAAAACTTTTACCTTCGAGACATCATATTAGTCTAACCTCATGGAAGCAAAAATAAATTGACCTATTGGGACGGGGAGACTCTGTCAATTTTTATTTCGAAATTGATACAGGGAATATCACAGGGAACGGATGGTGTCCATTCACGTCGGCTGTGCTAGGAATGCTCGCATGTAATTGGTTCATTATTCGCGTAAATTTGTTATTGAAATTATTATCAATTTTACCGCTTAGCAATGGAATTAGAGTGATAATTAACACATTACAAAATTGTTATACATTTTATCTATCCAACAACATATTGGTTATTGTTATCCATCATGTGGTTATGCTGTTATTAGCGTTTGAAATCTGACGCAACATTTGCCCGTTTCATTTCCAATTTTACAGAATGCATCCCAGTATAGTAAACAAAGACGTGTCCCACGTCAAAACGGACTTTTTTCAGATGGTCATGAAAAAAAAAACTAAAACAGATGATTGAGTTGGTTGGTTTTCGCGACAAAATTGTTGAAATAGATCTTGTGCTTCAAGGTTGCCCAGAAATTCTCGATGGGATGCAGCTGGGGGACGTTGGGCGGATTCGCCGACTTCGGTATCACATCGATATTCAGCCGCTCCATCTCCTCCAACTATTGCGTCGAGTAGTGGGCCGACGCCAAATCTGGCCAGAACACCTCTTGTCTTCGCCCTTATGGTATTTCTAGATGAACGACGCAACTTCTGGCAGACACTTCGTACTATAAATTTCCCCGTTCACGGCCAACCGGAGCGAATGAAGAGCGACATTGACATCCCCTTGTCGCTGACTGTCAGCCACAGCAGCACCTTCTTGGGGAACTTGGTGTGTGAAATAAATTTCGCCTTGGAGCTCACTTCCCTCGTGGGAGAACAAGTGAAATACGAAGTACCCTGCCAGTAGTTGCCATCCAGAGTGAGATAGGTCTTGTCGTCCATCACCACTGCCACGTCGCGATTCGCCGGGAAAATCGACTTGACCATCTTATTCAACCGCTGTCACTGCGTCATTGCCTGCAGCTCCGAGACCAGTGGACGGGACTGCCGCTTCCTGACATGTATGTCCATATTCTACAGATACTTTTTCACTGTTTTACTGCATGCACCAACCTCCCGGCCAAGTGTACGCAGAGATTTAGCCACTTTTCCCTCGGTCTTCCTCTTCAGCATCCTTTGAAGCTTCTTCTCGCTCAGGGTCGTTGGCCGTCCGGAACCGGGCTTTCTTTCGATGTTCGGCGGGGTACCGTTCTTTGAACGCGCGCACTTCTGAACGGAGTAGCATCACTTTTTTCGACATCACAGTTAGAGTTTGACTGATAGAGCTGTCAATATTTTTTTGCTTACTCATGGGTTACTGTGATTGATGATGCATGAGTAGTTTCGTCAGTGTGATTAAAGGTAAACCCATGAAAAATCGGCAATTTTTGTCCATTTTTTGTTTACCGCAAACGTTAGTAAACTTGTTCACTGTAATCATGTGATATCGCGTATCTTGAAATCAGAATCCATACATCTGGTTTTCACCGGAAATTTGCTGTATGAGATTTAATATCGAGAATAGCGACATGATATCCGCGGTAGTGTGAACTGGTTGTAAAGGAAAATTTTTCTCATATTATTAAAAAGGTATCCCACATCAAATTGCATCTCGGAATAAACGCAGCAGCAAATTAGCTAGACAATAGAATATATAACCCCAAGTTTATTATTTGGCATATGTAGTTATGCCATCCTCTGCCAGCGCTATTCAGATAGAAAATGCTCTTCACAACGTTAGAGCAATGGTATGAATCTGGGCAACGTTCGATTCACCGATGATGATATCCTACTTGAAAAAAGGAAATTCAGCGAAATGCTTTCTTTCGGATTTCGACCCTCAAGCAGCGATCTGAAATCTGATTCGTCTTCTTCGCTCTCAGTAGAGCGATAGCAAGACGAGTTTATTCGTGTTCACTCACCAGCGCTCACGCACACGAGCGATCGGGAGAATGTATTGCTATGAAAGGTCTTTTCTCTCACGTTTGGCAATCATACTCCTGTATGTGTTTTCTCGTGATCCATTTTTCGTATGGTCCACGTTGTTATATGCTTATACACTGACGCAATAGTAAACATTCTTTTTTTTTGCAACCATATTTTAAAAACATTGACAATTTCTTTCTATAATTCCTACACAATCTACAAAAAGGGCGACAAACTGAACGCCGCCTACCTCCCAAAAACTCTGCAGTCGAATATCACCATTTTACGAGATTCATGCATAACTTGCGGTTCGGCAAGTTATGCAAAAATGCCACGAATCGGTGCCCACACACCATCTGTTCAACGATTTCAAATCGGCCAGCTATTGCAAATTATGCACAACTACGGATTTCCCGACAAACTAACGCGATTGGTCAAAGCGACGACGATGGAACGAGTGATGTGTAGTTCGAGTATCGGGTACATTCTCGAGCAGAGGTTTAGGGCAGGTGATGATATCTCGTGCCTACTGTTGTGATTAAATAAACTAGCAACACAGTCAGTAATAAAAAGTTATTTCCTCCTGTACACACGCGTTGTTATTAAGATTCTTAACATTTTGGCGACGAGGATAGAAATTCGACCATTTTTTTCAAAAAGGAAGATTAAATTCGCTCTGGAGGAAACGGTTCCATTCAGTAACTGTGGGGTTACGGTGATAAAACGTCGTTTTCATTGAAAATTACGTAGTAACTACGTCAGTGAGTGCACATAACCCCAAAGTTTGTAACACGAGGTAGGACGTAAGTCGTATCTGTTACATTTTGCTGAAACCCAAGTCCAAGATATATTCTATGATCTGGACAATCATGACGCTGCACCGCCCCAGGGATCCGATGTTTAACGCGAAGCAGTCAAGCTTCTAGATAATTACTTTGCGCCCTTAGCGAGCGTTCCGTAAGACCGTTTCGTTTTTCGCAACTTGAAGCAAAAAGAGGACGAATCCGTAGAAAAGTTCGTAGGCCGCCTTCGGGAACAGGGCCGTCTGTGTGAGTATGGTGCAGCCAAATATCTTAAATACCAATATAGTTCACTTACGTGTAATTAAGAAGACAAATTGAAAATGACAGAAGCGTTAGTCACCTTTTCGACCGCTAGGTGCGCCACTTCTGATTTTGTTTTACACGACATGCGAAAAAGAGTAACTTTTAACAATAATATTACCCTAATGGGTACACTGAGAAAAATGCACATTTTATTCTGAAGTGGACTCGGGCGAATATTTTATAATAATAAAGTTCGCCTATGTATGAGGCAATCCATGAGTGGTGTTCCACGGTTTGTACGTTTGTCGACCTCCGACAATATTTTGAGTTGTAAAATGGCGACTTCCGGTGTCTGTAAAACTGCCGAAAATGACCAAATACCACCTAATATGAGTTTTTTTTAACTAGAATGACGCTCAGAGGCCAGAAATTGTCTCCAAATGCCAGTTGGAAATCCAAGATGGCGACTTCCGGTTTCTGAAAAACAGCGGCAAATGACCAAATATGGGTATTTCCGCGATTGTTATGATACACTGAAGCCACAAATCGACCTCAGACAACATTTTGAATTGTGAGATGGCGACTTCCAGTGACTGGAAAAGAGACGAAAATGACCAAATACCACCTAATATGGATGTTTATTTAACCAGAATGACGCTCAGAGGCCAGAAATTGTCTCTGAATACCATTTTGAAATCCAAGATAGCGACTTCCGGTTTCTAAGAAACAGTGAGATATGACCAAATACCACCCAATATGGGTATTTCTGAAATCGTGATGATGCACTGAACCACAAATCGACCTCAGACAACATTTTGAATTGTGAAATGGCGACTTTTGGTGACTGGAAAACTGCCGAAAATGACCCAAAAACAACCAAATATGGGTGTTTCTTTGACCAGAATGATGCTCAGAGGCCAGAAATTGTCTCCAAATGCCATTTTGAAATCCAATATGGTGACTTCCGGTTCCTAAACAACAGTGGCAGAAGACCAAACAACACTCATTATGGGTATTTCCGGGATTGTTATGATGCACTGAAGCTACAAATCGACCTCAGACAACATTATGAATTGTAAGATGACGACCTCCGGTGAATGGGAAACTGCCGAAAATGACCAAATACCACCCAATATGAGTATTTCTTCAACCGGCCGATTTCCATCCAATGTGAGATGCTTCGATACCAGAATGATACGCAGGAGCTAGAATCGACCACAGACACCATTTTGAATTCTAAGATGGTGACTCCCGGTTTCTGGAAAACAGCCGAAAATGACTAAATAACACCTATTATTGGTGTTTCTTAAACCAGAATGACGCTCAGGGGCCAGAAATTGTCTCCAAATGCCATTTTAAAATCCAGGGTGGTGACTTCCGGTTTCTGGAAAATAGCCTAAAGTGACCAAATACCACCCAATATGAGTGTTTCTTTAACCAGAAAGATGCATGGAGCTAAAAATTGACCTCAGACACCATTTTGAATTGTAAGATGGCAACTTCTGGAAAACAGCCGAATACTACGACCAATAATTTCAAAAGATATAAACAAATCGCAAGAAATCAATGAATTTGGAATGTTGAAAGTCATTAAATTAAACACAAAAATAGGCGGAACGAAGTTTGCCGGGTCAGCTAGTAAATACATAAATATGCTGGTTAAAGCAAAGCTGCAAGTGATTAATACGAAGATTGGAACTCGAAAGCAAAAAATTTGGATGGATAAAAAAACAAAAAAAAACTTTCAAAGCAAAGAAAACTAAACATTAAATAATAGTTTTTGCATAACAGTTGTTATCACTAATTATGTTTGTTTTGTTGAACATCTTTTATATATAATATAATAAAGCTTTTAAACCAATTACAACATTATATGTATCCATACTTAAATTGTTAAATTGATAGAACATTCAAGTGTTATCTAAGCTAAAAGTTGCACAACAACCATATACGACTATTGACAACCATTGTGCGGTTTCTCCTTTTATCTTCTCCACGAGTAATTGAAACCTTCATTGAATTGTACACTTCGTGGCCTGATCATTGAGCTTGAGCTTGACGGCCGCACATTTCGTAGTTGCTTCCCGTGATGGATCTGAGCTAGTGAAGTTACACAGGAAACCACGTATATAGCAACTTGGGATTAGTTTACCATTTACACGTCATGGCCTGATTATTTGAATATTTCTTCTTAGTGCCTCGATAAGCTACATCACATTATATTAACAATATTTAACTCCCGGAATGGCGTTAGTTTTACATACCAACAATATACGCACGAAATCTGCAACATATTTTTTTCTGTGAAAGTATGAAATTGAGTCAACTAAATCTAAAATTGAGTAAATTCAGTTTCGTGTGTGAATATGTCAGTCACACGCTCACAGAAATCCAACAACAATGCACAGTGGTACAGTAAGTCAATGTAGGCGGACATGAGTTTTTCGATGCGATTTTGTGGTTTTAGAGTAAAATTTTTTCTAAGAACTTGTTTCTTATATTTAGTCTATTTTTTATGTGCAAATGAAAATTAGAGTGGTCCTGAAATCGACTAAATAAAAATACTAACTTTTTTATTTGCAGAAATAAATGTATACATTCATCGGCACAGTTGTAGATCAACTAATTTTAAGCAAATTTCGGTATTTCTTCACAATATTTATACAATATTTGTTCTTTCATATGATACAAAAAAAATTATTTATATTTGCCCTAAACGGAAACATCAATATATTAAAAGGGCCTATTTTAAAAATAGAAATAATGAATAGTCCATCTGTACAATATATCGACAATGTTTTTTCGTCAAAATTGGCGTATTTTTGATTAAAGTTACCGAAGAAAAATTTGTTTTTAAATTTGAATTGAAAAATAGAGCGAAAAGGCTGAGAATTAGTTGGTTTACAATTATTTATGCAAATAAAACCAAGTTAGTTTGTTTTTATTTCGTTGATTTTAGGACCACCCTAATTTTCATTCGCACATAAATAGAGGACTATGTATAAGAAACAACTTTTTACAAAAACTATGGCTTTAAATCGCAAACCAAAAACGCAACGAAACGCTTATGTCCGCATAAATTGCCTTACTGTACCACTGTGCAATGAGTTTAGTTACCTTTTTCACCACAAGAGGGGGTGTTCCCTGTCTGTCTTTACGGAAATATATGGGAAATTAGAGAGTGAACTATATTGTTATTTTAAGGTATTTGGTGCAGCACTAGACATGCGAATAACAGAGCAAGTGTTCGACAATTCTCATTCTGACGACCTCCGTGAGGTAATTTTAAAAAAGAAGCTTATGCTGGTCAGTGAAATCATAGAAAAAGCTAGAATCCTGGAAACGATACAGCGAAACAAAATTGAAATGAAAAAGAGTAGTGTGACTACGGACGATGGCACTATTAGCTTCGTGAGAATAATAATGAAAAAAAAGGATGTATGTTTTCGCTGTGGAAACTCCGGTCATTTTGCGAACGACAAAAGTTGTCCCGCGAGAAACAAATCTTGTGACGAATGTAAAATCGTCGGACACATTCGTAAAATGTATAAAACAAAATCGAGCTCAAAACTTTCCACAAAATCAAACAAAAAGAGTGTAATGCAAGTACATCGTTTTGGAGAGGAAACCAGTGATTCGGATGTCAGCAGCGATTCGGATGATTCAAGCAGCGAAAATAACATTAAGCAGATCTACACTATGGGCTCGAATCACGAAAAAGTGACGTGCTTCACAGGCGGAGTTAAAATAAACTGGGTGATAGATTCTGGTGCACACGTAAATGTCATCAGTCGCAAAACATGGAAAGTAGGGTGGGTCGATTTAAAAATCGCTTAGGCACATATGATTTTCGGATTTTAGGGATCAAAATAAGATACTTTTCTCAAGAAACCATACCTCTAAAATGAATTCTGATGTCCCTTGTACTAACGTGTAGGTACCCAAAAGGTCAAATTTCAAAAAATCCTGTTTTGACCCATTTAGAGTGACCCAATCGAGTCCAAATGTATGACCGACCCCCACTAACTTTGGAGGGCTGACCCACCCATTCTAGTGTTACCCCCCTGGGACCCCCCTAGGGGGTCTCCCATACAAAAATATCAAAAAATATCAAAAAATCACCATTTTTGGCACTTTATATGACAAAAATGAGTGAAATGGCTATTATTTTTCCGCACAAATGAAGTTTCTAGGAAAAAAATGTTTTTTTCTTGTTTTTGGATTTTTGTTTTCTCTTTAAAAATTTATTCGATCAGAACATAGGAAAGAAACTAAAAAATTATTGTTTGAAGTCTTTTTTGGTTTCAACACTGGGCAATTTCGCACGGCTCTCTAATGTCGCCTCCATAACAGCCTCTACATTTTCCGATATTACTCGTTTGGAAACGCTAGCTAGCAGTTGAACGTGTTGTTCCGTTCCTTGTATATATAATGGAATATGCGGATCAGTAAATGGTGAATCATCTTCATTTAAATATGCTATCAATGTTTCATACGGAATGATTCGCGTGAATGGTGGTTCAAATACGTTATTTTTATCAGTCAAATCGATCATTTTCGTGTAATCGAAGCAATGGAAGTTTATATCTGGTTTGTTATTTTCTCTAAGTTCCGATGGGTCTTCAACATTGTCTCGATATCGTAAAATTTTCTTGATAGCAGAGTCGCGCACCTCTTTCCTATCATCAAACAACATTGATAGCAAGATATTTTCCGAATGTGCAAAATATGGATTATTTTTAATTACATGATTGACAACAGTGCGTAAATTTGGCTCCAGAAATTGTGCCCAAGTAATGTACTTGAAAAATAATACACTACCGTACACGACAGAGCTGTAATACTTGATATTAAAATACATTGGCACATAAACCTTAATTATAAATTCAACCGAAATTTTTAAATTTTTAGGTGGTTTTTTCATTGTCACATATAATCGTAATAATCTAGCGGCCTTGGTGAGCCAGCGAGAATGTACAATTTTCCCTGGTTTAATGTTAGCCAGATCCACAGAAACCACGCCATTAGAAATTGCATGTGCCATGTCGTATAAGTACTGCGAATCGGTGGAATATTCATGCTGTTCTGCAACAGGAGGCATATTTTCCATCGCAATTCTCTGAAAGTCGCTCACAACCTAAAAATATATAATAATTAAATAAATTTATTATGATTTCACCATTCAAAATGTTAGAAAATTATAATAAATGAGTGATAGCAATGACTTACCGGAAGAGCTTCAGAATTTTCAATTTGCTTGCTTAGTTTCCCGGTTGTTGATGTTGGTCCAGTGGTGGATGATTTATCCAAAACCCCAAACAAATGTCGAAACGGAAGTTCGTTGAAGTGTAGAAGGCAAACAAACCAATGCAATGGTCTTTTTAGCAGCAATTCGAATCTTCGTATAATTCCACCGTGTGTGCCAGTGTTTGTTGGCTCACCGTCAGTGCATATGCCAATCAATGCATCCAGAGATATGTTTTTATCGTTGAAAAATTCATTCAATTTTGTTGTTTTGTATTCAGCACTTTCCTCTACCAGTCTTGCGTAACCAATCAATCGAGAATTCGGTTCTCTCAAAATAACAAGGTGAGGTTCTTTTACCATCCTACTATGATACTTACCATCAATTTTTTCTCTCGTATAAGTATCTTCTTTTCTGCCGTCGAATGAAAACGCTATTAAACTGGAATCATCAAACCTTTTGCGGAGCACTATTCGGCTGCATTTCTCTCTTTCTCTACGAACTTTCGATTTATCCATGATGAGAGGTTCGCCATGCTGATCTTTCATTTCAAAATCTTTGAAAAGACTGGTTGCCAATGCTGACGCTACTCTATCAGACACACCAAATCTGTCACACATCAAGGCAAAGTTAAAACAATCGTATCTTTCTGTGTATTGTGAACTTGTGCTTCTATTCATAACATCTTCATCAACCGTCATCGGTACGTCTACGTATGTTGTATCATCGGGATCTTCGTATGTTGGCATTGTTGGCATTGATGACGATGTCCCTTGCTCTTCAATTTCCATCAGAAATGCATCAATTGTTAGTCTTCTCTGTTTATGTTGATCTTGCATAAACTCTTCGAGGCGTTCTGGAACCAAACCGCAGTCACATTGAGCTGCCGTCAAATCGCATTTACATGCTCCAATATAAAAAAGTAGGAGGGTGGTATTCAAGACACGACCGCATGACGTTGACTACCGTATTCTTAAAAAAAAAAATATTCCATTAAAGCAAATAGTAGAGGGAATTGCAACGCTTCTTTCACAAAACTTCTGTAACAAAATTTCGAGGCTCCAAAAGGTACCAGTTTCCGATTATTCTCGTCCAGAATTCCAGCCATTTTAGTATTTTGCAGTAGCCATTTATTACTAACAGCCACCAGCATAACGGGTGAAACCGGCACGAGATGACCGGTACTATTTTGTCTTTCCTCCTTTCAGCTGCTAACACCTAGCGCTGTCGTGAAATTAACATCAACATAAACATGCATTTTTGCAAGGTTTTTTTCCGCTAGCAACAGCAATTGTAAAACATAAAATTAAACTAACCGCTTCTATTATAAAACTGCGAGGCACCAAAAGGTGCCAGTTGCCGATTTCTTGTTTACTGGTTTCCGTCCAGAACTCCAGCCATTTTAGTATTTTGCAGTAGCCACCAGCATCACGGGTCAAACCGGCACGAGATGACCGGTACTATTTTGTTTTTCCTCCTTTTAGCTGCTAACACCGAGCGTCCGTATGTATCCGGTACGGTTTAGTAGTGAAACTGATGGGGTGAAATGTTCGAACGATACGTTTTATACCAAGGCTTCGTCAGATAATTAGAAAGAAGGCGGGGCTACATAGATGATGGAATGGAGAGACAAATGTTTCTTGAAAGCTGCGCCGGCCGCTGTCGTAATATTAACACCAACACAAACATGCATTTTTGCAAGGTTTTTTCCGCTAGCAGCAGCATTTGGTAAAACAGAAAATTCAATTAGCCGCTTCTGTACCAAAATTTCGAGGCACCAAAAGGTGCCAGTTGCCGATTATAGTTTCCTGGTTAGTCCGTCCAGAATTCCAGCCATTTAAGTGTTTTGCAGTAGCCATTTACTACTAAAGCCACCAGCATTACGGGTGAAACCGGCACGAGATGACCGGTACTATTTTGTATTTCCTCCTTTCAGCTTCTATCACCTAGCGTCCACATGTCACTGGTGCGGTTTTGGAATCAGAATGATGGGGCGCCGGCCGCTGTCGTAAATTAACACCAACAAAAAGATGCATATTTGCAAGGTTTTTTCCGCTAGCAGCAGCATAAACATCGGAAACAGAAAGTGACAACAACGATAACAACAAAGTCAGATCGATTGTATCCGTTAGTGTCGACTGTGCTTGGGAAGAGAGGTAGTGATTGGCTGCGCGGTATGATTTAGACAATCGATATTAATTACCAATTTTTCAATAGTGTATCTCAAACAATAGTTTGTTTTTGTTACATAAATTTAACCGTAAAAGAACTTCTGATCGATTGATGCCAAAACCTCGAAAACCTGATTATAGATGACTGCAAAATAAGCGCTCAAAACCTGACCACTTTTCTCTGGTTTTCCCTGTTTTTTTTTTTTATTCTTGCTTATTTTCCGTCGGTCTATTTCCGCCACTGTTGTGGCCAATTACCGACGCCCAGGGAGGCGACTCCACACCCAGGTCCCTAACTCACGACCCGTTTATTAACGGACCGGCGCCAACGGCTTTACTTCCTCATGCGATGGAAGGCGTGATCCCAGAGATTTTTCGCCTCAGAAAATCTCCCGGTGTCGGCTAGGATTGAATCTAGACCAGTTGGGTTGGCTGTGAGTGGATCACGCCACCTCACAACCATCGACACCTATGTCGGCGGTGGGATTCAGACCCAGGCGTCGAGCGTGGTTGGCGGAGACGTTACCAACCACACTAGGCCCCCGCTAAGGTTTTCCCTGGTTGAATTACTAGATTTTCAAATTCAGGGGCCTAACTTCGATATAGACGTTAGTCAACGTCAAAAATTTCGTTCAGAGTACCGGTAAACACTAAAAGGTCTCTATTCGTCTTCTTAATTTCGGCTTGGTATTTGTCAACCAATCTATTCAATTTAACAATAACATAGTTTTTTGAAATTATTTTCATACCAAGTTTTTCCCAAATTCCAACCAACCTATCTGTTACGTGATTAGAGAATTGTTCATAAGAAAACTTTTTTTGTTCTGTTTTTGCACGTTCACTCAAGTAAAAATAATATCTCAAGATATCCAGATCGGTTGGTAAATTAATATCATTCAAATCAGAAGACACACCAAAAACAGCAACATCATGCTTGGGTATATGACTCATTGGGTTTTCGATAGCTGATGATGTTGTTGCTATTTCATCTTGCGGGTTCATTGTAAACTAAAAAAAATATATTTTGACTTTAACAATTTTCACTTTCACTTTCAGGTTTTTATTTTAGGTGTTGACTCTTTGGCGGACGATGTAGAATGATTCATGTTGACGTTTCTATCCTCTACGAAACCTACACTAGTTCTACACAGAGTGAATAGATAGAGTGACGCAGAGAGAAATTCAGTCAAAACAGCAACACGGTTTTTTTATGTATCCACCAAAATATTTTTCTGGCAGCCCCTTTTTGCTCAAGTTCCAGTTGACTTCAACGGAGTGTTGTTATTGTCAGAGTGGAAAGATAGTTATTGTATTTAAATTCAAAACAAGTTCGTTTGATAAAGTTTGATAGAGATAGATAAAGTGAAGTGCGTTTTGTGTAATAACAAAAAACAGTAAGGAATGTGAGTTTATTTTCGGTTCCCGAAGAATCCGATTGTGAGGAAACAGTGGATGGATTTTTGTTGCCTCCCAGCAGACTATTTCCTTGACGAAAACACCCGACTTTGCAGTGTTCGTTTGGTTTTTCTGGTTTCAGACTCTGCGTCACTCTATTTATTCACTCTGGTTCTACAGGAACAGTGGAAACGGAGCGTCCGTGCGTGGTAGCCGTTGTGGTAGCATACCAGCGGTGCTCGCCTGCCTGGTCGAAATAAAAATATTACATATGATGTAACAGAGTGATATACGATTTTATGTTCAAAAGGACGCAAACTGCAAACGCCATCTGCAATGAGAATGGCTCAGAAATATGTGTAATTGTGTATGTATGCGCTGAAGACTCAGGACCGAATCCCATGCGAAGCAGGAGAAAACAAAAATTCAAAAACAAAAAAAAAAAACATTTTTTTCCTAGAAACTTCATTTGTGCGGAAAAATAATAGCCAATTCACTGATTTTTGTCATATAAAGTGCCAATAATGGTGATTTTTTGATATTTTTTGATATTTTTGTATGGGAGACCCCCTAGGGGGGGTACGCGATACGGCGATAATTTGGACCTAGGGGTTCTTGAAATTCATGGCGAAGTTTTTAGCGTTAAAGACAAGGAACCACGGGTGGGAAAATTGAAAAATGTGCAAATAAATATACAACTTAACGACAGTGTCTTACCGGTACTTAACCCTTGATAAGGAGGCATTAGCAATCGCTTGGGCATCGGAACGCTTCCGAATGTACCTCACCGGTCTAGATTTCGTCGTACTCACAGACCATAAGCCGCTAATTAATATTTTTAAAATGCCTTCAACTCCCAATCCGCGACAAGAACGGTGGGTGTTAAGGATGTGATTTCGTTACACTATTCGGCACGTTCCTGGTGAAATCAACATAGCAGACCCGCTTTCGAGACTGGCGGAAATTTGGACAGCAAAACTTTTGATAGACAATCAGAAGCTGAGTTATGCGCTATAGTGGAGGCAAGTAGACCGGTGGCACTAGCAATGGCTGAAATTATCTGAACTTCGCGCGAAGATGATGAAATTCAGAAAGTAAAGGCAGCACTACAGCTTAACAAATGGGATGAAACCATTAAAGGATACGCACCGTTTCAAAGCGAGTTGTGTGTCGTCGGTGAAATTTTGCTGCGTAGAAATTAAATTTGTGTACCGCTATGCTTACGCGATGCGATATTATGCTTGGCACATACCGGTCATCCTGGTCGCGAAAAGATGAAGCGAAGGTTGAGAGTCGCAGTTTGGTGGCCCGGTATCGATACAGCAGCCGAGAAAATATGCAAAGAATGTTTCGAATGTCAGCTTGTTGGTCAGTGCGATAAAGCTGAACCGCTACGCGTTCGTGAATTACCTACAACTGCTTGGTATCACCTCTCTGGTGACTTTCTAGGGCCTCTACCTGACGGTTTCTTTGTATTTGTTCTAATCGATTTGTATAGTCGCTTTGTGGTGGCAGAACCTATGAAATCAACTACATCAGGCGATGTCATTCGTTTTCTAAAAATGATATTTACTAGAATGGGACTACCAAATATATTGACCTTTGATAATGCGAAAAACTTTTCTAGTTTGGAGCTTCAGGATTATTGCGTGGACAACGCTATAAGACTAACTCATACTACTTCCTATTGGCCAAGTGCAAACGGGGAAGTTGAGCGTCAGAACAGGTCTTTCCTCAAAGTGATCAAAATAAGTAAACACCAAGGCAGAGACTGGAAAGAAGCTCTCCAGGAATATTTATACATGTACTCTCTAACACCGCATTCCATAATAGGAGAAGCGCCCGCGCAATTGATGTTTGGTAGGAGATTTCGGGACGTGATCCCGCATTTTCAGCCTGATGCCAATGACGACGAACAACTGCGAGATCGAGATATGGTGTGTAAATATCAGGCCAAAACAGTGAGAGACAAGAAAATCGGGGCAAAAGAGTCACCAGTAGTAGTCGGAGACGAAGTGTTGATGAAAAACTTGATTCCACAGAACAAGGTGTCCACAGGATTTCTTCCGAGTCCAGCAACAGTGGTCGGGCGTTATGGAAACAGTGTGACACTTCAAACAGAAAATGGGCAAATCGTCAAGCGGAACACATCCCATGTAAAGAACCTGTTACGTCCGCTATCCAATGAACAATTGCGACGAGACAGCTAGAACTACGAATAACGGAGAGTCAATGTTACCGCAACGATCCCGCAGAGATGTGTCGCGCCCTAAACGTTTTGATGATTATTCTCTTGATTAGTTACTCGATATACTGCTTAAATTTATCATAAACTTTCAATTAAAGGATATGAGATATGTTGTGATTAAATAAACTAGCAACACAGTCAGTTATAAAAAGTTATTTCCTCCTGTACACACGCGTTGTTATTAAGATCCTCAACACCTGCTGTTTAATATTGCCCTGGAAGGTTTCATAAGAAGAGCGGGAATTAACACGAGTGGCACGATATTTGAAAAATCGATTCAACTGTTTGGCTTCGCCGTCGATATCGACTTTGTGGCTTGAATCTTTGTAAAGATGACGGATTTGCACATCGCACTAAAGGCCGAAGCCAAACGGATTGGGCTGGTCAGCAATATATCGAAGACGAAGTACAAGAAAGAAAGGGCCTCACGAGAAGAAAGTGCTAACCTTCCACCTCGAGAAATCGAAGTAGTCGACAAGTTCGTGTACCTGGGCTCACTGGTATGGCGTCGTAGACAAATTAAGTAACGCATGAAGAAGGGGGAGAGGGTTATGTCTGCGTTACTTATTGTCACATAAGGGATGTGGTATTAGTTGAGACAGTTACGGTACTGGGATGTATGCTCAAAATTGAAAATTTGAAGGATGGTCAGTCTGTTCAGCGTTACGTAATTTTAGGAGGGAGGGGTCATATTGAACGTTACTTATTGTTGCATAGGAGGGGAGGAGGGAACCTGAAATCCAGATTTTTGGCGTTACGTAATTTGTGTGCGATGCCTTACATAATGACTGCCCTGGAAATAGGCTGCGCATCATCAAAGATCAGCTTACCGATATTAGTGGGAATCCCAATTATTTGGATTAGCGAGATGTTATCAGAAAGAGAAATAGCAGCAAGCCTTGGTAGCTCTAATATAAGTGTAACAGCTATAAAATGGTGCCCACAAAGAGGGGTGATATCTCCTCTGCTGTGGTCATTAATAGTTGATGATCTTCTAAAAAAATTGATGGAAGAAGGCTTTGAAGTAGTTGGAATTGCTGATGATATTGTCATTATTGTTCTGTTTTATTTTGTTTTATTTATTTATTTCGTCAAGCAAATGTAGACTACAGTTATAATAATACAATGTTTTCTTATATTCTATACATTATTTCCAGTAGTAAGTCGTTTTTTTATTTGATTTCTGCCCATGGTGATGTCGATATTTTCGCAGTGCTGATTATAGTGACGCATCATGCGATTTATTGGGCCATTTTTTGAGTAGTTTGTTCTGTGAGAATTTTTCGAAAATATTTTACGATTTCTTAATTGACGACTGGGTGCATAAAAATTTAGTTGTGATAATAATTGAGTAGATTGCACGCGTTGAGAAATAATGTCATTGATAAAATAAAGCATTGAAAGATCGCGGCGTTCTTTAAGTGCTTGTATGTCTATAAGCATGCAGCGTGCTTCATATGATGGTAAGGGAAATGATGTCCAATTTAGCTTACGAAGCGCGTACAAAAGAAATTGTTTTTGGACAGATTCAATGCGTTCTTCATGTGTGGCAATATAGGGATTCCATACAATGCTACAGTATTCCAGAATTGGTCGGACGTATGTTATGTATAATAGTTTGATTGTATATGGGTCTTGAAAATTGTGGCCTAAGCGTTTTATAAAGCCCAGCATACTATTTGCTTTGTTGATAATTGTATTATAATGTTCTATGAATGTAAGTTTGGAGTCTAAGATTACGCCTAGGTCCCTTACGATTTTGCATTTTTCTACTGGTTGGTTTCCTAAGAAAATGTTTGTAGGTGGTGTTACTGTTTTTCTGCTAAAGGCTATTGAATTACATTTTTTAATGTTGAGTTGTAATAGGCTTTTGTTGCACCAAGTGTAGAACACATTAATTTCATTCTGGAATATTTCGAAGTCTTCTGCATTGGTTATTTCTATAAAGAGCTTCATGTCATCAGCATATACAAGCACATGTATTGACTTAAGAAGGAAGGAAATGTCATTTACGTATAATATAAAAAGAAGAGGGCCCAGGTGGGAACCTTGAGGAACCCCAGAAGTTACTTCTATTGGGTTTGAAAAGGAATTTTGAAAGCGGACTATTTGTGTTCGCTTTGTTAAGTATGACTGCAGCCATTCCAAAAATTTTGTTTCAGTTCCGTATTTTTCGAGCTTGAAGAGCAATAATGGTATGTCGATTCTGTATAATGCCTTGCTAAAGTCCGCATAAAGAGCTTCTACGTGGTTACCGTTGTCCATTACAGTCAGAGTGAAAGTTATAAATTTTCAAAAGATTTGTGGTAGTTGATCGGCCTTTGTAAAAGCCGTGCTGTTGAGTTGTAATTTGGTGTTTTACTTGTTGAAAGATTTTTTCATTAATTATTGATTCAAATAATTTTGGAATGCATGAAATAATGGCAATTCCACGATAATTACGAATGTCAGATTTAGCGCCAGATTTGAAAATTGGCACTAAATATGAAGTTTTCCAGAGTTCTGGGAAAATTCCATTCTTCAGGGACATGTTAAAAAGGTGTTGTAAGGGTGTAGATAGTTCTTCTGCCAAGTTTTTGAGAAAAATTGGAGCTATTCTGTCAGGTCCAGGACCTTTCGTAGCGTCTTAATTTTTAAGTGCGTTTCGAATTTCGAATTCAGATATTTGATTGACAGATAAAGAATTCGAAAATTCAGGAAAATACGAGAAGTATTCGCGGTCGCGATCTGTTTCTTCATATGTGGTGTAAATTTCTTGAAAAAAAGTGGCAAAAAGACTACATATTTCATTACTAGTTTGTCCTACATTACTGTCAAGATGCATTCGTGATGGAAAGTTGTTTTTACGTAATTAAAGAAGTTCTTAGGGCAAGACTTGATTTGATGTTCGATTTTACGATTATGTTCTTCATGTGCAATTTTAATGGCTGCCTCAAGTTGACAGCAAATTTCTTGGTAATTTTGAAGATTTTCGCTATTGTTGTCTTTTTTGTATATTTTATGTGCTTTTTGTTTTCTATTTTCCAGTGTGGTTTAATCCACAATTGAAGAACCTCTTCTTCAATTGTGGATTAAACCACACTGGATATTTGTTGGTGTTCGTTCGTCTTCTTTTTTTTTGAGGTACATTTTCTGATATAATTTGATTAATTATTTCATAAAATTTTGTTACTTCTTCGTTTACATTTCCTTCTTTACAAATTATACCACGCCAATTTATTATGCGAAGTATACGTTTGACTTGTTCGAAGTCAGTTTTGTGGTATTCCGGTACATCCTCGTACTCGCAGTCGCTAGGGTACGAAGTGTTATTCATTACTATTGAATATTCAATTGCTGTGTGGAATGCTTCATTTTTCCAGATGGGAGTCAATGATGCATCTACACAGAAGTCTTCAGTGCAGTTTGTGAATAATAGGTCTAAATAAGCATTTTGATTGTTTTTGACATGATTGATTTGATATAGACCGAGTTCTGAGGATTTGCCAAAAAGATACTGCAGTGTTTCGTTTTCGCTTACGACTGGGAGTAAGATAGATTCATTTTCAATGTCTACAATAAAGTCTGCATTATGTTGGTTGAAGTCGCCATAGACATGCAGTTTTACTTCTGGTTTCATGTTAGACATAATAGATTCTAGAGTTTTGAAAAATAATTCATACGAATGTTTATGAGCATGTTCCGGTGGAAAGTACACGGAACAGAAGATATGTTCTTCGCCAGCAATAAATGGTTTGGCCCATACGTGTTCAAATTCTTTATATTTGTCGGATATTATTTCTTCAAAAGTAAAGTCTACATTAATGGCAATGAGGACTCCACCGCCTGACTTTTTTTGACTGGTAGACAAATTCCGATCGTGCCGGAATACATTATAATTGTTTCCAAATACTTCTTCGCTTCTTACGCTTTCGTCCCAGCTACTTTCAGTTCCTAAAATTATTTTAAAAGATGACGACAATAGATTTTGTTGAATTTCTTTCATTTTGCTTGGGCTTATCATGCGATTGAAATTCTGACAATAGATAAGAATTTCAGTCGCATCCTGTCGAGGAAGCGAAGAAGTGTTAGTCAAGTTATTACTTATGTTAAAATATAATGGTTCTGCCTCAGAAGAGGGACGTCCGTTCGTGGCAAGTATGATGATATCATCACAGACCGAATGCAAATTGCCTTAAACATTATTTCCTCGTGGTGCGATAGGGAAGGCTTAAATGTAAATCCTTCAAAAACCACTATCGTCCCATTTACACGTAGAAAAAAAACTAGGCTTAATGGTATTAGGCTAAAAGGTGAGCTTCTTAAACTCTCAGATAACGTCAAATACCTTGGAGTAACTCTTGACAAAAAACTTAACTGGAATACACATCTAGAGCAGGCAATAAAAAAAGCTACAAATACACTATGGATATGTAATAAAACTTTTGGTAAACAATGGGGACTCAAACCGAAAATGATCCTTTGGATTTATTCGGCTATAGTGAGACCCAGAATTACCTATGCTTCACTAGTCTGGTGGACAAAAACAAGGGAGAAAGGTGCTCAAGATAAGTTGGAAAAACTTCAACGGCTAGCCACTCTCTCAATAACGGGTGCAATGAGAAGCACACCCACCAAGGCATTGGAAGCTCTACTGTTTATGCTTCCACTGCATCAATTCTTACAATTAGAAGTCGAAAAGAGTGCCTTACGGATCAAAAGATCATTAAGGCTCTTTGAGGGTGATTTAACGGGTCATCTAGGTATTCTAAAAACTGGTCGTATCAATCCCCTAGTGATCAACAAGGAAGACCGGATGGAGAAATGATTTCGAATGATTGAACCTGAGCGTGATGTTTGGGAACGCGGTGGTTCTGATCTCCGCCCAGGATCAATCATTTTCTACACAGATGGTTCAAACAATCGAGTGGGAGCAGGAGTATCTGGCCCAGGAATAGACCTGTCAGTTCCAATGGGCCAATGGCCAACTGTCTTCCAAGCTGAAGTCCAAGCAATACTAGAATGTTCGGAAATATGCCTACGCAGGAAATACAGACACTCAAACATTTGCATGATGTCCGACAGTCAAGCAGCGTTGAAGGCTTTGAGGTCTGCGACATGCACATCAAAACTAGTTTGGGAGTGTGTTCAATCACTCCAAACACTGGGTTGTAATAATCAAGTAGACTTATACTGGGTTCCTGGTCACTGTGGAATAGATGGGAACGAAAGAGCCGATGAATTGGCAAGACTTGGATCGTCTCATCAGTTCATAGGACCAGAACCTTTCTGTGGTCTATCCGCTTGTTCCCTTAGAATGGAACTAAAAGCATGGGAAACTCTGAAAGTGGAACCCAACTGGACAAACACCTTCATCGGTAGGCAGTCGAAACGTTTCATCACTCCGAACGTTTCTATGACTCGTAACATACTGGATCTTTCAAAAAAAGATCTAAGCACCTATACTGGTGTAATAACAGGGCATTGTCCGAGCCGTTTTCATTTGAAGGTTATGAAAAAACTTCAAGATGATACATGTCGAGTATGTGGCATGGAAAAAGAAGATTCGGAACATCTGTAATGCCGATGTCCGGCAAAAGTTATAAGTTCTTCGAGAGAGGTCTTCTGGAACCCTCTGAAATCTGGAGAACAAATCCCAGTACGGTTGTGCGCTTCATACGAAGTATAAGACCGGACTGAACCAATGCTATTGGCCAGACTATAACGACCACTTCCAATAGTGATACGTTATCCTGACTAAGCAAAATTAAAAAGGGGGAATATGTCACAAAATATCAAAAAATTGGTCGCAGTGACGAAAATACCCAACACGGAAAAAAAATCCCAATTATTTTGTTTTTATTTGCCTAAGGCTCCTGTATGAGACTCACGTCTGTATTTTCTTCGGTGAATATTTGGTTGAGGAGTCCAGTATCTCCTATTGCATAGCGAAGACTCACCTGAATAAATTTAATATTTGTGTGAGGGGTGGCTGGTCAAATTTGGATTTTTAATATCCCGTCCAATAGGATTGCGAAGCTCCTGCATCATCCTTTCCTCGCATTCCGATTCGAGTCTATGGTCTCCTCGACTTTGCTTTTCTGCCTTGTTAGATACTGTTCTTGTTTTGCGTTCGGGCACTTATTTACTAAGCCACTGGTTGACCCCAACCTTCTTGGCGAAGATTTGTTCAAACTTGAAGTTCAGCTTAAGTCCCAATTCAGTAATTTTGCGCATAGAAGCGTCGTCCACTGGGCACTGACAGTACAGTGTTCTTTGATTGTATTCCGCTTAAGGATCCTTTAGGCGTCAGTATTAATTTGGTTTTGGCACTCTATCACATGACGAAATTTCTCTTACAAACGCCCATATTTATTGAAGTTGCTATGCTACATTACAACGTTGCTATATTTCCTATTCTGTTACTGCGATTGAAAATTTTCTAACCTACAGAAAATGTCAAAATGGGCTGATTGCACTATCCGCCATTACCGCTCGTGGAAAGCTGGATAGTTCAGTTCTTTAAGGTCGCATGTCTAAACGTAAACAAAACAAGTGAGAGTTATATCGTTATAACTCGTTAGTTAAATGAGTTATTGTACTTCACAAGCACAAACCATCTCTCACTCGTTTTGTTTACGTTCAGACATACAACTTTATCACGAAGTACTCCAGAGCTCTAATGTTCCAAGTACCGAATTACAACTCTTTTCGTTCGGCTGGATTTTTATCGATTGTTTTGATACGTTTTTACTTCTGAATTGGGCTACAGCTCCCCCTAGCAAGTTTAAAGATCCCCCCCCATAGAAGTTCCGAGAATAATTGTAGTCAACATAAATAAATTCCATACTTCTTATCAGAGCATCAAAATCAACACAAATTGAGATGTCATCATTCATTGGCTGAGAACCAGTACTGCACCCAGGGTCGATTCTCAAACCTAGCTCTCTTACTTGCCTTACCAATAAGACGAGAGCCGTAGTGGCTCGTGCTGTATCAAGGAGTATTTGCCATGCTGCTCGGTTTTGGGCTGTGTTCCGCCAGTTCCTCAAACGTGTCATCACCCGCAAGTCCTTTTCGGTCTGATCGAGCCATCGTGCACACTGGGCCCCTCTAGTCCTGAACAGGGTTGCTGAAGAGAAGTGATTTCACAGGATCATCGTCCGGCATT
Source organism: Wyeomyia smithii (assembly GCF_029784165.1). Taxonomy (NCBI): domain Eukaryota; kingdom Metazoa; phylum Arthropoda; class Insecta; order Diptera; family Culicidae; genus Wyeomyia; species Wyeomyia smithii. The sequence continues at coordinate 12,133,217 of NC_073694.1, forward strand.
CTTACGACGCGACCGGCCCACCGCAACATATTGACTTTCGCCGCGCACCGCTCTCTCATGAAACGCTACGAACAGTATAGAGATTCTAGCACTGAGAGGGAGGGAAGGGAAGATGAGTTTAAAAAGACGGCGTTGATGAAGCATGCGATAGAAGAGAATCACAGTTTCAATATAGCCAACACTAGAATTTTAACTTCGGATGACAGGATTCAAGCATTACAGGTGTTAGAAATGTGTTACATCACATGTGACAGATCCGCAATAAATTATAGAACGGACACGAACAACTTAAGCATCGCTTACTCCGGCACGCTGCGATCTCTCACATGTTGATGCAGACTACTACAGTCTCTAGCACTCTCTATCTCTGTCTTGCAACATTATTTCTCCCCGTTTTGACGCAACATTTCCCGACGGCTTTAATCGTGTGTGATGTGTGTTGGAAGATACTGTGTAAGTGTAGCTCATCCGTTTGCGTTTTTTTAAATTTTGAAGTCACAAACCAATTAATATTTTGTATATTTTATATCCATAGTGTAGTGCAGTTAACCTAAAGCAATTTTACACCAATGCACCATATTTTGACGAGAACTTGTTTGTTTTGTTTGTAAGTTGTGTATGTAATAACTTAATTCGTGTGACTAATTTATGTAAATTGTAAACTGTTATCGTAGTTGCCCTGAGGACGAGGAAATATATCCTTGAAACGTTGGCTTTGACATAATAAAACGTGTTTTAAAGAAACCCGTGACCGAAATTGCCATCATTGAACCCATTTCTGAATAAATGTTTTCATTCGTGATCAGAAATCGGAAGAAGGTGCTGAACATAATCGACCAAAAATGGTAAAAAGTGATAAAAGTAGAAGCAACGAGATGCGATGATTTACAGTTTGGAGGAAACAAAAGCAACTTTACACGGGTTTACACGTTTACTAGTGTGCGTAGGTGAAAAGTCACTTATCTCTATAACATGTTTTTTTTAATTTATTTTCGTCAATCAATGTAGACTACAATTCTAATGTATACGTTAATCTTAAGCTATCGAGTTCTAGCACGTAATGCGCTTTTTAATGCGTTCCGGGACATGGTAACGTCTATAATCTCGCAGTGTTTGTTGTATGCGTTCATGATGCTGTTAATTGGTCCATGTTTGGCGTACAGTGACCGGTAATTATTGTTAGTAAAAATATTGCGCGTTCTTAAAGGACGAGAAGGAGCATAAAAGTTAAGAGTTTCCAGCAGATTAGGTGAATTAACACGTTGTGAGATCATATCGTTTACAAAGGTAATCATGGTTGTTTCTCGTCGTTTCTTCAGAGTTTCGATATTAATAAGCATGCAGCGAGATTCGTAAGAAGGGAGAGGATATGATGCCCAATTGAGTTTTCTTAATGCAAAAACCAGAAATTGTTTTTGAACTGATTCAATACGATTGATATGAACTTCTTGATATGGGGACCAAACTATACTGCAGTACTCTAATATTGATCGAACATAGCTCACAAAAAGAGTTTTTATTGTGTATGGGTCCTTGAAATGATAACTGAAACGTTTAATAAAACCAAGCATACTGTTGGCTTTGTTGATTATTGTGTTATAATGATTCACGAAAGTGAGTTTCGAATCGAGGATCACTCCTAAGTCTCTCATTTTGGTACATCTCTCTACAAGTTGTTGGCCTATGTAATAGTTCATAGTTTGCATTGAAAGTTTTCTTGTATATGATATGACATTACATTTCTTAATATTTATATCAAGTAAGCTTTTCAGACACCAAGTATAGAAGGTATTGATCTGCAACTGAAACAATTCGAGGTCAGACTGGTTTTTAATCTCCATATACAATTTCATATCGTCGGCATAGATTAAAATTTTGATCTGGTTAAGTAAAAGGGTTACATCATTAACGAACAAAATGAATAGTAAGGGTCCTAAATGTGATCCTTGCGGAAATCCAGATGTTACCTTCACTGGATCAGAGAGATGGCCTTTGAAACGGACAAATTGTGTTCTGTTCGTCAAATAAGATTCAATCCATTTCACGAGTTGGTTATCTAGTCCAATGCGTTTTAGTTTGAAAATCAGTAATGTTATATCGACTCTATCGAAAGCTTTACTATAATCGGTATATAATGTTTCAACGTAGTTACCTCTATCCATTGCAGCGAGTGTGAAATTAACGAATTCTAATAGATTAGTAGCTGTGGACCTTCCTTTGAAAAAACCATGTTGGTTGATTGTAATACTATTTTTCACCTGTTCGAAAATTCGTTTATTAACGATTGATTCAAATAGTTTCGGAATACAAGAGATGATTGCTATGCCGCGATAATTTTTTATATCAGAGCGTTTACCTGACTTAAAGATCGGGATGAGAAATGATTTTTTCCACATGGAAGGAAATTCACCTGTTTTGATTGAAAGATTGAAAAGCCAAAACAGTGGTTTTACAAAAGAAGAAGCAAATGTTTTAAGCATAGATGGTGGAATTCCATCTGGCCCAGCACCCTTAGTTGCATCTAGGGATTCTAATGATGTTAATATTTCTTGAACAGTTATATTTTGAACTGATACACTATTGGTACATTCAGGTAAATGCGTGAAGTAGTTAAAATCTCTATTTTCATCCGGGTTTTTGTAAACGGTCTGGAAAAATTTCGCAAATTGGTTGCAAATAAGCTGAGACTCGGTATTTTCGTTACCTTCAAAATGCATGCGTGATGGAAAATTATTAGTTTTCATTTTTTCCTTTGCAAAACGGTAAAACTGCTTTGGATCAGATTTGATATTACTTTCTACCCTAGAGTTATAATTCTCATAAGCTAATGAGATTTCTGCATCTAGTTCGCTGCATATGTTCTTGTATCGTTCCAGATTGGTCTCACATTTATGGTGTTTGTACATTTTATGGGCTTTCTGTTTTTTGTTTTTCAAGTTTTTGATCTGTTGCGTGTACCATACGGGATCTTTGAAACAAAAGTTAGTGCGTTTTTTCGTCCTAGGAACTGTATCATTTATAATTTCGTATAATAGAGAGAGAAACGTATTCGCGGCTTTTTCAATATCCTCTTTGCCTCGCAAAAGTGATTGCCAGTCGACTACACTGAGTTTACGGTCGATTTCTGTTATATTAGCTTTTTAAAAGTCATACACATACTCAAATTCACTATCATTGGGACGTGATCTAGTGCTATCTATGTTCAATGAATACTCAATGGCTGTATGAAATTTCTCATTTTTCCATAGAGGATCAACGGCTTTATCTACGCTAAAATCTTCAGTGCAGTTTGTGAACAAGAGATCTAAAAAACAGTTCAGTTCATTTCGTATTGCGTTTACTTGATATAATCCTAACTGACTGGTCGTGTCGAAAATTTGCTGTAGTGCCTCGTTATCTCCTACTATAGGAAGCAACAGTGATTCGTTATCGCAGTCCTTGATGAAGTCTGCATCTTTTTGATTGAAATCGCCGTATATATGAATTTTAATTTCCGGGTCAGAGTTACAAATTACTGAGTTGGCGGTTTCTAAAAATAATTCATAATATTGTTTTTTTTGCAAATTGTGGAGGGAAGTATACTGATGCAAAAATGTGGCATTGACCGTTTAATACAGTTTTGACCCAAACATCGTCAAATTCTTTATACTTCATCGTTGGGACCAACTCTGCATCGAACTTTGTCTTGACGGCTACTAGTACACCGCCACCAGATTTTTTATCAGTTAACAAAAGATCACGATCGCTTCTGAATACTTGATAACTGTTTCCAAAAACCTCCTCACTCTTTATACTTTCAGACCAACTTGTTTCCGTTCCTATAATGATTGAATACATACAACCACTAATCTTTTTACTAAGGATATCAATTTTTTTTGAACTACTCATTCTGTTAAAATTCTGGCAATAAATTACAAACTCTTCAGAGCCACGTCTTGAATTACTCTCTTTCTCATCGAAAGGAGTCATTATTTCCGAAAAATCGGTCTATAAAATTTGTCGGCACTTTCCCTTGCGCGTTGCAGGGATTGAATCCTCTGGTTGTTCAAGTGTCTACTATAAGAATTAAGGTCTTCGGAAGCCGCTTGTTTCGGTACGCCGAATTCTTCATGTACCTCGAAGAAAAATTTCCTGAGCTCCTCCGCAGCTACTGGTAGTCCCTCTGATGCCAAAGTAATTTGTATGCTGGTTTTCGTCATACCGTCGTAGCAAACCGTTGGGTCTTTGTCATGCATGTACGCAAGGTAAAGACGTACAAGGTGCATAATTTTTGGATCTCGTAAACGCGCCTTCAGAAAACGCCCGTCTCCAACAGCTGATTGTTGTGTTAGGTTGACAACAGGAGGCCGCATGGGATCGAGCGACCACGATGTTGGGTGCGATTCTAATGTTGCTTTCGAAGTCGTGTTCTCATTTGGTGGCGATTCAATATTATGTTGGTTCTGGTTGTCTGAACGGTAAGGGTTTATGGTTTCACCCTTCCGGAAGTTGATGAAATTTGGAACTGCGAGGCCTGCTATAGGGTGGTCAATAGTTGATGGTGGTCTGGCAAATTTAACTTTGGCGGTTGCCAGTAATTGTTTATCCGATCCATTGACACGGATCTGGTCGTTTTGGTAAGTGTGTGTGAACTTGTGGCTGTTGTTGATATAGTTACTATTCGTTGTCTTGTTACTGTTGCTGTTGGTGGTATGGTTTCGATTGTTGTTGAAGTTTTTCGATTCAATATATTGTCGCCTCCTGCGTTTCCTGTTTCGTCTACATTTTTCGGCAGCCTTTTCTTGGAGCCTACGAGTCCGTTGTCTAGCATCATAATCCGACCAGTCTGGCATCCAGCGCCATTTATTACCCAAAGATAGAGATTACTATGTTTTAAACTTGTTTCTGAATAAATTTTTTCGTTCGTCATCAGAAATCAGAAGATGCAGCTTCTTCCGATTCATGATCACGAATGAAAAATTTATTCTAAAACGAGTTTAGAACTTATAATAAGTGTTCAACTGAATATTTGTCGAGCTGCTAGAAACACAGCATAGCAAACAAAAAGGCGATTTGTAAATACTTTCCTCAACGAGTGCCACTAAGACATTCGTACGTAAAAAGGTCTATTGGAAGGTTTCAAGAAGGTACTGACAATTTTCGTCAGAAAGGCGTTGTCAAAACAAATGGTCGGGCCTAAAAAGAAAATGTAGGCGTCTACAACTTTGCCTACAAGTTCATAAATTATTGAATACGCTATGCTAGCAATTCTGAGAACTTCGATTCAAAAACTGTGTTTTTCCAAATAAATTAATATCGGTTTCAGTAAACAGCAGATTCAATGATGCTGGTGGAAAAATTTAAATAACCACATTCCAAGTTCTGACGTTTTACAAAAATTCTGATCTCAAGTCCGAGTTTCACCGCTTTGAAATTGTTTAGATTCTACAACTTTTGGTGGTTTAGTGGACCATGACAGCTGTCAATTTAGCTTCCTCCCCTTCTTTACCCCTTAATGAATCCAGCAGCATTATCACGCATTTGCCATCAATCAGAATGATTATCTTCCAGCCAGAGTGCTAATAAATCAAGTAGGCGGCTTCACCTCGCAGTGTGCATTGAGGTTTTGACAGTTTGTCACCGCACCGCTAGGATGGCATCATCTTCATCATCGTCATCATGGGGTAAATTATTATATTGCTCTTGTAAACAAATCCGGTTTCTATCCGTTTAGCAGTTCACAGGGCTAAGCCGGCCGCGGGCGGTTCTACACCGTGACGGTCATTCACGGTTCCATGCTAATGGGCCACCTGTTAGCTAACTGTGGCTGTGGCCACTCATGAGAGGATTTCCCAACATGTTTGAACCAGCCAGCCTTTGATTATTTTGGACAACGCGCAGCTGATGACCGACCGAACGTATGGCATTGTTGTGGTCGTCTTCGTGGTTGGCAATATTTACATAACCGTAACGTGTTAAGTTAGCAGAGTCACACGCAGCGGTGACCGAGATAGAAGAAGTTAACGACAGTTTGGCTGATATCGTCTAGAAATTTGGTGGCCATTGATATTCTTTCGCAAAGGCTATCAATATGCGTAACGCACAGAGCTCGGCCGAAATGCCCATACCTGGTGCGGCGGCGGTGATTCTGGCCCGTTGATTCGGAAAGATGCACACCCGATCATGGTTGTAAACCGGTTGCTCCCGATTTCACAATGCAGTTAAAAAGAAAGAAAAGAAAAAGGAGTACCCTCCAGGCATGGAGAGATTCGATTATACATTATGAGTTACTACGAGGTACTACAGTTATTCCTTACTAAGAAGCAGAGAGATTTTCATTTTCGCCATTTTGAACATAGCTTTTCTTTGTCATTTGAGATGTTTAACCCGTTAATGGTCTGAGGCTAAAAAATGTCATTAAATTTTATTGTTTATTTCTGATCACTGGCAATATAGTTGCCTCTGCCTTATGAAGGGTAAATATCAGGGGGAATCTATCTGTCAGATATCGTGAAACCGTGACCAACACATTTGGCAACAAGGCGTCTGTATGTTTTGGTTTTTGTCGTTTTGATCGAAGTAAAATGTAACGTTCTCTTTTAACAAAACTCGAGAAATCGCGGAAATCTTTTATTAATAATGCGTTCCGTAGTGAAATTTTGGGACAGCAACAAGTTCTAAACGAAAATTGGTGATGTTTTATCGTCACATTGATAATTTATCAAACGTCATGGACCAACAAACTTCATGGACCAGAGTTGATCTGCGATAACGCACACCTATATGAAATTTGACAACGGTAAATCCCCCCTGGTAAATATAATGACAATTTGACATTCTGCAGTTAAGCCAAGTGCCCACGCTAAGCGAGATCCACCTGTAGCGATCGTTAAAGCCGGATCGATACTGATAACAATAAGAGGGCGAGCAGCGGCGGCGAGACTAAATACGCACGTTTTGTGCTTTGTTGCAAACGAGTTGCGTGTCTGAAACGCAGATGAAAGAGATAGCGGGAGACGAAACAAAACGCAAACAAGTATGAAACCTGTTCGGGCGCGTTTCGGGATGCTGAGCTGAGCGCAGAGCTCGGTTACGTAAGGAAGCTTTATGCTAATATTGATTTTATGTCATCGGCATTTGGCTAGTTTGCTCTTCCTCCTCATCTTCCTCTGCTCCATCATCAACTCATTTTTCTCCAGGCGTGGTCACATCGAAAGCGAATCGCAAGTGTGCCGATTGTTGCCGGTGGTCAACCGAAATGCGGTCGGATGCTGCCCGGGGGGCTAGTTTTTTTTCCGCCTGGTAGTCGATTCTTCCACCGCGAAGAGGAAGAGACAAAGCGGGAGGAAAGAAACAATCAGTTGAATGGGCGGCCGTTGAGGCGCGCCGGTGAGAAGGTAGAGGACGGGTGACCTAGAAAGTGAAATTTCTGCTCTCCGCGTGAGTTGCGCAACACGACGTTTAGGGTGCCAGTCTTTTTGGTTTCGGATTCTTGAAGTTAGTTCCCACAACGTCGTTCATGCGATAAAAAGAAGTTGAGTAGAGAAAAGTGCCACTTCCAGAGCTGCGGAAAGTCAATATCATTCTACTGACATTACGCCAAAATGATGCAACATCAGAATCAGCCAACTACGATGCATGGTTCATTACAAAAGATTTTGCGATGTTACAATGATTCTCTTAGCGTCAACTCTCACTCTCATTCTTTTCTTGCTATCTTTCTCGATCATTCGGGTATGGCTGTACTGAGATTGAACCAGCAGAAATATCAAGTTCATTTTGACAGCATGATGTTATGAGGATACCAAACATAAAATCAATGATTTTTCTTCAATTGATATGTATGATATTGATATATGGTCGGCGTGCGATCAGACCGAACTAAGCGCCGTTTTCTCAGATTGAGTTATTGACCCCCAGTGGATATGAGAAGTAATAATCTATCTATTATGAAATAACGAAATCGTTCGAGCATTTGATAACACGCCGACTAAAAGCATTGTCAATAAACAACTATTACTACGTTTTGTAACTGAGCGTATTTTAGTTTGGTACATTTTGAATCTGTATGATCATTCATTTTTATTCTCAGTAGAGAATATGCTTCTTCATAACACCAATTGTAATGAAAAGAATTCTATTAATATTTTTCAAATGATCTCATATATTAATATTGCATTTTTATTTGTTTTTTGACAGCATGAGTTTATCAAATTGATTCTTGAATATTGTGCTTGTTGTAGGTTAAACTAAAAACAGTGTTAGTTCGCGGCAAAAAATGAATCGCGGGTGGTAAAACATAAAACTTTTAAATATGTATGGGTATGTATATTTATATACAGATCCTGTTAAATTTTGGCACGGTTCAACTTTGAAACTGTTCAATTTCGGTTCGGAACGGTTTTGCTTTTCTCCTAGTTTTCATTCATATTTTCTTTAAACGAAGAGGATGGCCGGAGTTAATCGACTGGTTTCGGATATATAGCCGGAATATGTTTCAGTAACATGGTAACGATGATCAAAGCAGTGCTTAGAAGTGCTTAAAATCCTACCATGCCTCTCATTGAAAAATGTAAAAATGCGGACCTGTTTCGGTTGTGTTCCGAATACTCGGGGTTGTTGTGCCAGCTCATCAAGCGACACCTATTACCACTGGTTTGAAATTATTAACCTAGTTCATTGGTGGCCATATCTTAAGTTGGGATCGTCACGGACCGCAAAGCAGATCAAATTTAAATTTAAATCCTGATAGCAACAAACTTCAAGCTGGCACTGACATAATCACGCTACTGAAACGATTTTTGATATTCCAAAAATCACCTTGATTTGCATTGCAGTGATATTTCCGAGTGAACTCTGTATATTCACGACGATTGACAATGAGAAGCCGAAAATGGCAACAAAAGAGACAAGATATTGAATCACTTGTCGGATCTCAACACTTACTGTGATGGTTGCTGGCTATTCATGAGAGAAAGAAACGAGTGCGATGATATTTTCTCTCTCATCATAGTCAGCATGTTGCTTGGATTAATCGCAGCTCTGGCCACTTCACAAATTGCGAGGGGCGAGACAATAAGTGCCTTTGATGTAATTTAGTAACTGCAGAATAGTTTCATGATTTCATTATGAGCTTTTTTCAGAAACCAATATGTTCGTGTTATTCGTTTCCGCGAAAAACGCATTCGAAACAAACTGGTTCGGCACGCTGTAATCAATTACACTTATTAAACTATCATCTGCCGAAAAAAAAACTATTATTACTATTAACGATGGGGAAGAAATTGAAATTTCTCCCATCAGCTCACCCCTACCTTCCCCTGTGCCCTCCCCTTTGCCAAGTCCTGTACCAAGAGTACCGGAAGTACGGGTAAAAGCTCACCCAGATGCCGCTGGCGGCCCCTACGTTGTTTTTTTCCGGCCCATAAAGAAGCCATTGAATATTATTCAAATTGGCAAAGACCTGGCAAAACATTTTTCGGCCGTAACCGAGATTACGAAGGTGAGGCCGAACAAACTGCGAGTTGTCGTGAGTAGCTTGAAGCAAGCAAACGAAATTGCTGGCTACGAGCTCTTCATGAGAGAGTATCGCGTGTACATCCCTGCCAAGGATGTAGAAATCGACGGTGTGGTTACCGAGGGGAATCTCACTGTCGATGACATTTTGCGTCATGGAGTTGGCTGTTTTAAAAACCCCTTGATGCAAAGTGTAAAGATACTGGATTGCAAGCAATTGCATTCAGTATCCATCGAAGAAGGGAAGAAGAAATTCCTCCCTTCGGATTCCTTCCGAGTAACATTCGCCGGATCCGCGCTGCCGAACTACGTCCGCTTGGACAGGGTTCGTCTACCTGTACGCCTGTTCGTACCGCGGGTCATTCATTGCCAAAACTGTAAGCAGTTAGGTCACACAGCCACAAGGCACGCTGTAGCAAGTACGGAGGCAATCATGCTGAGAACGCTTGCAGTGGGGATACTGAAAAGTGTTTTTATTGCGAGGGAACTCGGTCATGGCATGTCCCGCGTACAAACAGCGCGAGGAAAAAATTAAGCGTTCCCTTAAGGAACGATCAAAGCGCTCTTTTGCAGAAATGCTTAAGAGGGCTGAGCCACCCTCGACAGGAAACATCTTTTCCTTCTTGCCAACTGATGAGGGTACATCCGACGATCCCGTCGAAGGGTGTTCCTATGCCTTGCCAGAGGGATCTAGGAAGAGGAGAATGCTCAACTCTCCTAATCTTTCTCGTAAAGGTCGTAAGATAACCCCTAGCGGAATGACCAATAAGACAACACAAAAAGGAAGCGGTGAAGAAAAACCGAAGCAAGTACCCCCCGGTTTTATTTTCAAATCAAACCAGGAGTACCCACCGCTTCCTGGGGCACCAAAAACCCCTCGTGCACCCATTTCTCGATCAGGAGACATAAAAGAAACAGGGTTCATAAAATTCTCTGATATTGTGGACTGGATATTTAAAACATTCAACATACCAGATCCCCTTCAAAACATTCTTCTTGCCCTTCTCCCAACAGTGAAAACCTTTTTGAAGCAACTCACAGCAACTTGGCCCCTCATTTCAGCTATCGTATCTTTCGATGACTAATACGTTGAAAGAGGTTAGGAATTTTGTCACTGTGTTACAGTGGAATTGCAGAAGTATCATCCCCAAATTTGATTTATTTTCACATTTGATAAACACATACAATTGTGATGCGTTCGCGCTTTGTGAAACTTTTCTCAATTCAAATGACCAACTTAATTTCCACGATTTTAACATCATTCGTCGAGATCGAGACTCACACGGTGGAGGGGTACTTTTAGGGATCAAAAAGTGCTATTCTTTTTTCAGAATCGACCTCCCCTCGATCTCGAATATTGAAGTTGTTGCCATTCAAACGAATATGAATGGAAAAGACCTTTGCCTTGTTTCGTTATATATTCCCCCATCCGCGCGGATTGAACAGAAGCAACTCCTTGATACAGCAGAATTGCTTCCCGCACCTTTTTTGATTTTGGGAGATTTTAACTCTCACTGTTCGCTATGGGGGTCGCTGTACGACGACAACCGATCTTCTTTAATTTGTAACTTGATCGACGACTTCAATATGACACTTTTGAATACCGGGGAAGCGACACGTGTACCTAATCCTCCAGCACGTGAAAGCGTGCTTGACCTATCCCTCTGCTTGAAATCACTTGCGTTAGATTGCCAGTGGAAAGTAATCAACGATCCCCACGGTAGTGATCATCTTCCAATCGTTATATCAATTGCTAATGGTTCTACTCCCCCGAACCCAATCAATATTTCCTACGACCTTACACGTAATATTGATTGGAGGCGTTATGAGTCTATTACAGCGGAATCTATCGAGACTCACGAGGAACTTCCTCCGGAGGAAGAATACGCGTTCTTAGCTGGCTTGATAATCGACGCCGCGACGCAAGCTCAGACGAAACCGATACCCGGGGTAACGATTAGACAACGCCCTCCCAACAAATGGTGGGACAAAGAGTGCTCTGAGCTGTACGCGCGAAGGTCCGCGGCGTATAAGGACTACCGGGAGTACGGCACTGTCAACCTACTACGAAAGTACGAGGCACTGGGCAGGCAGATGAAGAGCTTAGTAAAGGCGAAAAAACGCGGGTACTGGCGGCGGTTCGTAAACGCGTTGTCGAGGGAAACAGCGATGAGCACTCTTTGGGATACCGCCAGGCGCATGCGGAACCGTGACGTTTCGAATGAAAGCGAGGAGTATTCAGATCGCTGGATACTCGATTTTGCCAAAAAGGTCTGTCCAGACTCTGTACCGGAACAGAAAACCTTTCGCGACGCGTTATTAGTAACTGCGGAAGAGCCTCCATTTTCGATGTTGGAATTTTCAATGGCTCTCCTGTCGTGCAACAATAAGGCTCCAGGGTTAGATAGAATAAAATTCAACCTGTTGAAGAATCTACCCGACTCTGCAAAAAGACGCTTGTTGAATTTGTTCAACAAGTTTCTTGAGCTAAATATTGTTCCGCATGACTGGAGGGAGGTAAAAGTTATTGCTATTCGGAAACCCGGGAAACCTGCCTCTGATCACAATTCATATAGGCCGATTGCGATGCTCTCTTGCCTTCGGAAATTAATGGAGAAAATGGTCCTCTTACGGTTAGACAAATGGGTCGAAACAAACGGTTTACTTTCAGATACTCAATTTGGCTTTCGCCGGGGCAAAGGGACGAACGATTGCCTAGCGTTGCTTTCTACTGGAATTCAACTCGCATTTGCTCGAAAAGAGCAAATGGCTTCTGCGTTCTTGGATATTAAGGGGGCTTTTGACTCTGTCTCTGTAGAAGTTTTAAGCGCGAAACTTCATTCGCAGGGACTTTCACCAAATTTGAATAACTTTTTGCTCAATTTGTTGTCACAAAAGCATATGTATTTCTCACATGGCGATTCGACAACTTCCCGAATTAGTTACATGGGCCTCCCCCAGGGCTCATGTTTAAGTCCTCTCTTATATAATTTGTACGTCAATGACATCGATGAATGTCTTGCAAATTCATGCACGCTAAGGAAACTTGCAGACGATAGCGTTGTATCCATTACTGGTAGCGAGGCTAGCGATCTGCAAGGACCATTGCAAGATACCTTAGACAACTTGTCTAAATGGGCTCTTAAGCTGGGTATCGAATTCTCTCCGGAGAAAACTGAGTTGGTCGTTTTTTCTAGGAAGCATAACCCAGCTCAGCTGCAGCTCCTACTAACGGGTAAAACGATCTCTCAGGTTTTAGTCGCTAAATATCTCGGGGTCTGGTTCGACTCTAAATGCACCTGGGCTTGTCATATTAGGTATCTGACACAAAAATGCCAACAAAGGATTAATTTTCTTCGTACGATCACCGGAACTTGGTGGGGTGCTCACCCAGGAGACCTTCTAAGGTTATACCAAACAACGATATTGTCAGTTCTTGAGTACGGCTGTTTCTGCTTTCGCTCCGCCGCGAACACGCACATTATAAAATTAGAGAGAATACAATATCGTTGTTTGCGTATTGCCTTGGGATGCATGCAGTCGACCCATACGATGAGTCTTGAAGTGTTAGCGGGTATTCTTCCGTTGAAACATCGTTTTTGGAATCTCTCTTACCGGTTGCTAATTCGATGCACAGTTATGAACCCATTAGTAATTGAAAATTTCGAGAGGTTGGTCGACCTTCAATCTCAATCCAGATTTATGACTTTATATTTTGACTATATGGCTCAAAATATTAATCCTTCTTCATACTATTCCTCCAATGTCGCACTTTTAGATACTTCTAATAATGCTATATTCTTCGACACCACCATGAAACAAGACATTTCTGGTATCCCGGATCAATTGCGACCCCAAGAGATCCCTAAGATTTTTTCGAATAAGTTTAAACATGTTAGTTATGATAAAAGGTTTTACACTGACGGATCTAATCTAGATGAGTCCACTGGCTTCGGTGTTTTCCACGAAAATTTTACCGCCTCCTACAAACTCGATGCTCCTGCTTCCGTGTACGTCGCAGAACTTGCTGCTATTCAGTACTCTCTTGGAATCATCGAAACCCTACCCACAGACCACTACTTCATCTTCACAGATAGTCTCAGTGCCATTGAGGCTCTGCGATCGATGAAGCCTGTGAAGCACACCCCGTATTTCCTGGGGAAAATACGGCGGTTTTTAAGTGCTTTAACAGATAAAAATCACCGGGTTACCTTAGCGTGGGTCCCTTCTCATTGCTCGATTCCGGGTAATGAAAAGGCTGACTCTTTTGCTAAGGTGGGTGCTATTGATGGCGATATTTATGAAAGACCAATTGCTTATGATGAATTTTATAGCATTTTGCGTCAGAGAACACTCAACAGTATTGACGAAAGCATGGTTCAAGGGGTTGGATGTAGGTCGGGACTTCATTCGCGTGATGTCTAGACTTATGTCCAATCACTACACGTTAAACACGCATCTCTTTCGTATAGGGCTTGTAGACAGTAATCACTGCGTTTGTGGCGATGGCTACCATGACATCGAGCATGTTGTTTGGTCGTGTACCGAATACTGTGGTGTTAGGTCCGAGCTTATAGATTCCCTTCGGGCCCGAGGAAAACAACCGAACGTACCCGTTAGAGACATTCTGGGAAGCGGTGATCTCCAGTACATGACACAGCTATACTGCTTTCTGAAAAACGCTGACATTAAAATTTAAAATTTTCTTTGTCTATTTGTCAGATTAAGGATACAAATATGCTATGCTGAAGACACGGAAACGAAGAGCCCGCATCTATGCTTACACAAATATTTTGAACCCACAACAAACAAGAATACAATTGCTCTACCAGTTGAAAAACAAAGTTCCAAAATAGTTTTAGGTCAAAATTGTATCTCCCCTCCTCTCACCTTAAATCCCCACTAGCTCGTAGTCGGCCGCGAGAATAAAGAAAAGGCCTCCCTCTTTTCCCTGCTAACGTAGAATTAATACGAATTGTACTTGGCTCAGTAAAACAGAAAATGTATCGTGCCGTGTCAAATAAACTAATTTAAACCTACTATTAACGATAATAGGCAGCCGGTAGCCTTTGAAGAGGACACTTGGATTAATCTTCCATTGTGTTTCGAACAAGTTTCCACCTTGTTCGAGTGCGGAATCAAATTCCGAACTCATATACTGAACGCGGAAGTTTGAGATTATTCAACGTTTCGATGTTTTTAGTGACCATGGAAAGGAAAAAATTCTGACAATGTTTCAAATCCAACTATTGCAACACAACTGACAGGCCTGATTAGCTGCAATGACAGGTCGCGTCTCGCGTGCCAATCACTCTTCGGCTACTTTGATCCCTGAAGCCCTGCCTAACGCGGAACATCAAAAGGGCTTGATGAGTTACTGGCTAGCCACAGGCCAATAAGTCTTTATTTATGATGACCTATCGGAAGATGACGCGGTCGGCCGTGTCTTCCTGGATGGAGGTTAGTGTTTGGCCTTTCGCGGAAAATGGCACCATTTGTCACGGGGTCGTTATGATGCACCACGCTGCTCTTTCGTGCTGCCGCCGATAATTATGAAAATGGCCACTGATGGGAATTAGATAATATGGTAGTGATTTTCGCTTACGTGTTAGTCTTGACCTAAGACAAGACGCGACAGCTGGCTTCTTATTTTTCTTTTCGTAACGGCCGTCATCCCCGTCGAAATTTTTTTGAACGTTCCATACCGTTGATGCCAGAATGATTATTTTTAACAACTTCTGTAGGTCAATGAAAATAAAACAAATTAAAATTGCAATATATAGGCGAATAATACCCAATTCTTATTTATTATTTTATGTTCAATAAAGCATACTTCTATTATCAAATTTTCTTGGTACCCAAATTTTTTTTTCTAAGTTTCTTGGACTTCAACCGAAATAGTAATAAACGATTAATCAATGCATTTTTAAAGTTATAACAGTGAAATACATTACTCGGTAATATCATGTACCTTGCATACTTTTGCATCATTATTTATGAACAATTATAATAGCTAAATTATGACTCTCCAGCATCACTGCTTTACAGTGAAAAGTAACCTCGTTGTATTTTCTACGTGACGATTGCGTTATCAAATTCAGCCAATCAGCAGCCGGTTCAAATTGGTTGAATGTAACGGTGACCAGCTGTCACGTCTTGTCTTAGGTCTTGACCAATTTTTCAGCTGAGTTCAATCGTCCAGAGTCTATGTGTATATAGAGTCGCGCGAAGAGAAAATCTATCGTTTCGGCAACACAATTTCTATGTCGTTTGTTGCCAAAAACTGTACAGTTCTGTTTTTCACCATGCATAAGCGAATATCATTTTTTGAAATTCTTCACAAGGTACACAGTTTTGAAAGATTACACCGGTAATGTTTTGTTAAATTTGAGTGAACCAGTGTACAGGTTTAATGTTGGATTCAAATGTGTAAGTGAAACTTTGGAAAAACACATTCTTTATTACGCTCAATTTCAACACTTTTCATCCACTCCTAACATTATCACCCTGTTTATTTACATTGCTCGATTGGTACCCTCGTTTGACACTGATTTGGTTCCTTTGGTTTCATCTTTGCGGGACTCTTATTATAAACATAGACTCTGCAATCGTCTTCTGATCCTTAGTAACAGTACGTAACGGCTCTGCTAAAATAAACACACTCGAGAGGGGGCGATAATTGTGGGTCAAAAAAAGACTAAAAAACAAACGCTGAAGTTTAAATTTATCTCATCCTTCAGCATCATCATTCCACAGATAAGCAGATGTTCAACAATCCGCTGCTTCAAACTGCTTCGGCCCGTGGAGTGCTGCTTCCACTCTAGTCTCTACCTCGAATCACACAAATCATGCTTAATATAGGGGTTAAACGAATTGAAATCACGTCCAATTTGCTGCTAAAACAGGATGTTACATGCCTCTGATCATCATTAGCGTCAAAACGGCACGATCTGCACTGCACTTTGCAGCGATGGGATCGGATCATCCCATCTCCACTTGTGCCATGACGTGCCGGACCGTGCGGTCAGTAGCTGATGTCTGCACTCTAACCGGGTTACCTTTTTGTTTCTCCTCTTGAAAGCCTAGTGGCTTAGCACCCACTAAAGGAGGCTCCCAAGAGTCCACTTTCGATGCTCGACTGGACTGAGCGGCTCGTCACGAGCCGCATCCGACGAAGATGAAACGATCGTTTAATCGTTCCGTATTCAATTACAACATCATGAAACATAGGTTTTTTTTATGTCCGTTAAACTTCTTCACACTTCGGTCCGCACAGTGGAAAACTGTTGGTCAAAAATTTAACAAAAAGCGAAGTTAATATGTCAGTCAATTTTAATTTTTAAAAACCTGATTCAATGAATATTTTCGGCGTTTGAGCTTCTCCAAAAATCAAATAACGAAATCTCGGAGGTCTCAACAACGATGAATTGGTACTCAGCACTCAATCTCTAGATCTAAAAGCTAGACCCTGAAATACCTGTGACAATAAGGTGATACTCCAAACGTGACACCGATGACGACGACGACGACGAAAAAAACGATGACAAGAAAAAGTTTCTGACCTCTATTGGAAAACCGGAAGAGTGACCTATGTGTTTCGCAGTGTTTGTGGCTATTCGAACGTAGAGAGCTTGGGGAGTACCCCTAAGGGGTGCTGCACTCGAATCAGTTTGTGAACAACTTCTTTTCCACAAATCGTTTCCTAAGAGCAAGCGCACCGGTGAGTTGCCATTTGAGTTGCTATTTTCACAACGCTGGCCGTTGCTATTTTGGATAGCAACCGATTTTCGCACCGGTCGTTGCTAATGGGGATTACCAATTCCACTATTTCTTTTTCACACCGGCAGTTGCCAATTTCTGAAGACCGTCACTAGCCAGCGTTGGCAAAATGTTTGTTTGTGATGTATTACGCATATTTTTGCGGATCTAGTAATAACCAATTTATCCGTCAGTCAATCGTTTCCGGAATGATCTACGTTCTTTCTACTTCATAAAATGTTCCCTCCATTTCACATAACTTTGTTTTAACTTTGTTTCCGTTCTCCCAAGTTATCGATAGCATAATTCTTTTGCAGATTTTTGACGTTGACTAACGTCTATATCGAAGTTAGGCACCTGATTTGAAAATCTAGTAATTCAACCAGGGAAAACCAGGGAAAAGTGGTCAGGTTTTGAGCGCTTATTTTTCAGTCATTTATAATCAGGTTTTCGAGGTTTTGGCATCAATCGATCAGAAATTCCTTTACGGTTAAATTTATGTAACAAAAACAAACTTTTGTTTGAGATACACTATTGAAAAATTGGTAATCAATATCGATTGTCTAAATCATACCGCGCAGCCAATCACTACCTCTCTACCCAAGCACAGTCGACACTAACGGATACAATCGATCTGACTTTGTTGTTATTGTTGTTGTCACTTTCTGTTTCCGAAGTTTATTCGCGTTCCTTGAATTTTCTGTTTTACAAAATGCTGCTGCTAGCGGAAAAAACCTTGCAAATATGCATGTTTTTGTTGGTGTTAATTTTACGACAGCGGCCGGCGCCCCATCATTTTGATTCCAAAACCGCACCAGTGACATGCGGACGCTAGGTGTTAGTAGCTGGAAGGAGGAAAGACAAAAGAGTACCGGTCATCTCGTGCCGGTTTCACCCGTAATGCTGGTGGCTTTTAGGAGTAAATGGCTACTGCAAAACACTAAAATGGCTGGAATTCTCGACGGACTAACTTGAAAACAAGAATATAATCGGCAACCGGCAACTTTTGGTGCCTCGAAATTTTGTTACAGAAGCGGCTTATTGAATTTTCTGTTTACAAAATGCTGCTGCTAGCGGAAAAAAACCTTGCAAATATTTTCTAGTTCTTCCATTCTACTACGTACGTAGCCCAACCCTCTCATCATTTTTCTTCATCCAGTAGGGTATATAAGAAAATTTTACTCTGTGGTTGGCAAAATAGTCTGTTTTTGGCATCAGTGGAATGCTGTTATTTAGTTGAGAACCAACGATAAGTAAATCTCCGTTGCAACACGTCTGGACGTGGTAAAGACGGCCAAGTTAAGGGAAAGGCAAAGTCCCGTTTGTCTCGAGCTGGTCTGCAGTTCCCGGTAGGACGTATCCACCGTCTGCTGCGGAAAGGAAACTATGCCGAACGAGTTGGTGCTGGTGCTCCCATGTGTTTGGCAGCAGTAATGGAATATTTGGCTGCTGAAGTTTTGGAATTGGCAGGAAATGCAGCTCGTGACAACAAGGAGACCCGTATCATCCCGCGTCACCTGCAGTTGGCCATCCGTTACGACGAGAAGTTGAACAAACTTTTGTCCGGTGTTACCATTGCCCAAGGAGGCGTCTTGCCGAACATTCAAGCCGTACTGCTACCAAAGAAGACCGAAAAGAAGGCTTAAATTTCATATTGACCCCGCTATAAAGAAAAAATCCGTCCTTTTCAGGACGACCAACCACTTCAAAGAGGAGTTAAAGCATTTATTTAGTACCTTTTCTGTATTTATTTACCATACAAAATTATTCCTGTAGAAGGGGGGATTCTTGTCATTACCAATTTTACAAAGAAATTTTTATTTGAGCAGTTGAGTTTTAGCATTGGGCGATATTGTATCGATATTAAATAAATCAATGCTTTCTACACGATATTTACATTTTGCGATAAAGAATTGGTTAGTTCCGTATAGAGACGTTGCGATACCATTAAACATCGATACTTGTATCAAGAGAAGATACTGATATTCTGATAGTATTGAGGCTAAGGTATCAAAACTTTTCATGTATCGTTGCGCGTTACCAGTTCATTAAAAGTAAAAATCATAATTTTTTTTATTCTTTATTCCTTAAGATGAAAACGTTCAATTCAATTGGACCGTTCATTTTCATTTACTGAACCTAGAAAAAACCAGCTTCTGCAGATACCGAAGGCCGATTACGCTTTTACTTTATAAGCTCCCGTTTTCGAAAAAAGCGGCTCGCATGTCTCAGTAGATTTGACCTTCGGATCATCGTAGAAAAGGATCGTTCCCGTAGGTTAATCTACAGAAAATTCTGTTGAATTAGCATCGCTGATGAGATGGCATGCATGCATGCGATGCAACGAAATAGCACAGGAAACAGCAAATTCTTTTGTTTCGTTCGTTCTTTTTTAGGTTGTTTTGAATTTTTGACGTTGACTAACGTCTATATCGAATGGCGTGTAGGCATGTCTGTAGCGCGTGTGTGCATGTTTATAGCGCGTGTGGCACCGCCAGGTTTGAGAAGCTACCATCATCCAGCATATGTCATTGGGCTATATAAAAGACTGTTTCTCCTCAAGCAAAGCAGAGGGACAAATGACCGTTTGGGGCTGAAGTCCCTTCAAAAGAAATCAATCAATCAAACCCCATCAGTTTCATTACTAAACCGTACCGTTTACACACGGACGCTAAGTGCTAGCAGCTGAAAGGAGGAAAGACAAAATAGTACCGGTTATCTCGTGCCGGTTTAACCCGTAATGCTGGTGGCTGTTAGTAGTACATGGCTACTGCAAATTACTAAATTGTCTGGAATTCTTGACGGACTAACCAGTAAACAAGAATAATCGGCAACTGGTACCTTCTGATGCCTCGAAGTTTTGTAATAGAAGCGTTGCAATTCCCTCCACTATTTGTTTTAATGGAATATAAGAATACGGTAGTCAACGTCATGCGGTCGTGTCTTGAATACCACCCTCCTACTTTTTTACTTGTGCGTACATAAATTTTTTCATCCTTATATGATTATTTAAAGTAATTCCGTAAAACTGGGCACGTCCCGCAACGTTGGCTTAAATGACTATTCTACTGAAAGCTGGCGAACTGTCATTAGTTGTATTCTTTATTTCATGCTGTCTCGGTTCCCACAGTTTGCTATTATTATTTGAAAATTTGCCGCCAAAAAAAAACCTAAATATAGAACCGATAAATATAGAACCGAACCGAATATAGATACCGATGACCATTCCCAACGCCGCTTTCTAACGCATCTTAGGTTGTTTTTGAAGATTGAAACAGCGGTAAAGGAGAAAAATGGTTTTTTATACAACGACCGAACGAAACGGGAAAATAGTTGGTAACACTCCCGAGCAGATTTGCTTAAACCTTCCAGGTTTATTGAATAATATTGGCCAATCTTGTGAGGATTTGAGCTTTCCGCATCGTTTAGGTTGCAGACCGAAATGCCAACCAAAATGGTCATCGCAATAAAAAACCTTACAAATGTTTACCTGCCCGAAAAAAACACCCTGTGCAAAATTTCAGCTCAATCGGAAATAAAATTGAGTAGTGGTTCATGTCGACACTTGCGTCCTACGACGTGTTGAACAAGCGAGGCAAAACACTTCGTCTTCCGAGGCCGACCAATTGAGTCCGCATTCAAAACACTCATCATCTTCGTAATATTATTACGAACATTCACTATCGAGCACAAAAAAAAAACAACAGTGTGACATTTCATCAAATAGCAACGATTCGGCTCGTTGCTATCGCGTTGCCAAATTTAATAACTCGCTACTACCCGAGGTGGGAATTGCTATTTCCCAAACCAACATAGCAACGCCCGGTACGGTTGCCACGTTATGGTGGGAGTTGCCAAACTACACGCTCCCTAAAATGAATTCAAAAATGATTAGAAAACAATTCATTTCCATAAAAAGTGGAACAACACGAAAATTGAGTAACTCTGTTGTTATTCAAAATTGTGTAACTATAGTATAGGCAAATACTGTGTATTTATTATTCAGAATGATGTATACAATTGAACTCATTTTTTGTGTTTAATAAAACTCATTTAGTTCTTAAAAAATATCAGTTTATGTGTACAAAATTATCCATTTATTGAATTCAAAACTACACAGATTTAGATTTTGAAACTATCAAGTTTTTGAATAGAAAAATATTCATTTTTGAATTTAAGAATAACCATTTTCAGAATTCAAAAGTACTCAGTTTGAGAATGGAAAACCACTCAGTTTTAAATGTGATGTTAGCGTAGAAAGGGAGGTTTGCGCCAGTAACAGTCAGAACAAAACAAAACTAAGGTTACATTCTATATGAACGGTGTCTAATTATATTTATTTTTTAAGTATATTTTGCTCTTTTTTGTGATGCATAATCACTTGATATTTTACTCTCCCACAAATTTCCTGATGACACGAACAACCTGAAAACTTTTGGTTCCTTAGAATGAATAATGAAAAAAGTTTATATGTGTACCTTAAAGCTTTTTAAAATGTCCGTGACCACCTTCTCAGCGATTTTCTCATTTTTTGGAATCACTCAAACAGCCACAAGAACAGATAACACGGCCGCAAAGGCTAAATAATGGTGCACAAATGTTGAATCATAGTGCCGCCTTTTCAATCGTGTCAAATAATGGCGTCGTTTTTTCATGCTTAGTACTCAAAATTGAGTTATAGTGGTAAATTCAAAAATGAGTTATTCTAGATTAATCTAAAATCAGTGTAAAAATTACACAGAATCACCAAATGCGGTATTCATTTTTTGACGTTTCCATGCAACTTATGAAATTGAATTAAAACTAATTCATTCACCGTGTTACTTTTCACGAGCGTGTAGCTTTAGAAACTTCAATTTAGCCACTGGTGGGCTTGCTCTAAGCTGCCGCTATTCGCATTACAGTCCTATGTAAAATTTGAATGTATTCTTGTTTTTTTGCGAGAATGGGTCCATTTAGGCATGCTCTATAAAAATAGTCATTAAAAAAGTAAGTGTAAGCACGCCCGTCGACTTCGGCAAACCCCAAATCATCGAACATCTTTATCGATACTCATGTCGTCTGTCATACATACAAACAGCCTGCATTACCACCGGAATCTGTCATCGCTTCTGACTTGCGAAAATTAAAGGAAAAGGAGAAGTCTAACATGCAGTCTACCCACTCTATACTTATCATAAAATTAGTGGATAACTTAAATTTACTACTTAAAATTATCGATTGTTTAAATCTAATACTTAACCTAGCTAATTGATAATATTTAACCTACCTAGTTGATCTGCATCAATGCAAAAATCAGCATACGGTGAGTCCAATCCTAATTAGTTAATTCTACAAACACGTGCAATAATGAGTACTCTTATAGCTACATCTACGACTAGTTGAGGCTTAAAATTATTGGCAAATACTTACCAAAGGGTAAGGAATGTGAAAAGTTTCTAATTAAATTTCTACTATAAAATTAAAATCCATCTAACCCTAGAGTCTTAATCGAGAAGATTGAAAGCAGATCGTAAGCAAACAAATCTGTTGAAGAATGGCGAAATTACTAAAAGTAAGATACTTCAACAATTCCCCAACTACTTCTATTCAATGAATTATATCCGGAGGATTTTGTAACATCCCCTGTTACCAGCAGGCAGTTAATAAATCTGGTTAATTTCTGGCGACACCCGCGATTATTTCTTCAACAGCAAGGTTTGATTCTCACAACCTCAATTTTAATGGCTATTCTTGAAAAGCATGTCATAATGCACCCATTCCCGAAAAAACAAGAAAACACAAAATTTTACATAGGACTGTTATGCGAATAGCGGTAGTAAGGTAATTACGAAGCTGCGACTCCTTTACGACCGTTCTGAGCAACTGCTGCAAAGTCATCTCGACAGGGATTCACAAGCTGGATTCCCCAAAAACCGACCAGTTAACCAGTTTTATTCCATTCGGAGATGATATTGAACAGCTCTGCATGTATTTGAAAGCTGCCAAGCTGTAGCTAGTGAATCCAACGAAAGAATAAGGAGGTGCCGCTGCGAACCTTGATGGATTTAAACCCCAAGATTGTATACTACGCTTGCGAAGCGAACGTTAGGCCGGACACTAACGTTTGCATTAAAAAACTGGACAAAAATTGCCGATTTTTCATGGGTTTGCCCTCACACGCACTGACGAAACTACCCGTGCAGCATCAATCATAGTAAAGTAACCCATGAGTCAGCAGAAAAAAATTGACAGCTCTATCAGTCGAACTCTAGCCGCGATGGCGCAAATAATTAAACTAGTCCGTTCATCAGTATGCGCGTTCAAAGAATGGTACTCAGTGGCGTCGAAAAACGGACATCGTACGGCACATTGTGAAGGCCGGAAACGCCTGATCCGGCATCTACAACATCTTGGCACTATTGAATAACAATCGGAGCATCGCAAAAAAGCCCGGTTCCGGGCGGCTGATGCTCCTGTGCGCCAAGAAACTCCAAAGGCTGCTGAAGAGGAAGACCGAGGGAACAGTGGCAACCGGCCAAGCAGTGAAGAGGTACCTGACGAGCATGGACAGGGCATACAAGCCAGGAAACGGCAGTCTCGTCCACTGGATTCGGAGCTGCAGGCAATGGCGCAGCGGCGTGGTGGTGGTGATGCCAACGACTGGCAGGGCACTTCGTATTCTACTTTCCCCACGAAGGAAGTGAGCTCCGAGGTGAAGTTCATTTCACAAACCAAGTTCTCCAAGAAGATGTCGTTCAGCAAGAAATATCATAGAGGAAAAGACGCGATGGTCGGATCTGGCGTCAGTCCACTACCCGAAGTGATCGTTGAAGGAGATGGAATGGTTGAAAACGATGTGGTACCCAATTCGGTGAACCCGCCCAACGTCCCCCAGTTGTTCACCCAGACTTACTCCAACAATTTTGTCGCGAAAACTAAGGAGGAATTGATAAATAAAACTGAGAAGGGACTCAAAAATATGCCTACATGCATGTTTTCGTCCGCCATAGCGAATGTTTCGTTTGAATAATATAACTCATATTATTATCTTCCGTGGGAAATTTATCAAACTCAATTATTTGTCTTTTTGAAGTAGAATACTTCTCTCAGGAAGTTCGGCTACAAAGGGATGTGAAATGAAAATCTAAAACCGAAAAAAGTGAAAAATATGTCCAATTTAAAATGCTAATAAATCGGTTAGTATTCGATGGATTTCCTTCGTTCTTGCAGCAATAGATTGGAAAATCTTCTGAGATTCTTCCCAAAATAAGATAATTGTAATTTTATTATTCATACTATTGTACTATTGAAAATAGTCAAGCCATGTCAAAACAAAAAATTCGACCTCTGATTGGTCGATATATGCTTGCTTCCCAAGCACGGTCGACAGGATCATATACTTTGCAATTGAAAACATGCTATTTGGCTTATATAAGAGCTTGTTCCAGCCGGAGCCGCTCATAATAGTTCTAGACAGCGACAACAGCAGTCGTCCTTCCTTAGCAGCAGCACTAGTCCTGTGGTTGGTCACCATGTCTCAGGAGCAGCGCGGTTTTTCTAAGCGTGTGTCGCCAGACAGCCATTATTTCCCCCGTGTTAGGGCAGCATGAAGATTGCCATCAGGAAATCCAATTTTGAACATCAAAATGCCTTTTTCAAGGCAAATAAACAAATCATTGAAAGTTAATATTTTTTGTCAACGCAAGCAAGTATTCTGTGTTGCTTCCTAGCAATTTAAATTTGTCGCACCCGTCTAATTTACTGAATGTGAAATAGCTTCCACAGTGCATGTTGTCCGTGTATCTTAATTCCCCCACTGTTAGGGCAGCTCAAAGGTTGTAATTAGCAACCGATTTTGAACCGCAAAATGCTTTTTTCAAGGAAAATAAAAAAATAATTGAAGGTTAATAATTTTCTGGCATCAACACAAGCAGACATTCTGTGCGGGATGCAATCAAATTCGGTTGTAGTTGTCTAATTTTCACTTTATTTAGCAAACCCCCCACTGTAGGGGCAGCGCAAAGGCTGCGATCATCATAACCGACTTTGAATAACAAACTGCCCTGTTAGACCGCATTCACAAGGACAGTTAGTTCGACTATGCAGAGCTAATATGAAGTCGATTCAATCAATTAGCATCAACAGAATTTCGACGTCTCCCAGCTGCCATGTTGCAAAATGCTGCAACACGCAACAGCGAGCAAACGAATTCGCTTGATGTTACAAGTCGCAATACGGTTAGGGGTTAAATCGTTGCGTGTGTGAGAGCACCATCGGTGTTTATTCGCTGGATACAAAAATCAAATGCGAATTGTGGAATAATTCGTCTAAAGAACATAAGGAAATGGTAAACCTGAACAGAGAGGCGTGGCCTACTACGTAGCACCCTTCGGCTATAAAAGAGTGTTTCTGGGAAAACTAGCTACATTCATTAGTCGGAGGGTGAAATGGATGGGCCGCCCACAACGTTGATAGCAGTAGCAGCAGATATCGGCACTCAGCAGTAACAGACCATAGCAGCGGGTCGCGCCTGTGGCTGCCTTCAAACTAAACACTTGTCCTGCGGTTGGTCACCACGTCTCAGAAGCAGCGCGGTTATTCTCAGTGTGTGTCGCCAGACTGCCATTATTCCCGTACTGTTGGGGCAACATGAAGATTGCCATCAGGAAATCCAATTTTGGAAATCAAAATGCCTTTTTCAAGGCAAATAAACAAGTCATTGAAAGTTAATAATATTTGTCAACACAGGCAAGCATTCTGTGTTGCATCCTAGCAATTTAAATCTGTCGCACCCGTCGAATTTACTGAATGTGAAATAGCTTCCACAGTGCATGTTGTCCGTGTATCTTAATTCCCCCAATGTTATGGCAGCTCAAAAATTGTAATCAGCAACCGATTTTAAACCGTAAAATGCTTTTTGAAGTAGAATACTTCTCTCAGGAAGTTCGACAACATAGGGATGTGAAATGAAAATCTAAAACCGAAAAAAGTGAAAAATATGTCCAATTTCAAATGCTAATAAATCGGTTAGTATTCGATGGATTTCCTTTGTTCTTGTAGCAATAGATTGGAAAATCTTTTAAGATTCTTCCCAAAAGAAGATAATTGTAATTTTATTATTCACACTATTGTACTATTGAAAATAGTCAAGCCAAGTCAAAACGAAAAATTCGACCTCTGATTGGTCGTTATATAATTGCTTCCCAAGCACGGTGGACAGAATCATATACCTTGCAATTGAAAACATGCTATTTGGCTTATAAAAGAGCCTGTTTCAGCCGAAGCCACTCATAATAGTTCTAGACAGCGACAACAGCAGTCGTCCTTCCTTAACAGCAGCACTAGCCCTGTGGTTGGTCACCACGTCTCAGGAGCAGCGCGGTTATTCTCAGCGTGTGTCGCCAGACTGCCATTATTCCCCCCATGTTGGGGCAGTATGAAGATTGCCATTAGGAGATCAAATTTTGAACATCAAATTGCCTTTTTCAAGGCAAATAAACAAGTTCTTGAAAGTTAATAATTTTTGAAGACGCAAGCAAGCGTTCTGTGTTGGATCCTAGCAATTTAAATCTGTCGCGCCCGTCTAATTTACTGAATGTGATATAGCTTCCATAGTGCATGTTGTCCATGTATCTTAATTCCCCCACTGTTAGAGCAGCTCAAAGGTTGCGATCAGAACCGAACCGCAGCAGATATCAGCACTTAGCAGTAACAGAGGATAGCAGTGGGTTGCGCCTGTGGCTGCCTTCAAATCAAACAAATCACTTGCCCTGTGGTTGGTCACCACGTCTCAGGCCTCTGCCAGGCTAAACACCAACGCGAGCGATCGGGCGAAATTTTTGTCGTACATCAGCCGGCACTTCCTCTAATGGAAAAGTTGGATCATTTTGTTCAGAAGAATTTTACTGTCGGTAATATTACAGAGATGCGATTGCATTATATCCGATATGGAATTGAACAATTGTTCTTTTGAGGACAAATAAAACACTTAATTTGAAGAGTTAATAACTTTGGGTACCAGTAGCAGTATGGTAACAGCCTCAGCGGTAGGTGCAGCCGGTACTTCCATTTGGCCGACGTTATAAGGAAGTAAATGGAAGCGGCACGGCGAAACAGTTCGGGTGTGCTTAGACGCGCTTCATTTTTCGTTGTTGATATTATTTCCCACATGAAACGACGCGCTTTCGTACGATAGCGGCGGTATTAGCGGTGGATGCATTTGCCAACACTTCATCCAGTAAAGCCGTGTCTAATTTTCAATGTGAAAACACCTTTCTATTGTGTTGGCCGTGCGTATTAGGCCTTTGCCAGGCTAAACGCGAAAAGCGGCGCGAACAGATTCGCCCGGCCGTACGTTAATGTACAGCCGTAAGTAGAGCTGTACATTAACCTACGGCCGGGTGAATAGAATAGAATTCCTAACTACGATGCCGTTCCTGAATGCGAAACCACTATTTTCCTGCTATCGGAACATCCTTGCCGGTTGAGGGTGAGGTGATTACGATACGCACTCCCGCTATCGGCGTAACACAAAGATGCAATCAGCGTCATATCCGATTTTTTTTCCAACAACAAACTGTCCTTTTCAGGACAACCAAACAAATGAATTCTTTAAAATTTTCTCGTTCTGAGCTTTAACCAAAAGTTTATTATTTTAATTTGAATTCACATGTACATATACTCTGACTGTTGGAACTTGTTTGCGCCGCAAAGGGTTTGTACTTTTCCTGTTCAGTGAGGTCGTATTTATATGTGCAAACTGAAATTGAGTGGTACTTCAACTTCATTTGCACAGAATTTTCAATACTGCCAATGAGCGGTCAACATTTTGACGTAGGACTACGTCTAACCGCACTATATCGAGATACATTCTGAGGAAACTAAAAACCAAGATGTAACGTCGGAATGAAAGATTTCAAACGGTGATACTGATGTAACCACATGATGGATCACAATAATCAATATGTCGTTGGATTGATAAAATGATGGACAATTTTGTGATTCTTCATATATCATTGTTACTTAATTGTTAAACAGTGAAAATTGATGAAAAGTTTCAAGGTCGTATTTTTACGAACAATGTACCAATCACATGCGAACACTCCTGGCACAGACTTCATGAGTGGACACCAACTGTCTGCTATGAAAACCTCTATTCAGTGGCAAAAAAAAAATTGACAGAATCTCCCCGTCCCAATAGGTCAACTAATATTCGCTTCTATGAACCTAGACTATTTTGATGTCTCGAAAGTAAAGCTTTTTCGGAAAGTTCGTAACAACCTTCTTTATCAGACAATCAAACGATCTGTTGTGAGAATGTTATTAAAACTGATGTCTTGAAGGAAAACATGCTGACACAGGCAACAGTACTGCATCGAGCCATGTATGAGAAGACGATCGCTCGTCGTCAGTGCAGTAGCACTCGATTGCCATTTGTGTGCAGTCAAGCCAAGTGGAAACAATGTAGCTGCTGTCGACGTACAGTGGTGCGTGTTCGCACACTACACTGTGCGACCGGGGATAAAATAATTCTGTACGCAACAGTATATCACGATGTTGGATGTTGCATCCAATATGTGATTACAACTGAACGGATTTTGACCACCAATGCTTTGATCGAACGACGAAGGTTGCCAAAGCATGTGATACAATAATTGGCATATCATTGTACATTGTACATTGTACGATGAACAGTAAATTAGTAAAAAGTTCAGTTGAAATCCACTTCTTCTACTTCAGTTTCGCAGCTTTCAACCAATCACGAGCAGGCTTTATACAGTTGTAACAAATGTTTTCTCATCGTTTTAAAGTGCTTATTGTATTACTACCCCTGAACAGATTTCAAACACCGATGTCTTAATCGACAGGTAGAATATTGCGAAAGATTGTTATATAATAATTAAAATATCTCTTCAACAAAAGTTGTGTTAACATTCTACTAATCTGAAGCTTGCTACCCCGTTGCTCGTTTCCTTTTGGTTGTCGTGACGAGTAGATGGCATTTGAACTGCAACCGTAGTGATTTTCTTATCCATGTTTAATGATGAAAACTTCTTTCAAATTCCTAAAATTAGAAGTTGCATTTGGGTTGCTGTCTTTTTGAATTCTACACTCTGTTTTTCTCAGATTTATCTAAATGACCAACTATAGGCTATTTGAAAGACAATAGAAAACCAATATGCTTCGTAAAAATTTTTAAACAGATAGTTCAGATAGCTCGTTTAAGCTGTACTGATGGTTATATTTTTCCAGTTCAATAAATTTAATTCAATATGACAATCCTAGTTGCACGGTTCCAGTTTACGCGGTTGTGGTATAGAGAAATCCAAATTATATGCATCTTGACGTTAGGTTTTAAACATTCATATTCGTATTTTTCAATTACAAAAATATTACATCAGCATCTGCAAGAAAATATTACTAAACATATAAACACAACCTGTCGCACAACACAACATATAAACACAACCGTGTAAAGATACTGAACATATGAACACAACCTGTCATTGCCAGACTTGTAATTGAACAACATTATGCAAACATCAGTTGGAGAGGTTTATGTTGTTTATCAAACCGAGCTAGGTTTATTTTTGAAGGAAACAGACGGATGACTTTTAAATATGGCATTTTGTTGTTTGTTTTTTCATTGGTATCTTGAAACTGATTAATTTTTTTCTGGTTCTGCATAGTGAATAAATGTTTCAATTGGCCTAAAATGAAAAAATAATGACTGTTACATGCAGCGTTGCCACTAAGTTTTGAATAAAATCTGGCAAACGAAAATAAAAAGTCAAGTCTGGCAAAAATCTGTCACTCATTTTTGAATAAAATTCCTGGCAGAATTGAAAGTGATGACCTTTTTTTTTGTTCTCGCCGGGTGTAGGTAGGTAAAGGCCAGGCACGGCCAATCTCGCAGTAATGACCTTTTTGCGAGACAACGCGGATGAAATCTGGCAAATGTCTGGCTCATTTACAAATATCTGGCAGATTCTGAGGTTTATCTGTTTGTCTGGCGCGCGAACAGAAATCTGGCAAAATCCAGATTTATCTGGCACAATGGCAACGCTGGTTACATGCTACATCCTCATGAATTCCAATGTCAATTTCAAAATTTTTGTGGATATAGATTTTCCACAAAAAACTGCAACTCTTTATCGTCACTTTTCCAACGAACTTGTAAATACAGGATTTTCTTATGTGACTTCTTTGCTAAGCAGTTGTAAGAAACTAACAATGATACTGCTTTGAAATCGGTGAGTGAGCTATCTTTCACAAGCGCAATTGAAGATGCAAGGAAGTTTGCTTTCTACTAAATCGTTCTTAATTAAGACCCATATTAAAAATTGCCATTTTTTAACATTGATGAATACCTTTCATCCTAATTTGACTGCATTAGGATGAAAGGTATTCATCAATGTTAAAAACAGTATTTTTGAAGTAGAATACTTCTCTCAGGAAGTTCGGCTACATAGGGATGTGAAATGAAAATCTAAAACCGAAAAAAGTGAAAAATATGTCCAATTTCAAATGCTAATAAATCGGTTAGTATTCGATGGATTTCCTTCGTTCTTGCAGCAATAGATTGGAAAATCTTCTAAGATTCTTCCCAAAATAAGATAATTGTAATTTTGTTATTCACACTATTGTACTATTGAAAATAGTCAAACCTTTTCAAAACGAAAAATTCGACCTCTGATTGGTCGTTATATGCTTGCTTCCCAAGCACGGTCGACAGGATCATATACCTTGCAATTGAAAACATGCTTTTTGGCCTATATAAGAGCCTGTTTCAGCCGGAGCCGCTCATAATAGTTCTAGACAGCGACAACAGCAGTTGTCCTTCCTTAGCAGCAGCACTAGCCCTGTGGTTGGTCACCACGTCTCAGGAGCAGCGCGGTTTTTCTCAGCGTGTGTCGCCAGACTGCCATTATTCCCCCCGTGTTGGGGCAGCATGAAGATTGCCATCAGAAAATTAAATTTCGGAAATCAAAATGCCTTTTTCAAGGCAAATAAACAAGTCATTGAAAGTTAATAAATTTTGTCAACGCAAACAAGCATACTGTGTTGCATTCTAGCAATTTAAATCTGTCGCACCCGTCTAATTTACTGAATGTGAAATAGCTTCCACAGTGCATGTTGTCCGTGTATCTTAATTCCCCCAATGTTAGGGCAGCTCAAAGGTTGTAATTAGCAAACGATTTTGAACCGCATAATGCTTTTGAAGTAGAATACTCCTCTCAGGAAGTTCGGCTACATAGTGAGAAATATGTCCAATTTAGAATGCTAATAAATCGGTTAGTTTTCGATGGATTTCTCACGTTTTTCTGCAGCAATCGATTAGAAAATCTTCTAAGATTCCTACCAAATGCATGAAATTGCAATTTTATTATTCGAACTATTGTACTATTGAAAATTCTTAAGCCTTGTCAAAACACAAAATTCGACCTCTGATTGGTCGTTTTACGATTGCTTTCCCAAGCACGGTCGGCAGAGTTATGAACCTAGTAAATTGGGAATGCATCATTTGGCCTATATAAGAGCTTCATCAGATAATAAACAGACATTTCATCGGATATTAAATTAAACAACTGAAATTTGAAGAACACAAATGAATATTCGAAGAGTTAATATTTTCTCGTTTTGCGCTATAATCCAAAGTTAATTATCTTCATCTACATGCATACTCTGACTATTATTACGTGTTTGCGTCGCTTAGTGTTTGGCTACGGTTATTCAGAACGCAAATAACAGCGCGATGCGATTCGGCAAGACGAAATGTGTTGAAATGTATAGCTCTACTTCGCCTTAAAAACAGCTGTGCATTTCACCACGGTAAGGCGAATCGCATCGCGCCGTCATTCGCGTTCTGCATAACCGTAGCCTTTGTTCCGTTCCCGTTTAATGATGTTGTATTAAATGTGCATATTACAATTCGGCAGCACTTCATCTTCTCATTTGCACAAAATTTAAGAATATTCAATGAACTTCATTCAAAATATCAAACAAAAAGAAATTACAATACTGCCAATGAACGGTCAACGTTTATTTACTAGAAAAAATGACTGACACGCAAGCAGCCGGGTTGTCTTTCTTGTAAAAGTATTCTACTTCAACCTTGCGGTCGTGGCTTTGCATACAACCTTCCTGTGATTTTTTCTTCTTAAATAGATGTCTGCAAATAAATAATCTAAATTATTTTTAAAAATAAACGCTTTTCTTTTTATGACTTTCTGGTGGCATATGACCTTAACAATATGTGGCCACCAATGAACTAGTTTTAGGATTGTAAGTTGTTAGAGGTGTCGTTTGATGGATTTAGGCTCAATAATCTGAAAGTAACCGGAGCGCGACGTCCGCATGAAGCCTTCAACGACCTAGACACTTGATATGACCCTTCCGAGTAATTAGAGGTATAGCACCGTATTAAGTACTGCTTTAATCATGTCTATTTTGGTTTCGGTTTCGGCAACATAATGAACAAAATGCCCTTCTCTTGGTGGTTGTTGAGTTTGAATTGTTTAAAAGCAAAACAAGAAAACTATAAATTATGATTAAACATAACCGCTCGTTTTTGGCTTATGTGTGCCAAAGTCAAACCGCGTCGAAAGTGAAACGTGGTCAAATCGAACAAAGTCTGAATTCTCTAAATGAAATATAAAACTATCGTAGTCCTACGTCAAACATGCGGTCGTGTCTTGGATACCACCCTCGTACTATTTTTTTACTAGAAAAAATGACTGACACGCAAGCAGCCGGGTTAACTCTCTTGTAAAAGTATTCTACTTCAACCTTGCGGTCGTGGCTTTGCACACAACCCTCCTGTGATTTTTCATCGCCATTTGTTTTTATCACAATTAGACAAAAGTCCAATTATTCTATGCAAACGTATACACGGGGCACTTCGATAAACACCTGAACGGTGATGCAGTAGAGCAGAAGACAACAGAATTCTAGCTCCCGATCTCTTGGAGGTGGAGGAGGAGGTTGGGATCGCTCCATGGTCGATGACGAAGAGCAAATCGAACAAATCTTCCCTGAAATCCCTTGATTCTATTGAGGGGTTACACACCTTTTTGCTCGAGGAAAAAGAGCAAAATTTGGAATTTTGTTTAAGAGTGCAGCTTTTTTTTTATTGCATAAAAGTAGTAACTTTCTGAAAGTTCTGTTTGTTAACAAAAAACACGCTTTTTCATAAGAAATACCAACTAAGTTCAAACTCATTCTGTTTATATCGTAGCATATAGCGAAATTTCCCATTTTATGTTGTAAACTGAGAGCATCCTCTGAGCATCTGACTTTGATAATATTGTCATGTCGTCAGTGAAAGATAATCTGGGACCGTTGAGAACTCAACTGACGCCATAAAAGTATTAAAGGTAGATTAACGATTCAATCTGTTATCTCCGATTTAAACAAGATATTGCCTTTAAAACCAATTCGGTCAAGTTTTGCAATAGCGATGCCGTGGTTGATTTTGTCGAAGGCTGCCGCTGCTGACAAATCAGTGCATGTAAATAGCGTCTTTTTGGAACCCTTTGGACATTACATCCATTGCATTTAAGGTGAAACTCCGTGCTCGAATTTTGTTCAAATTTTACAAGGTAATTTTCTCGAAAATCATTAAGATTACAAGTGTAAAACGTTGATCGGTTGTTTGCACTACCGACGCATGCATAGAGTAGCAATTCGAGCCCTGTTTATTAAATGCAAACTGAATTTTTTTCGCTCAAAATCGTCAAATGAAATGAAACCTAACCTGAAAATTGTAAAAATAAAGCCACCGTCCCGTTTCACCTTAAAGTGAACGTTGACAGATTTGTCGTCGTAGAACGCATCGGTATAAATCCATGGTGCGTGTCAGAGATTAGAGGCTCCCAGTAGCTAAAAATTGGTTCAACCCGACCAACTCGAACAGTTTCGAGACTGAACTCAGATCGGAGATTCCCCGGTAATTTTCGATGTTTCCCTTGTCAACCTTTCTTGTGAATCGGAACATAAGCGCCATAAATCCAACTGGATCATCGACACGTCGATGTTGAAATCACTCAAAGACTGTCCATATAGCGATACGTTATTTGTGGCAGAGGATATTTCACTTAGCGACAGTGATTTATTGCAGAAAACGCCGGAAAACTTCTGAGCGAAGAGGTCACATATGTCGTGCAAGTCCGATACCGTGCCATCTGTTAAGAGTGCAATGACAACCCTTGTTGCGCCCCCACCTAATGAAGTATTACAACTACGTCTTTGTGTATTACTGTTTACTTCCGTTTTTCTCCAATAGCCAATCATTAGCTTTTCATACAGAATAAAACCACGTTGTATTTTTATATGCTCCGCAATCTCGTGTTTTACTTATCTTAATTGTTGTCCGGATCGCTACAACACTTTAGGTTATAGGCCCAGATTACGCGTCGTGCTTTTTGGAAAGTGTCGTAAATATAGATGATGATAAAAATGAAAGGTTTTTGTTGCCTCTGTTCGACGGCTCGAACTTCAATGCCCTGAAGTTTCGAATGCGCGTGCTATTGGAAGAACGAGAACTTTTGCAGTGCATCGAATTAGATGCGGTCGATTTGGATGCTCTGAAGGATGATCCGGAGGATACAGCAGCGGTGAAAGCACAGAAGGAGGCGGCTCGCGATAAACGAACGAAACAGGATAGAAGGTGTAAATCCTTATTGGTGTCACGGATCCATGATTCTCAACTGGAGTACGTGCAGGATCGTGCTACACCAAAGGCAATTTGGGACTCCGTAACCCGTGTGTTCGAACGTAAAAGTATCGCTAGCCGAATGTACATTAAACGGCAAATGTTGTCACTCCGCTTTGAGTCCGGTAATTTTCAGGATCATTTTTTAAAATTTGATCGTCTAGTTAGAGAATATCGTGGGACGAGAGCAATTATGGATGATCTAGATGTGATTTGTCATCTTTTGCTTACATTGGGACCGACTTATAACACCGTCGTTACAACGCTTGAGACGATGCCCGAAGACAATCTGAATTTGGAATTTGTCAAGTGTCGGTTATTGGATGAGGAGATAAAGCAACGGGGAAAAGGTATAGAATTGTTTCCCCCTGATGCGAATGCTTCTGCTTTTGCTGGATCGAAAAAACTTCCGAAGAAAAAGAAAGTGCTGATATGTTACGGTTGCCAAGAGGAAGGACATAAGATTTCAGGCTGTCCGAGGAGGCATCAGCAAAATCAAAACGTTAAGCAAGGGAATCAGAAACTAAAGGCAAATTTAGCGAATGATGAAGCAGTATCGTTTGTTTCTTTGGCTGATGGTAGAGAATTTCCCGAGCAGCGACGAGTTTTGTGGATAGCGGACTCGGGATGTTCAGACCACTTAATAAATGACAATACTACAAGGTATACAGCCCTAGGGGTTGTATGAAATGGTGACGTAGGACTAAATATATAATATATGCTAAACTAAATATTATTATATGCTGCGCTAAACTGTTCATAGGTAACACTACCGTTTATTTTTGATAGTCGTTATTTTAAAACTAGCGATGCATGAATATATGAAAATTTTACACTAGTAGTAGTTGCGAAAATTCTCATAACTCTTATCTTCAAGCATCTATAGTTCCGAAAAGAACCGATTCCATAATATTCAGTTAGAAATTCGTGCTACAGAACGCTGATAATCGCACCATGAATATTTTGTTGGCCGCGCATAAAATTTGCTCTCCGCTGTGCCCTCCAGTAGCTGTGCCAGCAAAATATCCTGCGGCGAACGATGGTAACTGTTGCTGTCGTATGCAAAATAAAGGTGTAACATGTTCCGCAGTGCCTGGAAGTTGACTCGTATGCAGCTCTCGTTTCTCAATGTCGCGTACCTTTAACAGCTGCACTGCTCTCGCTTATGTGTAACAAACTAAACTGAAGCTGAATTTTCTACGCGGAGTCTTTTGTATCGAGTTCAGAGCAGATTATTGCAATTAAGGCGTGGTTACGTAGCTTCGAGAAAGAGGAACAAAACAAAACACTTTCGATACTACTGAGTGATTTTCATAAGCATCAAAAGAAAGTTTTTGCTTTCCCGATGTGCAAACCACTCTGGTTCTTAGATTAACTAATTTTCGTTGCTAATATTTAACTGATAACGGTGTTCGAGTGAACACAAACAAACAATCAAACCGGAAAATCACTCAATTTACCAGTGTAAATTCTTGAAATGAGGGTTATATCTTGTTGTGATAAACTATTCATAGGCAACACTACCGTTTATCTCTGGTGCGCCCTGGTCGTTATTGTAAAAATGATTATTTAGAAATAGATGAACATTTCACACTAGTAGTAGTTGTGAAAATTCTCACAACTCTTATCTTCATCATCTTATATTTCTGAAAAGAACCGATTTCATAATCTTCAGCTCGAAATGTATGCTACAGAATGCTGATGATCACACCACCACCGGTAGCATCGATTATTTTGTTGGCCGCGTATAAAATTTGCTCTCCGCTGTGCCCTCCAGCAGCTGTGCCAGCAAAATATCCTGCAGCGTACAATGGTTATTGTTGCTGCCGTGTGCAGAATAAAGGTAACATGCTCCGCGGTGCCTGGAAGTTGACTCGTATGCAGGTCTCGTTTCTCAATGTCGCGAACCTTTAACAGCTGCACCGCACTCGCTATTGTGGAACAAACTAAACCGAAGCTGAATTTTCCACACGCAGTCTTTTGTATCGAGTTCAGCGTAGATTTTTACCATTAAGGCGTGGCCACGCAGCTTAGACAAAAAAAAATAAACCAAAACACTTTGTTGAGTCAAAATATGTAGGCAGTGGAATTTATTTCGTCCATGTTATTGTTATCTGTGCTTGGGAAGCAAGCCAATAACGAGGGAAATGTATGGGAAAGCTTGACCTTGGAACTTTTCACCTTTTTCCACCATTAAGCAGTAAAGCAACAATGTTGAACATAATATCAAAAAATTGTTACACATTTTATCTATCCACCGACATATAAATGACTAAGATGCTTTAAGTCGTTCGCTTGCTATAACCGTTTGAAATCTGACGCAACGTTTGCCAGTTTCATTTTCATTTTCACAAAGTGTAATCTAGTATAGAAAACAAAGACGTAGTCCTACGTCAAAAATCTCTTTGAGCGGCTGGAACCACTGCAGAACCCGATTAAAATATCGGTTGCCAAGAATGGTGAGTCGATCAAGGCTAGTCACAGTGGAACGGTAAAGCTATTTTCCATTGTAGAAGGTAAGTGCATTCCCTGTTCTGTAAATAACGTACTTTATGTTCCTTCATTGCGATTCAATTTATTCTCTGTGTTAAAAGTCGAGAGTAAGGGTATGAAAGTAGTATTTAATAACGGAAAAGTGAACATTTGGAATGGTTCAAAACTAGTTGCTACCGGTTTACGTCGCGAAAAGTTGTATGAACTTGATTTTTACACACAAGCAGAGTGTGAAGGTAAATCATTAATAGCTTGTGGTAGGATCAATAAGAACCTTGAATTGTGGCATCGCAGACTAGGACACGTGAACAATAGACAGCTTGAGCAAATGTTAAGCGAAAGGCTGGTCGATGGTTTACAGCCTGCGAATGTTTCGAACAAAAGTGTAGTCGTGTGTGAACCATGCATTATTGGTAAACAAACGCGCCAGCCTTTCTCAACGTTTGAAGGTAATCGGTCGAAACGGTGAGCGGTTTTTCGTGACATTTACGGATGATTGGAGCCATTTTGTTATGGTTTTTGTTATGAAAACAAAGGACGAAGTGCTCCAATATTTTGAATATTATGAAGCATTGGTCACAGCAAAGTTCGGACTAAAAATTTCCCGATTCAGATGTGACAATGGCGGTGAATATCAAAACAAGGTTTTTGAAACGTTTTGTCGTTGGAAGGGTATACAGGTGGATTTTACTGTTCCATATACACCCGAACAAAACGGAACGGGTGAAAGAATGAACCGCACTCTGGTCGAGCGGGCCAGAGCGATGCTTGAGGATGCGAAGTTTAACAAATTATTTTGGGTACAAGCAGCGTTGCCAGGTAATTTTTTCAAAAATCTGGAAAAGGCAAAATAAAAATCTGGAAAAAATCTGGCAGTCATTTCGTGGGGTGAAAGGTTAATTTTTCGAATAAAAGTTTTGGGGTACGCAAAATTTGAGGTGACAAAATTGCAAAATTTCGCGCCAAAATTGAAGTGATGACCTTTTTGTGGAACAGAGAAAATAAAATCTGGATTAAATCTGGATCATCCATGAAAAATCTGGATAATTGGACATCAAAGCTGTCTACCTGGATACATGTTCAAAAATCTTGATAATCCAGCTAAATCTGGATACCTGGCAACGCTGGGTACAAGCAATACAAACAGCTGCGTACATTGTGAATCGATGCCCGACTGGTAGCAATAATTCGAACAAAACTCCTGCTGAGTTATGGGAAGGAAGAAGACCGGACGTTTCAAAGCTACGAGCTTTTGGTTGCGTAGTTTTTGATCACGTACCGAAGGAGCGTCGGAAGAAATTAGATTCAACAGCGTGGAAAGGGGTGTTTGTTGGCTATGCGCCAAACGGGTATAGAGTGTGGAACCCGACTACACGTTCAATAACTGTAGCTCGAGATGTCGACTTTTTGGAGACGGGAAGGTCACATGACGTCGAAAAAGGGCAGATGAAGAAGAAAATAAATAAAAGTGAAGTGATTGAAGTGTGCCGCGACGATGAGGAAGAAATTATCGATGAAGAAGCGGATCTTCATGACGAACATGATGATGATGAAGACGATGAACAGTATACAAGTTTGACTGAACACGAAAGTGAAACCGAAGAGAAACCTGAACAAAGTTCTACTCGCCGACTGGCTCGCGATCGTAGTGCTCCTGTGTGGATGAAAGATTACGAAGTGGATGCGAGTTTCGCACTGAATGCTTTGTCGTTCGTGGAGGATCTCCCAGAATCGTTATCAGATTTGCGAGAGAGAAGCGACTGTGATTCGTGGCAGCAGGCACTGCGTGAAGAGATGGATTCGTTG
Source organism: Wyeomyia smithii (assembly GCF_029784165.1). Taxonomy (NCBI): domain Eukaryota; kingdom Metazoa; phylum Arthropoda; class Insecta; order Diptera; family Culicidae; genus Wyeomyia; species Wyeomyia smithii. Next base: position 12,172,464 of record NC_073694.1, read on the forward strand.
GAACGAAACCAAACATGGACTTTGATGAAATTACCACAAGGACGAAGCGTTATTACATGTAAATGGGTATTTAAAATTAAACCCGGTGAAGATGGACGACCTGATCGGTACAAAGCTAGACTAGTGGCTCGTGGTTTTTGTCAGAAGCGTGGGTTTGATTATAAAGAAACTTACTCTCCAGTAGCTCGTCTGGATACGTTGCAAGCAGTGTTGGCGAATGCAAATCGTAAAGGAATGCTCGTTCATCAGATGGACGTCAAGACGGCGTTTCTGAACGGCAAGTTATCGGAAGAAATATTTATGAATCAACCGGAAGGCTTTGAACGGAATAAAGGTCTCGTGTGCCGATTGAACCGATCGCTCTATGGTTTGAAACAAGCCTCGAGGCAGTGGAATGAATGTTTTAACACGTTTGTCGAACAGCTTGGTTTTCGAAGAAGTGCCAATGATCTTTGCCTGTACACGCGTGGTACTGGAGGAAATCAGGTGATTCTGGTGATATATGTTGATGGCGTACTCGTCGTGAGTTTTTCTGAGAAGCTCGTATGCACGGTGAAAAGATGTCTCGCGAAGAAATTTGAAATGACTGATGTAGGAGAAGTTCGAAATTTTCTTGGGATGAAAATCGATCGAAACGTCGAGAACAAGGTGTTGCGAATCAGCCAACGTCGCTACCTTGAGAGTCTACTTAATCGTTTTCAAATGGAGGACTATCGTCCGATTGCTACACCGATGGAGAATCATCTCAAGCTGGCAAAAGGAGAGGAGTCGAAGCGAATCATGCAACCCTACCGTGAGTTAGTGGGGTGTACTATGTACGTATCGCTTACTTCAAGACCGGATTTAGCTGCTGCTGCGAATTATTTCAGCCAATTCCAGGCCTGCCCAAATGACGAACATTGGTTACATTTGCGCCGAGTTCTTCGTTATGTAAAAGGTACGCTAGAATTTGGATTGATATATAGAGGAAACAGCGATGGACCGTTGCTGGAGGTGTACACGGACGCTGATTGGGCAAGTGATGTGGTGGATCGGCGATCAGTGTCTGGAGCGTTATTTAAAATGTTTGGCTCAACAGTAAGCTGGATCGCTAAGAAACAATCCACAGTTTCCCTGTCATCAACGGAAGCCAAGCTAGTGGCTCTTAGTAGTGCTGCTTGCCATTGTCAGTGGTTAATTCGATTTCTAAAAGATTTGGGTTGGACCAGCAATGATGCAGTTCCGTTTCACGAAGACAATCAGTCGACCATTAAGATAGTTTCTAACCCTAAGGATTCAAGTCGTTTGAAGCACATCGACGTGAAGCATTTTAACGTAAGAGAACTGATAGAAAAATGGGTGCATCAAAGTTAACTACGTTCCATCTGCTGATCAGCAGGCAGACATTTTCACCAAAAGTCTTCCTGCACCAGCGTTTAGAAGGTTGCGAGCCAGTCTTGGATTGGCTGACTGCAGTGCTTGAGCGGGCGTGTTAAGAGTGCAATCCCTGCGTGACAACCCTTGTTTGCGCCCCTACCTAATGAAGTATTACAACTACGTCTTTGTATATTACTGTTTACTTCCGTTTTTCTCCAATAGCCAATCATTAGCTTTTCATACAGAATAAAACCACGTTGTTTTTTTATATGCTCCGCAATCTCGTGTTTTACTTATCTTAATTGTTGTCCGGATCGCTACAACACTTTACCATCGTCGTAAAACATTGTTGAAGATAGTCCTAGCTCTTTACGCTGCTCGTTGACATATTTCCAAAATCTTTTTGGATCTGATTTCAGCTTACTCTGTACGCTTCGTAGATGGTTGGAGTTCATCCGTTTGTAGGCATAGTTAGTCCCGTTTTTCTGCTCCACTGTGTTTTCGTTAACGCATCGTTGACGTCTTATACACAGCATGCACTACATAGTAGATCAATGCTTGAAGCACAGTGGAGCAGAAGATTGTGAATCTTCCAACACTGAATGAAGGTGCAGCTTATTGCTTTTAAAGTAAAATAGCAGCTAAATTAAAAAAGTTAGATGCTTGGTATCAAAGAACAACTTGTAGAGTAGACTTCAATGTTTAATTTAGTTAGCAGCAAAACTTATGTTTATCACACATTTCAGAGAGAAAATTGCAGTTTAGTTCTTAAAAAACATTTGGTCTCACGTTTGTTTCTTTCTAAGTGTTTCTTATTCTCTTTAATTTTAAGGTTTCAAAACACTATTGATTGTGACATTTTCTCCAACGAAACCAACAGAATTGAGCTAGCTATCATACTTTCTGTGCTAGACCTTGTTAAAAGCAAACAAAACCGAAAACTGAAAAATGTGAATTACTCTGCAGTGGTTAAATTTTGGCCATATGCGTAGAAGGATTTTATTCATCAAGTAGGATTCTCTATCACCCTTTAAAGGATTTTAAGTGAGCTCCCTAACACCCTGTATACTAGATTTGCCGTTCTGGTGATTCATTGTTTTTTTTTTTTACATTCTACGTCAGCAATGTTGGCAAACAAGGCTTCTTACAGTACCTTGCACACATTTTATGTATTCAGCTTTCCACGAGCGGTAATGGCGGACAGTGCACGCAGCCCATCTTGACGTTTTCTGTATGTCAGAGAATTTTCAATCGCAGTAACGGAGTAGACAATGTAACAACGCCATAGACCATCGCACGGTGACGTCACGCACCTAAGTTTGACAGCTACTGGTAACTTTGTTTACCTTCGGGTGATGCAGTTTTGTTCTTAATTACAGCAAATCATTTCAATTGTGATCAAAATGCCTTTTAAATGTTGTGCTAGAGGTGCCAGTACACTAAGAACAATTAAAAGTTGAGCAGCACTTCACTACGCGCGCGATTGATCTATAAGAAAAAAACGAAAATTCAAAAACGTAAACAAAGTTACCACTAACTGTCAGAAAAGTGAGATTGAAGAGATTCGGTGAGATATTCTATCACTCAAAATAATTTTCACGTCCCATGAAAAATCGCCGATTCGTAAATGAATCAAACGACATAAAAACGGACAAATATTACGACATTTGCCGGCGATTACTATTGTAAAGCTGCAACTGTTTATGTATAGGAAACTCCTCGACCTTCGAACTAAATATGTGTGAAACCTGTAAGCTCAAGGCTCGATGTCGAATTCGTGCGGTTTTTCGAAAGCTCACTTATTGGCAAGCCGTCGAGAAATTCTATTTTATTGTCAGAGACTGAGTTAGACAACAGCTTCGCCATTTTGATTTCTGTGTATTTTCACATAAAGAGTTCACGCGATACTTCTTCTATGACATTCTGTTTGACGTTGCCTAGTTCACGTAGATACTATGTGATAAAACATAGTATGCATATGATTTTCACGTAGGTGTTATGTTTGTCACATAAATCATGCAAAATGACAGATAATGAATAAGTACAGGAAATTTCACGTAACAATAATGTGAAAAATATTTTGAGTGTATAACGTAGCATATCAACTTCACCAAACAATGAGCGTTTTGTCATTTAATTTCGCCGTGCGCATTCGCGGATCAAAATAAATTAAACTGTGTATTAAGTTGCTGTGCTACATTGCAAAATTTTTGTTTTTCACTCAGTTACTGCGATTGGAAACTACCCGACCTACAGAAAACGTCAAAATGAGCTGCGTGCACTGTCCGCCATTACCGCTCGTGGAAAGCTGGAAACTTTGATAAACGTTCGCACGAAGCTAGCACAGCTAAACAATTTTTTCCATACCTGTATATATTTCGTTGATGCCACCTAACCAAGCATTGACCAGGAGACTATAAACGTCAACATTTTGCCAACCAATCATCGATTCATCACGGCGTCATTATTCCATTTCAAATGCTAACAAAACCTATCTTATTCATTGAAAGTGCACATTGTACTGAAAACAAATGTTGAGGTCTTGTTTTTTCCATCTAAAACGATATTTATTCGAAAATAAGTTTACCGACAATTTGGGACGATTACTCTATTTCACTGGCCTGTTGAGCTGGTTTCGAGGTACGATGCTGGCCTAACAGCCAGTCATCGTAGGTTCGAGTCTCGGCTCGGGAGAGACTGTTAGTGTCAGTAGGATCGCACAGAGTAGTAACTCGAGTGAAAAACTGGCCAAAATTATTTTCGCTGCTATTTAGCAATATTTTGGGAAATATTTAAGTGAGAAGTGGAAGTGGCTGGTTCGAGTATTATATCAAAAAGTAACTCTAAATATCACACACACAACTTAATGTTTACATTTACATAGCCTATGTGTCTGCATTAATGTTAGTGAGCAGATGAAGTAATACGCTAGAATGATTTGTTTTCGCAAAACGGGCAGCGAAACAAATTTAAGAATTTACCAGAAAAATGCTGTAGTAAAATATCTTCATTTAGACCTATCAATTTGATGCTCACAAATTATATGATGCCTCGTGGAACCTACGTAGGTTGGAAAAAGCCTTTTGTACGGAGTGTTATTTACCTGGATTATTGATTCTGTGCATCAAGTTATTTTTAAGTTAACTTAAATTAATTGAAATTCATTCACTAAACTAATCTCATTTCATCTTTGTTGAGCTGAAACACTGTTTTAAGCATGAGGCAGGCACCCATAAGGGTACCCATCAGGTTTTTTTTTTTTAATTTCCCGTGTATGCGTGAACACTTAGCGTCAAAATTCGTCAAAAACAACATTTTTCAAACGGGTCGCAAATGCCAATCCGGACGTTACCGAATGAGATATTTGCGAGGATGTGTTCGTGATGTTATGAACTTCCATTCCTCCGATGATTATATGATCGGATTGTGCGAGATTTGATAACTTTTTTAATATTGAAAATGCTCAAAAATACGTAAAAATCACTAATTTCTAAAACTTCTTAAGAGTAACTATAATTTTGAAATTTCGGAATTTCTATCAACCGGTTTATTAGCATTGAACATGAAGAACTCATTTGCTGCAAAATATTGATCAGTTGTCATTTTTTTTATGCCTGGCACTTGTTATTATAAATGGTTCGATTCCCAAAAAAAAATGCTTGAAAATTTGTCAATGTTTACTGCGCTCCCAGCATATGATGATTCCGTTTAACGTTCATCGAGTGATGGCATTTTGTGGAGCATTTATTTAAGCTGCAGGAAAAAATATAGCGGCACCAAAAAGCGACAAAAAACTTTTTTCGTATTTTGGCCAGCTTTTTGACGTAGAATACGTCTTACGGGAACAATTACAGGGACCCAATTTCAAAACCGAAAACATCGAGAGCGTCACAAAAATTGTCCAATTTCAAACGTTTTAAACCCAGTCAGTTTCCAACCGATTTCTGTCATTTTTGCAGCAATCGATTGGAAAATCATTTGAGCACCCGTCCAAATGCAGAAAATTGTAATCTGATTGTTCAAACTATTGTAATATTGAATACTGTTGAACAATGTCGAAACGCAAATGTCGATTTTTGATTGGTCGCTTGCTGCCTTTCCTTAAATAGGACGACAGAATGGAGTACCTAGTTAGCCGGGAATGCACTCTTTGGGCTATATAAGAGACTGTTTCTCCTCAAGCAAATCAGTTTACTAGCAGCAGGCAGCAGCATCGGACATCAACACCGATGGCAGTAGGCGAAGCAGCCTGGATCAGCAGTGAGCAACAGCGGCGGTGGTAGTGGTTAGCTGCAGTCCTACCTCTTTCAGTTCGGCTCCCCTTCGATCTGAGTTGGACCCCACCAGCGGTAATCTGATTCAGATATCGTTGGGCAAAAAACAACCCGAAACTGAAAGAGACTCGCACCGCCAGATGGATTGAGAAGCCACCATCATCCAGCGTATGTATATACAGAGTGTATGCACATAACGTGTGAATATCTGAAGCGTGTGTCCCTAATATATAAGGTGTGTGTGGCTTGCTTTAAAGCGTGTGTGTATGTTTATGGCGTGTATGCATGCCTGTAGTGCGTGTGTGCATGTTTATAGCGCGTGTGGCTTGCTATATAGCGTGCGTGGTTTGCTATATAGCGTGTGAATGTCTAGCATGTCTGTGCATGTCTATAGAGCGTGTGGCTAGAGTGCGTGGCTTGCTATATAGCGTGCGTGGCTAGCAGTATAGCGGTTGAAATTTTCATATATACACTACCCGTCATAAGTTTGGCATCGCTTTACTGAGTATTGCAACACCCAGTTTGAATATTACAACACCCCGAAAAGTTTAGCATCACTCAAAATGGGCAAATTTCTGTAACTGTAACTGTAATATGCTTGACCAGAACTGGTGGCACAAGCCGAACACCGCAACTTTGTGGGTAGTAATGATCACGCGATAAGTTGAAGTCTAAATATGAAAAACTGCATGCACCCTAGCGCCGCAAAGCAGGGTAATTCAGTATTAAATTGTCTACCATGTAGAAGCCTTTAGCCTTCTGAACAAGTTTGCTGAACACCGCAACTTTCTGGCAGGTCGGAATCGAGAAATTAGTTAAGTTCAAAATACGGCTCATTGTGTGCCCACTAGCACCACATAGTGGTAAAATTTCACTCTGAATTGGCCAACATACAGTAGCCTTTGACCTTCGGAACAAGTTTGCTGAAAACTGAGACTTTCTAGGTTGTCAAAAACACTAGATATCCGCCTATTCCAGGTAATGCTAAACTTTTCGGGAGGCGTTGCAATATTCAAACTGGGTGTTGCAATACTCAGTAAAGCGATTCCAAACTTATGACGGGTAGTGTAATTGCTAACAAATCACCTCATGTAGAATTTGATTATCACTGTGAATCATTCAAAACTAAATCAAAAATTTGCCATGTTGAAATAATATTCACTTGTCAATAAATGGCATTGACAAACACATTTAACCTCAAAGTTTATCTGAAGAATTAACCCCAATTCAGTGTATTCCCAAACCTATTCCAAGAAATACATTGGCATAAGACAGGCTGTCGTATTCTACGTTACCTCTGCGGTCGTGTCTTATAAACAACCTCTTCAACTTTTTGTTCTAGGTACTCCTCTGTGGATCGTAGCGCTAGCCCCCAATTGTCCTGTACACTTTACAGTTGGCTGCGAAGTCTGTAATAAACAGAAGGTCGAGTTCCGAATCGGAATGTAACACCAAGGCTTTGCTTACTCTATTCCACTAATTTTAGGGCAAACCAACCAAAAAGTGGGTACCAGAAACGCTGGTACCAGAATCAATGAGTGGTAGATAGAGAATGTATGGAGTTTGACAGCCACACGAGCCCCTTGGCATTGACAGCTTTTTTATTTAGCTAGGGATACCAGATGTGCAGATTTGTCTGTAAAACGCAGATTTCTACAGTTATATTTGCGTAGATTTTCTCAAAATGTGTACAGAGTTTTGCCTGCACGAGCGAAATGCAGATTTTTCCGGTTTTTCGAGCAGTTGCAGTCATTTTTCAGAAACATTTGGCATCTCTGTTGTTTACCATACGGTCGCGTCGGTTCGTGCTGGACAAAGCAGCAGCTGGTAATCATTTCCAGGTACTTATTTACAATTTTATAACGTCTGAACGCTATGAAACTAGCTGCAAATGCCAACAAAACTGCTTTAAGCCTGATCCTTTTAATTTCAGATGAGTAACTACAGTTGTAGAACCTCCACGACAGAAGAGGTATTCTGAGGCCGACGTGAACAGGTGTTTACACGAAATTGGCCAAGTAGCTTGCATCCGAAAAATCTGCTACCGGCACTTAAAACCTTGATCTACAATTAGGTTCCGCATTGCACAGAAAAGAAAAATAAAAGGAAAAACAGAACCACTGCTATACAAGTGGATGCAGAGCAGGAGCTGGTTGTTTGGATTTTAAAAATACCCCGAAGAAATGGGAAAAAAATGGAATATCCGAGAGCACCGACAGGGGCGGCTTGGTACCTTCGGGTGGGCCTTCTTGATGCGAGCTTTCCTCCGATTTATGGCGAGTCCACGGATCTGGCTCTCTTTGATGGCGGCTTTTGGAACGTCGTTGGCGGCCGAAGTAGCTCCAAACCTTGAGAATTCGTCTGCCAAAAATTAGCTCGACATGCGACTTACGACCAGCTGCACTACAGCAGGGCGTCGGACGAGTGGTTCTTCCACTGCGGTGATTTTCTTGTGGGATCTTTCAAACGTATCAACAAACCTTTCGACTAATCCATTGCGGGTGCAATTTGCTGATTCTTAAAGCATTATGAAAGGCTCGAACCCGCTACTGGTCGGATTGGCTATTATGATTAATCAGCCTAAGTGAAGATCGGTAAAGATATAGCGGATGTAACCTTCGGTTACATTGCGTGTGCTGGCTCCGCCACAATTGAACCTTCAGCCGGACTTGCCCGATTAAAATCCCCACCTCCCAGATCCTACCCTGGATTCAGAGCACATCTACATGAGTGATATCCCTCCAAATCTGTCGTTTAACGTCTAGGACGGAGGGGTCACCCATATAGGAAAGCATGTCAATAGTATCACCATTACTACTTCAACAGAGTTGAGTGATATCCCTCCAAGTCTGTCGCGCCGCGTCTGGGACGGAGGGGTCTTTCATAAGGGTTCGTTCACAGATGTGTTGAAGAGACAACCTAGGTATTCGGATCCACAGGGTGGGTCAAAAGGAATGAGTGGCCTACTGAACAGTTCATTACGACTCGGGAGTGTTCGTGGCACTCCCGATTCTGAAATGACAGTTCACATATAAAGCGACGAGGCAATTCTAAGAAGATTCCCTTTCGGCTAAAACAGCTAACGACTCAGAGGTGCGCGTATAAAGTTTTTTACCGTACTTGAGGTTTACGCTATGTGTGAAATACCGGGAGTTTTCGCAGTGATTAATTAGAAAATTGTACTATTAAGTGATTAAAATGTTTTAAAATTGTTATTGCAAGTTGTTAAAATACTGAAGATGTCAAAAATGTGAATTTGTAAAAACGTCCTAACTGATATAAATCTTACTACAGTGCTTTTTCGATTTTATCACGGTTAAAAAAACTTTTACCGTGAATTTGGCGAAATGATAAAAAAATTCAATTTTTTGTGTTGGATTCAATTGAAATTTATGATATTTTGAGTAAAATGTTGCACTTTCATGATTGAATGGAATATAATTTCAAGATACAAATGTATAAATGAGAAAAGGTTAGTTTATGATAGTTTGCTCCATTGCATTCTCGCGGATTTTCTCACGGCTATTATACATGCAATATCAATACGATTTATACTGCTCATTCTTTAGCCTAGTGGTCCCCGTGGCTCTGTGGTTAGCGATGTCGGTCGGCAAGCTCTCCCACACGGTTGTGATATCGGGTTCGATTCCCGATCGAGTCGAGGATCTTTTCGAGCTGGAAATTTTCTCGACTCAGCACTGGGGCCTGGTGTGTTGTTGTATTTATCCTACACATACAAAATGTGCCAAAAACAATATCGATAACGAATTCTCTCAACTAATCTAGTTGATCGAGACCGCTATTAGCCTCAAGGCTAAGTGTGCGATATTGTTCTTCAGCCTAGCTAGCAGAGACTAATGCTTGTTTATGTGAAATTGTGGAACCGCTGAGGACCAATCTGCAGTACTATTTGAGTTGTTAACAGATCTTTTTTTCTCAACTGCTCGAATAATACGTAATTTTTGCTTTGAAGTCAATGAAATACGTATTTCACGGTTCATTTTCCTTAAAATTATGATACAAATTATTTGTAACAGATATGGCACTTGGTTGCCTCAGAAAATTGATCAAATAAATTGAGTTCATAAAACTATACACATGCAAGGACACAAGGCATAAGTGAAAATGATGTTTCGAATACATTTGCTGCAAATGGAAATACATTATTCTTGATTTAAAGTTTTTTCTTTAAAAAGCGTGATAAAAACGAAAAAAAAACCGTGAGAAAATCGAGCGTGAATTTGGCGAGTAGTGATAAAAACGACTGTTGATAAAAGCGAAAAAGCACTGTATTATAGTGGTTTAAAAACATCAGAAGACAAGATCGACAGAAAAATTATACGTATATCTATTAAAACAAGGAAAAAAAGGTAAAGCAAATTATTTAGATACTGCCCATAATCGCATATCAGTCCCAGCTTCATTTTCATCATGTTGACAAAACAGCGCGTTAAGGTACTTTTCTTCCTTAAGTTATTTCAGCTGTTGAGCGTGGTTCATTCCCATATTTTCGACATAATATGATGAGATAGACATTTACCATAACTTTCCTAGAAGAACGACAAAAATGCAGGTGGGACTGGTATGCGATTATGGGCAGGATATTAGGATTAGAAATTAAGGCGATTAAGAGTGACTTAGGGATCACTAGTTCTTACAACAAGATGGCTAATTTCCGTCGAATAGGTCCTCGAGGGGCCTTTTATTCTTGGTTCTAGCTCTACGCTTGAGGCGGTGCCATCCATTGTCAGAGAACAAAGAGTTTGAACCCGCCATTTTGTGGAACGCCAATCCATCGCATGAGATCGAAGCAAGCTGTGATCAAGAACGGACGTGAAAATGTTTTTCATCGTTTTTTCAAGTTTTTATAAGTTATATATTTTCTATCTGGAAAAGGAATGTGTCTACGGTTATTGAATGAAGGCCGCTGTTGTTTCGGTGTGAGTTCCGAGTGTTTGATTTGAATCGCGATAAAGTGTTCCGAGGGTTGTCGAGTACGGTTGGGGATAGTGCAATAATGTCGACGTATTTTATTTAGCCTTCCCGTTGCGTAATCGTTATATTTTAAGTGCAAAGGGTGGAGTAAAAGGTAACACGAAATGTGGCGGTTTCGTATTATCGGTGAGAGTGACGTTAATGTTGAAATCCGTGAAAGATTCGTGCAATTTTGTGGCTAATTTGTGAAAGCTGCATTTCATTTTCGGTGGCGGAGCACGTTTCCCGCTAGCCCTTGCCTTGTCATAAGTGTGTGTGAACAAGTGCAAGGTGAACATGGAAAAGCGAGAGAAGTGCGAGTACAGGATAACCGTTGCTCTTGCGTGCGGCACTTTCTCGCACTAGCATGATGGTTCAGAGAGGACGCGGGAATTAAAGGATAAGTATTAGTGTTAGTGACGTTTTGCCTGTGTTTTTTGTTTGATTTGCATGGCAAAAGGAAAGCAAAGTTTTTTTATTTTGTTTTTTTTTTTCTCTGCTTTCATTTTGAGCAGTTTTATGCCCTTGTTTTATGATTTTTCAGCTTTTGAGTAAATACTGAAACACATTGACAATTTTTAATTTAATTAAGTAGAAATCTTGTCGGTCAGCATGGAAAATAAATATTGATTGCGATTGTTTTGGCATTTTGTTGAATCTAATTTGTGCTCGGTCTTGTTAGATATGCTTATTTGCATTTTTTAAATTTTCTAGCTATGAATGCATGAAACTTTGCCAGTTTTTCATACTCATATCTTCGCTTCATTATTCAAGAAGTGAGTGGTAATCAACGCGAAATACCGTGTCTCCGCGTATGCGTCGGTAAGAGGGAATAGAGCGGTCGCGCATAACTTTCCGGGGTAAACGTGTTTTCGGCCCAGGTGAGCTTTGCTCAACTATGGATTTTGCATTTCTTTATGACTCTGGTTTCATTCACATGCATTCGGTTCTGCGTTACTGACACCAGCGTCAATAACTTTCGCGGCAACAAGGCTCGCTATTGGCTGTTTCGGTTGCTGACGATTTTTAGGGATGCACGAGCCGTTGATACGCACCGGCTCGCGAAAGTAAAGAACGGTTTTTTGAGCGCCTCGAAACTGATCGTTTGCCCGAAGCCGAAGTTTACCGAGACATTACGATTTTTGTGTATATGATACATATTCTGATTTTGATCTCGGTCAATGTATTCCTTGTACAACTTTTGCGTTATGCGTATCACGCATTGGTTGTGCGAAGTCAGAGCAAATTCTGTGCGAATTGAAGGACACATTGGATGATTAAAGCTCGAACTTTTGCGTGTAGGAAGAAGCTATACCTAAACTATTGCGGAGAACTGTAGATCGAAAACAAAATGGTCGAAGGACTGAAGGACTGAAGTTCGAGCTGTAGAGGCACTCCATGGAAAATGAATAAAAAAATATTTTTTTAGCACAGTTGTTCCTTTTTGATAAAAAGGTCATTCTATGATATCAGCCGGTGTGATTGATGGATAAACATTTCTATATCAGAAATCCAGCTTGTTTGATTGAAATGGTGTATTCATCAAAGTTGTAGGTAATAAAATTACGGTTCTACACAAATATATACACTCTAAAAAATTTTGTTTTCCTGGGAATAGTTTCCTAAATCGTAACAAAATTTCAAGTATCTCAAAAAGTACCTGTTTTAAAAAATCTAATTGTTTTACACATTGAAGATGACAATATATACTACTATTTGTCAAAATTTAGTTATGGTTTAATGAAAAACGAAAAAGTTATGAACGTTTAGGTGTTTTTTTTTCAGCTACACATTACAGTTTGAAAAAAAAAATCACTAAAAGTATGATACCAATCCAACGCGCTGTGTTCACCCTGTTATCAGAGAGTTATAAAAAATAAGACGAACTCACAAGGTAACCAATTTAAACAACACGTGTTTATATCAGACAGTTAGACATTTAGAGAGACAGTTTTCGCGGTTAAATTTGCATCTGATCTACAACGTCGAAAAAAAGTTATGTACGTCTTTTGTAAGATTAGTTCCACTGTGCACTGATTCCCCTTTTGCCTCTCACTTTCTCCGGACGAAACCGGACGGACAGACAAGCGGTCGCCAGCCGACATAATCGAAGCAAACCGTGACCAAGTGACAGCTCAATTAGAATCAATTGCTTCATGTTTTTTTTTTTGCGTATGTTACTTTTTGTTAGGAGTCATCATTCGGTTTTTTTTTGTTATTTAGTTTCCTTGTTAAGATTCGAAGATCATTGAAATCGAAAGCGCGACCGATGGTGTAGAAAAAAAAAAGGAAAAACCGAACGATGGATGATGCAACGCAAACAGTACGGTAGTTCCCCTTGAAGACCTCAGCATCCTCGCCGTCGTAATAATTATCATCATCGTCGTCGTCGTTGCTGAAGAACCTTCGAGTCAAGTGGTGAGTAGGAAGATGGAAGCAGGTGGGAAAGAGCCTCCAGGGAAAAATCTGATCGCGGCACGGTGCGAATGAGATTCATTGTTTGGTTTTGGTTGTCACTGGTCGTCCGCTTCTCGGACAGGTGCCAAAACGGTGTGGCTGGGTAGGACTTGTGGAGGTCATCAGACGGTTGGCCGGTGACATTTATCGCCGTTCGTCCAGAAGAAGGCTACACTCGGTTTGAAAATAGTTGCTGCCTGCTTGGAGTGAATCAATATTTATTCTCTGGGAGCTTTTGTTTGCAGTAAGATAGCAGACAGGTGGTTTGATTGATTTTCGTGATCTATGTGACATTCAGATAGAATAGCAAAACGGTTTTGAGTTCCGGAGAAGATGGGCACAGGCCTCGTGTTAGCTTGAAGGATCTAAGGACGATCAGATCGGTCATTTTTGGAGATTATCGATAAACCAATCTCAATAACATCGACTAAATCGTCTATCATCGTGTTTCAAGAGAAGGTCAAAACAGGGTGATGATCTTTGTTTGACATCGGTAGCTTTTGAAGGGGCAGGTTAAACTTGATGCTGTTCAGAATTTGCATAAAATGCTAACATGCCCAATTTGAAAATTCACCCCGGGCCGTGTTACCTTCGAGATAAACATGTTATCGGTCGATGCTTTGATCACCTCGCTAAAGGCCTAAGCACAATGGATCCGGTTAACGATCCGTATTTTTGACAGTTATATTAAATTCATGGAATCATATGCGACAACCCACAATGAGTCCGGACTGAATTTGCGGCTGGGTTCTAAACTGTACTAAACGCAATATCAATCGCAAAGTCTGCCGCAAGATTTGACATCTAAATCACTTTGTTGATCGTGTAGAGCAGCTTGGAATTTTTCTTGTTTGTGTTTTCAAGTTTTTATATCGAACAGATTGATTTATCAATATTTATTACTGCATGGAACAAGTGGAGCAATCAAATTGTAATGAAACGGTGAGTCAAAACAATGATGTGTTGATAAAGAAGCATCCTATTGAATTTGCAACTGAACTAGGAAGAGCCGCGTTGTTTCAAATTTATCTATATGTTTCACTTTTTTCCAGGAAACAGAAACCAGCCTTAACGAAAAAACTATTGCTTTTGTCAGAGAAAATACAATCTTATACGACAAAACAATGAGAGCATACAAATTAAATAATAATAAAAATAAGTTGTGGGAGCAATTAGCTGCGGAAACCGGCTTAGAAGGTAAGTTCATTGTATTCTTGTCGCGGTTGCTTTTTATGAAGACAGATGAGACAAAGACACAACACATGTAATGGAACTGCAATTACTTTACTGATTATAATGTGATCTATTAGAATCATTATTATAATTTTAATTTGAAAATGTGATGCGTAAATATTGTGAAATTGAGAGTGTGATAGAGTTGCATTCCATTCCGATAAAGAAACTGTATTTGATGATATGGTCGGCGCGCGACCAGACCGAACCAACCCCCATTTTTCGAAAATTGAGTTTTTAACTACAGTGGATGTGAAAATTGATAATCTATCTTTCACAAACATATGAAATTATTTGAGCAGTTCATAATAAAATTATAACAAAAATTTCCTGCTGTAGCTTGCAGAAAACATACAAAGTGGTGAAACTTTCAACGCCGATTACTCGAAATATTGTTTTTGGCACTTGGTTCAGTCTGGTCGTACGCCGACCATATAGGCTTTATATTCATTCATCTTATTCTACATTTTCCAGCTAAATCGTTAACCACCCGTTGGCGATCTCTCAGAGATCGGTTCGTTGAAGAATTAAAAGCTCGTTCAGCGCATCGATCAGGTGCAGAAAGGTACGATAGAGATAACTCGTGGGCGTTTTTTGAACAGATGTTTTTCTTGTACTATAATACTATAATAAAGTACTTCCAGTTGTAGAAAATGCATTTGAAACATCATTTACACTTGTGTTTTGTGTCCTTGCATGTATTATAGTTTTATGAACTCAATTTATTTGATCAATTTCCTGAGGCAACCAAGTGTCATATCTGTTGCAAATAATTTGTGTCATAATTTTGAGAAAAATGAACCGTGGAATACGTATTTCATTGACTTTGAAGCAAAAATTACGTTTTATTAGAGCAGTTGAGAAAAAAAATCTGTTCACAACTGAAATAGCCCTACAGTTTGGTCCTCATAGAGCGTGAACTTAAAAATTATAAAACTTAGCGGTTCCACAATTTTACATAAACAAGCATTAGACTCTGCTAGCTATGCTAAAGAATGGGCAGTACAAGTCATATGGATATTGCATGTATAATAGCCGGGAGAAAGTCCACAAAAATGCAATGGAGAAAAATATCATAAACTAACCTTTTCTTGGGTATTTTTTTCTATCTTGTACCTATATCTCCTTCAACCATGAAAGTGCATCATTTTACTCAAAATATCATAAATTACAAAAGAATCCAACACAAAAAATTTTTTCGACCGTGATAAAATCGAAAAAGCACTGTACTTGTTTTTTTTTAAATTTTGAAAACATAATCGCATATATTTTGATATGCTACTAATGAAATGATTTTTGCTAGATAACAAATTTTTAGCGTTGGACAAGCTTACATAAGCAAAATTTAGGTCTCTCCAAAAGGTTACCCATTATCAGTGGCGTAGCCAGAATTTTCGTCTGAGTAACGGAGGTTTTGGTTTAAAAAAATTGAGATTATTGGATTAATGGATAAGGCAAACAATGGTTTGGAGTGCTCACGTCCCTCACCCTTAACACAAGCAATCAATTTTCTGCGAGAGTCTTCCAGCTCAGAAATTTTTCAAGTATTAAAAAAAGATTTTTTCTGTCGAAAAAAGTGATGACGTTTCGCATTTCTGAAACATTTGGCTTTAAAATACAAATTTTTCGATTTCGACAATTTCATGAATCTGTGCATTGAACTGAATTTTCAATGGAGACTTTTTTCAAGAGGACGAAGCTTTAAAGGTCTAGTTATAAACTAGATCCAAAGGTTTTTTTTTCTTCACAATCAGTTGACTTCAGCTCGAATATTCCTAAGTTTCAGATAGTTGATTTGTTTCAAGAAATTTTGTTGTTGATAACACCATATCTCGACGTTCTTTTGATTTTTTGGGATTTTCTTCAAAACAAACTTTCTTAGAAAAAAAACAATTAGGTATCGACGTTTCTAGCATTTCTAAGACATTTGGCTTCAAACATGTTATCAAAAGTTTCTTTTTTGCTGTGCTCATTTTCACCGGTAGAAAAAGTGACACTTTGTCCACTTCGAGGCATGATTTCCCGAAGTCCGATTCGAGATTCAAAGGTCAAATAACCATTGATATCCTAATAAATAGTAATACCTATATTGAACAAAACTGGAGATTCAAAGCTCTGTGGGGGACAATCAATCAATTAATTTTAAGCATAACTATTAAACTTTCAGATCAACCAGTAACTATACTGATGCTAGTCAAAGCACTGACTTTCATGACATGGTTGAAGAACATTTGGAGCGAAATCCAGAGGGAAGTGAAGAACGAGACCAGACACCATTTTCGACACCATCAACAAGAAAACGAAAAGCGGAAGAAATTGACAACAAAATGTCTACCTTGCTCGACAAGTATATCGCCGATGAAGGAAGGCATACTGCTTTTGCACAGTTGATTGAAAAAAAAAAATTGTCAAGTTTACCTGTCGAACTTGCAGAAAAATGGTTTAAATTAGTTTATTTGACACGGCACGATACATTTTCTGTTTTACTGAGCCAAGTACAATTCGTATTAATTCTACGTTAGCAGGGAAAAGAGGGAGGCCTTTTTTTTATTCTCGCGGCCGACTACGAGCTAGTGGGGATTTAAGGTGAAAGGAGGGGAGATACAATTCGTGCTTAAAACTAATTAAGATATACGATCTATTTGTGTTTCGACTGGTGTTCTTTTTTGTTTTTTAAACATAGATTTAGGCTCTTCGTGTTCGTGTCTCCAGCGTCGTATACGGGTATTCTGACAAATAGACAAAAAAATATTAAATTTTAATGTCAGTCTTTTTCAAATAACAGTACAGTTGTGTCATGTACTGAAGATCACCGCTTCTCAGAATGTCTCTAACGGGAACGTTCGGTTGTTTTCCTCGGGCCCGGAGGGAATCTATAAGCTCGGACCTAACATCACAGAAATCGGCACACGACCAAACAACATGCTCGATGTCATGGTAGCCATCGCCACAAACGCAGTGATTACTGTCTACAAGCCCTATACGAAAGAGATGCGTGTTTAACGTGTAGTGATTGGACATAAGTCTAGACATCACGCGAATGAAGTCCCGACCTACATCCAACCCCTTGAACCATGCTTTCGTCAATACTGTTGAGTGTTCTCTGACGCAAAATGCTATAAAATTCATCTTAAGCAATTGGTCTTTCATAAACATCGCCATCAATAGCACCCACCTTAGCTAAAGAGTCAGCCTTTTCATTACCCGGAATCGAGCAATGAGAAGGGACCCACGCTAAGGTAACCCGGTGATTTTTATCTGTTAAAGCACTTAAAAACCGCCGTATTTTCCCCAGGAAATACGGGGTGTGCTTCACAGGCTTCATTGATCGCAGAGCCTCAATGGCACTGAGACTATCTGTGAAGATGAAGTAGTGGTCTATGGGTAGGGTTTCGATGATTCCAAGAGAGTACTGAACAGCAGCAAGTTCTGCGACGTACACGGAAGCAGGAGCATCGAGTTTGTAGGAGGCGGTAAAATTTTCGTGGAAAACACCGAAGCCAGTGGACTCATCTAGATTAGATCCGTCAGTGTAAAACCTTTTATCATAACTAACATGTTTAAACTTATTGGAAAAAATCTTAGGGATCTCTTGGGGTCGCAATTGATCCGGGATACCAGAAATGGCTTGTTTCATGGTGGTGTCGAAGAATATAGCATTATTAGAAGTATCTAAAAGTGCGACATTGGAGGAATCGTATGAAGAAGGATTAATATCTTGAGCCATATAGTCAAAATATAAAGTCATAAATCTGGATTGAGATTGAAGGTCGACCAACCTCTCGAAATTTTCAATTACTAATGGGTTCATAACTGTGCATCGAATTAGCAACCGGTAAGAGAGATTCCAAAAACGATGTTTCAACGGAAGAATACCCGCTAGCACTTCAAGACTCATCGTATGGGTCGACTGCATGCAACCCAAGGCAATACGCAAACCACGATATTGTATTCTCTCTAATTTTATAATGTGCGTGTTCGCGGCGGAGCGAAAGCAGAAACAGCCGTACTCAAGAACTGACAATATCGTTGTTTGGTATAACCTTAGAAGGTCTCCTGGGTGAGCACCCCTCCAAGTTCCGGTAATCGTACGAAGATAATTAATCCTCTGTTGGCATTTTTGTGTCAGATACCTAATATGACAAGCCCAGGTGCATTTAGAGTCGAACCAGACCCCGAGATATTTAGCGACTAAAACCTGAGAGATCTTTTTTTCCGTTAGTAGGAGCTGCAGCTGAGCTGGATTATGCTTCCTAGAAAAACGACCAACTCAGTTTTCTCCGGAGAGAATTCGATACCCAGCTTAAGAGCCCATTCAGACAAATTGTCTAAGGTATCTTGCAATGGTCCTTGCAGATCGCTAGCCTCGCTACCAGTAATGGATACAACGCTATCGTCTGCAAGTTGCCTTATCGTGCATGAATTTGCAAGACATTCATCGATGTCATTGACGTAAAAATTATATAAGAGAGGACTTAAACATGAGCCCTGGGGAAGGCCCATGTAACTAATTCGGGAAGTTGTCGAATCGTACATATGCTTTTGTGACAACAAATTGAGCAAAAAGTTATTCAAATTTGGTGAAAATCCCTGCGAATGAAGTTTCGCGCTTAAAACTTCTACAGAGACAGAGTCAAAAACCCCCTTAATATCCAAGAACGCAGAAGCCATTTGCTCTTTTCGAGCAAAGGCGAGTTGAATTCCAGTAGAAAGCAACGCTAGGCAATCGTTCGTCCCTTTGCCCCGGCGAAAGCCAAATTGAGTATCTGAAAGTAAACCGTTTGTTTCGACCCATTTGTCTAACCGTAAGAGGATCATTTTCTCCATTAATTTCCGGAGGCAAGAGAGCATCGCAATCGGCTTATATGAATTGTGGTCAGAGGCAGGTTTCCCGGGTTTCCGAATAGCAATGACTTTTACCTCCCTCCAGTCATGCGGAACAATATTTAGCTCAAGAAACTTGTTGAACAAATTCAACAAGCGTCTTTTTGCAGAGTCGGGTAGATTCTTCAACAGGTTGAATTTTATTCTATCTAACCCTGGAGCCTTATTGTTGCACGACAGCAGAGCCATTGAAAATTCCAGCATCGAAAATGGAGGCCCTTCCGTAGTTACTATAAACGCGTCGCGAAAGGTTTTCTGTTCCGGTACAGAGTCCGGACAGACCTTTTTGGCAAAATCGAGTATCCAGCGATCTGAATACTCCTCACTCTCATTCGAAACGTCACGGTTCCGCATGCGCCTGGCGGTATCCCAAAAAGTGCTCATCGCTGTTTCCCTCGACAACGCGTTTACGAACCGCCGCCAGTACCCGCGTTTTTTCGCCTTTACTAAGCTCTTCATCTGCCTGCCCATTGCCTCGTACTTTCGAAGTAGGTTGACAGTGCCGTACTCCCGGTAGTCCTCATACGCCGCGGACCTTCGCGCGTACAGCTCAGAGCACTGTTTGTCCCACCATTTGTTGGGAGGGCGCTGTCTAATCGTTACCCCGAGTTTCGGTTTCGTCTGAGCTTGAGTCGCGGCGTCGATTATCAAGCCAGCTAAGAACGCGTATTCTTCCTCCGGAGGAAGTTCCTCGTGAGTCTCGATAGATTGCGCTATAATAGACTCATAACACTTCCAATCAATATTACGTGTAAGGTCGTAGGAAATATTGATTGGTTTCGGGGGAGTTGAACCATTAGCAATTGAGATAACGATTGGAAGATGATCACTACCGTGGGGATCGTTGATTACTTTCCACTGGCAATCTAACGCTAGTGATGTCGAGCAGAGGGATAGGTCAAGCACGCTTTCACGTGCTGGAGGATTAGGTACACGTGTCGCTTCCCCAGTATTCAAAAGTGTCATATTGAAGTCGTCGATCAAGTTACAGATTAAAGAAGATCGGTTGTCGTCGTACAGCGACCCCCATAGCGAACAGTGAGAGTTAAAATCTCCCAAAATCAAAAAAGGTGCGGGAAGCAATTCTGCTATATCAAGGAGTTGCTTCTGTTCAATCCGCGCGAATGGGGGAATATATAACGAAACAAGGCAAAGGTCTTTTCCATTCATATTCGTTTGAATGGCAACAACTTCAATATTCGAGATCGAGGGGAGGTCGATTCTGAAAAAAGAATAGCACTTTTTGATCCCTAAAAGTACCCCGCCACCGTGTGAGTCTCGATCTCGACGAATGATGTTAAAGTCGTGGAAATTAAGTTGATCATTTGAATTGAGAAAAGTATCACAGAGCGCGAACGCATCACAATTGTATGTGTTTATCAAATGTGAAAATAAATCAAATTTGGGGATGATACTTCTGCAGTTCCACTGTAACACAAAATTCCTAACCTCTTTCGACGTATTAGTCATCGAAAGATACGATAGCTGAAATGAGGGGCCAAGTTGCTGTGAGTTGCTTCAAAAAGGTTTTCACTGTAGGGAGAAGAGCAAGAAGAATGTTTTGAAGGGGATCTGGTATGTTGAATGTTTTAAATATCCAGTCCACAATATCAGAGAATTTTATGAACCCTGTTTCTTTTATGTCTTCTGATCGAGAAATGAGTGCACGAGGGGTTTTTGGTGCCCCAGGAAGCGGTGGGTACTCCTGGTTTGATTTAAAATTAAAACCGGGGGGTACTTGCTTCGGTTTTTCTTCACCGCTTCCTTTTTGTGTTGTCTTATTGGTCATTCCGCTAGGGGTTATCTTACGACCTTTGCGAGAAAGATAAGAGAGTTGAGTATTCTCCTCTTCCTAGATCCCTCTGGCAAGGCATAGGAACACCCTTCGACGGGATCGTCAAATGTACCCTCATCAGTTGGCAAGAAGGAAAAGATGTTTCCTGTCGAGGGTGGCTCAGCCCTCTTAAGCATTTCTGCAAAAGAGCGCTTTGATCGATCCTTAAGGGAACGCATAATTTTTTCCTCGCGCTGTTTGTACGCGGGACATGCCGGAAGGTCATGCCGAGTTCCCTCGCAATAAAAACACTTTTCAGTATCCCTACTGCAAGCGTTCTCAGCATGATTGCCTCCGCACTTGCTACAGCGTGCCTTGTTGCAGTAGTAGGTGGCTGTATGACCTAACTGCTTGCAGTTTTGGCAATGAATGACCCGCGGTACGAACAGGCGTACAGGTAGACGAACCCTGTCCAAGCGGACGTAGTTCGGCAGCGCGGATCCGGCGAATGTTACTCGGAGGAATCCGAAGGGAGGAATTTCTTCTTCCCTTCTTCGATGGATACTGAATGCAATTGCTTGCAATCCAGTATCTTTACACTTTGCATCAAGGGGTTTTTGAAACAGCCAACTCCATGACGCAAAATGTCATCGACAGTGAGATTCCCCTCGGTAACCACACCGTCGATTTCTACATCCTTGGCAGGGATGTACACGCGATACTCTCTCGTGAAGAGCTCGTAGCCAGCAATTTCGTTTGCTTGCTTCAAGCTACTCACGACAACTCGCAGTTTGTTCGGCCTCACCTTCGTAATCTCGGTTACGGCCGAAAAATGTTTTGCCAGGTCTTTGCCAATTTGAATAATATTCAATGGCTTCTTTATGGGCCGGAAAAAAACAACGTAGGGACTGCCAGCGGCATCTGGGTAAGCTTTTACCCGTACTTCCGGTACTCTTGGTACAGGACTTGGCAAAGGGGAGGGCACAGGGGAAGGTAGGGGTGAGCTGATGGGAGAAATTTCAATTTCTTCCCCGTTTGTTTCCACATCCAGGAAAAGTTGCACCTGCATGTCGTCCATTCTGCGGGAGCGTTACGCTCTACCGCACACAAACGATAAATATTCGAATATGGGGGGGGGGGGTTCAAGTAGTTGATATTAAATTTTAAAAACAATTTTTCAATCTACAAAGGATCAAATAAAAAAAAGACAGTAATACTAATACTTATAACAATAGTAATAATAATAATAATAAAAATAATTGTAATAATAATAATAATAATAACAAAATAATAATATCAATAATAATATTAATAATAACATTATAACATAGTAATAATATTGATAATAATAGTAAAAATTCTAAAGGTAATACTTCACTGAACGTCTAAGTCACGACCTCACGGCTGATAGTTGGATTAATCGAGTGTCTCCGCTGAACAAACAATGACGATCCAGCTTCGTGTTGTGACACAGTGGCCGTATCTTACACGCGACCTTGTAGATGCCACTTGTAATTGACTTCCACTCGCTCGATCGTATGATGGTCCGTGCTGCTAGCGGGGTAACAGCGGTGCGGGAGAATTATTCTTGCTGATATATCAGCTGCGTATCGAATCACTGGCGGGGTAGCCTGCCCCTACCAGTGTGCAGAAGATGTTTCTGCCGATATACAACAGGCTATTGTTATCGCGCAACACAAGAACTAATCGACAAATAAACACCCGTACGATAACTCGTGTATTGTTATTTTGCGAACTCAAACGGAGATAAACAATTTGCGTCTAATCGAGACGAAAGCAAAACAACGAATGTTGCAGAAAAATGCGAGACTGAAATATTGGATATTATATATTCGGCAGTCAAGCAGCATCGAGAAGGACCAAATACTATCAATGAATGATTTTACCAGGATTTTCGATAATTTTAAAAATCTTACTGTTTAAATTATTTTGTTTGTAATCAATAAGCGTTACACCGATCTTGTATTTTCATATTGAAGAATTTTAAATTTAAATATATGTAGGACATGTTACCACTTCGGCAAATGTTTTTTTCAGTAGTATTTCTACAGTATTTCAAAAAGCGACCGCTGACAATGTAGCGCGACTCTCTTCACGGTAGAGAATCGCGTAACATCGGCAGCGGTCGATCACCGACAGGTTTTCGATTAGAGTATTGCAGAAAACCTGCGTAGTAATTCCATACCCTACACATATGAGACCTAGCTGTATCTCAGTTAGCGGTGGGTGAAGGGGGAAGGAGATTAGGGGGTATGTTTTCGAGCTATGTTCAAATTTTCAAACTGCCGAGCTGACTATCATTCAATTTCATATTTAGATGTTCTTTAGCAGCAAATGAATTCCAATCACTTTGAGTTTCACCTATCACATTAGCGTTGGCAAGGAGGAGAGGATTTCAATGATCACCGTACTAATTTTTATACGGTGGTTCTCAAATACGAGGCGTGTTTCTGTGATATTTAGCTTGTTGTATCACAGTGGTGTAGTTAGTGGAAAGGGGTGGGGTAATTTTTTTTCATCTATAATTTATTTGACACGGCGCAAATACAATTTAATGTTTACCGGCGCCAATTATATCTGGTAGCTTACTTTCTAAAGTATCTTAATAACTAAAAGCAAATTTTTTATCCTCGCTGCCGACTATGAGCTGAAATCTAACTTAAATTAATTTAAAATTAATCTAACTTAAAGCTACGGGGTGGGGTAATATCAACATTCATTATTTCTAGACTGTGGTAAATATCAATGTCACTTCATTTTATTATTCGGTGCGTAAATACATACTCGCTCAAGAGGTTACGTACCTCGAAAGCTTGTTGAGGGCTATTATTACTTCTGAGTACCCTAGATAGCCCTTCAAGTGGAAGACTGTCCCTTCTCCAATCTCCTTGCATTTCGATCTCGCCATTTATATTTATTCTATCTGCAAAACCTTGCGGACAATATGTTTCGTATGTAGTTGTCATAAGCACAATTGCTGCTAGAACAACTTTTTCGGCATGTTTTGGTAGCATTACCAAAGTCGTTTTCAAAATTCTCCATCGTGTCACCAGAATGCCGAAAGCGTTTTCAATAGTACGCCGGGCACATGAGAGTCGCATATTGAAATTCTCTCGAATCGGCGGAAGAAGTTTACCAGGAAAAGGTCGCATTAAATTAGGTTTTAGGGGAAAAGCAGCATCTCCTACTATGTAGTGAGGAGTCTTCACGGTGGAATTTGGTAATTGCGCTGCAGGTGGTAGATTGAGAGAGCCATTGAGCAAACGTTTACCAAATTCGGAGTTGGCAAAAACTACTCCGTCACTATTGCCCCCATAGGCACCCACATCTACGACAATAAATTTGTATTTGGCATCGCATATGCCATCGCATACTGTGGTTCCCTTTATAATTAAAAAAGTAGGAGGGTGGTATTCAAGACACGACCGCATGACGTTGGACTACGGTATTCTTATATTCCATTGAAACAAATAATAGAGAGAATTGCAACTCTAGTATTTGCTGCAATTTTATCTAACAGTGCATTTCTGGATGCTGAGACGTTAAAACGTTATAAATAATAATATATACTAAAAGAATGGATATCTTTTATTTAATCGCTGTCATTTCATACATATTCGAATCAACCCTTTGTTTGCTGCACTACCAAGACAATCATTTAATTGAGCGAATTGGTAAAATTTTCCTACCTAAGCAAAAAGCAAACTTTACGAAACTATCTGAAATTGGAGCCCAGAACGATTCAACCGAAAATTTTAAATTTGAAAATTGTTTGACATTTAATCGATAAAACTCATGCTAGGTTAGTTCCAGCCCAGCATATAACTTCATGTATTTGAAAAAAAAAAAACGGTTCAATAACTCAATATAGCAAGAGCTCAATCACACGTTTTTCGGTAGTTGTTATCAAGGTTTGGGCGAGTGACAGGAAAATATCTTAACTTCTTCAGTTGTGATTTAGAGCATTTCTAATTGTTTTGTTATTTTTCACGATAGCGACAAGTTTGTTTCTTTCTCTGTGTGCGAGAAACAAAATCAAAACCGCGCACCGAGAAACAAAAATGAAAATTTAATGAATGCTCATTGAGATAACTTGCAACTCTTTTTACCAATAACTTATGATACTCAAAAGAACCCGTTTTGATCTAAATCAAATTTCTAGTAAATAAGTGTTGATCATTCATAGGTAGTAATTTTTCCTCGATGAATAAAGACTGGCTGGAGAAGTTTAAATCGCTGCTGTAAAATCAAATTCACAACTGTGGTCGTTAAGACGTTTTAATATTTTCAATGACAATAATAATCTTCGATAAACACCCGCTATAGTTATTCACACACATGCTATAACTATCTAAACACGGGTTAAAACTATTCATACACACGCTGTAGCTATAGCTATCCATACACACGCTATTCCTTTCCATACATCCGATACAACTATCTATACACACGCATAAGCTATCCAACCATGTGCTATTACTATCCATACATACGCTATAACTAATCATTACACACGCAGCAGCTATCCACACACAAGCTATAACTATCCGTACACACGCTGAAGATATACACGCAATAGCCATAATATGCTACACATGCTATGTCTTAAGCAGGTATTAGACGAAGCAAACATTTGCTATTTTTGGTACGAATTTTATTTGCACAAAATAAAATCCGTACCAAAAATAGCAAATATTTTCTTCGTCTAATACCTGCTTTACACACGCTATAGCTAGCAACAGCTCTAGCTATCAATACACATGGGTTGGTTTCCTATCATCACTATTATCGCAAATGTCATAGCTATGCAGATGCACATACGCTATATGTGCACACTGCACACACCCTAAATGGAGGTAGCTTTCCTAGTGGCGGTGCTGGCTTGTGCAGTTTCTGGCTGTTTTTACCCAACGATATCTGAATTGGATTACCGCTGGTGGGGTCCAACTCAGATCGAAGGGGAACCGAACTGAATGAAGAAATGCAGCTGCCCACTACCTCCGCCGCTGCTGCCTGATACCACCGCTCTGGTTCTGCTGCAGCTCAGTTCCGCCACTGGAATCAGCCACCGCTGCTGTTTATACAAGACCGGCCTGGTGGCCTTTCACTTGTTAACTGATGACTGCTATTATTAATATTATTATTGATTTTATTGAGGTTTTAACATAGGAGTCATTCACCTCCTTACACAAAATTACATTTTTAGTTTATCACAAAAAATCTTAATATCCATATCTTTTTATATAAAAAAAAATCTTAATATCTATATCTTTTTATAATAAAAAAAAAATCTTTATATCTATATCTTTTTATAAAGGTCAGTGTCTTTAAGGTATTTTATTAAGTTTTTTTCGTTAGGCAGTGACAAAGCTTCTTCCAAAGTATTGGGAATGTTGTTGTTAAATCGTTCGGTATCAAAAGCTCTACAGTCAGTTATGATATGGTGTATGGTAAGGGGGGAGCCACAAGTAATACAATTAGGGGGATTAGTTTTATCTAGTCTATAACTGTGGGTAAGGCGTGTGTGGCCAATACGTAAGCGGGTTAAAATACGGCAAACAGCCGGGATTTTATTGTCGGGCCAACAAAGAGTTGACAGTTTAAACCTTCTTAGACTACATGAAGTGTTTTTAAACCATTCGATATCCCAAGCGTCCCTTATTCTGTTTCTAGCCCATCTTGAGACATCAATAGCGGGGAGAGGAAGTAAATCAACCGGTTTTTCTCGACCTGAACCGGCAAGCTTGTCAGCAACTTCATTGCCATTAATTCCAGAGTGTCCGGGAACCCAGCAGAGAGTGACTTTATTACTAATGGACGTTAGTTCAGTTTTAGTTAGCCAAGGATGGGAGGATGAATCAGAATTTAAAGTCTGCAGGCAACTGGCTGAATCGCTGAATATGACAGTTTTTTTATTGGGGTCTAGGGATATTTCGGAGGCTTTCATTAGAGCGAAGGCCTGGGCACTGTAGATGCTAGAGATAGAGGGGAGAGAGGAACTTATATTCAAGTTTAAGGATTCCGAAAATATACCATAACCAACCTTGCCGTCGGCTACAGATCCGTCAGTATATATGTGGCGGTAGTTCTGATATTTGTCGGAAACTAATTGATGGAAATGCTGTTGAACTATGGAAGGAGTGTAACCTGCTTTTAAAGTGTTGAGAAGAGAGAGGTCTATGAAAGGGGAGGGTTGGTTCCAAGGTCGGTTTTTAGTTCTAGGTAATATAGCAATCGGTGGAAGATTAGAGCGGGTTGTAGATTGGAAAAGTTGTAAAGTTCTATTTACCAGGGGAACGTCGCTTTGACCGGTAATGCTCAACCATCGAATGGATTTCCTGACAAGGCAAAAAAGAAGATAGTATTTGAAAGGCAGTTGACCACATTCTGCCATGGTAGCAGATGTAGGGCTAGTGATGAAAGCACCTGAAGTAGAACGAATGGCGCGATTGTACAGCGGAAGGAGTCTTCCTAATACTGATTCACCTCCTCTACTGTAGAGTCCAACTCCATAGAAGATTTTAGGAAGCAGCCAAGCATTTACAAGTTTGAGCATAGTGGACCTATGGGCATAGGATCGAGATCCAATTATCTTGATGACCCGCATTTTATTGATGGTATCTTTTCTAACAGCATTAGCATGTTCTTTAAAATTGAGACGTCTATCAAGATATACACCAAGAATTTTGAGAGTTGGTTTACTGGGGATAGTTACTTGATTAAGTTTAATATCTCGAAGCTTACTTATACCTTTTCTATTGGAACTAATGTGAAGCAGCTGGGATTTTTCGGGAGAGATGGTAAAACCTATTTCATCAGCCCAATGAGCTACGGTGTTAACCGCAGATCTATTACGGGCTGAGGATTTGAAAGGGTTGAAGGAAAGTAACAAAATATCATCGGCAAAAACAAAGATATGGATGTTGTTAGGGATGATTTCAAAAAGAGACTGCATACAAATGAGGAAAAGAGTAGGGGATAGTACTGAACCTTGGGGTATACCATTTTCTTGTAGTCTGGTTTCGGATTGTGTGTTTCCAATGAGTACCTTAAACTTCCTGTTTTCCAGGAAATTTCGAATGAAGAGACCCATGCGGCCTTTAATGCCCCATTCTTCCAAGGATTTCAACATAGTGTAACGCCATGTACGATCGAAAGCTTTCGACAAGTCGAGCGAGACACAATCACCATGATGGCGCCGTTGAAGGTGACTCTCAATAAGATCTTCCAGTTCAGTGAAATAATCATCGGTTCCTTTGTCTGGGCGAAAAGCAAACTGTCTGCTATCGAGAAGGTCTCTGGAAATGAGTTCTTTCAAGAGACGCCGGTTAACCATCTTCTCAAGTACTTTTCCAATACAGTTAACTAGGGTGATGGGTCTATAACTATCAGCCTCACTTCGATCTTTTCCAGGTTTAGGAATAGGAATCACTAGACCAATTTTCCAATCAGGAGGGATTTTCCCTTTGTCCCATATGTCGTTGTACAGAGATAAAAGAATTATTTTACCAGAGTGAGGTAGATTCTTAAGGAGAGGGTATCCGATGTCGTCAGGTCCTGACGATGAGCCGTTAACTCTGCGTAGAGCCCATTCAAGCTCCGAAAAACTAAAATCTATATTAAATGGAAGGTCTAAGTTTGTTTCAAAACAAGGAGGTGAGGATTCTGATAAATTTTTCTTGGTTAAAAACTTATGTTTGTAATTAGAGGACGAAGAAGCAAAAGCAAAATGATCAGCTAAATGTTCGGAAATAGAAGAAGGATCATCGGAGATCTGGTTATTAATTTTGATTTTAATGGGAGCTTTGTTACGGTTGCCATTGAGACGATTTACTCTATCCCATAATTCTCTGGAAGTAGTTTCTGGGTTTATTGCCGATATAAAGTTTTTCCAGCTATCAGACTTAGCCCTAGAAATTGCCTCTCTAGCAGCTCCTCTGGCTATTTTGAACTCTTCTAATTTCAAGGATTTCTGACGGTCTTCTTTGGGAGTCTTTTGAAGAGCTCTTAACTTTTTTCGACGTAGTTTGATGGCCTTTTCAACTTCAGGGTTCCACCAATGCACTGACCTCTTCCCGGGTTTGCCACTGGTTCTGGGGATATGACTTCGAGCTACTTCAAGTATGGTAGAAGTGAAAGATTCAGGAGAGGAGGGGGGATTATTAGAAAAGCGAATGGTTATTTCACGTTGAAAATTAGACCAATCGGCCAACTCATATTTCCACCTCGGCCGAGCTGCAGAGATAGGACAGGGACGATTGAGAGTGACTATGATAGGTACATGATCGCTACCACAAGAATCATCGTGAGCTTTCCATGATAATCGGTTTAATAGGCTCCAAGATACGACAGACAGATCTAATGCAGATGTGTTGCCATTAGAAGGGTTAATGCGTGTAGGGCTACCATCATTTAAAAGAATGAGATTTTGTTCCTGAAAGAAAACTTCGAGCATTTTTCCTCTGTGGTCATCTCTGTGCCCACCCCATGAAGTGGAGTGAGCATTAAAATCACCCAGTAGGATGGTAGTGGTTGAGATTTGGTCTAGAAGTACACGAAGCTCTTTTCTAAGCCGATGAGTATTAATTGAACTAGGAAGATAGATTGAGATTATTGTAACTTTGATGGGAAAGTCAATTTCGATTGCTATTGCTTGGAGTGGAGTGGAGATAGACAATTTGCGGTGAGGGAATTCTGAGTTAACAGCTATTGCAACACCATTTATATTTGGATTGCTTGAGTTTTCGTGGATGTAAAGGGTATAACCTTTGATGTAGTTAGAAGGAAATTTAGACTTAGGAGATAAGGTTTCTTGTAAGGCAATAATGAGAGGGTTATATTGAGAAATTAATAATTGTAGTTCATCGAGTCTTCCTTTTAAACCAAATAAGTTCCATTGTATTGCAAGATTTGTTAAAGTGGCAGGTGGGTTGGTTGAGTATCGATTAGTGGTTTGATTTGAAGGGCAAGCCATAATTGGGTAGTTTAAAAGATGAGTCAGTGGAGAAGAGATAATCGGGATTGGAAGAACTGTCAACTTCAACGGTCATTTGTTCCGATGATTTTTTAACTAAAGGGGGAATGATTTCAGTGGTAGGGTGTCTTTTGTGGGCAGTTTTAGAGTTTGATACCGGAAGTAAATTCACTTTGGAAGAAGTGTCACTTACCTTTACTGTCTTAGCTGTTTGCAGACTAGAGTCAGTGTCCATCTCGTCTTCGATGTCCTGGTCGGTTCCCTCAATCACAATCTTCTTCTTCTGTTGTTTCTTCTGCTTCTTTTCTTTTTTAGTCTGCTCGAGTTCCTTAATTCTACTGGTTAGGTTGGCCACGGTATCCATCAGCTTCTGGATCATGTCGTCCTTCTGTTTGACCAGGTCTGCTACTGCATTGTTATCGTTGATTTTCAGTCGCTGTTCTCACTTCGGCGTAAGATCCTGCCCCTGCGTTGAATTGCTTGACGGCTTCTTTGTAGTCGATTCCTTTCGTCACTCTGATTCTGGTGATTTCTTTTTCGGCTAGGTAGACTGGGCATTTCCTGCTGGAAGGTCCATGTTCTCCTTTGCAATTAAGGCAGTAGGGCTTATTCTTGCATTCCTCATCAAAGTCATGCACTCTCGAACAGTTTCGGCATCGAGCGGCAGCTTTGCAACGATTTTTAGTATGTCCATATTTGTAACACGTGAAACAAATCGTCGGCTCAGGAATAAACACTCGAGTTTTAATTCTCAGTGGACCAACCTTGATGACTTCCGGGATGGTGGCGCCCTCGATAGTTAGGACCACCGTAGGGAGGTTTTGTTTCTTTCCATCTACGAGCCCAGTGAATCGTTTGGCAGCAATAACTCCTTGGCTTTTAAACTCTTCCACTAATTCAGTTTCGCTCATCTTTACGATTTTACGACAGGTAATAACACAGCGTCTCTTATTGAGTGTTGGGTGTAAAATCACAGAGACGGCCACGCTCGGTTATCCCACATCTTGTTTCAGTTCTTTTAATGCAAGAAGTTTTCGCACTTGTTCCGGGTTTCGCACTCGCAATACAAATCTTTTTCCATCATTCTCCGTAGTTGCTCCTTCAATCTCACCAACGCAGGCTTCCAGACATTTTCCGACCAAGAAGGGGTTTAGTTCCGCTCTGTCGTCAGCTTCCAGTTGCAGAATGTTAAGTTGACCAAATTTATTATTATACATCCACTGAGGCACAGTTCCAATCTCAGGATATTGGCTACCTGGATCCCAGCACGCCGCCGCCGCCATCAGTTGTGTTCTCTTTTTGCACTTCCTATTCGCTGTATGTAGTCTGTTACTTTTCTATTCGAGAAATATACAGCGATGGTTGACAAAATCACAAAATATTGCAGGTAAATGCTACACTAGCAAAATAACTTTGACGAACAATCCGAAAAACAAGCCTGTATCGTTTGAATGCCAAGCATCGACTGACTAATGATGATGACTGCTATGATTTCGATTAACAATATTTTATTTCTTATTGTTTTAACAATTTCTGTTCTTTGTACATTTTAATTGATACACCTAAGTTTTCATCTTTGTTTAATATTTTTATGTTTTTGTTTCCTTCGTTTGTTATTCCTTCTTTACATTTTAAGTGCTCAGCACATTTAGTTTAATATACACTCTGTCTTAATCCTAATATATGCTAAACTACAATTTACCGAGTTCGATACAGGTTATTAATTGTGTCATATTCAGACGCGAGACAGTTTTCTTTGAATTTTTGTTTTCTTATTGTTAACTGTTCGTTAATTGTTTTCATTTCAGCTATTTGATGTGTTGTTCTGTTGTTTGTGTATTTTGACAAATTGTAAATCATTCTAAGGGATTTGTTTTGTATAATTTGCAATTTTTGTTTGTGTGATGCAGCGCAGCAGTCCCAAATGGGAGAGGCATATAAAAGTATAGGCAAGATAATTTGTTTGTAAATGGCTTCCTTATTTGTGATTGAAAGTTTAGAATTTCTGCCTATTAGAGGGAATAGTTTTTGTGAAACAGATTGACATTTCACTTTAGTTTTTTCCGTGTGACTTCTAAATATAAGTTTTGAATCCAGGGTGAGCCCTAAATACGTTACTTCCTGTGTCCAGTCAGTTTGTTTTCCTTCGATGGTAATTTTGCAGTTGTTTGGCGGTTGGAGTCTTGTAGATTTGTTGTACGGAAACAGAATCACTTGCGTTTTACTATTGTTGATTTTAACTTTCCAGGTTTTCATGTAGTCAGCAATGGTGTTGATGTAATCTTGCAGTCTCCTTGTGGTGGCTTTGGTATTTCTTCCCTTTGCCATAACACACGTATCATCCGCGTAGAGGGAAAGATGGCAATTTTCAGGTGGTTGCGGTATGTCTGCGGTGTATATATTGTATAATACTGGACCGATGATGCTGCCCTGTGGTACTCCTGCAGGGATGATGAAACTTTGGGAGTTGACGTCACCGAGGTTGACTCTGAATTTTCTTTCTTTCAGGTAATTCTGAATGATTTTTATTAGATATATAGGGAAGTTATACCTGTATAATTTATAAATTATGCCTTCGTGCCAGACGTTGTCAAACGCCTTCTCTATGTCCAGAAGTGCCATCACGGTCGATTTAGCAACAGATTTGTTACGTTTAATATAATTCGTAACACGAAGAAGTTGTTGTGACGTCGAGTGCCCTTTCGTGAATCCAAACTGTTCTTTTGGGATAATCCTATTATTGTTTATGTGTTGGAGTAGCCTATTCAGAAGCAATCTCTCAAAAATTTTACTCATGGTAGATAGTAAGCTTATCGGGCGATAGCTTGATGGTACGGTAGGGTCTTTGCCTGGTTTACGTATGGGGATTATTTTGGCACACTTCCAGGACGAGGGAAAATATTGGAGGTCCATGCATTTGTTAAGAATATCGACCAGGTGTGTGATTGCGCGATCACTTAATTTCTTCAGGAGGATATTGAAAATTTGATCAAAGCCTGGGGCTTTCATGTTTTTGCAGTTTTTGATGACTAGTTTTGTCTCTTCAATGGTGATCTTCTTATTGGGAGGAACATAACATTGATTGTTATGTAAGCTGTTTATAGTTTCTTGTACTACCTGCTCCATGGGGCTAGTTATTTCGAACCCCAGTCTATGTGAAGCTGTGAAATGCTGACCAATTGCTTCTGTTTTTTCTAGATTGGACAGTAATAATGTATCACCATCTTTCAGAGGAGGAATTTGTTGGGGTTTTGTTTTCAAAATTTTTGCAATTTTCCAAAAAGGTTTGGAGCGGGTGTCTAGCTTGTAGATGTTATCTTGAAATTTTTGATTTTTTAAGTTATTTATTCTCTCACGGATTTTCTCTGTCATTCTGTCTACAAGAAATTTTGCGTTCAAATCCCCTGACCTTTGAAATTGTCTTCTTGCAGTGTTTCTACTACGTATTAATTGTCTAGTTTCAGTGTCGATTTGAAGAATACTCACAGTAGTAGGAATTTTGCGGGTGCATTCGTCTTCCGCTGCAATGATGGCTGCTTTCATATCCTCCAATGACCGGTCGATGTCGGCAGTGGTTACCAGAGGGATGTCAAAGTTAATACGGTGGTCTGCCCTACGCTGGAATTCTGCCCAGTTGACAGAGTGATAGTCCTTCCTCATTTTCTTCGGCCGGGTTGTTGAAGTACAGTTGAACTGGAGCGCGACCGGGTAGTGGTCGGAGCTTAGTTCAGCTATCGTTTCCGGGATGCTGATGTGTTGTTCGATGTTTGTCAGGAACATGTCAATCGTGGAGGGGTTTCCAGCAGGTGAAAAGAAGGTTGGTTTCATCGGGGCGTTGATGGTATAGTACCCAAGTTGTGAATCGTCGGACAGGAGCTCACCATTTTTATTTCTTCTGTAATTCCCCCACAATTCGTGTCGAGCGTTCAAGTCACCAGCCACTATGAACTTGTTTTTGAATCGCGTGATTTTGGCTAAGTCGTTCTTAAATCTTCCGCTGTCACCATTGCTGTTGAAACACTGCCTAGGGCAATAGGCTGCAATTAATATTAATTCACCAATATCTGTTGTTAACACTAGCCCAAGGGCTTCAATTACTGTGGTTTTATAATGAGGTTGCACTTTAAACTTAATGTTATTTTTCACTGCAATCGCTACACCACCCCCGCTCGAGTGTGTTCGATCTAGTCTTACGATTGTGTATCCTGCCAGGGAAAAGTTTGTGTCAGGTTTTAGATGCGTTTCTGTTATCACTAGAATGTCGATATTACGGCGATCCAGCAAATCCAGTAGTTCAACTGACTTCCGCTTAATACCACGGGCATTCCAAAGTAGCAATTTAATCGGACTAATAACCATAGTTGAGTACGAATTCACCAAGTGTACGCACTTGTTCGAGTCGCGTAGAGCACTGTTGTAATTTGTCACACATTTCATTCAGGATCTGTAGTAAGTCAGCTGGTGTGTACTTGAGCGGAGGTACACCGGCTGATTGATTTTCATCAGGTATAGACTGACGAGGTAACTGTTGAAAACCCGGAGGGGAGCGGTTTTCTGTTCTCGATCGCCGGTCCGCCCCTTCTGCATGCTGCGGTGGTGGTTGCATCGCCGATGCCGCCTGTGTTATTGGCATTTGTTGGTTTCGGTAATTCGATTGAAATGTTGGATAGTTGTTCTCGTCGAATACTGGAACTGGTGGTGGAAATCGGTCTCTTCTCCTCCCTGGTTGATTGCTTGTTGATGCTTGCTTCCGGATGTTTTTATATTCTTCTCGTTTTTTACAGATTCGATCAGAAGCTCGATGGGGTCCATTACAGTTGGCACACTTGTAATCTACTGCTCCTTCGATCGGACAGGAATCCGAGGAGTGTCCGAGAGAGCAGAAATTGCACCTTGCTTTAAGCCGGCAGTTTCGGGTGCCATGTCCGAAATTCAGGCACCGCATGCATTGTGTCACTCCGTTGCTCGTTGCCCGGTAGGCCTCCCAGGTGACGATGATATCCTGAATGACTCTGATGGCTTTTAGCGCTCCCAAAGTTATTGTTCCCTTCTTACAATGGACCAGATAGAGGCAATCTCTATATCTACTGGCAGTATCGTGTCTGGCCATCGGGAATACTGCTAATGGTTGTAGTTTGTAGTGGAGCTCAAGGTCCATTTTAATTTCAGCTGCATCCATGGCAGGCAGCCCTCGAACAACTGCTTTGAACGGTTTTTCTGACGGCAGGTCGTGTGTAAAATATTCTGCGTTGAGTTGATTCAGATATTTTTTAGCTTTTTCATATTCATCTTTGGAACGTATGACCACCTTGATGCCGATTCGACAAAGTTTAAACTCCGCTTTGATCTTCTTGGCTACTAGACCTCTTTTCAGCTCCTCCAATCCGATGGACTTTACCATCAAGGGCGGTAGTTTCATGTTGGTTGTAACGAGAAGATTGTCTTGAAGTTCTCCGAATCCATTCAGTTCACTATTGTTAATAGCGGTGTTTTCTTCAGATAGGGCGCTGTAGCGATTTTGCGATACAATTGATGATAACTCCTCTTCATTTCGTTGCTTTTTTGGCTGCACCTGGTCAGGGGTACTGGCTGTGACGTTGGCAACCTTTGGGCTGGCTGTACTTCTTCTTCGGCGTTTACCACCCATATGTGGTAGTTATGTAATTGCGCGAAACACGGACGAGCGATATGATACTATACTATACTACACTAATGAACCGATTTTAAAATATACACACCCCCGAACTGCTCAAGAGCGATGTAATGAATGACTGCTATGAGACGACACAGGCTATTATATAGCCCAAAGCAAAAATCCATCCGCGAGCAAACAAGAAGCGAGCTTGTGATTGGTTGAATGTGCACGACTTTTAACACAACTTTTAACTAGTTTAGTATCGAAAACATATTTAAATTATTATATGACAATCTTGCGCAATATTTCCCCTATCAATCAAGCCATTGGTGTTTAGAATCTGTTCAGTGGTAATGATAAAAGAAGCATTTAAAAACGGTGTTGAAACACCTGTTGCAGCTACCGAAAGCGAGCTCGTTATTGGTTGAAAGCTGTGAGACTGTTTACAAAGTCAGATCGGTTGTATCCGTTAGTGTTGACTGTGCTTGTGAAGAGAGGTGGTGATTGGTTGCTCGGTATGATTTAGACAATCGATGTGATTTATCAATTTTTCAATAGTGTATCTCGAACAATAGGTTATTTTTGTTACATAAATTCAACCGTAAAAGAATTTCTGATCGGTTGATGCCAATACCTCGAAATTCTGAAAAGAAATGACTGATATATAAGCGCTCAAAACCTGACCACTTTTCCCTGGTTTTCCCCGGTTGAATTACTAGATTTTCAAATTCAGGTGCCTAACTTCGATATAGACGTTAGTCCAACGTCAAAAATAGAGAACCAGCACGTGGGGGACACTCTATGTTCACATGCTTTCCGTCGACAGCACCACAGCAATTAGGTAAATCCCAAAGCTCGAAAAAATCCTCAGCATTCCTAGACCAGTCGCCTATGGTCAATTCTGGTAGCAGTTTATCCTTCAACTCATCCCATAAAACCTCACAAACTTCATAAACTATTGACCTAGAAGTGCTTCCTCCTATTTTAAAACTTAGAGAAAGAAACGGAAAATCTGGTCCATGAGCGAGGTACCTTAAATAAATATAATTCTGTCAAAAATAAAATATTCAAATGCACACAAAAATACTCACACCAATGTTAGAAATAGTCGGAACTGAGGATTAAGAGCAGTTCTCAAAGAAAACTTCTCCAGTCTGTGTCGAACCATTGCTAGCAATGAGTCGAAAACCTCCGGGTACATTCTGGTTGCCATGAAAAACTTTTCTGGGTTTTGTCTCATTTCTTCAAAGTTCCCTACGAAGAAACCCGACTTCTCCCGAGATTCTAACAAAGGGTGTACCCACCATCTTCTCGCAGCAATTCTTGAGTGACGACTGCTATACATTTTATAAGCCTTGTACAATTTACAAATTTTTATCGCAACAGTGGAATTCATTCTTGAAAATTAAATAAAGTTAACGTAAGTATGTAGTAGAGGTTATATCAGGAACGTGCACAAATATACAAATCGTTTAAATGTTTTTGCTTGTAACGGATCAATTGTGTGTTGATTTTGCGTTTTGCGTACGGTTTTGTGTTTAGTACAAAACGGATCAACCGGATTGAAAAACGCAAACGCAAACCGTATCCATTGTGCTTGGGCCTTAACGCAGTTTAGAACTGAAGTCCCATTTAGAACATAGTGATGACATAAGATTGTTAATGCGATCTGAAAATATGGAGCACTTTTGATTTGGACACGCGTTTTATTTAACTGATTGAGTACATATTATAATCGGCAAAGAAATTTGTTATACTGATAAGTAATTGCTTGTTCCATTATTCATCCATTAGTCACTGAAACATAAAGAGACAGCGGTCTGCGCTTTTCTTGATATTGAGGAACTTTCGATAACATGTCCTTTGCATCAATTTACACGGCTCTACAGGGTTCAGGTAGCACTCCTGCGCAAGAAACACTGTTGCGCAATAGTCACGCATGATGTGAAGAATGCGTTCAATTACCCCAGTTAGGACTCCATAGCGCTTGCACCCAGGAGCATATATGAACCAGTGTCACTGTACACAATTCTGGAAAATTACTTCCAGAATCGAATACTTGTTTACAACACGGAGGAGGCTCAGAAGCAAGCATGGAAATTTTCACTCACTAGCAATATTTCATGCAAATGTATTCTTTGATTCATCAGGTATCGTTCAATTGTTTACACTCGCGTACAAGTTTTGCATAGAAACGCTGCTGATTGTTTTTCGCTTCTAAGAGCTCCGAATACCATAGAAGGAGACTGAATTATTCAAACACGATACTATTTATTGTATCCATGTTCACTTGCATTCAACGGTTTCGCGAGAATCTTTGAGATATTATCGCCAGTATGGTGCATTAGCATGTGATATTTGAAATCACTAAGAATCATCGCGGTATATCACGGTGAAAGCACGATGTGGAGTAGCCGAATTACGCCTGGAAGCAACCAACATTTAAAAGAATCGTTGTGATCGCTCGAGTGCAATCGTTTACGATTCTTTCGTGCAACACTCGCTATATGTTGCTCGCTCCACCTAGAGCAGGCAATATTGAAACAAAATCATCAAAGAAAGCTACCATTTCTTTGCTATAAGTTGTCTCTTGCATGCGTGAGAATGTGTAACTATTAATAGCGATGGTTTGCTGGGATTTAAAGCTTACGAATAGCAAGTTCAGAAATAATACCCGAATGATTGTTATCCGACACGATTTTTTCCATCCTTGGTCAGAAGTGCATCTCAATCACAGCAGGAGTTCCACAAGGTTCTATTCTGGGACCGATGTTGTGGAATGTCATGTATGACGGGGTGAGCTAGCTATCACACTTATTGTGCTAGACCGCGTTAAAGGCAAACATAACCGAAAACTGAAAAAGTGAATAACTGCAGTAGTTGAGTTTTGACCATATGCGTAGAAGGATTTTTTTTCCATCTAATAGCGTCCTCTATCTACCCTTAAAGGATTTTGAGTGAGCTACCTAACACCCTGTATAAAACCCTCTCCCTTTCTAAACCGAAAATGCTGAAATATGAATGATTTTATTATATATCAAAATAATATTAAATCAACAAATTTAACAAAAAAAAACAGTGCCAAGAACGTATCGACTTGAATTTCAAATTCTTCTTAGTAGTAGTCTTGTAACCATAAAAAATTAACAATAAATCAACTTTAATGTTTAATCTTTTTAATTTTGTTCTTCCGTAGTTCAGCTTTTGCTTTCTTTTCAGCTACCATTTCGGCTTTTTTCTGTGTCCTCAGTTCAGCCTTACGCTGCTTCTCAGCTTTTGCCAAAGCCTTCTATTCAGCAATTAGTCTATGGTATTCTAGTCTTCGACGAGATGCAGGACTTCGATGCTGGAACCAGTGAGTTCCTTTTCGATGGGAAGTTTTGGGGGTTTGATATTTCAGGAGATCTGAGAGTGCCGTAAATGCTCCTCCTGGTACTTTTATTTGGATTGGATGGTGTGATTTTACTTGTTGATGGATGCTGGATATCCTCTAGATCCTCACTGGTTAGTGGTTCTGGTGCTGATGGAGATTTATTATCTTCAAAATCCGGAAATAAATCGTCCAAATCTAGCAATGGGTCGGTCGCAATAAGTGCATTATCAGAATCTGGAGGATCGGGAACTTCCTCTGTTGTTGGTGGCAGCAGCTGTTGATAGTTTGGGGCATCATCTTCCAATTCTTCAAAACTTTTATGACCACTAGAACGGTTCTGACCAACATCCTCTTCTCCATATACACCAGATTTCAATGGCTTCAGCATTCTGTACACATTCAATCAGAACTAAAACTCTGTTCTGAGAGTTTGTACCGAGCCACGCGATCCTTTCCCAGCATCTTCATCATCCCTTTCGCCTCGGAACGAATGACAGGAAAAGTGGCAACCTTCTTGAAATCAGCTTTCCTATCTTGTGCGTTACTCACATCGACCAAGTTATCGGTTTCCGGCACTGTGTTTGGTGGATTTTTTTTTGGCTAAGCATTTCGAATAATCCACCTTGTCTGGGTTCCATTCCATAAGCCACACGTTTCAAAACCGTTCTTGATTACCTTCTCGTCAACTTCTTCCATAGAATTTTTGAGCAGCCTGGCGAACATGGATGGCAACGACTGGCAGGGCGCATCGTATTTTATTTCCTTCACGAAGAAGTGAGCTCCGAGGGGAATTTCAATTTACACACCAAGTTCCCCAAGAAGGTGCTGCTGTGACTGACAATTAGCGAGAAGAGTATGTCAAAGTTGCTCTTCTTTCGCTTCGGACTGGCCGTGAACGGGGAAATTTACGGTAAGAAGTGCCTGCCGGAAGTTGTGTCGTTCATCAAGAAATATACCATTAGGGCGAAAACGCGGTGTACTGGCTGGATCCAGTGCTGATAAAAGTAACTTTCTCCAGCAAAAGTCTTCGAAAATTACAGCTAATCATTTTCAATTTTCACTTTCAATGATCGCAGTACTTTTTCAGATATACTAGATTTTCGTCCTAGTAACGTGCTGTTATACTCAGATGAAATATTTCGCACGCATCGTTCACGTTTAGGCAATAAAATTTGACGACGAATCCAACTAAATGATCTTCACTGTTCCTACGTCAAAGCGAAAAAGAAAAACAAACAGCAAGCAAGCGTTGTCAACGACAAACGACGTTGAAACGACAGAACTGATCCAAGCAAGAGTGAGTCCAAGAGAACAGTGGTTTAAATGTAACGTCATTTACTACAAACGTTCGTTTGCTCTGTTTTTGTTCTTTAGTGCCGGTTTGTTTTTGCTAAAGCCTGTAGTACACTCTTTGTCTAATGGTCAAATATTTGACCTTCTGACATAATGGTCAAATTTATTTGACATCATGGTTGTTGTTTGCCCCATGTTAAAATTGGAGAGTAACAAACAATTATCTTTGACCAAATTTTTATCTGTCAAAAAGTGACAAATAATACAATTTACGCTTGGTCAAAGAGTGTAATACAGGCTTAAGGGTTCTGGTTGCGACTGTCATTTTATTCCCCTTATTTTTGAAAATTGCAGATTGGATTTCGCAAAAACTGGGAGAAGTGGTGGTTGTTTCTGGAAGCTAGTGGCACATCTGCAGAGCAATTCCAATTCCAATTCCAATTCTTGCCAAGCCTGGTTAAATACTCGTCCACTATGGGCATAGGATGGCGTTCTCGTAACACGGCTCTATTCACGCGTCTTAAATCAAGGCAGATTCTCGGCTCTCCGTTACTTTTCCCGACGACTACCAATGGCGAGACCCAAGTTGCAGGACCATTCTTCACCTCGATAATATCTTTTGCCAAAAGTTGATCCAACTTTTTATCTACTGCCGCTTCTAGTTGAATAGGTACACGTCTAACTGGTTGAAACACGGGTTTGACTTTTGGATCGGTATGAATTTGTACCTGCACGTTTTTGATCTTTGGAAATGGTCCAATGCTACTCGCGATTCGATTTGCATGTAGCTCAGTCTGCAGTCCTACTCGCAGAACTCCTAACTCTTTCGACGTCTTATCTCCTAGTAGACTCCGTTGCCCGCGCCCTTGATGACAAAGAACTCAGCATGAACTACTTTTGGGCCAATCTGGACATCCGCTGCAAACGTTCCCAGGATCGATAACGGATTATCATTCGCATAACTTTTAAGGACTTTCTGGCTTCCTTTTTCGCATCTGGATACTGCCACGTTTGCTTTCTTGAGACTTTCCCAGACTGTATCTGGAATCAAGTTTACGTCGGAACCTGAATCGATTAGCAACTCCAGCTGTATACCTCCAACCTTGCACGGAACAACATTGCTTACGTTTCCGGAGTGGAACGTATAATAAATTTTCGCAACCGACTCATCTAAAACATCGTCCGAATTAGGTTCCGATTCCTCCACCGCTAGTACTTTCTTCACAGCTGGGCTAGATTTACGAATTGACTTTCGCTTCCGACATTGTGAGCCAAAATGACCAACGCGTTTACAGCTGTGGCATATTTTCCTTTTCGCTGGACAGGTTTCAGAAGACGAAATGTGATCGTTTCTTCCGCAGTTATAACATTTGAATCCATCTCTACCTTCAAACTTTTGTTTTGGGACGCTTGACTGCCGTGGATAACCTTGATCCGGAGCCCTGCCACCTTTATACC
This sequence comes from Wyeomyia smithii, assembly GCF_029784165.1. NCBI lineage: Eukaryota > Metazoa > Arthropoda > Insecta > Diptera > Culicidae > Wyeomyia > Wyeomyia smithii. Next base: position 12,214,170 of record NC_073694.1, read on the forward strand.
TCGGCACGTCTGTAACTCGGTGCACCTGAGCATGAGCATGATTGACCGCCCGCGGTTGCTACTCCGTTATTGCCAGATCAACTGTAATTACACAGAGAACCAATGGATGATGTTTGGGATTATCATTCATCCTCAATATGTAAAAACTGGTGACCTTAATCTTTATATTAGGCAATACCAGCGCCGGCCGCATCCGAATGCAGGTCAAAGAAGGAGTGTGTAAAGGAATATGTTGACGTGATACTCGCTTTATTGGAAGCCGAGAACACCTCTGCACTTCCACGAGAAATCACTGGGATCTTGGAGAAAAGGGTAGGGTTTGCAGCAGGTTTCGTTTTGGTAAACGATGCGCTGAGTTCGAGTACCGGGTTCATAATAACAAATATCGCGCCTACAAGTTCATAATAACCTCCGCGAAAATTATTACGCCATTCGAACTCGTTCTGTTTGATATACCACCGAAAAAAAAGAGCACGCAAGGATACCGGACCTGCGACTAAATTAAGACAGACTAAATTATTCGAACATTTCCTCATCAAATCATCATGCAACTACCGAAGAGAACCTCCCATTGATGTATCTCAGCCGACTACACAATGTTACGAGAGTTACGAAAGTTCTATCCACGTTAACGTCTCCACACTTCTCTTGTTTCCTCGATGAGGTTGTAATTGTAATTGTAATTCATCGGACCACACCCTGGCAGACAAGCGTCCGCCCATCTACATTTACATGCTAGGTGAGGACCTACAAGCCTATCCGTTATCTCAAGATTTTCAGGTGACTTGAGATATGCGCTAGACCGTATAGCGCACCGGTTTCTTCCACTAGTTGGCGCAGGCTTTTAACCCGTCCCGCTAGTTTCAGATGCATTACTTAGAGGATAGGAGAAGGCAGCAAGTGAAACGATAGAAGAGATATATTTAATTTGCTAAAATGGAATGACAAATTGGACAATTTATTATGTTATCAATCATATCAATACATATATATATACATATACATATATATATATATATATATATATATATATATATATATATATATATATATATATATATATATATATATATATATATATATATATATATATATATATATATATATATATATATACATACACACACATACACATACATATATACATACATACACACATACATATATATACACATATATACATACACATACATATACATATATATACATATACACACATATATACATATATATATATATATATACATATATACATACACATACACACACATACACATATATATACACATATATACACACATATACATACACATATACACATATACACATATATATA